>NC_141689.1:187132780-187732780 GCF_964263255.1 Lissotriton vulgaris | reverse complement strand
GCGGGAATCGGGCGATGTTTTGCCTGTGGGAGGTCCTGGGCACCCTTCAAAAGCTCAACCTCCAAGTTGTTAGTATAGAGGGAGAATAAGAAAGGTGCCAAGACACATCCTTGTCTGACTCCACGCTCCACACTAAATGACGCCGACAGCTCACCCTTTGTACCAAAACGGACTCTGGCAGAAGGTTTCGAATACAGTTCTCTCTGAAAGTTCAGGAGTGGCAATTCTACCCCCATTTGTGAGAGCACTTACCAAAATTTGGAGTGTGAAACACCATTGAACGCGGCAGAAAAGTCCACGTAAACCATGTAGAGTTTATCTTGTTTTGCGTATAAGTATTTCCCCATAATGATAGAACGATTTAGAGCCTGTTCCACTGTTCCAAAGCCTTCCCGGAACCCAAATTGTAACTCGGACAGAATGCCTCTCTCTTCCACCCAGTGCTGGAGTCGGTCCAAGATCACCCTACCTGCTATCTTTCCCAGCGAGTCCAACAAGGATATTGGACGATAGCAGGCAGGGTCCTGGCGATTGCCCTTTTTAAAGATCGGAACCATCACGGACCTTGTCCAGGACTGCAGAATTCCTTTCCTTGCAGGTGCCGTGCATACCCCAGTAATAATAGGGGCCCAAAGGTCTGTGTTGTGCTTGAAAAAGTCTACCGGGACTCCATCCGGCCCTGGAGCTTTTCCGTTTTTACTTGATTTCAGGGCCAGGAGGACCTCGGAGATTTCAAAGTCTATTTGGATAGTGTAGGTTAGAGCTGGCAAGTTTTCTCCTTCAGGTTCTTGGTCTGTTGTTTGGTTTTGAAATATTTTGGAGAAATGCGATACCCAGGCTGCCTCATCTATGGCGACTTCAATGTTTGGGGTTTTATCGTCTACCAGAAATGGAGCTCTCACTGCTCTCCAGAAAGCTTCACTATTTTTTTGTTGGGCACTAGAATGAAGTTCATCCCACAAAGCTTGCTTTAGCTCCGCCTTTCTCTTTTTCCGAATTGCGAGATATTCCTTTCTCAATGTGGCTATTTGATGGGGGTCTCTATCATTCTTGTTTAGTGCTATCTTGAGCTTAGTATGAGCCTGGGTGCAGTCGTGACTAAACCAACCTTTATGGGGAGGACCAGTTTTTGGTTTTGCTGTAAGTAGAGCTTTAATTTTTTCCATGATTTGTGAGAAGTTACTAAGGATTTCCTCATCTCCTGTCATTTCATCTAGGCATTCCTTAATCTGAGGATATACTGATGTTATCAACTCTGTGGTGAGTGCCCCAGGCTTTGTCTTCCCCCACTTTATTGTATATCCATTTAATTGGCCCAGATTTATGTTATTATGCCTCAAGGCTTTAGCTATTGTCAGGGGTAAGGATTGTTGATGGATTAACTTCAGTCCCAGTTTGAGGGCTGAGTGGTCACTTAGGGTGTTTGGTATAACTTCAAAGTGTTTCGCTCTTAATTGAAGACCAGCCGATATTATTATATAGTCGACCGTTGTGTTAAATCCCCTTCCCAGATAGGTCGGTTCTAGGCGTTTGGTACTACCATTCAGGGTATTTGCTATTTGGAGATCAAGGTCTGATATGAGATCGTTCATTATTCCACCAATTTTGTTATGGGAAAAATGAGTAAGGGGGTTGCCTTCCTCTGCCATCATCTCTGCACATTTATTTCCTGAGTGATTACAATAGTATACATTAAAGTCCCCTACTAATATTAGAAATACGGGGCCCTTTGCTCCTCTTTTCTGCCTTAGCGAGGTTAGTTTCTCATACAGATATCCCAATACTCTCTTGAGCTGCTGTTCCTCAAGATTGTTATAGAAATTAATCAGGAGAACTGACTCATTCTTGGGTAGTGAGAGACAGATAATCTGAAAATTTTGATCCAGTTCGATGGTAGTTATTTTTATTTGTTGAATGGTATTAGCTATATGGATATTTAGTCCTCCCTTTGGCCTACCCTTTGGGCCCACCAAGGCAGGTGAAAAATACGTCTTGTAACCCTGTAAATGAAGTTCTGTTGGCGACCATGTCTCCTGTATGCAGACTATTTGATGTCTACACACAAGGTGCATGATGCTCCCATCTTCAATTTTTGACCGCAATCCCGGAGTTCCAGGAAACTATAGTCAGAAGGGGAGAATCACTCACAGGAGTATTATCAGTTTGGGAATTATGTAAGATGTCTGGGTTATCTGGAATTGGGGAGTCAGGATCTTCTGACTGTGGTGGTCAGTCCACTGACTCTAAGCCACTATACATGTTCATTAATGGTATTCCATTCCAGCCCTCCCATCGAGATTGTTCTCTATAATATCTCTGCTGTTCTTGTCCCCTCCACCCTTCCCTTTCCCTTCCCCGATAACGAGGGCCCACTGTGTACCAGGGTCCATCACTTTGGGAGTGATCGTTCGAAAATCTCGGTGGTTAGAAAAAAAAAAGGCGCTTTGTGCCAATCCCCCCGTTTGAGCTAGTCTCCTCCGCTGAGCAGATGTATTCCACTATTCTAGGGTCTTCAAATGTGATTAAGATACAATCGCCCTGTATAGTTTTTCTTCCCTGACCAACCCAAGGGGCTCTTCTAACCATCAGAATTCTCGTTGAGCAATACGGAGGGGGTGGGCGGTTTATACTAAGCCAATGCTGGATCTTGTTTTTTAGCGACCAGTTTGGTTCGGATTTTTGGTCCCCCAATTCTGGGACGCCAGTTAAAATGACAACAAATGGGCTTGCTTCTGGTGGAAGAGTTACTGGGCGTATTTCGCTCGATTGATTTCTCTCACTGTCTCTATTTATTTGAGGTTGTTTTGTTTTGGTAGCTGTACCAGTGGGGTCGCAAGGGGTATTATTTTTTACAGTTGAAGTGTTTGCAGGTAGATTATCTGTTACTTTTTTCTTAGGCACTGTCGTACTAGTAGGCTTTGATGCTACAGTCGGTGTAGGGGTCGAATTTTTAACTTGGGACACAGAGGTTAGGGTAGACGGCTTAGCCGTCACTAGTTTTTGTGTTTTTTGTGCCTCTTGGATAAGGTTGAAGTTGTTTTGATTTCATCAGGGCTAAGAGTTCAGCTATCACTTTTTCTAGATTTGTCAGTCTAGTTTGTATTGGTGTGAGGGTTTTTTGTAAAAGATCTCCTATTTTTGCTACTAGATCTATGTTACATTCTTGGTCTGCCTCGTATACTGATGGAGCGTTAGGTATTGTTTCTAAATTTATGGGAGGTGAAAGATCTATTTGGGATAGAACATCTTGTGGGTGATGTATCACCGCGATGTGACTATTCTGGTTTTCCAGCAAGGGGGAGCTACGTGTATTCTCTCTTGTCTCTGTTATAAGCGGTGGTTGTTTACCTGTTTGTGTGTTTTTTGGCGCTACCTGTTTCTTCTTTTTTATAGCTCCTTCCCTCCTCCTTCTTGCCTGTCTTACCTCTTCAGGGGTGGGGTGCGGGATCAGGTCTGGGGTTTTTTCTAAATCTGAGGTTAGTTGGGATTCCGAGAGTTGTGATAGTTGCAAGACCGAGAGGTCAACTATGTTTGGAAGGCTCTGCCTCTTATTTCCCCCCTCACTATGTCTTTGGTCCTTATGAGAGACCGGTGTTCTTACGTTTGCCAGGTGACCCATAGATGATCTTCTAGCCTCTAGTAAGTCTTGGGATACCCTTCGTTCTATAAGTGAGATACTTTGATCTATGAAGGAGTTTGCCCTCGTTATGAAGCTATCTATGGGGCCAGTAAGTTGCCCTTTTTTTGCCGCAGTCTTACTTCTGGTTCCTCTAGGGGACATGGTTCTGAGCTTGAGTATGTTTTTAAAGTCTATATTATCACAGGAGTTAGGGGGGTGGCCCGGCCCGGCCCTAATCGGCCTCTAACGGCCTTAAACGGCCCGCTCTTTGCCTGGTCTTCGCGCGCGTCCTGCGTTCGCGTCCGGAAACCGGGCTTTATAGAAGGGGGTGGGAAGAGGCACCAGGTGCGCGAGATGTTTCAGCGCAAGCACCTCTGGTCCTCGCAGTCCCGCTCCCGTTTGTTAGGGCGTGGTCTCCTCTCCCGTCAGCAGCGACCGAGCACACGGGCTCCCAGGTCAAAGGGCAGAGTCAGTGAAGGTTTTGCACGCAAGAAAGCTCCTCTCGCCAGACGACTACGAGCGGCTCCCGCGGAGCGGGGGCCGCGAGTCATTTTAAAGGTCCCAGAGATGAGGGGGCGGGAAGAGGCACCAGGTGCGCGAGATGTTTCAGCGCAAGCACCTCTGGTCCTCGCAGTCCCGCTCCCGTTTGTTAGGGCGTGGTCTCCTCTCCCGGCAGCAGCGACCGAGCACACGGGCTCCCAGGTCAAAGGGCAGAGTCAGTGAAGGTTTTGCACGCAAGAAAGCTCCTCTCGGCAGACGACTACGAGCGGCCCCCGCGGAGCGGGGGCCGCGAGTCGTTTTAAAGGTCCCAGAGATGAGGGGGCAGGAAGAGGCACCAGGTGCGCGAGATGTTTCAGCGCAAGCACCTCTGGTCCTCGCAGTCCCGCTCCCGTTTGTTAGGGCGTGGTCTCCTCTCCCGGCAGCAGCGACCGAGCACACGGGCTCCCAGGTCAAAGGGCAGAGTCAGTGAAGGTTTTGCACGCAAGAAAGCTCCTCTCGCCAGACGACTACGAGCGGCAATGGTGTATATGTAATACATGAAAATGATGATAAGTACTGTACGTTTTCAAGCATAGTAATCATTCAAAAATTATTGCATATGTAATCAGTTGAACGATTTTGCGAATAATTACACATGAAATGTCTCTTAATACAGAAAAGAAGGGCGAGACTATTTCATCACATATAAATATAATGTAGTAGAATGTGCTAGATGTTGATGTCTCTAAATCTACTAAAAATAGAAGCTCTGTTCTTTATGAATAGTTCTACTTTAAGCAAAAGTATTTGTGCCAGAAAAAAGGTAAATATTTTTAAAAATGTCTGATTCAAAAAAATATTTCATGGGGAGCGGGGAAATAGAGTTCCAAACGCTTTTCAGTAGCTTTTGTTTATCAAAACTGAAGGCCGAATTCAGAGTTCATGGGAACGCTGTGCGCCGGATTGTTTTCCAAAATTCATTGTTTCTGTTCAGGGGAGAACATCATATCAGACAGGCTCTCAAAGAATAGGTCTACATATTCAGGTGACAGTTCGACCAGGTTCGATAGTGCAGTAACCTGGCAGTTGTGAGAATGATTGCTATCATCGATGTCTGGATCAGCAATGCTCACAGAAGGTCGTACCTGGGTGATGCTGCTTTCATTTCTTGCTTCACTGCCGCCACCTAGTCGTAGCGCAGGAGTCTCAACAAATGCCGTCATCAGGATTGGTAGCCGCTGGGGACAGCACGATGCATGAGCCGCTACAGGACTTAGCAAAGTATCGATATCCATTGGTACTGCTGATGGTAGTGCAAGACAGGTGTCTAACACGCATTCTTCTCCGCATAGCATACATCGAAGCACAGGTAAGATGCAGGTCTGCCATATAGGTCTGAATGAAAGAAACCAGGGCATGTTCAGATCTCTCAGCCGGGCAAATCCAAGGACCTTAGTTATGCGGTCCCGGTAGCGCATTGCTAGGATCGTTTGTTCCATCCTTGCCGGAGTCATGTCTGTGTTTTGGCTTGCCATATCGGAGCAGAAGGGTCAAAAATAAAATGCCTGCTACGAGTCCCGAAAGTAGTGGTAGGCCGCCAAAGACTGAATGGACAAATTGGGAATAATGCCCAGAACTGCTTTGAATGGTGTTAACAGTCCCGGAAAAATTGTCTTAAATACGTTCGAGATACCAATGGCATCCGACATATTTAGGATTTGGCTGAGCATTTCTGTGAAATGCACGGGGCAATTTGTTGATAAAAGTTCATGTATCTCCGATGTTGTCCTTGCATCTTGGAGATCATACGTTTCTTTTGATGACGTGATGGGCACTGTTGTCTGCAAAAGCACAGACTTCATTCTGCTTAAAGTATCAATTTGTATAGAAGAGATATTCAAAGGAGGCCAAATCGGAGTATCAGAGTCTCCAGGGCCATTTGGAAACAATGCTTCAATACAGCAAGTGACCATGGAAGTCACGCTTACGAGATATGCTTTCCCTGGCACCAAGCCACAACAGCTGTGATCCGTTATTAGAATGTAACTCCAGTTAGAAAGTTGCCTAAAGAAAGGCTCTATCTGCGTTGCAGGTGTAACGTGCTGGTGGCATGAAAGGTTGTTTGAAGTCCCTTCACAGGCCCCATTTAAATTAATACCCTGGCACAAAAGTATACCGCTTAGTGAATGTTTGCAATTTTCACCACTAAGAAATACATTTTTGTTGTTGTCACTGTAGAATGTGTGTGTATATGGTAATTTCCATGATGACTTAATGTACCCTTTACCCAACCTTTCATACTGGCCTGCCGGTATATACTCAAGGCAATTTTTAAATCGGAAAGTTGTTATCGGAATTGTGATAACCCCGTGTATTATCCATTCAATGACAGGTCTTTCTGACATTGTCAATGATAATCTCTCAAGTTTTTCGATGCTCAGGATTGTATAGTCTGCTCCTTTCTGTGCCAAACTTATTTGTTTATCAGTGAGGTTAAAGATAGAAAACAATGACCTTGTGTTGATTAAACGCCATGGCACATAGCCTGAACGAAGTTTTTGCAACGTCCAGCCTAGCTGTACAATAGAACATAATTGGGACTGGCCATGTTGTAACAATAGCAAGTCTTTATCTATTATATCGATGGCAGATGATACAATACTGTCCAGTGAATATATTCTGGAGGACAGAGTCATTAACCCATTGTCCACAACAGAAAGTGATTTTTCCAAATTAATGCGATCAATTTCTCGTATTTTTTCTGCTGTTTCAATTTGCATTACTTTCCATGCCTCGTTGTATGCCGCATATACACTTGCCGCTATGAAACGTTTTTGACGCTGTTTGCGTGGTCCCATTATGAAATCGCGCAAATCAGCACCATCTTTAAGTAAAGATAAGTGTTGCTTAATTTCTGCCAGGGTGGATGTTTCTAGCCATTCAAGGCACAGTTTCCCTACACTGTATGTTGTTACTTTCCCTGGATGTTGTCTCTGGGAGTATCTAGGGTCTGGTCTGGTCATTTTTAACCCCTGTGTTTTGTTCAGGAATCTATCTTGACAGTTATTAGTGTCTTCTGGCCAGATTAACCACTTTTTCCAATCAGGATGTGTTCTGTTTTGATGTAAAATTTGGTGTACGTCTATTTCAATATCTGCGGTCGCATTATCAGGTATTGGCTTTGGAATAGATGGTTTGTTTAGGTCCTTAATCTTAGCTAGGCCAAGACAGGTTATTTGTTAAATTGTGTCATTCAAGAACATTATTTGTTCTGGGATCATGCAGGCTTGAAATAATGCTTCTAGGCCTAGTACCTGCCAATCTTTTGTACCTCAGATTGTTTTTGTTTCAATGTTGTTTTTCCATTAGTCAAGACCAAATGTAATCATTTTTTCATAAAATGCTTCTGAATATATCAATTTAGTATTTGTCAGAATGGTTTTAGTCCCTGTTTTATCCAACAGTTTATAATAAAATGTTTCTGCATTACTTGTGTTAAACCCTGAGAAGTATTGGAATTTCTCATAAAACGTTTTTGAACTGCTTTTGGGAGGTGTTGCACAATGTTCCCATTGGTTATTTCTATAAACATTTCTAGGTTGAGCAGATTTATGCAAATAGTGGTCTGCATAATGAGTGAAACAGTACATTTGTTCATAGTTAGATGAACCTTGTAAATAATCATGTTCTGTAAATTTCGCTGACAACACTAAATCCGACATCATATTATTTATACTTTCAAAATGCCAATCAGCAGAGAATGTACTTGGTTTTACAAAGTCACTTAATGAAACCTTAAACTGGTGAGGATATTTCAAGATCTCGACCATGCCATATATTTCATAGTCAGTCTTGTCCCACACTACCCCGCCGGGTATTGGAATGGCTGTGACATTTACTGATGATAGTTCTCTTTTCTTGACGTGAGATGATTTGTGAGGTTTCAGACCTAAGTTGATGTTCTGACTTGCAGTGTCCATTGAACTGTAATAAACTTTCCTAAAATTAAAACCAAAATTAGGCGCATAGTAGGAGTATAAGTACCCCTGATACAATCCAATACACAAACAATGGTGCATTCAGAAATGTTTCCTTGAGTTGATGAAAGAGTTCTGTTGACTTTTCTTTAAAAGTCTTTGTTTCTGGCGTCACTTCAGAGTCGCTTTGATCTTCAGAAAAGTTATCAAAATTGATGAAGTAGCCAGAGGCAGTTCTGTCGATTGTTGGAATTGTTTTCTCAATTTGCTTTCATTAGCACATTCTGATGCCACATCATTGTAGACTGGTGTTTCACGATGAACTGATTCAATTTGAGTTCCAAGAGGCACGAGTTCCATGGCATTGTTGCATAGTCCTTCTTTGTGCACTGCAGGTTTATCAAATGTGATTAGTCTTTCAGTTTGAACCTCTTGGATTGTTGCAAATTTGGGTATTCTGTTATTTCTTGGGAGTAGGTATGGGCGAATTTTGCGAATCTCGCGTTCGCGAATTTTGCGGATTTGCGAACTCGCAATCCGCAAAATCCGCGAATTCTCGCGAATTTGCGGATTTTTTTTATGTTCGCACGGGTTTCTGCAAGTTCGCGAGGGTTTTGTACAATTTCGCAAATTGCGAAATTGTACAAAACGCGTGCGAACTTGCAGCAACTTATGCGAACACAATTATATGAAGAGAAAGAAGCTCCTGGTCACAGGAACGATTTACAAAAGTGGGTGGTGATGAACAGAGTGTCTGAATTGAGCAGACCACTCTTACCCAGTCCAAAGATCAGGGCTTGATCCATCACCGTTATTTATCTCACTGCCCCATCCCAGCTCAGAACCTGGCTATATGCAAATCAGTCTGTCCCTGGCCCAGTGCATCATGGGAACAGGGCAGACTAAACTACCAAGCCAATTCTTTACCAGAAAGGAGACAAGCTACCGGGGACCTGGTCACAGGAACAGCACGGGGATTGTGCTCATGAAAGTCAAGGATGCAAAGGCCTCTACCCAGCATCACAGCTGATGTTCCACAGTAGATTTGGGAAGAGGCACACCTGTCCCGCCTCGAAGACGCTCATGATTGTTTTTGGGCTAATGAATGAGTCACTGATTTTGAGCATCAACTAGTTCGAGCGACCATGCAAAGGCCGCCCTCTACCCAGCATCACAGCTGATTTTCCACGGTAGATTTGGGAAGAGGCACACCTGTCCAGCCTCGAAGACGCTCATGATTGTTTTTGGGCTAATGAATGAGTCACTGAATTTGAGCATCAACTAGTTCGAGTGGCCATGTGTGTGTTACTATGCAATCGCCCTGAAGGGCGCAGGGGTCCCTTGAGTGACCTGTGTAAGGCTGTGCCTGTAACTATTTTACAATGGCGCCAGCAAGCTGCTAGCGCCGTTGTAAAATAGTTACAAAGTTAGCTTGCACAGGAAGCACTTAGATAAAATAAAGCAGCACCTGCTTCGTTTTATCTAGTGGTTCCTGTGCAAGCTAACTTTGTAACTATTTTACAATGGCGCTGGCAGCTTGCTGGCGCCATTGTATAAATAGTTGCATGAGTGGGGGTTCAACTTTTGAACCCGTTACGTTCGCGGATTTTTTTTTGCGGATTTTGCGGGAAATCCGCAAAATTCGCGGATTGCGGATTTTCCAAAAATCCGCAAAATCTGCGAGCGTAACGGATTTCCCGCTCATGCTTACTTGGGAGTCCACTTGGCCTACTATTTATTATAGGCCACATGCTGGTGGTTTCACCAGGTCGATGGATACAACTCGGTTCTCCTTTTTACCAGCAAGGGGCGGTAGTACTACTGATCTTGTTCCGTTGATACTTGCAACAGGTACTGCTTTTCTGTAAGCAGGCCCAAATTCCTTCTTCACCGCTGTTTTTTCTCTGACCAGATCCCCAATCTTTGGAATCCAGACAGATCTTGCTGGGACAGGTGTGTGTCTTCAGTGGTAGATGGCTGTTGCTTTAACTTTATGTTGCTTAAGGATTTTCTTGTTTCATTTAAGTCTTGTAAAACAGCCACACGATCTTTGATGTCAAAGTCTTTATTTTCATCTTTCACCACTGAAGCCTGACTATCAAGGTCCAGAACATACATTCTAGTTCCGAACAATAGTTCGTACGGGCTGAAACTTTCTAGAGAATTTCTTGGCAAGTTGTTAAAACTACGTTGGACACTTGTTAAATGTTTGACCCACCCATCACCCGAACCTAATACCTTTGCTGTTATAGATTGCTTTATGTCTCGGTTTTTTCTTTCCACTACCCCATTACCCTCAGGATGGAAGGGACAAGAGAATCGCAATCCAATGTCCATGCTGGTCATGGCCTCCTTATAAGCTCGAGAGCTAAAAGCAGGACCCTGGTCAGAATGAAGCATGGCATTTGCGTATGTGCCGATAAAGACTCGCAAATCTTTTATAACAGTTTTGGCGTCAGCCGAGCGCTGGGGCCACATCCATATGAATCTCGTACAGGAATCCACTGCGACCATGATATATTTATAGTTGCCATCCCTTTGTAAGGGACCACAGTGGTCCAGGTAAACACATGCTAACGGTTATCTGAGAGGAGAAGGGGTGTCTGCGCTGGTCGTTTCACTGTTGATACTTTCATTTTTTGGCATATTTCGCATTCAAGCACATATTTCTTAGTTTGTATTCTCATGCGCGGCCACCAATATCTTTGTTTTAATAATGATATTGTGGCGGAAACGCCAGCGTGTGCAGAAGCAGCCCTTCGTGTGCCGCTGTAATTAGTCCTAATCTGTGTTCCATGTTTGGAATTACTCTATCCCCCACTCCAGGGATTCGAGCAAAAGGAACATTATTCTTATCTGTTAAATAAGAGTACTTTTGTGGAAAGCCTTTTGGGAGTGTTTTTCTATCATCTTTTACTGACGCACTGACAGCTTGTAGTATATCGCTGTCTATTTTTGTTTTTGACCGGGTGATAGCAGCTACGGAAGCCGTTTGTACAGCTGCATTCGCGGCTTCATCAGCCAATGAATTCCCCGCAACGTGAACGCCATCACGTTGATGACTCAAAGTGCGTATCACGCGAGTCTTTCGTAGTTCTTTCTGTAAAAGAACTACTTGTTCCCAAAGCATTTTATGCTTAATTGTGCCACCTTTTGCATCTTTGAACCCGTTTTCAACCCAATTCTGCAAGTATTCATTATAAGATTGAACGCAATAATAGGAATCGCACACTATAAGTGTGGGGAATTCGCGATCGGTATTTTCAAGCGCTATCTTAAATGCTAGTAGTTCAGCTCGTTGAGCTGTACAATCTCCCAGAGATTGTGTTTTAGTGACCAGTGGTCTAAATTTTCCTTTGTGCCAACGACCTTTAACAATCGCGCACGCAGCACTATAAGCTTGTTTACCCCCAACTGCGGGTTGTGCAGATCCGTCAGTATATATGATACATTCATATTGTTCTAGAGGGAGAATCTCTATTGGCAGGGGACATTCATATTCATATTGCAAAAATTCCTGTGTCTTTAGGTTAGGATCAAATTCATATACTACGTCTGTTGCAGCAAGAGAATTAACCCATTGGATCCATCTTGGATGCAGAGCTTTAGCATTTGGAATGCTCGCTTTTGTCACTGCTTCTAGCGCAGGTATCGGTGTAACGATAATTATTTGTTTACCTTGTGCTAGGGCCCTTTCTTTTGCTACAGCAGTCTGAACCACAGTTACAATTTTTTCAGTTGACTGAATTTTATTTCAGCTTTTGTATACAAATGTGATTTGTAAGCTATTGGTACAGTTTCTCCCTCATTAGAGGTCAGTTACGTGAAGCCACATCTTCCTGGGATGACCCGGATTACAAGGTTTCGTGTATTGTCACGTGTTTCGAGTTTTGTTTTTGCTAACATGTCTGTTTGCAGTGATCTCAAAATTTCTGTGTGTTTTTGAGTCCAGTTGATTGGTTTAAAATCAGGTTTAATTAATTCGTAGAGAGGTTTAATCCTCTCTGCATAGTTTAATATGTATGTTCTTCCGAAATTCAGGAAGCCTAGAATCAATTGTAAGTTCTTCAGCATTTTTGGTGCTTGGAGTACAGCCCACTTCTCTAAGAAGTTATCCGCTAGGCTTTTTCCTTCACTTGATAATTTGTATCCTAAAAATAAGACTGTCAGATGGGCAATTCTCGACATTTTAAAGTTGAATTCGTAACCCTCTGCTGCGAACCCAAGTATTATGGTGTTCACCCTTTTCAAGTGAGTATCCAAGTCGTCGTCTGTGAGATAGATGTCATCGACATAAGATAATGCCTCATCATCATATATTTGTAGTAACTCTGTTACTCTGGCTGAAAATAATCCCGGGCTATTCTTGAACCCCTGTGGGAGCCTACAGAAATTTTTCTGTGACCCCATTATTGAGAAAGCGGTCAAGTACCTGCCTTCTGGTGCAATATTTTGACAAAAGAACCCATTAGATATGTTTAATGTTGTTTTGTATTTTTTCCGAACTATGTTATTCATCAGTGCCGCACTGTGCGAGTTCTGTACCGCAAATGTTTTGCAACACGTGTTAAGGTGTCTGTAGTCCAGGACTAGACGATACGAATCATCTGGTTTGGAGACAGGAAACAAAGGATTGTTCATTTGAGAGGTGCATGTTTCAATCACCCCCTGGTATTCAAGTTGATCTAAAATCTCCCTGACCTGCTTTTTAGCTTCTTGCTTAATTGGGTACTGCCTTTGTGCAGTAGATTGACATTTTAACTGGATTTTGTGAGGAGGAGAGTCCTCATCCCATCCTACATGATGTTTATATAATGCTGGTGCCTGGGCTACTGCCCATTTCCTTGCATATACATATTTAGTGTGAATTGGAATGTGATTCGAGAAGGCAGGCATAATCATTTCTTCGCCATGAGGGCACTCCCTGACAAACTCCGGAGGCCAAGCTTTCTCAGCTAACAGGATGTCATAGCCTTTTGAGAGGTTATCCCTAAATAGACCCTTTATTTTCCTAGTCTTATCTCCCTCTATACACAGTGTTATTTCGTATATCTTATGAGGTTCGCTAACTCTGGTGTCTGCAGTTTCTACTTGAATGTATTCATTCGTGTCCACTGTCTCCAGATGACTCATCAGGATCTTGCGAGCTATGCTGATTTCTGCTGCACTGTCTAGCAATGTCTGTGCCCACTCTCCGTTTTTCAGCTGTGTCCTCAGTATTCTCGGCATGTTCGATTACTCTAATACTGGCTACCTTCTTTCTTGGAAATTGTAACTTTTTACTTTGAGCAGGTTCCTTGTCTTTGGACTTGGTGTGCTCTCCTGGGTCTGACCGTCCTCTTCTTTCCGATTTCTGCGAAAAAGATCGAGAGGGACGTGTATCAATACTTTGATATCTATCAGGCTTTTTCAAGTTATCCCTGTTTCTAAGGTTGTATCTTTTTTCAGAGTGCTCCCTCTGGGGAGACTGGTGTTCTCGAGTCGGAGTTCTTTCCCTCCGACGAGGAGACCTTCCTCTGGACTGGAAAACTTTTTCTTTGGGAGTGGATTGTTTATTTCCATCCCAGCTCTTTTTTAGGAGTGTTTAGATTATTTTTAATAAATAATTTTTCAGGATTTTCGAGTAGTTGGGGTTTTACTGGTTTCCCACCCAAACTATCTCTACCTAGTTCCTCATAGCATTTTTCTATGATTCTGGCGAGCTCAATTGGTTGATCTGTTATATCTGTTTCTTTCAATTTCTGGCGGATCACCACAGATGCTGCTTCTCCTTTTATGTTGGCTAGTAATATAGCCGAGACCTGCTTGAAGTCTTTCAGTAATTTCATACCAAGAGTTAAAGCAGGTTCTGGACCGTATTCATTCTGAATTTGTTTCAGCACATCTGGTATTACCGCCATAGACGGAACACCATGTGTTTTTGTGTAAATGGAAGCAAAGACTGTACCGCAAGTGTCACAGTCCTCCACATGTGGTGCGACCCCCATTGGAAGGCAGATGGTCAGAGTTCTGTGTTTCTCAATAGGGGTAGTATTCTGGAATACTGCCTCAATTTGAGTAATTTTCTGTGCTAACCAGAAAGGGATTTGTTCCCGTTTTATGGGTGTTTTACCAAGACACGATTGTATGTTCTGTGGTGTAATTTTATTTGTGTTCCCCTGGTGGGGAGTTACCTGTGGAATATTAACAGCTGTTTGGACTGTTGCAGTCCGCATTACATATTGGACTAACTGTCTATGTATTTTAATTAATATTTTTAGCTGTGCTAAAAGTTCTTCTTTTGACATTTTTTCACTGTCCGGATAGCTGGCTAGAACTGGCCATGTTGCTCCTGGTCTACCTAGTGGACCGAGCCTGGTGATGTGATCATTGTATTTTAGAGCGCCTTTAAACCAGAGCAGGTGCTCTTGGTATTTTAATGGAATTTCAATCTCCTCGAAAGGAGCGTACTCATCCGGTGGTTCCTCTATTTTGTAATAGTGGAATTCGTGTGTTGTAGCGTTTGCCGCTGGAAAGTTTATTCATGAATAGAATACCTCTGTCTGCCGATATTCGTGTGCCTCTATCACGAAAATGACTGTACCGCCTCGTGGGGTCAGTCCGTTTTCTATAAATTTTAAAGTTATAGTTTTTCTTATGTTTGCCGGGATGATATTTGCACCCGGTGGATAAATCCCTGTTTCATCGGATTCCTGCTGAGTCGCATTTACTGTGGTTTCAGCGGTCCCGTTGTTCTCGCCTTCTCCTGGCATTTTACTGTCAGGAAGGTCTTTTGTTGCAGATCAGGTTTCAAGGAGACAAAGATTAGGTGCACAATATTTTGGAACACTGTATCTTTCAACGTTGAATAAACCAGAAGCTCTACATAGGAATCTCTTCCTATTAAGTTCAGGCGGATTTTAACCTTTCACCCACTCCAGACGTCTATTGGAGTATTTACGGGAGAAAGGGTCTGTGTGAAAAAGCACGACTGAGTTACTCTAACGTCTTGCGTTAGTTTTATCGCCTTACCAAACGTTGGGCGTCATGTAGTGTAGTTCCTATTTTCCCTATATGCCCTGCACATTGGAATAACATAAACAGCAGTGTAGACGTAGGACTGCGGTCTTTTAGGTCTCTACTGACTATGTTAGACTTAAATGGGTTTGTACCAGCTAGCTCAGAGGTCACTGGAAACTTTCTTGACTGAATAGGAAGTGATCAGCTTCTTTGGCTCAGACAAGAAGGGATTCAGTTTTCCAACAACCGCATTAACATGACAACTTTGCTCCTCAGAATAAGAGTCAATCTCTAGAGTCGTGTGAAACAATAGACAGCTATTTCACTCAGTCAGTTGTGCAGAATTACTTTCACCAGTATGCAGAGAATAGAGAGACGGGCGTTTTCAATAAAAGGTATTATTTATTGAACAGTCTTCCTTCTCATGCAAGAGAAATGAATTGCCATAATTGCAAGACTTGTTATTATGTAAATGTAAATGTATAGGCATTTATATAGCGCACTACTTACCCGGAGGGTCCCAAGGCGCTTCGACCGCTGCGAAACCCTTCCTGGCTTCCCTGAGAGATGGTCCCTTAATGGGTATCTCCAGGGTGAGGCCAGGCATCCCCGGCGGTCTGGTGGGGCCGTTAGTGAAGATGAGGCAAGCTAATGCCCAGAGTTGCCGAGTGTGATCGCTGATCAGAGTGGGCACGAGGCGAGAGAATTATCGAGTCCGCTGACCCTGGTCCAGAAACCTGCCGCGCCGGGAATCGAACCCTGGTCCCGGGCCGTCCTCTGCTCTCGGGTCTGCCGCCTCTAACCAGTGAGCCACACTACTATAAAAAGTGCGTACAGTAAAAGGAGTATCACAAAATAATACTGTAAAAGCATGGATATGGTTTCTTAGTCATAAGATGGTTAAAATGAATAGAATATATACATTCATATATACATTTGGCTAACGTCCTCAACTGGTGCTTCTAACTACACCTACCCCGGTGTACCTGACCTAAGCCTAACACGTGGGAGGAAGTAAGTAAGTAGCAGTTTAAGTTTACGTTTGTTTTGCCAAGGGTTTGCTTCAAGAATTCTCTCTAAGGGTTTAGTCAGCACGGTACCTCTGCAATAGAATGTTGGAGGTCTGGTATCTCCTCTCAGGACTCGATATTCCAGTTACCCGCAAGGGTAGGCTGGAAACCCGGGAGCTGGATTTCCTCGGCAGGAGAAAAGACAGCGTCTTTCTCAGCGCGTCAAGGAGGAGGGGCAGCGCCCGTGGGCTTCTCGCATCTGCTGGGCTTTCTGCAAGGGGACTGCTGATCTGCTCCAGTATTCACCACCACCGTGTTTGCTTAAGGCAACGTCGGTATTATTTATACCTGAAAGGTGCCGAGTTTGACGTAAGTTTTTGTACATAAGACCTCAATAAAGATGTCACTAAGAACTGGTCGTTCTTACAGTGCTCGCAGGAGTTCTATTACTAATCAAAACAAAAGCAAGCAGGGCTTTCCCAGGTTGATGGGGGTTTGGTATGTCGAAAGAACTCGGTGTGCTATCTAGGAATCTAAGGAAGTGACTTCTGCTGTGTCATGGACTGTCATGGACTGCAGAGGCGACTTGCTGAAATTTGTCTCGGATTACTATGCCAGTATATGGATATGTATTGATTATAGCCGTATAGGGGCATGAGGTCACAATATTGATCGGGGTCCTAGATAAAACACAACAGTGCATTGCTGGTGAGTGGTAGTGAGGAAATTCATGAAGAAGAGGAAATTGGGGAGGGGTGCCGAACAAAACTGTTGCACCGTGCACAACCAGTGCTAGGGCCAGCCCTGGCTGGGAGACTTAGACTCCCCCGAAGTTCAGGTCTAGTAGCGTCCCTGACTCTAAAGGCAGAGACCATTCAAGATGGTGGCCACAAATAAGTGAGGGGTTCAGATAAGTGAGGGGTTCAGAGCCACCCACCTCACATTGTTAGGCGACCACGCGTGCAATGCGCGCTGCTAGAGTGACGCGTGACCTTCCTTGAGGATCGACCTACCTGTGCTCTTTTGACGCTCCTCTCTCTGCATCGCCTGAGAACGGCAGAGCATATGGAGCAGTGGCATGCGAGGCCTACGGGCAGTGCTGTACAGGGGTGTGGGTCCCTCACTGTGCCCGGGGCTCTGGTAACTTCAGCGCAGTCAAGCACACCACAAGCCCATAAGAGGGTGCTACAATGGGTTAGCTGGATGCCTGATATGTTAGTACAATCCATGAAAAAATCTGCAGGTCTACTGAGTCAAATACTGCTAATGCTATGGCCGAAGACCTAAAAATCAGTGGTGCTATAGACAGAGGAAGGACAAACCTAAAAAAGGGAGCCCTTAAAGAAGAAAATCCTTTAAAAAGGACAGATTCTCATCACTCACCGAAGTGACATGCGTCATCATCTGGGTCTCCTCCTGGTCACACACTAGTGTAATCAAGGGCTACGACCTTCTTATACTGAGAAGGGAGCTCATGGATGTTTTAAAGTGGATGTAGTGAAGAAACTAAAGAGCGAAAGCTCTCTGCAATGTCACAGATGTGAAAGAACAAATATAGATTAATTACTTACCTGTGATCCTAGTTCTCTTCCAGGGGTATCCTTATCAAAGTCATGAGCACTGAATATTCCCGCCCATGTGCGGGGACCCCGGAAATAATATAAAAATGATATATGGAAAGCAGATTTTATATATATATATATATATATATATATATATATATATATATATATATATATATATAATATATAGTACGCCTTCGGTACATACATACATATATATATATATATTTATATATATATATATATATATATATATATATATATAGACACTGAGGAAGCCAAATTGGTGAGGGGGCAGGGGGGTCAAGGGGGCAGGGGGGTCTGCCAATAAACCACTTTGGTTAAACAACAACTTGGAGTGCCGTCCTTCTTTGACCTCTGGGAGAATTACGGAGGTGTGTGCAAACATATATATATATATATATATATATATATATATATATATATATATATATATATATATATATATATATATATATATATATATTTTCCTTCCTGTGGTTGGCATGGAGGCTTTGACCGCGTACGCAGAGCTGGAGAGAGGAAATCCTGTGCTCTCATATATATATATCCATACTAATAATATAAAGAGAGAGCCCAAACCTTTGAGGCGGGTAATCTCAGGAACCACAGCACCAATCACAACACCCAATACAGCGTTGGAAAGGGCAGTTGCAGCAGAAGGACATAGGCTATACAGACGCCCACCATATACTTTTAAAAGGTAAAAGAACCTTGCCAGCAAAGTAGTCCCTTGTGGGCGTGTCTGCGTTGTGCTGTGGGCGTGTGCTGTGGGCGTGTGCTGGGGGCATGACAAACACTGGGGGCGTGTGGTACGTTCCACCCTTCATGCCATGTCTCATATTGTGTGCTAATCCCACCCTGCTCCCTTTAAATACCCCTGCACCCCATGATCATAACCCACCCTTACTCCTTAAAATACCCCAACACCCTTAAACACTAACCCATCTTAACCCTATAAATATACCCTGTACCCCAAAACCCAAACCTATCCCTAAACCCTAAAAATACCCCTATATCCCAAAACCCAAACCTAGCCCTGAACCCTATAAATACCCCTGTACCTCAAAACCCAAACCTACCCCTGAACCCTAAAAATACCCCTGTACCCCAAAACCCAAACCTAGCCCTGAACCCTAGAAATACCACTGTACCCCAAAACCCAAACCTACCCCTGAACCCTAAAATACCCCTGTACCCCAAAACACAAACCTAGCCCTGAACCCTTAAAATACCCATGTTCCCCAAAACGCAAACCAACCCCTGAACCCTAAAAATACCCCTGTACCCCACAACCCAAACCTAGCCCTGAACCCCAAAAATACCCCTGTACCCCAAAACCCAAACCTACCCCTGATCCCTAAAATACCTCTGTACCCCAAAACCCAAACCTAGCCCCAAACCCTAAAAATACCCCTGTACTCCAAAACCCAAACCTAGCCCTAAACCCTTAAAATACGCCTGTACCCCAAAACCCAAACCTACCCCTGAACCCTAAAAATACCCCTATACCCCAAAACCCAAAACTATATCTGAACTCTTAAAAAACCCCTGTACCCCAAAACCCAAACCTAGCCCTGAACCCTAAAAATACCACTGTACCCCAAAACCCAAACCTACCCCTGAACCCTAAAATACCCCTGTACCCCAAAACACAAACCTAGCCCTGAACCCTTAAAATACCCCTGTACCCCAAAACCCAAACCTAGCCCTGAACCCTAAAAATACCACAGTACCCCAAAACCCAAAGCTACCCCTGAACCCTAAAATACCCCTGTACCCCAAAACACAAACCTAGCCCTGAACCCTTAAAATACCCCTGTACCCCAAAACACAAACCTACCCCATAACCCTAAAAATACCCCTGTACCCCAAAACCCAAACCTAGCCCTGAACCCCAAAAATACCCCTGTACCCCAAAACCCAAACCTACCCCTGAGCCCTAAAATACCTCTGTACCCCAAAACCCAAACCTAGCCCTGAACCCTAAAAATACCCCTGTACCCCAAAACCCAAACCTAGCCCTGAACCCATAAAATACCCCTGTACCCTAAAACCCAAACCTACCCCATAACCCTAAAAATACCTCTTTACCCCAAAACCCAAAACTATATCTGAACCCTTAAAATACCACTGTACCCCAAAACCCAAACCTACCCCTGAACCCTAAAATACCTCTGTACCCCAAAACCCAAACCTAGCCCTGAACCCTAAAAATACCCCTCTACCCCAAAACCCAACCTACTTCTGAACCCTGAAAATTCCCCTGTACCCCAAAACCCAAACCTAGCCCTGAACCCCAAAAATACCCCTGTACCCCAAAACCCAAACCTACCCCTGAACCCTAAATTACCTCTGTACCCCAAAACCCAAACCTACCCCTGAACCCTAAAAATACCCCTATACCCCAAAACCCAAAACTATATCTGAGCCCTTAAAATACCCCTGTACCCTAAAACGCAAACCTAGCCCTGAACCCTAAAAATACCCCTGTACCCCAAAACCCAAACCTAGCCCTGAATCCTTACCCCTGTACCCCAAAACCCAAACCTACCCCTGAACCCTAAAAATACCCCTATACCCCAAAATCCAAACCTACCCCTGAACCCTAAAAATACCCCTGTACCCCAAAACCCATACCTATCCCTAAACCCTAAAACTACCCCTGTACCCCATAACCCAAAACTATATCTGAACCCTTAAAATACCCAAAAACCCCCAAACATATACCTCAGTACCCCAAAACATATACCCCTATACCCATACTTACCTTAGCCAAACATTAAAAAAAACATGCTTTTACCATTCATGCATTTACAACGAATTTCGTTGTAAATGTATGCGTAGTCAAAGCATACAAAATGCAATGCCATGCGTTATAATGGCATTGCGGAGTCATGGTACTTTCGTAATGAAAGTATGCAGAGTGATGGTATGCGGAAAGAAAGTTGCGGAATAATCGGTGTTTCCCCTCCCCCGGTAAGTACATTGGTGGCACGGCGGCCCACATCTCCAGCAACATACTCATATTTTTTCACCACCCATTTGAAAAATGCACAGGTCTCTCTCATTGATGGCCAGTACCAACATACACTTTTAGACACACCTCCCGCCACAAGTTCTAGAATTGCGAACTTTAGAGCTGGGGAGCTACGTTCGAATCTCGGCATCAGCTCAACATCCTGTGATTCCAGGCAAATCACTTTGTCTCCCCGTACCTACCACAAATTAATGTGTTCTTCTGTAATGTACATTGTGCTCAAGCCATGTTGTCGAGTTTGCGCTATATAATATTGCAAAGAAATATAAAGTAGGGAAACTCGAGTTCACACACTACTGAGCGCGCACTCTTAAGTGCATCAGCAGTGCACTGTGAATCGGAGCGTTTCACAGGCCTGTCACAGATAAGAAATGCTATCAAAACGAAATCCTACAAAACAATATACTACTGGCCGGCAGCAATTCATACCCGGACAACGTCGGCACGGGCGGCTATCAACAATGAAATCATAAACCAAGGACTTATAGAAATTGAAGACTCACTGTATCTATAAAGCTAGAAGTCCTTACAAGATTTCAGCTTGCCGCCAGCGGTCCGAACTAACCTAACTGTATACCACAATATCGCTACTGCACACAATATTCCAGAGCTAAATAACTACCTTGCTCAACACTTGCCTAACTTAGTTCCTGATCAACAACTTGTCTACAACACCATAGTTGACAGTGTTGAAAAGAAGCAGGGCAAACTATTGTTCATAGACGCCCCCGGTGGCACAGAAAAGACTTACCTAATCAACCTCATACTTGCCAAAGTTCGATCTTCTGGGAATTTGGCTCTAGCTGTTGCTTCATCTGGAATAGCTGCCACTTTGCTAACAGCTGGGAAAACAGCACATTCTACCTTTGAACTGCCTCTAACAGTTTCCCTTGAAAGGGATTCAATATACTCTATTCAGAAAAATTGACCTTTTGGGGACACTGCTTCAAAATGTGTCTCTTATCATGTGGGGCGAATGTACAATGATACTAAAACCATTGCTGCCTAGCCTTTTTTTACCCGGACAACGTCGGGACGGGCCGCTAGTATATATATATATGTATATACTGACGAAGGCGTACTGCTGAAACGCGTCTGTACTTATTTCTTTTGTGCCCAATAAATCCAACAGGGATTCAACCCCCCTCGAGTGCTGGTTTTCATTTTCGGAGCATTTCATATATATATATATATATATATATATTACCTACTGGCGATAGCCAGTAGGTATATATAGTTAGGACCTACCTACCATAGGAAATCCGCAACATTCTATTGGGAATAACTTTGGCGTCGGTTGAGGAATTTGCGTGTAATTTTCCAGAATTTAGGCCAGCTCCGCTCCGCTCCTTCCCTCAAAGTTTTATGGGGATTCGTCATGCAGGGGCCGAGAAAAAAGGGGGGTCCCAAAACGTGTTTTCCCCATGTTAATTTCCATAAGTAGTATAGGGACATAGCTTTCATCACCATTCATTTTTTGACAGGTGGGAACGCCCCCCGGAAGTGACGTAGGAGCCGGAAGTCCCTCCCCGGAAGTCCAGGGCCAGAAGTTCAGGGTCTGAGGGCGCCCCCCAGAGGGGCAGTGGTGAAAGTGGGGCAGGTGTAGGGTGCGAGTGCCCTTCACACAGGAATTAATGGATGTGTGTCAAGGGGTGTAGAGTGATGGTGTGGGGTGCCTAGGGCTAGCGGCAAGGCAGCCAGTAGGGCCTACAGGGGTGTTTTAGGGTTGTGGAATGGATGAGCAGAGCCTGTTGTGCCAGCCGGGACATGTCTGGGCATGCAGGGACATGTCTGGGCATGCAGGGACATGTCTAGGCATGCAGGGACATGTCTAGGCATGTCCATTGGTTAGTAGAGGCTGCAGGCTGATGTTGCTTGAGCAGCGTCGAGCTCCATCTGTGGAATGGAAGCCCTAGAGTGTTGCAGGGTCTTTTTTGGGCGATAGGCCAGCCCCCAGGAGGCTTGCCTGTTGCCGATGAAGTTCCTGAGTGGTGGCGTGCCATAGTCAGCAGCGGTAAGGAAAGCCATTGGCCCTAAAAGAGGAGGGAAGTTAGGCCATTGGATTGGGATGGTGGTAATTTTGCCACCTAATTTAAAAAAGTCTATGGGCGAAAATGAAAGCAGATATGAAAATAAAAACAAGGGGTGTGCAACGTTGGTTTCTTTCTAAGTGGAAGTAATGTGATGGGGTTGATGATCATTTGAAAATATGTAAATCAAAAGTTGGGGTGCTTTGCAGCATGTCCAGGCAATGTTCTGTATCATGCTGGCCTGTGCTGAACCAAACATTGGATGGCAGTTCTCAATGCATTAATGTGCGCAACCATCTCTGGTGTAAAATGAGGCCTGTTATGAAAGGGAAAAAATAAATAAATACATATTTTAAAGGTCTCTGATGTAAATGATGTCTGTTATGGAGACCAAAATAGGGGAAATAAATAAAAGCACCCTTTGTGCAATTGTCACTTTTTTCTTTTTAAAGAAACTTAATGTTTGAGGAATAATAAACATGGGCCAGCATGTAATGCATCTGTGTTGGCTGTGTAACAGGACAGTGTGTGGTTTTTTATCATGCTAAGGTGCTGTCACAGACCTAAACAGTAAAGTTTCTGGTGCAACATAATGCACAGCCAAAGTTGAAATGCACGATGTAAGTGACAATTACTAAAAGAAAATAATAAAAAAAACGTTTTAAAGGTACTAATGTAAAATGATACAAGTCATGAAAAGGAAAATAAAATACATAAGTGAAGACATGTGTTGTGTATTGTGGTTTCTTTCTAAGTGAGGGTAATGTGTTGGAGTTTATTAATATGGGTCAGTATGTAGGGACAGCTGCGGGCTGTGAAACAGGGTAATGCATGGTTCTTTAACAGGGTAATGTATGGTCACAAACCCAGACTGTAATCTTGTTGGTGCAACACTGTGCACAGACAAAGTTGAAAGTCTCTGAAGCAAATGACACCAATTACGAAAATAAAACCAGTGTTATGCAACTGAGGTTTTGCTCTACGTGTTAATGTGGGGACATGGCTGAGAAACATGGCATTCTTGTACAGCATGCGCTAGGCTTCATCAACATGTATAGGCATATTTTTGTAATTGTAAAATAGGCTGCTGCAGCCCAGAAGGGGCTGGATGGTGCAAGTTCCACAAAAGGCGGCAAACCCGTCCTGGAGATGTAACATGATGGAAAAATGTAAGTGTGCTGATGTAACATTTTCAGCGCCTAATTTTAAATCGCCTAAAAGACTGCTAAGACACGAAGAGGCTTCTACGTAGAGTTAGAGGTGGCGTGGACTGATAAGCATTGGTGTCTTGCAAAAAGTGATGCAGAGGGTCTGGAAATATGCACAGTCATGATGTTCTTAGACAGGGAGAGGTCGGTGAAAGTATGACATTTTTTAAGGCATGCTTTTAACACCTTGGGAGTGTGTAGAGAAAAAATTGAAATAGGGACGTAACTACACTTGCACTCTGAAATTTTGTTGGAGCACCTAATTATATCTTTGCGGGTAAACAGGCTTTGGCAGAAGACTACAGAGTTAACAAGGCGTAGAGGGGAAACAGCCACGCTGATGAAACACACTCTATACTTAATGTAAGTAGCTATGGATTTTGGTTTTATTCTACAAGTCAGTTCTGGTATTTGTTAAAAACTTTAGACAAGGAATAACTGTAAAATAAGCATGCATATAGGTATTATTGTAGTACTATGTCATAGAGACCTAACAGCTTTCAGAGGGTAAAATTTACAAAATAAAACAATGCCTTTTATACACATACCTTAAGTGTTGGTGGTCTCCGGCGTCTGCTGTATTACAAGGGGCCAGTTGTGGCAGGTGCGCTGGCTGCTGCTCTGTGCACTTGTTCTACCCCAGACACTACATTTTATTGATTGCTTGCCTTCTCCTGCTGCATCTTCTGGGAAAACACTCCTCAGCATACTGATACACGATCTTTACTTAACACAGCTAGCATTTCAGTACTTGTAGTGCTGGCTATTCTCAGTCTCATACTGTTTAGGGGCAGTACAGTAATGTTATTGGGAAATCGACATTGACAATACTTCTTATCAACATTCTATGCATGTTTGCATTCATTTGAGAAGACTACGGATGTTTTCAGGTTGAGTGTGCCATGATGCTGTTAGTCTAGCATATTTGTATTTACAGCAGCCAGGATACAAAGTGCACATCCGGGGGCTCAGACAACACTATTGCATTTAACAATTACAGACGTGGAATTACATTCCTCAGCACCCTGCCATTGTATCCCCTTATTTGGCACCGCTGATAGTCTCCTTGTGATTGTCTTCTGTTCAATCCACTGCAGTATTGACAACACTTGTTTATTGTAGTTTTACTGATTTGAGTCCATGTCTCATGGATACACAGGTTTTGCTCTTTTGATCTCAGTTGCAAAAATTGTACTCTGTTGACCATTCTTTGCAGTGGTCAATTTGTAAAAAAGAAGTGCTGGGGCTCTAGTCAGGAGGCAGCTTGCACCAGCCAATTTCTCCTGTTAGCACAGCCTAAAACAGAACCAATGACCATCCACGAAAGTGGGGAGAGGATGTGGCAAAACTTTATGAATAAATAAATGGCCAGAGGGGAACAAGGTTTGAGCCACAACATCGGCTCAACATCCTGTGATTCCGGACAAATCACTTAATCTCCCTATGCATAAATGAATGTGTCTTTAACTGGTGCTAATGAAAAGCACTGGTGTTGATGATTAAGCGCTGGCTGAGCACTGGAAAGCACCGGCTCAAATTAAGCACTGATTCTTCTGCTTCTTTGTGCTAGAGCTAAAGCATGCATGAACCTGTCAATCTGTGGAAGCTATTCCTAAATGAAACTGCCATGAAGTACATGTGCTGAGGCAGGAGGACAGATTCATACTCCCATACACATAGTATACTCCTTGTGTTGTACATTCCCAAAGGTGCCATCCAGTGTAGATAGAAAAACACAAACTTCTTTTTGTACACACCTATATCAATAGCAATTACCAACAACTGGTGCCCCGGGTGTTGGAACTAGGGGTGCAACAGGTGGTACAGCACCCCTAGACCTGGAATGAGTTAAGAAAGGTGATGGAAAACAGTGAAGCCTTTCAATCTGTGAAGGTGTGCCACTCTTGTGAGAGGGTGATATCTGATACAAGAATGAGGCACATGAAAGGCACTAATGTAACCAATAGCTCCTTTTTAAAGTTTGCCAACATCGCAAATAAGAATCATTTGAGTGTTTTAATTGGGAAATTTGGAGACAGACATGTTAAAGTAGGGTGCAAAAACAAACCAATCCACAAATTATGTTACCCTTTTGTGCATGCATGGCTAAAACCACTCTGATTTATTAAGGGTCTCTTCTAAGTAACTCACTTCTTTAATATTTTTTTTAAAATAAATTGACACAATGTATTCACATGTTTCATAATATCGCACCAAAATGCAAACTGAACCACGTTTTCACTAAAAAAGGTCTCAGACTATCATTCACCCGCTTCCATCCCTTCAGCTCCCCACTTAAAACTTTTTGTCATGCTCATTTGATACACTTACTTGTTCAGTAACAGCAGGATGCTCTTAGAATACCTACAGTTTTAGCGTGCTGACGCCCCTGGCCAGCATTCTGAATGAGAAATGTGTTCTAGCATCACTGATGGCTTTTCAGAGGTCATGTGACATTGTTCACCAGATGACCCCTTTCAAGCTCCCTGGGAAGCGGATCCTTGGTTTATGCCGTAGAGCCCTTCTGCGGATGAGTCTAGACCTTCCATATTCTAGATTACAGGATATTTTTGTTTGCCAAATATTCGTGCAATTAAAAGTGTCTCAGACCAAGGTAGACATCCCTTAATCACCATAAATACCTTTAAAATCTACATACTTAGGGTGTCAAAATAGGACTTTCTGTGGTGCATTGAGCCGAAGAAGAAAATGGACTTGGATATACAGAAAGCGAGGAAGTAAACCTGATACTGTGTTAGTAGCAACCGTGCAAATAGGAAATAACTATTTGTTATGTTATGGTAGGTGTTTTTATTTAGCCACCGTACACTGTTTACATGGTCTGTTAACACCCTTATGTGTTATGGCAGTTTGCTCTCCAACAGAAGGTTCATTTATTGGGGAAATCAGACTTTTGTATTCCTGATTTGTTGTCAGTGTGTTTGTGGTGGCTTTGCTCAATTTGCACTGTGGTAGTTTGTCTCTATCCCTGAGCCTCGAGTTTATTGTTTGTCCATTTGTGGATGTAAACAAGCAGATGCCACTGGGTGAGGACTGTGTGGTTTGCATTATATTTTTATATTATACTACAGCTCTGTTTGGACCAGCAGTGTGAGGTTTTGCTGGAAGAGTTTTGCCATAATAGATAGATGGTTTATACTAGATGTTGAACACCCTCATTTTCTGTGTAAGATTTGTCTCTTGCTATAACTTTTGTAAAGAAGCAGGTTGGTATGGTTTAGACTGATGTGGTGTTGCAGTGGGTGGTGTACGGTTGTCGTGGGGAGTCGTGTGGTTTTGGCTATTGTACTACAATGAATTGTATAGTAATTACATTGCAATTTAGTGTGGTAAGGTAAGGTATGGTGTTGTGAAGCATTGGTGATGTGGCACACTGACCTTTAAGGTGAGATGTAATAATATGGTGGGCCAAAGTCTGATAAAGTGTGGCATGGTGTGGTATTGAACGTGTTGAGAGTGGTGTGGTACTGAGAGATGTGGTGTTGAAAATTGGTGATGTGAGATACTGGCATATGTTGAAGTGAGGTAGACTGAAGTGGAGTGGTGCAATATGAGATTGTCTTGTGTGGTATGTTGGTGTTTGGTGGTGCGGTGTGGTGAAATGTACTGAGTGAACGTTGTTGCCGTATAGTTCTGCTGAGCTGTGATGTGCAATGTAATTGCTCTTATATGATAGTTGTAGTATTGAAGGTCATGTTTACTGCATTGTGTGGTTTAGTCTGATGTGGAACCATAGGGAACGATAGGAGGGGTTTATTGAGGGGTGGGGTGCAACATGATAGCCTGTGCTGTGGCTTGGTATAAAGTGTGGGATGTTGTCATCTGGTATAAGTAGACTTGTATCCGATGGTGCATTGTGTATGATGTTGCATTTTGGGGTGGTGTAAATTGGTGTGGTGTACATTAGTGTGGTGTTAGATTTTGTGGTGCTATGTGGCATATGTGGTATGGTGAACAGGGAGGTGTTTGTGGTACAGTAGGGTGTGTTGTATACCATAGAATGTATGGTCCTGTGTGGAGGTATTAAGTCAAGGAGGATGCTGTGAGGTGCGGTAGCGTGACGGGAAGAGTTTTGCCATAATAAATAGATGGTTTATACTAGATGTTGAACAAGAACAATAGTTACTTACCTGTAATCTGTGGTTCTCCAGTATTGGTGTCTTTCATAGATTCACATGCCTGAATCATTCCCCGTCGTCGGAGTGGGAGTCCCACGGTACATAAAAAAGCAATAAAATGCTATAAATATATAGTAATACCAATAGAAAAGAACCAGGAAGTAACACAGCCAATGGTACAGTAGGCAAAAACTTCCCATCTATGACTATCATAGTCATTTTGTATGGTCCAAACTACAGCCAATCAGGCGCTAGCACCCACCAGAATGTTCTCCCCAGAGGCTCAGGCTCTCAGATTTTCTCGCAAGGAGTGAAGGTAACCATAATAGCCTAAAAGCCTCTGAGGGGAGGTGGGCGGGTTGCATGTGAATCTATGAAAGACACCAATACTGGAGAACCACAGATTACAGGTAAGTAACTATTGTTCTTCTCCAGTATTAGGGGTGTCTTTCATAGATTCACATGCCTGAATCAGAGTAGCTAGCAGTACATATCTTTGCTGAACAGACGCTCATAACACCTAGCTTGTCCGCTAGTAATGTAAATAACAATGCGAAGTGAATAAACACATATCATATAAAGCATAACATAATGCAATCAAGAAATATGTGAAAACATAACATAAGAAGCGTCTGACAGCAGAAACAAGGAGGTGGGAAACAGAGGCTCACCTTAATGAAACAGGTTCCGTAGAACAGCTCGACCCACAGAAGTATCAGCCTCGCTGATGGACTCTAGACAGTAATGTCTGGTAAAGGTATGGCGGCTTGCCCAAGTCGCCGCCTTGCAGATCTGCTGAAGTGGGACTCCAGCAAATAAGGCCGTAGATGAGGAGACTGCTCTTGTAGAGTGCGCTCTGGGCGCAGATGGTAACGGTCTCCCAGCCTGTGCATGGCAAAAGGCAATGGCAGCAGATATCCATCTTGCAATAGTCTGTTTTGATACTGCCTGCCCTTTACGAATCGCACCGTAGGTAATGAACAACTGGTCGGAGGTGCGTACAGCAGAAGTTCTTTGTAGATAGAATTTGAGACATCTTCTAATGTCAAGCGAGTGTAAAGCTCTTTCCGCAGGAGTTTGCGGGTCTGGAAAAAATGATTTAAGAACAATAGGTTCATTCAAATGAAAATCCGAAGGCACTTTCGGAATGTATTTGGGATTGGTGCGAAGTATTACAGAATCGCTAGTGAATTGGAGGAAAGGATGATGAACAGTGAAAGCTTGGATATCACTAACTCTCTTGGTGGATGTTAAGGCTAAAAGCAGTGATACTTTCCATGAAAGATACTTCAAGTCAGCTCGATGGACGGGCTCAAATGGGTGACGCATGAGTTGACCCAGAACCACATTCAGATGCCATAAAGGAGGTGGACGACGTACTGGAGGGAACATTCTAAAGAGACCCTTAAAGAACTGTTGAATAATTCTTGATGAATACAGAGAATTGGACCCATCCTGTCGATATCTGGATATTGCAGCTAGAAATACTTTCAAAGTAGCATGGGACAGACCTGTTCGTGCCAACTGCAAGAAAAAAGGAAGAATTTCCTCATGTTTTGCCAAAAAAGGGTGAACACCTGCTGAACGGCACCAGATACAGAAGCGTTTCCATTTGAGACTGTAAGTCTTGATGGTTGCTGGTGCTCTAGCTTTGGCCAACACCTCTTTACAGTCTGCTGGGATGTTCAAGTGTGCAAACTCATGGTGTTCAGGAGCCAAGCTGCTAATCTCAGCGATGCTGGGTCCGGATGAAAGACTTGACCTTCCTGAACACTGAGCAAGTTCGGGATTGGATGTAACTGAATTGGTTTGCTCTCTGATAGTAGGAGGAGCTCTGTAAACCAATACTGGCGCGGCCATCTGGGCGAGATCAGGATCAGTCGGCAAGGTTCCTTCCTCATCTTCCTCAGAACCTTGGGGATTAACGGAATCGGTGGGAAAGCGTACGCAAACCTCAGGGACCAATCGAGGGAGAATGCATTCCCCAGAGAACTCTTGTGGGGGTGCCAGCTGGCGAAGCTCAGGCATTTGCTGTTGGTACTTGTCGCAAATAGGTCTAGGTCTGGCCAACCCCACTGATGAAAGATGTGGTCCACTGTGTTCTGGTGGAGCTCCCATTCGTGGTTGGTGATTGTGGTCCTGCTGAGTGCATCCGCAAGGACGTTTTCCGTTCCCGGAACATGCACCGCATGTAACTGTACATTGTGGTGAAGAGCCCATGTCCATAATTCCTGCGCCTCTTGAGACAGGAGAAGAGATCGAGTTCCTCCCTGCTTGTTGACGTAGTGCATACTTGTTGTGTTGTCTGTTCTTATCAACACATTGGTGTTCTGAATGATGGCACAGAACGCCTTGAGGGCAAGGAAAATGGCTCTCAGTTCCAAACGATTGATGTGCCACCGTTTCTGTTGTACAGTCCATTTGCCACTGATCGTGAGGCCTTGCAGATGAGCCCCCCAGCCCTCGAGGGATGCATCTGTAGTGATGGTGAGACTTGGTGGTTCTTGAAGGAACGCATGACCCTGACTGAGATGACATTTCTGTGTCCACCACAGGAGAGACTCTTTCATGAGTGTTGTGATTTGAATGAGGTCCTCGAAAGTGCCTGAAACCTGTTGCCACTGCAGTACTAGTTCCTCCTGGAGCGGCCTCATTTGAAGTCTGCAATTTGGAAGCAATGGAATACAAGCCGATGCCATCCCCAGAAAGGATTTGTATAGTCGGACAGAAGCTGACTTTCTTTGCATGAGATCTTGTGCTAGCCGAATTATCTTCATTTGTCTCTCCTTGGAGACGAAGGCTTTGCATTTGTGAGTGTCCAACATTGCTCCTAAAAATGCTATTCTTTGAGACGATTGCATTTGGGATTTGGAGAAATTTATTGTCAGGCCTAGAGACTGAAACAGGTAGAGACACTGGTGAAGGTGACGTTGAACGGTGCCATGAGAATTGGCCTTTATAAGGCAATCGTCCAGATATGGGAAAATTTGTATTCCCTCCAGCCGGAGGTGCGCAGCTACTGGAGCTAAAACCTTCGTAAAAACTCTTGGAGCTGACCGTAGTCCAAAAGGAAGGACTTTGAATTGGTAGTCCCTGCCAGCCACCCTGAAGCGAAGGAATTTCCTGTGGCGAGGTAGGATGGGGATGTGGAAATATGCATCCTGGAGGTCTAGGGTGACCATGCAATCTCCCGGTGATAAAAGATGCAAAATTTCTTGAAGAGAGAGCATCCGGAAAGTTAATTTCCTTAGGTATTTGTTCAATGCTCGAAGGTCGAGGATCGGGCGCCACTCCCCGTTCTTCTTTCTGATCAGGAAGAACCTGGAGTAAAATCCTAGTCCTCTCATCCTCTGAGGAACGCTCTCGATAGCTCCTTTTTGTATCATCATTTTGATTTGGGTAAGCAGCTCCTTCAGGTGAGCTGGAGGCGGGCCCTTTGGCGGTACATTTGGGGGAAATTTTTCGAATTCTAGGGCATGGCCCCTGGCGACAATATCCAGGACCCATTTGTCCGTTGTTATCGACTGCCAATTGGAGTAAAATTTGGAGATTCTTCCGCCAAGTCTTTTGAGAGGGTGAAAGGACGGTGGTGGCAGGTGAAGAGTATCATTGTCGCTTGTCCTTGCCGCGGTATGTTGTCCTACCCCTGTTTGGGGTGTATTGAGATTTTTTCTGCCCATAAGACTGGTAGCGCTGATTTTGGTAGCGCTGATTACCCTGACGGTATGAGGATTGTTGATGTTGTTGCTGGTATCCACCTCTATTGAAGGACGTTCCTCGTCCTCTCGCTCCTCGAAAGGGCGGTTTGTGAAATTGTAGAGTGCCTAAGGATTTGGCCGTTTCGGTATCCTTTTTGATAGTCTGTAAGGCCTCTTCTACCTCGGGGCCGAATAAATATTCGCCATCAAATGGCATGTCTAGAACTCGGTTTTGCACTTCCTGTCTAAAGGCCGTGGAACGTAACCATCCTTGTCTACGGAGAACCGCAGCCCCTGCTAATTGGCGAAAACCTGTAGATGCCACATCAACAGCTGAATCAATTATCTCTTCAGAGGTCCTTTGACCTTCATGGAGAATCTGGAGTGCTTCTGCCTTGAATGGCTCAGGGAGTAGGTCGATAAATGGTGAGATGTCGGACCACATTTGACGGTCGTAACGACCTAAGATGGCTAGTGCGTTAGCAGCACGGACAGTTGTTGCAGCCATGGTGGAAACTCGTTTTCCTATTGAGTCTAGGCGTCTGCCATCTCTATCCGGTGGTGCCGTAACTGCAGAGGACGGATTTCTGGCCCTTTTCTGAGCCGCCTGGACAATTACCGAGTCAAGTTTTGCTTGTCCAATGAGACAGGCAGGCGTCTTGTCTGGAGCTTTATATTTCTTATCAATTCTTGGTAAAACTGGAGGAATGGAAGCCGGTGTTGACATCACCTTAACGCCTTCCTTCCAGATGAATTCCACAATGGGTATTGTTTTAATTTGTCGTCTGGGTTGATCTTTAAAATCGTAAAGGAAACATTCTTGTTGAGTATGCTCCATCTTCATATGAAAACGTGCAGTTGCACGCTCCATCAGCAAGTGAAAATTTGCTACATCAACAGGAGGGGAGGCCGACGCAGTCTGAGGAGATGTAGAAGGAGATTGGACCTGATAGTCCTCCCACTCCGATAAATCATCCACTTCTCCTTCCTCCCGTTGGTCGTCATCTTCCGAGGATTGCGGGTCCTCTTCGTGAGCAGGTTGTGGGTGTGAAGGTGGGACCACCGATGGGAGCACGGGTGGAGGCGTTTCCGAAATTGGAGTTGCTTGTCCAGAACCTGCCGATTCCGAAGGTGGAAACCTCCGATAGTAATCGTCCAGCATAAGTTGTAAATTGGATATTAAATCCAAAGGCACTTGACCAACCGGGGTAGTGACAGGCATCGATACCTCAGCAGGAGTGTGAGGATCCTCATATTCATCATCTTGAAGTTTAATATGTAACTCCGATGGACTAGTGGCCTGTCCAAAAGTATTCTGGGCCATCTCATTGTCACTGTCAGAATCCAGTAGTTGGTCTGGGACTTCAGAGGACACCTTGTGAGGTGAAACACGCAGGGGTGAAAGGCTCATTACAGTGTTGCGCAGCTGTTCTGCTGCTTGGCGTGGTGTTAAAAACACCGTCGACGGAGACCACACCTGTAGTGCCGTGCATGAGGATAACTGCGGCGTCGATGGATTTGTCGCCGACTGATCACCTCTCGTCGACGGGACACTTTTCGGCAACGAAATAGTCGTCGTCGACGGGATACCCGTCGTCGACGGAACACTCGTCGTCGACGGAACACTCGTCGTCGACGGGACACTCTTCGTCGACGGGACACCTTTCGTCGACGGGACACTCTTCGTCGACGGGACACTCCTCGTCGACGGGATACTCTTCGTCGACGGGACAGTCTTCGTCGACGGGACACTCTTCGTCGACGGAACATTCTTCGTCGACGGGGCACTCTTCGTCGACGGGACACCTTTCGTCGACGGGACCGTCTTCGTGGTCGAGTCACTCCTCGTCGACGGCGGTATTTTCGTCGACGGCGTAGAGCCTGATGAAGAGCTCGTCGACGGAGTCTTTTTCGTCGGCGGTAAAGCCTTTAAAGACGTCGACGACGAGGCGTCGACGACGGACGTCGACGAGATAGGCCTCACAGAAACAAAAACCATCGTTGGAGATGCCGTAGACGAGGACATAACCATACTAGGTTTAGGAGACGAAAATGTTACCGTAGATGTCACTGAGGTCGTCGTCCTCGTCGACGAGGAAGCTGAAGAAGACTTCACAGGAGACGGAGATGGATTCTGTGGTAAAATCCTGTCAGAAGATAAGGGAAGCTTGAGTTTCTTCCCCTTTGAGGAAGCAGAAGCGCCTTCCATGCCCCTGGAGGTGGGGACAGCCTGAGAAGTGGAAGGCTGATCCAGTCCTTTAGCAGGTGGTTGTTTTTTAGACAGCTTAGCCCTGGGAGATGACATTTCCTCAGGCGCGGATCTCTTCCTGGAGGCTGAAGTGGAAGCAGATGTGACACTGCCTACTTCTGAAACAGGATTTGGAGAATCCTTTAGCCTCTTCAACCACAGCAGTAAACGACCCTCTCTATCTCTGAGAGTCTTCTGAGGCATTTTTCTGCAGATTTTACAATCAGAGGCCTGGTGGTCTGGGTAGAGACAATAAATACACTTATTGTGTGGATCCTTCTCAAAAAGCCGAGGCTTACCACAGCAGTCACAGGTTCTGAAGAGAGATTTCTTTGAAGACATCCTGAAGAGAAGACACAGATGAAGTAGGAATTGAAAAAACTGAGCAGAGCTCAGGGAGACTCCCTTCACACGACGTGCGGTAGAAAATCTGAGAGCCTGAGCCTCTGGGGAGAACATTCTGGTGGGTGCTAGCGCCTGATTGGCTGTAGTTTGGACCATACAAAATGACTATGATAGTCATAGATGGGAAGTTTTTGCCTACTGTACCATTGGCTGTGTTACTTCCTGGTTCTTTTCTATTGGTATTACTATATATTTATAGCATTTTATTGCTTTTTTATGTACCGTGGGACTCCCACTCCGACGACGGGGAATGATTCAGGCATGTGAATCTATGAAAGACACCCCTAATACTGGAGAACCTCATTTTCTGTGTCTGACTTGTGCCTTGCTGTAAGTTGTGTAAATAAGCAGGTTAGTATGGTTTAGACTGATGTGGTGTTGCAGTGGGCGGTGTAGGGTGGTGTGAGAGTCAAGTGTGGTTTTGGCTATTGTACTACATTGGGTTGTATAGTAATTACATTGCAATTTAGTGCGGTATGGTGAGGGATGGTGTTATGTGGGATTTGGTGATGTGATACACAGACCTTTAAGGTGTGATGTAATTATATGGTGTGCCAACGTCTGAGATAGTGTGGCATGGTGTGGTATTGTGTGTGTTGAGAGTGGTGTGGTACTGAGAGATGTGGTGTTGAAAATTGATGATGTGACATGATGGAATATGTTGATGGGTGATATAATGTGCTGGAGTGAGGTAGACTCAAGTGGAGTGGTGCAATATGAGATTGTCTTGTGTGGTATGTTGGTGTTTTCGGTGGTGACGTGTGGTGATATGTACTAAGTGAACTTTGTTGTTGTAGTATAGTTCTGCTGTGCTGTGATGTGCAATGTAATTGCTCTTTTATGGATAGTTGCGGTATTAAATGCCGTGTATACTGCATGATGTTGTGTAGTCTGATGTGGAACCAAAGGGAACTATGGGAGGGGTTGATGTATGGGTGTGGTGCAATATGCTAGCATGTGATGTGGCTTGGTATAAAGTGTGGGATGTTGTAATCTGGTATAACTATATTTGTATCCAGTGGTGCAATGTGTAGGATGTTATGTTTTGGTGTGGTGTAGATTGGTGCGGTGTACATTAGTGTGGTGTTAGATTTTGTGTTGCTATGTGGCATATGTAGTATGGTGAACAGGGAGGGGCATTGTGGTACAGTAGGGTGTATTGTGTTGTACACCATAGAATGTATGGTCCTGTATGGAGTTATGAACCAAAAGAGGGTGCTGTTAGGTGCGTCAAAGTGACTGGAAGAGTTTTGCCATAATAGATGGATGGTTTATACTAGATGTTGAACACCCTCATTTTCAGTGTCAGACTTGTGTCTTGCTGTAACTTATGTAAAGAAGCAGGTTGGTATAGTTTAGACTGATGTGGTGTTGCAGTGGGTGGTATAGGGTGGTATGGGGAGTCAAGTGTGTCTTAGCTATTGTACTACATTGGGTTGTATAGTAATAATGTTGCAATTTAGTGTGGTACGGTGAGGTATGGTGTTATGTGGCATTTGGTGATGTGGTACACAGACCTTTAAGGTGAGACGTAATGATATGGTGTGCGAAAGTCTGAGAAAGTGTGGTATTGTGTGTGTTGAGAGTGGGATGGTACTTAGAGATGTGGTCTTGAAAACTTATGATGTGACATGATGGAATATGTTGGTGTATGATATAATGTGCTGTAGTGAGATAGACTGCAGTGGAGTAATGAAATATGAGATTGGCTTGTGTGGTATGTTGGTGTGTTCGGTGGTGCGTTGTGGTGATATGTACTAAGTGAACTTTGTTGTTGTATAGTCCTGCTGTGCTGTTGCATGTAATTGCTCTTATATGGATAGTTGTGGTATTAAATGGCATGTATACTGTGGTGTAGTCTGATGTGCAACCATAGGGAACTATGGGAGGGGTTGACGGGTGCGTGGGGTGCAATATGATAGCATGTGATGTGGCTTGGTATAAAGTGTGGGATGTTATAATCTGGTATAAGTATACTTGTATCCGTTGGTGCAATGTGTAGGATGGTGCGATTTGGTGTGGTGTAGATTGGTGTAGTGTACATTAGTGTGGTGTTAGGTTTTGTGTTGCTATGTGGCATATGTGGTATGGTGAACAGGGTGGTGTGTTGTGGTACAGTAGGGTGTGTTGTGTTGTATACCATAGAATGTATGGTCTTGTGTGGAGGTATGAAGTCGGCGAGGGTGATGTGAGGTACGGCAACGTGACTGGGTATATGGTTGTAGTGAGTGGTTGCAGTGTAGAGTTGTTGTGTGAGATGAAGGGTGGTGGTCTCATTTAGGATTTCACCCTTGTTCCCCAGCATCTGGGTGCTATCCGGTAAGGTGAGAATTGATCTGGACTAACGTTTTGTGATGTGAGTTGCATTGTGCTGAACACATTATAGTGTGGGGTTAAGCTTACTGATTATACTTGTGTGCCAGGTGTAGTGATGATGTAGTATGGTATGGTATTGGCTGTAAGCATGGGCGAATTTTGCGAATCTGGGGTTCGCGATTTTTTTGCGAATTTGCGAACTCGCAATCCGCAAAATCTGCGAATTCTCGCGAATTTTTTTTTTGTGTTCGCACGGATTTCTGCCAGTTCGCGAGGGTTTTGTACCAGCTCGCAATTGCGAACTTACATGTCGGCTCGCAACGGTCGCGATTATGTTGTTTCTACGTCTGGTTCATCATCACAGGATCCCAGCACCCTCTGTTTCACCCCTGCCACCCTCTGTTTCACCCATGCCACCCTCTGGTACATCAATGCCACCCTCTGGTTCATCATCACTGCAGATTATGGGGGGAAAAAGCAAGCACACCTGCCCTGCTTCAACTGACATGAATTAATTTGGGGTTGATTTATTAATGTGTCACTGTTTTAACAATAAAGTTCACTTAGTACATATCACCACACCTCAACACCGAAAACACCAACATACCACACAAGACAATCTCATATTGCACCACTCCACTTGAGTCTACCTCACTACAGCACATTATATCACCCATCAACATATTCCATCATGTCAAATCATCAATTTTCAACACCACATCTCTCAGTACCACACCACTCTCAACACACACAGTACCACACCATGCCACACTATCACAGACGTTGGCACACCATATAATTACATCTCACCTTAAAGGTCTGTGTATCACATCACCAAATGCCAAATAACACCATCCCTCACCTTACCGCACTAAATTGCAATGTAATTACTATACAACCCAATGTAGTACAATAGCCAAAACCACACTTGACTCCCCACACCACCCTACACCGCCCACTGCAACACCACATCAGTCTAAACCATACGAACCTGCTTATTTACACAAGTTACAGCAAGACACAAGTCAGACACAGAAAATGAGGTTGTTCAACATCTAGTATAAACCATCTATCTATTATGGCAAAACTCTTCCCGTCACGCTACCGCACCTCACAGCATCCTCCTTGACTTAATACCTCCACACAGGACCATACATTCTATGGTATACAACACACCCTACTGTACCACAAACACCTCCCTGTTCACCATACCACATATGCCACATAGCACCAAAAATCTAACACCACACTAATGTACACCACACCAATTTACACCACTCCAAAATGCAACATCATACACAATGCACCATCGGATACAAGTATACTTATACCAGATTACAACATCCCACACTTTATACCAAGCAACAGCACAGGCTATCATGTTGCACCCCACCCCTCAATAAACCCCTCCTATCGTTCCCTATGGTTCCACATCAGACTAAACCACACAATGCAGTAAACATGCCCTTCAATACTACAACTATCATATAAGAGCAATTACATTGCACATCACAGCACAGCAGAACTATACGGCAACAACGTTCACTCAGTACATTTCACCACACCGCACCACCGAACACCAACATACCACACAAGAAAATCTCATATTGCACCACTCCACTTCAGTCTACCTCACTTCAACATATGCCAGTATGTCACATCACCAATTTTCAACACCACATCTCTCAGTAGCACACCACTCTCAACACACTCAATACCACACCATGCCATACTTTATCAGACTTTGGCACTCCATATCATTACATCTCACCTTAAAGGTCTGTGTGCCACATCACCAATGCTTCATAACACCATACCTTACCTTACCACACTAAATTGCAATGTAATTACTATACAATTCATTGTACAATAGCCAAAACCACACAACTCCCCACGACAACCACCCACTGCAACACCACATCCGTCTAAACCATACCAACCTGCTTCTTTACACAAGTTACAGCAAGAGACAAATCTTACACAGAAAATGAGGGTGTTCAACATCTAGTATAAACCATCTATCTATTATGGCAAAACTCTTCTAGCAAAACCTCACACTGCTGGTCCAAACAGAGCTGTAGTATAATATAAAAATATAATGCAAACCACACAGCCCTCACCCAGTGGCATCTGCTTGTTTACATCCACAAATGGACAAACAATAAACTCGAGGCTCAGGGATAGAGACAAACCACAACAGTGCAAATTGAGCAAAGCCACCACAAACACACTGATAACAAATCAGGAATACACAAGTCTGGTTTCCCTAATAAATGAACCTTCTGTTGGAGAGCAAACTGCCATAACACATAAGGGTGTTAACAGACCATGTAAACAGTGTAGGGTGGCTAAATAAAAACACCTACCATAACATAACAAAGAGTTATTTCCTATTTGCACGGTTGCTACTAAAACAGTATCAGGTTTACTTCCTCGCTTTCTGGATATCCAAGCCCATTTTCTTCTTCGGCTCAATGCACCACAGAAAGTCCTATTTTGACACCCTAAGTATGTAGATTTTAAAGGTAGTTATGGTGATGAAGGGATGTCTACCTTGGTCTGAGACACTTTTAACTGCACGAATATTTGGCAAACAAAAATATCCTGTCATCTAGAATATGGAAGGTCTAGACTCATCCGCAGAAGTGCTCTACGGCATAAACCAACGTAGAATCTGCTTCCCAGGGAGCTTGAAAGGGGTCATCTGGTGAACAATGTCACATGAACTCTGAAAATCCATCTGTGATGCTAGAACACATTTCTCATTCAGAATGCTGGCCAGGGGCGTCAGCACGCTAAAACTGTAGGTATTCTAAGAGCATCCTGCTGTTACTGAACAAGCAAGTGTATCAAATGAGCATGACAAAAAGTTTTAAGTGGGGAGCTGAAGGGATGGAAGCGGGTGAATGATAGTCTGAGACCTGTTTTTGTGAAAATGTGGTTCAGTTTGCATTTTGGTGCAATATTATGAAACATGTGAATACATTATGTCAATTTATTTAAAAAAAAAAATATTAAAGAAGTGAGTTACTTAGAAGAGACCCTTAATAAATCAGAGTGGTTTTAGCCATGCATGCACAAAAGGGTAACATAATTTGTGGATTGATTTGTTTTTGCACCCTACTTTAAAACGTCTGTCTCCAAATTTCCCAATTAAAACACTCAAATGATTCTTATTTGCGATGTTGGCAAACTTTAAAAAGGAGCTATTGGTTACATTAGTGCCTTTCATGTGCCTCATTCTTGTATCTGATATCACCCTCTCACAAGAGTGGCACAACTGCACAGATTGAAAGGCTTCACTGTTTTCCATCACCTTTCTTAACTCATTCCAGGTCTGGGGGTGCTGTACCACCTGCTGCACCCCTAGTTCCAACACCCGGGGCACCAGTTGTTGGTAATTGCTATTGATATAGGTGTGGACAAAAATAAGTTTGTGTTTTTCTATCTACACTGGATGGCACCTTTGGGAATGTTCAACACAAGGAGTATACTCTGTGTATGGGAGTATGGATCTGTCCTCCTGCCTCAGCACATGTACTTCACGGCAGTTTCATTTAGGAATAGCTTCCACAGATTGACAGGTTCATGCATGCTTTAGCTCTAGCACAAAGAAGCAGAAGAATCAGTGCTTAATTTGAGCCGGTGCTTTCCAGTGCTCAGCCGGCGCTTAATCATCAACACCAGTGCTTTTCATTAGCACCAGTTAAGGACACATTCATTTATGCATAGGGAGATTAAGTGATTTGTCCGGAATCACAGGATGTTGAGCCGATGTTGTGGCTCAAACCTGGTTCCCCTCTGGCAATTTATTTATTTATAAAGTTTTGCCACATCCTCTCCCCACTTTCGTGGATGGTTATTGGTTCTGTTTTAGGCTGTGCTAACAGGAGAAATTGGCTGGTGCAAGCTGCCTCCTGACAAGAGCCCCAGCACTTCTTTTTTACAAAGTAACCACTGCAAAGAATGGTCGACAGAGTACAATTTTTGCAACTGAGATCAAAAGAGCAAAACCTGTGTATCCATGAGACATGGACTCAAATCAGTAAAACTACAATAAACAAGTGTTGTCAATACTGCAGTGGATTGAACAGAAGACAATCACAAGGAGACTATCAGCGGTGCCAAATAAGGGGATACAATGGCAGGGTGCTGAGGAATGTAATTCCACGTCTGTAATTGTTAAATGCAATAGTGTTGTCTGAGCCCCCGGAAGTGCACTTTGTATCCTGGCTGCTGTAAATACAAATATGCTAGACTAACAGCATCATGGCACACTCACCCTGAAAACATCAGTAGTCTTCTCAAATGAATGCAAACATGCATAGAATGTTGATAGGAAGTATTGTCATTGTCGATTTCCCAATAACATTACTGTACTGCCCCTAAACAGTATGAGACTGAGAATAGCCAGCACTACAAGTACTGGAATGCTAGCTGTGTTAAGTAAAGATCGTCTATTAGTATGCTGAGGAGTGTGCTCCCAGAAGATGCAGCAGGAGAAGGCAAGCAGTCAATAAAATATAGTGTCTGGGGTAGAACAAGTGCACAGAGCAGCAGCCAGCGCACCTGCCACAACTGGCCCCTTGTAATACAGCAGACGCCGGAGACCACCAACACTTAAGGTATGTGTATAAAAGGCATTGTTTTATTTTGTAATTTTTACCCTCTTAAAGCCGTTAGGTCTCTATGACATAGTACTACAATAATACCTATATGCTTGCTAATTTTACAGTTATTCCTTGTCTAAAGTTTTTAACAAATACCAGAACTGACTTGTAGAATAAAAACAAAATCCATAGCTACTTACATTAAGTATAGAGTGTGTTTCATGATCGTGGCTGTTTCCCCTCTACGCCATGTTAACTCTGTAGTCTTCTGCCAAAGCCTGTTTACCCGCAAAGATATAATTAGGTGCTCCAGCAAAATTTCAGAGTGCAAGTGTAGTTACGTCCCTATTTCAATTTTTTCTCTACACACTCCCAAGGTGTTAAAAGCATGCCTTAAAAAATGTCATACTTTCACCGACCTCTCCCTGTCTAAGAACATCATGACTGTGCATATTTCCAGACCCTCTGCGTCACTTTTTGCAAGACTCCCATGCTTATCAGTCCACGCCACCTCTCTCTCTACGTAGAAGCCTCTTCGTGTCTTAGCGGTCTTTTAGGCGGTTTAAAATTAGGCGCTGAAAATGTTACATCAGCACACTTACATTTTTCCATCATGTTACATCTCCAGGACGGGTTTGCCGCCTTTTGTGGAACTTGCACCATCCAGCCCCTTCTGGGCTGCAGCAACCTATTTTACAATTACAAAAATATGCCTATACATGTTGATGAAGCCTAGCGCATGCTGTACAAGAATGCCATGTTTCTCAGCCATGTCCCCACACTCACACGTAGAGCAAAACCTCAGTTGCATAACACTGGTTTTATTTTTTTCGTAATTGGTGTCATTTGCTTCAGAGACTTTCAACTTTGTCTGTGCACAATGTTGCACCAACAAGATTACAGTCTGGGTTTGTGACCATACATTACCCTGTTACAGAACCATGCATTACCCTGTTTCACAGCCCCCAGCTGTCCCTACATACTGACCCATATTAATAAACTCCAACACATTACCCTCACTTAGAAAGAAACCACAATACACAACACATGTCTTCACTTATGTATTTTATTTTCCTTTTCATTACTTGTATCATTTTACATCAGTACCTTTAAAAAGGTTTATTTTCTTATTTTCTTTTAGTAATTGTCACTTACATCGTGCATTTCAACTTTGGCTGTGCATTATGTTGCACCACAAACTTTACTGTTTAGGTCTGTGACAGCACCTTAGCATGATAAAGAACCACACACTGTCCTGTTACACAGCCACCACAGATGCATTACATGCTGGCCCATGTTTATTATTCCTCAAACATTAAGTTTCTTTAGAAAGAAAAAAGTGACAATTGCACAAAGGGTGCTTTTATTTATGTCCCCTATTTTGGTCTCCATAACAGACATCATTTACATCAGAGACCTTTAAAATATGTATTTATTTATTTTTTCCCTTTCATAACAGGCCTCATTTTACACCAGAGATGGTTGCGCACAATATTGCATTGAGAACTGCCATCCTATGTTTGGTTCAGCACAGGCCAGCATGATACAGAACATTGCCTGGACATGCTGCAAAGCACCCCAACTTTTGATTTACATATTTTCAAATGATCATCAACCCCATCACATTACTTCCACTTAGAAAGAAACCAACTTTGCACACCCCTTGTTTTTATTTTCATATCTGCTTTCATGTTCGCCCATAGACTTTTTAAAATAAGGCGGCAAAATTACCACCATCGCAATCCAATGGCCTAACTTCCCTCCTCTCTTAGGGCCAATGGCTTTCCTTCCCGCTGCTGACTACGGCACGCCCCCACGCCTCAGGCCACCACTCAGGAACTCCATCTGCAACTGGCACGCCTCCAAAAAAGATCCTGCAACACTCTAGGGCTTCCATTCCACAGATGGACCTCGACGCTGCTCAAGCAACATCAGCCTGCAGCCTCTACTAACCAATGGACATGCCCAGACATGTCCCTGCATGCCCAGACATGTCCCGCCTGGCACAACAGGTAAGTCTCTGCTCATCCATCCCACAACCCTAAAACACCCCTGTAGGCCCTACTGGCTGCCTTGCCGCTAACCCTAGGCACCCCACACCATCACTCTACACCACTTGACACACATCCATTAATTCCTGTGTGAAGGGCACTCGCACCCTACACCTGCCCCACTTTCACCACTGCCCCTCTGGGGGCGCCCTCAGACCCTGGACTTCCGGCCATGGAGTTCCGGCCGGGGTCTTCCGGGGAGGGACTTCCGGCCCCCGACTTCCGGGGAGGGACTTCCGGGGCGGGACTTCAGGCTCCTACGTCACTTCCGGGGGGGCCTTCCCACCTGTCAAAAAATGAATGGTGATGAAAGCTATGTCCCTATACTACTTCCATAGGACGATTAGACACGGCTACAGCCCGAACGGCTGAACGGAATTACACCAAACTTTTCAAAATTGTAGGGACTGGTACGCAGAAGTGCCTTTTCTATATTTCTATATTTGTGAGCCTGGGGATCCTTGTGGAACCCCCTGTGCAGGCCTAAGGGGTCAGGGTGCTTCTACCCTGCCCCCTTTGCGTGTTTTGCACCTTTGTTTCACTGCTTTCTTGTGCCTTGGTTCTACCGAGGCACAAGATGGCTGCCAACACTTCCTGGTTTGGAGTGTTGACAGACAGTGGCAGCCAATCAGCATGCCTTTTGCAGGAAAGCAGCATGCTCCTTGGCTGTCTAACCACGAAGTGTTGGCATTCATCTTATGCTAGGTAGACCGAGGCACAAAAGAAGCAGAAAAACAAACGTGTAGAATGCAAAAAGGGGGCAGGGTAGAAACAACCTGACCCCCAGGGCTGCTCAGGTGGTCCCACAAGGATATTAACATATTTAAACGTTATCCGCTAATAGAATTAGCATTTAAAAAACCTTGCGAATTCACTGAAAAAAACATAAGTTTCAGGCCTTATATAGTTAGGAATTAGCATTAAAAAACCTTGCAAATTCACTGAAAAAACCATAGGTTTCAGGCCTTATATAGTTAGGAATTAGCACATAAAAAAACCTTTGAAATTCACTGAAAAAACCATAGGTTTCAGCCTTATATAGTTAGGAATTAGCATTTAAAAAAACAATGAAATTACTCCTATATAGTTAGTTGTACTAACTATATTTCGCGCACCCGCAATCCACTGCTGATGATGGCACAGATTAGATCATTCATGTCATGGTTAGTGACATCACTGATGACATCTCAAATGACATCACTGATGACATCACTGATGGCATCATCCATGTGACAATCTTACACCTTTTCAGACACTATTAAAATCTTTCATCACTCTTTGTAAAATACAGAGTATCATATTTGAATCCATTGTCATAGCAATACAAGTATCTAAAAATCCACTCAGTGATTCATAGTTGTATACACACATCTAATCACTTACCTGTAGATTCACTCACACATGCTGTCAATGAACAATAGAACACTATCAAAAATACTTATACACCTATATCGACATTAAACAACAGCACACATCCTATTCACATATGAAGTCATCCTACTCACTTATGCAAACAATGGATCATACTTACATATTTACTTAGCAAAACACTTATACAAACACCTCTTCATCTATTCATTTAGATAGTAAGTCATACTTAGTGAATTTTAAAATCATTATTACAAGTATACAGTTATCCATACAGTCACTCACACAATCATTGAGTCTTATGTATACTTATTTATATACAACAACTGACACATACACTGCCTTTTATTTTTCTAGTTTGTTGGGCATGTACCATTGAGAAATATATTTGCTCATCACCACACCCACAAAGAGATTCACTCACCCAAACTGTTGGATAGATAATTTTTCAGTGAGAAATATCCAGCGTAGATGTCGTTTATCTATTTGGGATACTGGCTTAGCTTAAGTTCTAAGAATATATGCTAATACAACTGCATATATACCTGCCCAGATAGTAATATATGGGACCTTCTTTAGTTTTGCATTTTTAATGATTGTCCAGATAGAACTGCTGAAATAAGATAGATATTTATGATGGTCTCTGATTGTTGCAGGTATCTATTTGTTTATACTGTTCAAAATGTATAACACTAATGGTGCTGTTTTTGGTTACAGGTGTTAATTTTCCTCCCCTCTAGAGATTGTAAGCCTTGGTTATATGTAGTGCCAAGATGTGTTTGCCAGTTTGAACATTGGCAGCACTTTCATATAATTGTTCACTTTGGGTGTTTTTCACTAAATACGGGACTATGAGCGGTAACATACTAGTGCCGTTCTTTGTTTCTTTTCCTCCCCCTTTCTCGCTTTTTTCCCCTTGTTCTTTTCCTTCTGCTCCTCGTTTTTCCCTTTTCCCTGTTTTTCTCTGTGTGGATCATGTGTGATTGTATGTGATTGACTTTACATTGTAAGGAAAATTTTGGGGCTGTAAATCCGCAGCCCTCCATACCACATGGTTCCCTGTGTCTAGTCCACAGTCGGCCCCCTTCCAACTGTAAGATGGCGGAACATGTGGTAAGATCCTCGATACGGTTTCCATATGGCCGAGATACCCGCCACCCCCTCTCAACACAATCCCCAATGATGGGAAACTGGAAACGTTCTTGACTTTTTGGAAGACGGGAGGGAGTGACCCTCCCGGCCGTATTTATTAAAATATGAAACAAAATTAAAACGTTAAAATAACAGTTTCATATTAATGTACAATTTCATTTCCACATTGGCGATGTTTGGCTAACCTTAACATATTCTCTAGTACAAGGTTCTCCTAGCCGATCTACATCCTACAAACTTTAAATTGAAATTGTACATCCTAACGTTTAAGGGCCAACGGCAAGGTCATAACCGGTGTCAAGATCCCTAAACCAGACATATCCCCCTCACTTGTGAGGGGCGACCGCACAGAGGCATACCTCAAGTGCATTTACCAATTTCCCTTGACTTTGACGGGGGCCCTAATAAACTCGACGCCATTTTAAGGTCGTCCGAGGACTCAGTGTGAGGTATCTAGAAGGTAGCGTAGACCCCCTCCCAAACCCCACACAACTTACCACATCTGCCGTCGCAGATGACCTGGCCCCAGGAAATTCCCAAGGAGGGGGCTGTAGCCCCTCCTACCAAGGAAGGGGCCTTGACCGCCTTTCCTTACCTTTCGGCGGCCCATCCTTAGACGGGACCGCCCCCCGTTGAGGGGCCAATGGCCACCTCCCTCGAGCGCTCCCATCCGTAATGGGTGACGCCCACCCCTAGGGATCCTCCAATTATTGCTCACCGATCATGACCTTACCGCCTACCAAATAAATACGACAATTCTAACTAAATTACTAAACGACTAAATTACTAAAAGACAGTAACAATTACGACTTAATACCAGGCATGATTACTGATCAACACTAGTGCATCATTACTTTATTTGCATCAAATACTACAATTAGACCATTCTTTATTGCATATTCAAAGTCATCACGATACTTATTACAACCTGCAAAACAATTAGCGTTACCACATCAACTTTATCAAAAACCACTTGCTGTCCTCAGGGGCTGGTGGGTGGGTCAAAATTGGCTCTTCGTTCCGTCTCGAGCTCACGTGCAGCGAGGAGGTGCAGCTTCAGAGCACAGGAACAAGAGGATGCTTTCTTGGCTTGTTGCTCCTTTTATCCGTCTTCAGGGCGGGAGTAAACCCGCCCCCGCCTGCCCCGAAGGGCGTGGCCGGCCGCGTCAGTGTCTAGGCCAGCCCACTCCAGGGCGGGAAAAAGGCGCGCCCCGGCTACGCCGCTTCGGGCATACCAGCCGAGACTCGCCTCCCGCCCAAGATGGCTTCCCGGGGGGATCGTGGTACTCTGCCATACGTTCGGGGGGACCGAATGGTCGCCCCTTTCCATATGGCCGAGATACCCGCCACCCCCTCTCAACACAATCCCCAATGATGGGAAACTGGAAACGTTCTTGACTTTTTGGAAGACGGGAGGGAGTGACCCTCCCGGCCGTATTTATTAAAATATGAAACAAAATTAAAACGTTGGCTAACCTTAACATATTCTCTAATACAAGGTTCTCCTAGCCGATCTACATCCTACAAACTTTAAATTGAAATTGTACATCCTAACGTTTAAGGGCCAACGGCAAGGTCATAACCGGTGTCAAGATCCCTAAACCAGACATATCCCCCTCACTTGTGAGGGGCGACCGCACAGAGGCATACCTCAAGTGCATTTACCAATTTCCCTTGACTTTGACGGGGGCCCTAATAAACTCGACGCCATTTTAAGGTCGTCCGAGGACTCAGTGTGAGGTATCTAGAAGGTAGCGTAGACCCCCTCCCAAACCCCACACAACTTACCACATCTGCCGTCGCAGATGACCTGGCCCCAGGAAATTCCCAAGGAGGGGGCTGTAGCCCCTCCTACCAAGGAAGGGGCCTTGACCGCCTTTCCTTACCTTTCGGCGGCCCATCCTTAGACGGGACCGCCCCCCGTTGAGGGGCCAATGGCCACCTCCCTCGAGCGCTCCCATCCGTAATGGGTGACGCCCACCCCTAGGGATCTTCCAATTATTGCTCACCGATCATGACCTTACCGCCACAGGCCGGATAGTTGACCGGCTATCCGGACCCCCCACAACTCCTGCCTAAAGGTCATGTCATAAAGTCTTTAGCCAAGCTATCAGGTCTCCTATTAGTATCTCGTTCCCCATCCGGGATAAATGAACACCATCCCCCAAATACATACTGTCCCCTTTAATACAACCATGGGAAATAGAATGCAGTGTATTTGAACGGAACAATCTACTCACTTTATTATTAATCTTTCTTACTGAATGATTCAGAGCAGAAACCGAAAGAGCCCCCCGCCACACTTTCCGTGGGAGCATATGGGACCATGCAATTGTGCACCCTGGAACTCTTCTCGCTAACCAACTCACCGTGGAAAGCATCGCCTCAAGAAGAAGTCGTCTACCAGTGGTCACCAAATCATTACCCCCAAGGTGTACTATGACTACAGATGGCGGTGACCTCGTCCGCCCTAACAAACCTTCAAAAAATGATTGAAACTGGTCAATACAGAGCCCGCCCCTTCCGTAGAAGGACACCCTGTACCCGTATTCCCCAGCCACGTGAATCATGTCACCTGCATTGAATACGTCCGCGGCACGCCTCACGTATGAGTGGCCCACGACCCACACCTCCTTTTTCACAGCCGGTGATGTCTGACCGCTGGCCCCCCGGTGTCGGGTCGACTGCCCAGTCCGCCCCGCCTCGTAGGCTTGCGCAACTGAAATCAAACAAAGACAAGAAGCGTGAGTACATCATTATAGCTTCACAACATGTGCAACCGCACATACCTCTTATAACAGTTTGAGGACCAACGCCCCACACGTTTTACTTGATCAACATTCAGACCCCTGGCTGTAGCCTCTGTAGCAGCACCTATCCGAAAGGAATGGGTCCCAAATTCGCCGGGGTTCAAGCCCGCGGCCGAAATTGACATCGCAAGCACCCGCTGAAACTGAAACCTCGTCAGTGGGGTGGCGTCAGCGTGTCTCAACAAGGTCCCCCCCATGATGCCACCCTTAGCGTCAAATATTCCTCTACGCATACAACCGGGCACATGGAAGACCCGGGGATCCTTTTTATGACTGTGCAATCCCCCATCGCACCTTGGTCGGTCTTGGACCTGACAAACGAGACAGTCATTGTCTCACCCCTGACCTGAACGTGCTCTCGGCACAGTCCCCCCATGGTATCCTGTTTGTTCTTTGCCACCAGTTCGCTTACCCGCATAGCCCCATGAAATGCTAGCACAAAAGCGGCTCGGAATAATACCGTTTCATACTGGGACGAACAAGTTGCAGGAAGTACAGATAACAACAGAGCCAACCTATCCAAACCTATCGGGCGCCTTTCATCTACTCTGCGACCCTCAAGGCGTTGCCACCCACGTAGCGCTTTTTGCACAATAAAAGACGCAGTCGGGTCCTGGATCCCATGAGCCCTCGCCATAAAGGAAATGGCGGCCCTATGCCTCTGGGCCGTAGCCACTGATTTGCCTGCCTGATGTAAAGACAGCAGAAAATCCACCACTAATTCCTCCTGGCCCCAAAGCTCCCTCCTAGCATCCCCCACAAAGGCCAAGTAGGATCGGAACGCCCCTTGGTATGCCTTCCTTGTCCTGGGTGCTAAACTCTCTCCCACGAGGTTCTGTAATTCGGGGCACCGAGAGACCAGAGAGCTTCGGGAAAGGGTGCCGCCACCGGGTCCGCTGTGGGCAGAAAACCCCAGAAGGCCTGCATACGAAAACGAGAGAGCGCATCAGCTGCCTTATTCATTACCCCTGGCACATGTCTCGCTTTGAATAGTACGTTCAACTGCAAACATAATAACACAATTTCTTTGAGTAATCTCAGAATCCATTTGCATCGTGCTGCCTGGCTGTTGATACACTCAACCACGGTCATGTTGTCAGACCAAAATACCACCGAGTGATCCTTAAACCCCTCAGGCCAAGTTTTTAGGGCCACAAGAATTGGAAACAGTTCTAAAAAGGCAATGTTACTTGTTAGTCCACACTCATGCCACCATAACGGCCATTTTTGAGCCGACCATCGTGTGCCAAGTATGGCGCCAAAACCAGTGCTCCCTGCCGAATCTGTCCACAGCCCCAGCTCCTCGGAGGACACCGCCGGTTTGTTCCAGACAATTCGACCATTGAAATCCGCCAGGAATGCCAACCAAATGCGCATGTCCTGACGAACCTCTGCCGATAATCGTGTGCGATGATGACCCTCCTTCAGGCCGACCATGGCTTGAGAGATCGAGCGGGAAAAAGGGCGGGCCATCGGCATGACTCTCAGAGCAAAATTCAGCTGTCCCACCAATTGTTGTAACTGATGCAGCCTAACCTTAGACTCCCTAATACAAGCTTGCAGGGCTGCTCTGAATCTTACTACCTTCTCTTTAGGCAACCTAAAGCAACCTTCCACAGAGTCGAGCTCGATCCCCAGGAACTCGAGGCAAGTCGCGGGTCCCACGGTCTTACCTGGTGCCAATGGCACACCGAAATGCTTCATTAAATTACAAAAGTCATTCAAAGCCTGACCACATTCCGGAACCCCGGCCGCCCCCAGAAACAAAAAGTCATCAAGATAATGCATGACATGTTGAAAACCCGTCTTCCTTGTGAAGACCCATTGCAGAAAACAACTGAACTTTTCAAAGTAGGCACAAGAAATAGAGCAACCCATTGGCATACATCTATCCATGTAATAGTGACCCTGAAACATGAAACCAAGGAGACGCTGATCGTCTGGGTGTACCGGGAGCAACCGGAACGCTGACTCGATATCCGACTTCGCCATCAGCGCCCCGGGCCCTAGGCGATTCAACATGGCGACGGCCTCGTCGAAAGATGCGTACCGCACCGAACATACATCCTGGTCTATTGCATCATTCACAGACCGACCACGTGGAGCTGATAAATTATGTATCAGCCGGAACTCACCCGGGTCTTTTTTAGGGACCACCCCCAGAGGAGAACAAACAAAGTTAGCACATGGTGGCTCATCAAATGGACCGGCCACTCGCCCTCGAGTAACCTCCTTCCCAATCTTTTCCCGTACCACGGTCATATGTTTCAAGACCGATATTTGATTCTTACATTGTCTTACACCCTGAAAGTCCCCCACTGGGATGCGGAAACCATATGAAAACCCGTTCCGCAGCACCCCAGCGGAGGCATGGTCCGGGTATTCACTGAGCCAAGGAATCATTGCCATGGTATCAACCGGAGTAGGTAAAGTGCCCCTCGGACTATTTCAGACCTGTTTGGCGCCCCCTTTACCCCCGTTATCACCCGTTCTGGCTCTGCACATGGACTCCGGATGGGATGGCTGTCCACACCCTCCACATTCGTGACGAAATTTGCATGACCCTTGGGGCCTCGTACATTTCCCCCTGTTGAAGTTCCAACAAACCCCCCTTTTACCTGTGTTGCCGTTCGGCCTCGAGTGGTACTCGTTACCTGAACCTGATCGAAAGGGCGCCCCGGTATTTTGGCGGGAGGAATCACCCCCGCTGCTCCCTACCAGTGGTACCTTTAACATACCGGTACTCTCCATTTTTGACCATGAAACAGCATCATAACAATCCCAAGTCAAGTCCTTATTGTGTTCTTTCGCTTTCCTGAACAGATTATCGTAACAAAACCACTGATTTCCCCCATATGCTACGGAATATTCCATAATCCGTGTCTGGTATATCAGCAATTCGGACAGCAACTCGGGTCTACGTTCGCCCACAATGGATGTAAAAATCCCCCACGCCTTGCCCCAATTGCCAATGTTTTCATCAACTTTAAAGGCGGCCATCTTTGCGCGCCACACACCCGGATGCATGAGCTCCTTTTGGCTCTGAACATGCTCCATCTCATAATGATCAGTAAGTAATGAAAATATGTTCACATACTCATTAGCCCATATCTTTTCCTTAATAGCCAGAGGAACATGTTTACCCACCCTTTCCCTTCGAGAAGGTGTAGACTCATCCCTCGCCATCGGCAACGGCCGCTTACCTGAACCGGAAGCCGTATCTGTAGCGTGATAACAGGCGAAGATGTTTTCGCCGCCTCCTTCGTTTCGTGCAGTTGCTTCATCAGCACCCGCGCATCGTCAGCCGTGGTGCCCTCGCCATCTTTTCCCAACCACGCTGCTAATTGAGCTGCTAGCTCGGGCGGCATATCGTCCCCGGACACGGGGGTGACCACTACGGGAATTGGATTCCCCTCTACCGGCACTGGAGTTGGCGCTTCGAGCGGGGTACAGGGAACCGGAACGTCTCCCCCAGCTGCTCCTCTCCTAGGCCTCTTGCCTTTTCCTCCCGGAGCTGCTCCCGCCAAGGGACGTTTCGGTCCCCCTTCCCCCTCTCTCTCCGCCACTCGCTTCTTCAGCTCGGTCATCTCCTTCATGAGTACTCGCAGCATCTGCTCAGTAGTCATTCTCTTTCCGCCTTTCTTGGGCATTTCTCCGACAGAGTATCTGCAAGACAAAAAAGAAAGATTACCACGCTCAAAATTGGCTCTTCGTTCCGTCTCGAGCTCACGTGCAGCGAGGAGGTGCAGCTTCAGAGCACAGGAACAAGAGGATGCTTTCTTGGCTTGTTGCTCCTTTTATCCGTCTTCAGGGCGGGAGTAAACCCGCCCCCGCCTGCCCCGAAGGGCGTGGCCGGCCGCGTCAGTGTCTAGGCCAGCCCACTCCAGGGCGGGAAAAAGGCGCGCCCCGGCTACGCCGCTTCGGGCATACCAGCCGAGACTCGCCTCCCGCCCAAGATGGCTTCCCGGGGGGATCGTGGTACTCTGCCATACGTTCGGGGGGACCGAATGGTCGCCCCTTTCCATTCTGATGGATACGGGGGTATACGTTAGTCCGTTTTTGATATCAGTGACCCGCACGCCGATATGTGTGAGGTCAGCACGTTAGTGAAGGATATGTTGAGAAGGTTTTCCCAGCGGGCATACGTTATGCCGGTAAACTTTGTTCCCGACGCATCCTGAATTTTTTCTGCTGTGTGGATTTGCGCTAGCAGGTACGTGCATACTTCCCCGATTTTTTGTAAACACACAGATTCAGTTTTCCCCTCCCCACCCTCCCGCTCCCATGTACGACATTCAGTGTGGCTAGAGTTTCGCGTGTCGGAGCTGTTCTGCTTTACCATAGATTGCGTCCCTTCCCGAATTCGTGTGTGGACCCCACGTAGTGACCCCATGTATAGTGGTGTGACATATACTGTAGTACACTCCACTGTGCCTTATTCAGACATTTAGAGCAGCAGTATCTTTTAATTTCCGAATTTGTCCTCGTAAAGTGCTTCACTTATCATTTCAGAGAGAGAAGAATTGATTCCTTCCCTTGCTGTGATTTTTTCTACCGAGTAGGCACTTGAAGTGAGCACCAACCTAGAGGTATGCGTGGTAATGGCGGCCCTTTACGCTGCATTTGACTCTATGCCTGATTTTCCTTGTCTTTGTTGGGGCTTTCATTAAGTGTACTCTGGGATACATACCCGGCCTTGACCGATTTATTTATTTCTGTTACATACATAGGTACCCCCCGAGGGGTGTCCTTCCACGTTGGATATTCCAACCACGGTGCACAGGGTTCGCTTAATCTCGTTGCATCCCGTGAGTATTTATTAGATTCCCTTCACCTTCTGGTCTGGTCCTACCCCGTCCTGAGATGCGTGGGGTTATGGTGATTATTGCACAAGCCTTTTGCCACTCTTAACTGTCCAGGTGCAGTGTGTCACTATTTCTTGACTATTTACACAGGTGGTGGTGTCCTTGATCCACATTGTTATGTGAGTTTGTGGTTCTCCTCATTTCTTTTTCTTTTACTAAATCACTTTTCTATGCTTTTTTCCTGCCTCCCTCTTTTCCTTTTGTTTCTTTCCATCCACCCCTTTTTCTCCCCCCCCGCTCTTGTTTTCAAGGCACTACATTAGTAACCTATGGGATAGTGTGGTTTTGACAGAACCGTTTGTTGTTTATATATTGTAAATAATGTTCATTACATTTTAGTGTAATTTGGCCCTTCTGTCCTGAGCGAGCCCATAGATACGTGTGGCTGAAACGCGACCGCGACTGCGTCGACAGATATTCTGTGGAGGAGTCCGTTTCAAGTGTTAAATTTGTGCTACACTGTAGCATAAGCGCCGGTTTAAATAATCTTGTTGGGGTAATTAGTTTCCCCAGGCGCTGATACATAGGACTACCTGGGAGTGTAGCATTGAAATTCAGGAATGCGCACATAGACATATAAGTGTTTCTTTGTGTAATTGTTTTTTCGTCTTTTGTAGGGCTGTGTTTTTGTGAAATTCGTGTGTAAATATATATATATATATATATTATGTTGTATATTGTATTATATGGAAAGATTGAGTACAAGTGAAGGTACTCTTGTTGTATATAATCATTTGTTGATTGTTTTATGTGCTCCACCTAGTTGTTTGATATAGCTATATATGTGACTATAATTTGTGTATTCATTACTTCAGAAAATTCATTTTTGGATATATCAAGGCTTTTAATTTAACCTTGATTACAAATAAATATTGAATCAAACCCTCTGTGCTTTTTTGTATTTATATACATCTTTTTGATGTCATGTGCTCATGTACATGAGGGTAATTTGGGCACAACCCCCCCTTGTTCTCCCAGTATAGCAAAAGGGCATTCCCTTTCGACCTTGGTTGGTAGAACCTTGAGGTGAAGTCTCTGCATTTTGAATTTTTGTTGTCAGCGAAGAGGTCGATGGTGGTACGACCCCAAGCCTGGAATATGTGTTTGACGACCTCCTCGTTGGGAACCCAGTCTTGTCTGTCTGCGAAGTGACGACTGAGAGCATCCACTTTCGCGTTCGGTTCTTGTGGCAGGTGGACTGCTGTGATTGGTAGGTTCCGTGCCAGGAGCCAATGCCAGAGAGTTTGAGCTTCCAGTGACAGTGTGCATGAGCGAGTTCCCCCGTTTGTTCAGGTAGTACATGGTGGTGGTATTGTCCGTCTCTACTAAGATTGAACTTGCCTGAATCGAGGGGAGAAAAGCCTTGAGGGCCAGGTGAATTGCACTAAGCTCCAGCATGTCGATGTGATAGGACTGCTCTTTTGGTGACAACAGACCTTGTGTTTGGAGCATTCCCATGTGGGCTTCCCAGCTCTGGAGGGAAGCGTCCGTGATCAGCGGTTGAGAGGGAGGAGCCTGATGAAAAGGTATCCCGACTTGCATATTCGCCTTCCTCATCTACCAAGGCATGGAAGCTCTTGCCGCGTTTGAGAGACTTATTTTGTCATCCCAGCGAGCTGTTTGTTGGTCCCACTTGTCCTCCAGATCCTGCTGAAGAGGATGCATTCGTAGTCTGGCATTGGGAACCAGGAAAATGCAGAATGCCATCGACCCTAACAGGGAGGCAATCCGACGAACCAACAACCTTCTGTTATCCAGAACAAGCTCACATTTCTGTATGATGGAGCACTGTCTCTCCTCCAAAGGAAACACTTTTCCTACCTCAGAGTCTACCAGAGCACCTAAAAAAGGATTCTCTGTGTTGGTTGTGGAGTCGAGTTGTCGAAGTTCACTTGAAGGCCCAGCCAGTGACAAAGCCAGTGACAAAGTTCTAGGCATTGCAGGAAATGACTCCTCACGCTGTGTGGTGAGGGACCCATCAACAGCCAGTCGTCCAAGTACGGGTACACGAAGATGACTTTGCGGCGCAGTGCGGCTGCCACTACTGCCATGCACTTCGTGAACACCCGGGGAGCTGACTTCAACCCGAAGGGTAGTACTTTGAACTGGTAGTGAGAAGATTCCACCAGGAATCTTAGGTATTGTCTGTGATGCTAATTGCTGAAAACAACAAGAGAGGGAGGGAAAATAATGTAAGGACCACTCTCAGTTCCCCAAGGTAAGTATAATCATATCAACGAAAGAGTGTGACTTTTTTTGTTTTTGGAAGTGGAGCACAACAGTAGAATCCAAATAGGTTCTTAATAAAGCCCTCACTCACCAAACTAGTTGGTGACATGCTTCATCATCGGGCCCCACCAGGAGAGGCCGAGTGCTTCAAAGTCAGAATTACTGCAGAGCTGGTAGTGAGTGTTCAGTGAAGAGTGAAAGGGATTATAAATGTCTTGGTTGTGTCAAAAAATACATTTTATTAGAAGCAAAGTGTAGGACATTAAAGCTGAATAAATTGTTCAGCAAAGGCCACTTGGGAGTGGTCAACATGTTTCTGCCTATGTGTTGTAGTTTAACAGGCATTCGTCAGGACCAGGAAGGACATGTAAGCCTCGGCGGTATGGGTGCTCTAAGGCCCACCCTAACCAGAGGTTATGAATGCGAAATTTTTTTAAAACAGTATAGATCTGGTGTCCCTCGTGTTTGAGAGGAACCGAGTTTATTATGGGGTGTAATCACTAATTACACCATGGATCTCGGGAGGGGGGTGGTAGCAACAATGGCACACCACCTGCACTGCTAGGCACCCGCTTGCTACCTGCATTATCCCTCAATGACGGACCCCGATTGTGATGCTAATTGACCGGAACGTGAAAGTATGCATCTTGAAGATACAGCGAACACATCCAATCTCCCTGCCTGAAATGTGAATATATTTGATGGAGAGCTACCATGTGAAACTTCTCCTTTCTGATTGATTTGTTGAGTGTTCGCAGGTCCAGAATGGGTCTGTATTCTGCTTTTCGACTAGGGGTGGGCGTAGTACTCCGCTGCTTCCACGGAGTGTGCGTAGTGTTGCCTACTTCGCGATTCACAAAGTAGGCGTAGTAGGCAACACTACGCACACACCATGGAGGAGCGAAGTTGCCTGCCATCCGCCTCCCTCCAGCCCTCTTCTAAATTTTTAAACATTCTAGAACTAGAAAACGACTTACCAGCGATGCAGCGTCCCGGGGCTCCCTCTTCTTGCGAGAAATGCGCATGCGCGGGTGCCCGCGCATGCTCATTTGTGAGGAAGAAGTCAGGAAGATACCAGGAAGAGGGAGCCCCGGGACGCCGCATCGCAGGTAAGTCGTTTTCTAGTCTTAGAATGTTTAAAAATTATATTAAGGGCATTTAGAAGAGGGCGGGAGGGAGGCGGGCGGCGCGTAGTGGGGCTACGCGAAGTGTGTGGGTGCGCGTAGATTCCCCCCCACTTCGTGGTGCTTAGCGTAGCCCCACTACACCCAGGGTCATTTTCGACCCTTCTTCTTTACCAAGCAGTATCTTGAGTAAACACCTCTCCCTCTTTGAGATATTGGCACGTTCTCGATGGCTGACTTTCAGAGAAGGACAGCAACTTCGTTCTGTAAGATTTTCAGATGGTGACATGATGATGGAACCAGAGGGATTGAGGGAGGGTGGCGTCGCGTCGAAAAAGTAGAGAGTACCCATTCTGCAGCGCAGGTAACACCTACTGGTCCTTTGTGTTAGCTCGCCACTCTTCGAGATGATTTGCAATACTTCCCCCCCACTGGAGTGGTGAACGGCGACGGGGGAAGTGGGTACTCATTTTTTGGTCTGCGTCTTGGCGGAGGTGTTAGCCTGATGCTGGTTTTCTCTTCCTCTGGAGAAACGCCTGCCCTGATACTGAGATCTTGTCTGACCATGCTGACCCTGATTTTTCTGCCAATGAGGAGTTTGAACCCTCTGCTGAAAGGATCGCTGATTGAAAGGCCTGAATCGTTTACGGAATTCCTTATTTTTTTAGAGACCCACTGCCTTTAGTGAGTCCAGCTCGGTTTTCATCCGGGACATTTCTTCATCCGGGTGAGCCCCGAGCAGAGAAGATCCGGAGAAGGAAAGATTCAGGATGCGTGACTGCTCTCCTGGCTTGAGCGCTGTGAGTCAGAGCCAAGATGTTCTTCTAGCACATATCCCATGCGCATAGGCATGAGCCGAAAGAGTAGCCCCATCAGCTGCAGGGCTGACAACTTGGTTAGACACCAAGCTGCCTTCCTGCAAGATCTCTTCACAGTCCTTGCGGTCTTCGTGTGGCAACTTCTCTTTGAATCTCTGCAGGGAGTCCCACAGAGACCTGTAATTGAGAGCCAATGCATTGGAGACCTTCCACCTAGAGGCTGAACTGCCACAAACCTTCCTTCCCCACGAACCTGCGTTTTACTCTCCTTGTCTGGTGAAACAGTAGAGGAGGAAGCAATAGCATGTCTTTTTTGCTGCAGCAATTACCACAGAATCTGGAGAAGAATCAGATCTAAGGAAGAGTGGATCGTCTTCTGATGAGCGGTACTTCTTCAAAATTCTAGCTGGCGCGGTCTTAACTGTCGCCGCGTGAGAACAATGTCCATCACTGGCTTTATGAGGCCCGGTGCCAATGGTAGCAGAGGTCTAGATGCTGTCCTTTTGTGTGTTGTCCCAAAAATCACAGAGGACTTACTCTGACGAGTCGGCATAGGAATGCCTAGCTTTGTTGCCCCTCTGCCAAGAATGTCCTGAAAAGTGGAAACATCATCCACCCGAGAGACCCCCGACGGTGGACTGTCAGTAAGGGTAGGCGAGTAGTCTCTGTGGGACGTACAAGTGGAAGAGGAGGACGGAGTTGGAGATCTGTGTCTTCTCCTCCTGCTTCCAGATCTAAACCTCTTTTTGTGCGAATGTGCAGGAGTGCAGCTGCAAGGTCTGGCTCTTGAAAGAGTACGTTCCCTATCCACAGCCTGTACCAGACGAGCCAACGGATATCTGTGAAGAGGATTTGAGTAAAGCTGCACCCCTGTGGCTGTGGCCGTGGCCCAGTGATGTAAAGGCCTGTTCCATCGCGGTGACAGATGGATGGAAGGTGATCTGTGCCTCTCTGGCCCTTCAGGAGACTGTGTAGGGGGAGGAGAGTTCACCTCTTCTTGTACAGGTCTGGTTGGAGAAATTTGGTGTCCTCTGGACACTGGACAGCCGGAAACCTTGACGTTGAACCTCTGTGAGAGCTTGGAGAATCTGTTCTAAACGTCTGTGGAGGTGACGAGGACAGGCTTACTGGATGTGAGGCCTTTTTAGACTGGTGGCTCTACGTTGATCTGGAATGCCTCTGCACAGATTGTTTTCTCAAACGCCTGCCTCGTCGTTGACTTTCTCCTCTTGGATGGAGAGCTCAATCTTGTAGTCGACCGGCCTCTTGATGTCGAACGTCTACATGACGCCGATGGAGTACCGTGTTTCGACGTAAGCTGCCTTTGCTCTGAAGACCGGTGTCTCGATGTCAAACGGCGGTGTGCTGCCATTGATGGAGATCTCTACTTCGACGTCGAAGATCTTTGCTCTGACCTCAACGGTGATTTTTGCCTCAACGTTGACAATGGAGTATAGTGTATTGACGTCGAAGATCTTTGGGCTGGCTTCGACGGGGACTTCTGCCTCAACGTCGAAGATGGTGTCCTGTGCCTCGACGTCGAAGATCTTTGGACTGATCTCGACAGAGACCTGTGTCTCGACGTCAATCGCCGTTGACGAGGCAACGACGGAGTGATATGTGTCGACATCAATCGCCTAGCCGGTGTCGACGGAGACTTGTCCCTCAAGGTTGATCGTTGCCTGGTTGACGTCAACGGAGGACCTGTTACCTTCGTTGACGTTGATCTCGTTGTTGATTTTTGAGAATGATGCGTCGGCATCACCGTAGTCTTCGATGCCGATTTCTTCGTCATTGGCAGCTTCGACGTCGATCTAGACGCCAATGGAGAACAGATCGGGACCTTGCCTCTCCACGTCGACCGAGTTCTCTTTTTCTGCTGCCTCACAGGGGACCTACCTCTTTCATAGAGGCCCTAAAGCCGAATTCTATCCCTGTCTTTGATGGTTCTTCACGACAACTTCTTACAATGATGGCAGTTGGTAGAAGAGTGAGAATCAGGGAGGCAAATAATACACACAGGATGTGTCTGATCTGCCCTTCTACTTGCACAGGCAGGGCAAGGATCAAATAAATAAGGCATTTCTGGAACTCAGAAAAGGTATCACTCTCACTCCAAGCCACTCTCACTCTCACTATAAAGGTATCACTCTCACTCTAAGGTAAAAAGACGTCAAGTCAAAGTACAACTAGAAAATTATCAGATATTTTTTGACAAAGTCAAAAAAAGGAAGAGCTGTGAATCCAGGGTCCTGACTGAAGGGGCCGGAAAGAACAACTGACCTAACTGTCAACCCTGAGGAATGATGGGAAACTAGGGGTCATGGCTGCCTTAAAGGCACGGTGACAGTTTTTGTGTGAAAATGCTATCAATTTCTAAGCTATTGGTTTACAATGCAGCCTGTGGGCTAACAATATCTACTTTATTTGCAGTTTTCTCTTCATGGGTTTTACTCATTACAAACAGAGTTTGAGTGCTACTTGCCCTCTTGTGTTTTTATACATTTGCAAATACAGTTTTTATGTGTGTTTTTACATTGTTTAGCCTCCTAGATGGGAGCTGCATTGGTATGAGAAAAAAGTATATATATATATATACACATATATATAGAGAGCTGTATATATATATATATATGTTTTCCATAAATCATTTTTTTATTATTTCTGGGGTGTCTTGTTATACACACTAAAACAGTGCAAAGTATCAATATGTGGGTATGCCCACTCAAAAGGTCAAATTGAGAATATTAAAACATAATAGCACTATTAGATGCAGGAAACAGACCACAAGATTAACAAAACATTTCTTAGTGCGACCATAAAGCTGAAGAATTCACATGGACAGCCCTCAAACACCCATTTATACCGAATCACATTAGTGACGTGTCCAAATTCCGTTTTATCAAGGAGCAGAAGTGTGTATTCAAATCAAGTCCGATAAATGTGGACTCAACAATGACATTCCGTGGACTACGCTATGAATAATACATCGTTCCATGATGTGTGTTATTTTTGCTAACTCAATCTGAACCATGATCTCTGCAATCTCTAATAAATCTATTTGAGCCACTCAATTTGAAAGGATAAAGACATGTTCGTTGCCTGCACAGGTTACCACATAGTTTGCCCCTTAAAAACTTTAAAAAGGAAAACTTTCTTTCTGAAACTCTGTGCTCTACTCCAAAAAAAGCACAAAAAAATTACAGAAGCATGTGCTTTCTTTCCACATCAGGTTACTAGAAACCACAAGTCCCAGTATGCCACAAATCAAAAAGAGAAGTAAATTACAATAGGTTGCATCTTTTTGACCAATCATTGGTTTCCACTAGAAAGTCTGATAATGCAATACTCATTATTCTCGACATGAGCAGGTTTTGTGTGGATAGCCAAGAGTAAAGAGACAATATTGCCGCTAGACTACAACTCCCATCACTCGTACTACGAACTGGTAGTTCTGGGACAAATAAATAATTTTGAACTACAATTCCCATCATATGCACGGCCAGATGGTATTTCTGTGGTAAGTAACGTCATCTTTGTGCGCACACAGAGGAATAATGCGCCTCACCTGGGTATAGATTTATTTTAAAAGCGGATCTGCCCACTGGTTGTTACCTCCACATACAGCTCAGTGGGAGCCTGAAGCAACGACGGACAGGTAAATGTAAATGTAAATGTAAATGTAAATGTAAAGGTAAAGGGCCAGTCTAATTTGACTTTTTTAACTCGACTTCTGTACTACGGCTAAACGTTATTTGATCTAGCCCACTAGCAATAGTAACAAATTGCTCTGACATTCGCTCAGTTACAAGTTTCAACTGACAAACGGCAGTTATTCTTTAAAACTGTTTATTTGCACTATTTTTAGTGTGGATAACAAGAGATACCTATTAAAACTCGTTTCTCTTGCGATCCATTTTTAATGTCAATCTCACTTTTCATGCACTGCGCTCATCACCCTCACATATTTGTTATTTCGCATCTGTGACATTGCAGAGAGCTTTCTCTCTTTAGTTTCTTCACTACATCCACTTTAAAACATCCATGAGCTCCATTCTCAGTATAAGAAGGTTGTAGCCCTTGGTTACATGAGTGTGTGTCCAGAAGGAGACCCAGATGATAACGCATGTCACTTCGGTGAGTGATGGGAATCAGTCCTTTTTAAAGGATTTTCTTCTTTAAGGGCTTCCTTATTTAGGTTTGTCCTTCCTCTGTCTATAGCACCACCGATTTTTAGGTCTTCAGCCATAGCATTAGCCTTGTTTGACTCAGTAGACCCGCAGATTTTTTCATGGTTTTGTAAGCTATCTTCAGGGAATATATCCGCACCAGTCTTTAACGTTCCCTGAGACCCTCCTTTCTCATTTAGTTGTTTATGATGCCCCCAAACTAGCTTCAAAAAAATCTCGGCGACGATGTTTGCCGACGATAGGCTCTTGGTAGCTAAATCCCCCATGGGGCTTCAAAGAGTTTTGGATAAATTTCAAATGTTCTGTGAGGATAGAGGACTTGAGATCAACCTGCAGAAACAAAATTCATGGTTTTCAACAAACCCAAGAGCACTCGTCCAAACCCTTTACTAAATAATGTACCTTTAGAAAGAGTAACATCATTTATGTATCTAGGCATCACAATCACTGAGACAATGGATTGGGGGGCACACATAGGGAAACCAACACTAAAACTAGCTCAGTCTACAGGGGGAATTTTGAAGGTTTATAATAATTCTAATAAAAGCGCTGTCAGCCCGGCACTGGAAATCTATAAGGTCCAGGCCTGTGGGGGTGCATTGTATGGAGCGGAATTGTGGGGACACTGTAGGCCCAAGTCACTACTGCAGATAGAGAATCAATACATCAGGAACCTCTTTAATTTACAGCACAGCACCCCTCTAGCCCCTTTCCGTTTAGATCTGGGTTTCATGGAACTGGAGGCAGTGTTATGCCTTAGACCCCTCTTATATTGGCGTCGTTTATGGTCGACCCCTGAACTTATAACCTACAGAGAGGAACTGTCTGAAGTTCTAGAAATTAGGGGTGCTGCTAGGCTTCCTTGGTTCTCCCACATTAAACATCTATTAGTTGGTATGCGTTTGGGGGAATTCTGGTCTGACCCGGAGGTAGCTTGTTTCCAAGTTTCTAAAAAACAACTAAAAATTACTTACAAGAACTATAGAATGGGCTTGTTACATTCTAATTCCAACTTATGTAAAACAACCCTAACCTTCCTGGAAATCAAGGACAGTCCCGTCTTAGAAAGAGTTCTTGACTTAATTAAACCTCCAGCAGCTAGAAAACTGTATCTGCAGTTTAGATTTGGAGTTCTACCCCTGCGTTGTTTGACCTCCAAATGGAAACCGCAAAACGAGTCCAGGTGTGACCATCCTGGGGAATCCGAGCTCCATGTCTTTTTTGCATACCCGGGGTATAGCAAAACGAGAAGTAGATGGTTAGCCCAGACATGTAGAAACCTAGGCAGGGGGAACTGTGTTGAAATATTCAGGATACTGAAATGTGACCCTAGCACCCCAATTGTCTATTCTGAGGCTGGGTTTCTGTTCTCAATGTGGTGCACAAGAAGGATCTTTCTTAAATCTCCAAATGTCTTGGCAGCTAAGAATTAGCTATTGTTCCTCCATTCTTACTATCTGGTTCTGGGTGGATGGAAAAGTCTAACAAGGGGGCAACTAAAAGCTAATAATTTTTGATTAATGCACCAGGCACTTTGAAATTAAATCTCATGCTGCTATGTAAAGATTTTGGGAGGAAGATACAACTTTGATTCTATTTTTTTTTAACTAACACGTTTTATCTATTTTTAAATTGTATATACCTCATGGTTTCTTCTCTTTTAATGTTTTTTTAAAACAATTTGCTGACATTTTTTAAAAATAATATGCTGTAAAATCTTGCACTTTTTGGGCCATGTTGGCCGTAATAAAGGTTTTTTTGACTTGACTTGAGTAAGCATATCCGGGCAGTATATGAAGGCAGAAAGTGCCTGTCCCCTCCGCACGTGTAACACAATATACCAAAGCATTCAACGTAAAGGTATAAGAAAAGAGACTATAAAAATTCTATATCCATCTCCACCCGTTAGTTGATACAGATACAGCTTCAATGAAATGGATAGTGCACCCTTCTTCTCCCAAAATCAATACATTTCCACCCGGTTTGAGGGTCTGAATACTATCATATTGTGGCCCAAGGGCAAAATGTTTAGTGCCTTCAGAGTTCAGTAAATACAACACTCTGCCATTGGTGGAACAGAAACTCAGCGTCCGGTCGCCTCTTGTAGCAGATACATATATGTGTGATTCATACCTTACCACCACGTGTAGTCCGGACCGTGCTGCCGTACGTTATCGTCGAGTTGCTGCCCAGTCACAAGTCGTCCAAGCACCTACTTTCGTTCATAAGTAGGACAGACAGCTTACATTCCCGGCCGTAGTATCACGTGACCTTCTCTACTACTACTAGTGCAATGTACTTAGTGTGTTATGTTATGTTATATTAATTTGTAAAGCGCGCCGCTGCCACAGCAAAGCGGCGTCCCGGCGCTATGTTGGACAGAATAACATAACCAAATGGAGATATCAGACAGCGCTAAAGAGACAGATTAGACTAGTGGGAACAAAAAGGTTTTGACAGCTCTTCTGAGAGACAGCAGATCCGGTATGGCACGAATATCAACGGGTAAAGTGTTCCAAAGACTCGCTGCCAGGACACCAAAGGAGCGGCCACCAACTCTGGCTTTCCTGAAGCAAGGAACACAGGCCAGAAATTGACCCGTCGAACGTAAAACTCTAGAAGGAATGTAGTAGGAAATCGCCTGTGCAAGAATGGGGGGAGATGAAGCCTTTAAGATCTTAAATACCAGGCACAAGGCTTTGAACTTGATCCTCTGCCCGACGGGCAGCCAATGTAGGTCATAGATGGTACGCCTGGCAGAACAAAATTTAGGCAGGCCTACCAGCATTCTGGTAGCCACGTTTTGCGCACGCTGGAGGCGTGTAAGTTCAGCTTGGTTAACGCCCAAAAGAAGCGAGCTGGCGTAATCTAATCTGGAGAGCACCGTAGCTTGGACGATGAGTTGCCTGGTAGGGGCATCAAAAAATTTAAAAATGGGTCTAAGGCTCTGAAGAACACCAAAGCAGGTACCAGCAACTCTTTTAGTATGAGGAATAAAAGATAAGTTGGAATCAAGCCAGACCCCAAGGTTCTTTGCCTCTGTCACAGGAATTGGGGCTTGGCCTAGCTCCGGTGGCCACCAACGGTCTCCCCAGAGATGAACCTGTTTGCCCAGAACTAAGACCTCTGTCTTCGCTGCATTAAGTTGGAGACAGTTGTCCGTCATCCAACTTGCCACCTCCTTTAGGGCAGTCTGGAATTTAGGGGCATCGACCGCAGAGTCCCCATTTAGTGCAACCGCTAGCTGGGTGTCGTCAGCGTACAACACCATAGTTAGACCCCCATCTCTTGGCGACGGCAGCTAGCGGCTGCACATACAGCGGGCAGGAGTGTTTCAACGGCATTGTCCATTGCTGTAGGTGAAACATATTTCCCATCAGTCCATAGTGAGAATAACATAAGGATACCTTCCCATCCAATCTCAACTCACTCTGAATCTTGATGCTGTTCAGTACGCTGTTGCTCTTTGCTCCTGCTGGATATTTTCTTAAGGATGTCTTGTGTCGCCTTCGGTGTCTGGAGGATTGTAGAACGTCCATCACATGTTACCTTTAGCCTAGCTGGGTAGAGCATTGCATAGTCAATACCCAGTTCAAGAAGTTTCTATTTCGCAGTGTTGAAGTCCTTACATGCTAGTTGGACTGAGATTGTAAAATCTGGGTAAAATACCAGCGTGTTGCCCTGGTAGTTGATTTGCTGCTTCTCTTGCCATCCTCAATATTGCGTCACGATCCCTATAATTGAGGACACGGGCGACAATGGGCCTTGGAGTGGCGCCTGGTGGCGGTCTTGGTGCCAGGGATCTGTGGGCACGCTCCACTATCAGTACTGTCGAAGAGTTATTAGAGCCAAATACTTCGCAAAGCATGTCCTCTACATAGGTCTCCATTGACCCGGTGTTTGTGGACTCGGGGACCCCTACAATTCTGATGTTATTACGACTGGACCTTGCTTCCAAATCCTCCGCCTTGTTTTTAATTACCTCCAGTGATTTCGCCATGTCTGCACACTTACTCACCTTAGCATGTGATTCGTCCTCAACTGCAGTTATCTGAGTCTCGGCCTCATCCAGACATTCTCCCTGTTTATCTAGTTTGGCCGACATGTTTTCAACCCGTTGAGCAAGGGAGTCTAGTTTCCCATTGAGATCTTGTAGACTTTGTTGTATGGCTTAAAGAACATTTTCCATGACGTTACCCTTTGCTGTCTCTGCTTCCAGCTCAGAGTCAGAATGCGCAGTTGCGCCTTTGGTCTGCCGTTTCGTTTCAAATGTCAATTTTGATTGCTGTCTATCCGGCTTACCCATTTTTACTCTAATCAACACTGCAGATGGGTATAGTCTGTGACGTATATGACTTCGGAATTAGTGTAGCACTTCATGGTTGCGGCTTACCCCGGAGTATTGCGTCCGCAGGCTTTAGCCCGTCAACAGTTCTATAGTACCAATCCTACAGCATAGGGCACAGACAGCCGGTGGAAAAAGTGGCAGATAGCACACAGTATTTTGTGTTTGCAGGACCGCTCCGCCGGTACGTGGACGCAGAGCACCCAAAGGTTTCTCTATACACGCACCTTCACATTACTTGGACTCCATATGCTTCGCGACCCAGCCACAACCAGACCAGACCGGCAACCACAGCATTGTCGAGGAACGTGACGGCTTTGGTGCAGTTGGGACGATCGTTGCAGTGTATTACACAACACAGGCTACCTTCTGCAGTGTTATCAGGCAGTATTGATCGCAACATCCTTCATAACTTTGGACAAGTCTGCGCATTTACGGCAACATGCAACAGTTAGTAATGACGGACAGTGCCCCTAAGCATTGGCATGCACAGTTTGAGCTATCTCCCTTAACGAGGCTGCACTTCAGTAGGGCATTGCCGCTAGTATATTTCACGCGGTACAACCGCAATATTTGCCAGCATTACATACTCATTCACAAAGAGGATAAAATACAGCTAAGTTCACCGGCGATGAGCAGGCTTAACAATATTTCAGTGCGGAGCTGTTATTTTTGCGGATTTAGGAACAAGGGAATTTTACAGTCGGATGCAGAAGGTGTCCTCCGTCAACCCGCCGTTACGGCGGTCTGCCATTTTGTGGAGGTATGCCGTTCTGCTTGCGGATTAAACCTTTCGATGCACTTGTCAATATTCACCGGGCACTCCAGTGGGGAATATATTCAGCCGTTTCCCTGGGGATTTATTAGCAAGCAAGATTTACCGCATTTGCGCTCCGTGGTCCGCACTCGTTCCGAGTTGCCACAGCCTCAGGGTGCCACCATCTTGTGCGCTCCGGACCTCACCAGTCGCTGTACTTGCAAATGTGTTTTTCCGGCTCCAGCAGCGAGTTACAGGTCATCCGTTGTATACATCTTGGGGACAGACTGTTCCGATTGACATAAATGTCAACAACAGTCCATTTGGGATCCGCAATGAGGGTTTTATCGCCAGTTATTGTACCTGACCGGCAGAGCCGTCTCAATAGGCAGCCATACCGCAGCGCGCCCTCTAGTGCCCCCCACGACTTTTTTATTTTAGAGTCAACTAATAAGCACTAATGTATTATTTTGACAAGGTTTGCTGTATTTAATTTAAAATGGGAATGGAGTCTTTCGACAGATTTGTGGTCCTGGGCAGAATCAGTAATGTCTGTGGCAAGCCCCACCTCTACAGGCCCTCCAAGGCCCTGGTTTCTTGTGAAATCGACAGATAACGGTCAGTGCACCTTTGAGGTTAAAAGAAAACTGTTTAAAAATATTTGGATATTATTTTCTCCAACTACTTCCTGTAGTAGGATGCAATGAGGGTTTAAATAGGTTGTTCGCCTTCCTCCTGGTAATTCCAGGAACGATGTTTACAAGTTGAACCAGCTTGTACATTTTACTGTTCTTTCACACTGCGTCAGGTCTTAAGGGAAAAAAGAGAAGCTTAAGGAACATAATTTACTGCCTTTTGACTCGGACATCATTGAGCTTTGTGTGCTCACTCACATCACCTTATGTGTAAAACTGTTTTCAAGCAATCCGTTTGTTCTAGTGTTTGCATTTCAGACATTTTGAACACAAACACATACCAGCCTTACAAATAATTATCCCGTCTCTCAAAAGCACTATCAGTAAATTCTTTCAGATCCGACTGCCCTAAATCAGCAGGGGACACGCTTTAGAGTTTTTGCATCAATGGCGCTGCCGTGAGGACCTTGATAAAGTTAAGGGGCAATTCATACTTGGTGTGCGTGATAATTGTTCGTCATTGTTTCCCTTTAGTGCGCGCTCTTAGTCTCCTCATGCGCTGCATAAAGACCGAAGCTGCGCGGGCGCCCTCGTTCGCACCTTAGAGGGAACATAGCAAATGACCCTTTGCCTAATTCCAAATTTTGTCAACTTTTCAGAAATGTATAGCTTTCCAGGATCCATCATTGCTCTCATACCCATTTGTACCATTAACTGGAAGGAGGTTAAAAGCACAAAAAATAGCAAAAGTAGGCTATGTCCCAAAAAATGCCAAACTGTGTAAACATTTTTCGTTTTCTGACAAAAGTCTGCTTGTCCCTGAAAGCTGGGAAGATGGTGATTTCAGCATCACAGCCCCTTTGTTGATACCATTTGCAGGGAAAAAACCAGAAACGTTCACCTGTAGCCCTTTTTTCCCATTTTTCTTCAAAAATACAAAATGTAGCTGTATTTTGGCTATTTTCTGCATCCCCTCCAGGTGAATCCACAAACCCTGGGTACTTTGGCATTCCTGGGATGTTGGAAGAAAAGGGCGCAAGTTTGGCGTGGATACCTTATGGGGTCAAAAAGTTACAGGGGCCTAAGCGCAAACTACCCCAAATAGCCAAAAAAGGCTTACCACAGGGGTGGGGAGGAAGGCCTAGCAGCAAAAGGGTTAAATAAATGTATGAATAATGCAAGGAGCGGTCTATATTTAGAACAAATTTAGACAAAAGGTCAGTATTAGCACTATTTACATTTAATGTGAACGTAACCCGAAAGATTGGGGGAAATCCGCTGCTATCCCCATTAACAGATAAAGCGACTACAATGCGTGATAAGGCTCGTGAATTTGAGAAGGGCAGTGATCTGTATCCAGATGGGACTTTTCTGACACTACAACAAATGTGCGGTACACAACCACCTACAGCATCAGATATGCTACTTTATTATCAGATTAGGGTGGCATGTCTAGCCAGATACACAACTTTCCCAGAAGAGCCCCCGGCGCTACCTGCGTTAGAAAATATTCTGTCCAGGCCTTTTCCCCGTAAACTAATAATGCGCATCTATAGTATAACACAAGGAGAATCTCATATACTTGTTCCTATGACTATGGCGGGATGGGAGAGGAACACTAACCTTGTCATCTCAGACAAACAGTGGCAATATTGCTGCTCCAATTAGAAAACCTCTCACCAAATTATAGATTGAGACTCATCCATTTAAATTTTTTGCACAGACTATATCGTATACAGTCTCAGCTACATTGAATGGGTATACATCTGGACACTAGATGGTGGAGGTGTGGGGCGCAGAATGCTTCGTTTATACATTTATCATGGGACTGTTGGCCGATCAAACAGTTTTGGATGGAGGTTTCAGTTATATTGGACACATTACTAATTGGTAGTTGACGGTTTCGCTATTGATGGCTCTTTTGGGTTTTGTAGCACACGTGCCGAAGAACACTCGTAAACTCACGGCCATGTTGCTTTTACTGGCTAAGCGACAAGTGGCAATGCACTGGAAAAAGCAGCAGCCCCCCACGATAGCAGCATGGCTCAACACAGTGGTTTATTGTAAAGACCAGCTATCCAACTATTGGGAGCTAATGCCTAGTAGATCTAGATCGGTGGATATATGGGGTCCTTTTGTGACTTGGTTGGGAGCAGGTGGGTCTGACCTCCGTGGTGGCCAACTAACGTGAGATGCTGGAGGCCGTCATGGTATGGGTGTATACACGGACACACATTGACACCAAGGAGTAGATGCAGAACACGGGGCAGAGGTACGTGCGTAGTAAAGGTTTAATGGCGACGCTGGAGTGGGAGAAGGGACCGAGATCATGATGAGATACGTGACACAAGGAGAAGTGCAGGGACGCTTGGGGAGAGGCAGGGAGAGGTGGGGTGGGGGGGGGAGTGTGGGTATTGTAAGTTAGTTCATTTGGGATGTGTATTAAATTTTAATATACTAAGATTGATGGTTGACGTTCAAGTTCGGGCATTTATATAGCGCACTACTCACCCAGAGGGTCTCAAGGCGCTTGGGAAGGGGTTCATTATTTGTCGAATAGCCAGGTTTTAAGTTCTTTTCTGAAGGAGATGTGGTTTTGAGTAAGGCGGAGGCGAGTGGGGAGTGAGTTCCAGGTCTTGGCCGCCAGGAAGGAGAAGGATCTTCCTCCCATGGTGGATTTTCGGATGCGCAGGACTGCGGCGAGGGCTTGATTGGACGATCTTAGCGGGTGGGTTTGTAGAAGGACAGTCGAGTGTTGAGGCATTCGGGTCCTAGATTGCAGAGGGCCTTGTGTGCGTGGGTGAGAAGACGGAATGTAATTCTTTTGTTGACGGGAAGCCAGTGGAGGTCTTTTAGGTGTCCGGTGATGTGATCTTGGCGAGGGATGTCCAATATGAGTCTCGCTGATGCGTTTTGGATGCGTTGGAGTTTTTTCTGTAATTTTGCTGTTACTATAATCCAGTCGACTCGTGACCAGTGCGTGGGTGACAGTCTTTCTTGTCTCGAGGGGGATCCAGCGGAACATCTTTTTGAGAATGCGAAGTACGTTGAAGCAGGAGGATGAGACTGCGTTGACTTGTCTGGACATCGAGAGAGAGGAGTCTAGGATGAAGCCAAGGTTACGTGCAAGGTCTGTGGGTGTGGGTGCTGTGCCCAGAGCGGAAGGCCACCAAGAGTCGTCCCAGGCAGAGGGGGAAGATCCTAGGATGAGCACCTCCGTTTTGTCTGAGTTGAGTTTTAGGCGGCTATGTTTCATCCATTCGGCTACATCTTTCATGCCTTCGTGAAGATTGGTTTTGGCGGTGTTGGGGTGTTTGGTGTGGGAAAGGATTAATTGGGTGTCATCGGCATAAGAGATGATATTGAGGTTGTGTTGGCGCGCGATGGATGCGAGTGGGCTCATGTAAACGTTGAAGAGGGTGGGACTGAGTGATGATCCTTGTGGTACTCCACAGATGACTTCAGTGGCCTCTGAGTTGAATGGGGGAAGTCGGACTCTCTGAGTTCTCCCAGCTAGGAACGAGGTGACCCAGTCCAAGGCATTTCCTTGTATGCCGATGTTGCTGAGGCGTTGTATGAGGGTGCTGTGGCAGACTGTGTCGAAAGCGGCTGAGAGGTCGAGTAGAATGAGGGCCGCTGTTTCTCCATTATCCAGTAGTGTTCGGATGTCGTCTGTTGCTGCAATGAGGGCGGTTTCGGTGCTGTGTTTGGCTCGAAATCCGGACTGAGAGGGATCGAGGGAGTTGTTGGATTCAAGGAAGGCGACGAGCTGGCTGTTGACGGCTTTCTCAATGACTTTGGCCGGGAATGGGAGGAGGGATGTGGGTCGGTAGTTTTTAAGTTCAGAGGGGTCTGCTGTGGGTTTCTTCAAAAGGGCGCTGAGTTCAGCGTGTTTCCAGCTTTCTGGGAAGGTGGCAGAGTTGAACGAGCAGTTGATGACATCACGGAGATGGGGTGCGATGATGGAGTCAGCTTTGTTGAAGATGTGGTGGGGGCAGGGGTCGGTTGGCGAGCCAGAGTGGATTGAGTTCATTAGGCTGATGGTGTCTTCAGTCGTGATTGGGTTCCAGGCGCTAAGGTTGTTAGTTGGCGGAGTAGGATCTGAGGGGGGTGGGGAGGGTTGATCGCTGGGAGTATTCTCGAAGCTGTTGTGGATGTCGGCAATTTTGTTGTAGAAGAAGGAGGATAACGCATCGCAGAGGTCTTGGGAGGGAGTGATGTCGTTAGTTGCTGCTGTGGGGTTGGTGAATTCTTTGACGATGTTGAAAAGTTCCTTGCTGTTGTGAGTGTTGTTGTCGAGACGATCCTTGAATGCTGATTTCTTGGCGGATCGAATCAGTTGGTGGTGTTTGCGGGTGGCTGCCTTAAGGGTGGCCATGTTGTCAGTGGTTGGGTTTTTCATCCATGTTTTCTCCAGGGTGCGGCATAGCTTCTTGGATTTTTTGAGGTCATCATTGAACCAGGGAGCCTTATTGCTGGTTGATTTGATCTGGTGCTTTTTCAGGGGTGCTAATTCGTCAGCACTGTGGGTGATCCATTGCTTGAGATTGGTGGCCGCTTGGTTTGGGTCCAGTGAGAGGGTGGGAGGGTTTTGGTTGAGTGATGTGAGGAGTTGGTCGGAGGTGATTTTGTTCCAGTTTCTCCGAGGAATAGGTTGTGGGCAGTTGTGGGTCAGGGTGGTTTTGTAGCTGAAGTGAACACAGCTGTGGTCCGTCCAGTGGAGAGCTGTGGTGCGGTCGAAGGAGATGTGCTTGCTGGAGGTGAAGATAGGGTCGAGCGTGTGTCCGGCTATATGGGTGGGGGTGTCAACAAGTTGTTTGAGTTCGAGATTGGCCAGGTTGTCCAGAAGGGTGGAGGTGTTGCTGTCGTGTTTGTTTTCAAGGTGGTAGTTGAAGTCTCCTAATAGAATGTAGTTCTCGGAGGCGAGGGCATGTGGGCTGACGAAGTCCGTGATGTCATCGCTGAATTGAGTGCGGGTACCTGGAGGCCGGTAAATGAGGGTGCCTCTAAGTGTGGTCCTAGGGTCGGTGTGGATCTGAAAGTGGAGATGTTAGGCGGTTGCAAGATTATCGTCGGAGCTGGTTGTGATTTTGATGGTGTTCCTATGGATGATGGCGATACCTCCTCCTGTTTGATTGGTGCGGTCTTTTCGGATAATCTTGTAAGCGTCCGGTATGGCTATGGCGATGTCGGGTGCTGATAATTTGTTCATCCATGTTTCTGTAAGGAAGGCGATGTCCGGTGACGCAGTGTCGAGCAGGTCCCAGAGTTCAGTGGCGTGTCTGTGGACCGAGCGGGTGTTAAGCAGGATGCACTTCAGGCGGTTAGAGTCGGTGCTGTGTATGGAGGAAGTGGATTTGGTGAGGGTCCTGAAGCAGTTGAACTTGCAGGAGAGGCAGGCGAATGGGCCGTGGGTACGTCCTGGGATGGCTTCACAGCATTGTGGTGTGCGTCCGGGGTTGAGGGCTTGGAGAGTTGCGGCATCATATGTGACTCTAGTGGGTTGGGTGCGGTGGGGACCAGGGGGACAGGCGCTGGGCGCGGTCCAGGCGCGGACGGGCGTAGACGGGCTTACCTTTGGCGCGCCTTCGGCGCGCATGGGGCGCGATCGCTGCGCGTGAATGCATCTGTCATATATGGAAAGTGGGAGGGGCGAGGGAGGATGATCTTGGAGGCGGGGAGCGGGGCGGAAAGCCGGGCTGGGGGTCGCCACAACAACAACTTAGACGTGTACAGCTACCTCACTGTGGTTTTTGGGTACTACCACTATGGGAGAAACCTATGGTGTTGGACCAGTGGAATACTCAACGATATATTGGGCGCCTCTTTCCAAAGGGCTATATCCTCTGGGCTAGAGCCGATTAATAAACAGCTACTGTTGCTGATGGCCAAAGCTAGAGTAAGTCCTACGGAGAGGGGACCTTCCCCTCCTGGGGCCGAAAAATACTCCAGCCCTCATTTGGTGGTAAACAGATAGTCCCTAAGGAGAACCAGAACCCTCACACATTCGAAAAGTTGTGTCTGTCTTACTTGAATAGACTGTCATGGAGATGGGCTTTGACTTCACACTGTGTTAAGTTAGCATGAGCTTGTTAGAAGTTTAAAACACACATCGAAGAAACCTTCAAATATTTCTGTTTTGGCAAGACTGTTTAACCCCTTCGATGCGGATGACAAAGCCAGCTCGTCATGGGCGTTACCTGCGCTGCGCGCATGAAGAGCTGGCTTTGTCACGTAACCCGCGAATTTCGAATCTTCAGCTCGCAGCGGGAAAACCCGCTAGCACGCATGCGGTTAAGAAACATTTTTGATTCCCCCTTGGACCTACATTTGGCTGGTGCTTTTTTCAAATTACCTTTTCATGTCAATTGGTTTTGTGGTGTATTTTTTTAGACTTGTCAACGGACACTATGTCGAAGAGAGAACATGCATTCGACATATCAATGGAACATTGGCTACCCATTCCTCATCACACAGATTGAAGAGGGACCTGGCGTTTGTTAATATCACTGCTTGTCCTGTCTTAGATGGGATTGTATGGGATGCTGTTCGATTTCAAATCCATGGGCCCACTGAGGTTATAAATGTCCCTAATGTGCTTAGAGTATCTATGGGGGATTTAATTAAAGAAAATATACGTTCTGATGATTGGGATGTACAGGCCGTAGAAGCTTTGTTTTCTGATTTGAAATATTATCCTGCTTTGATGCTGAAGATTTGTATTTAGAATCTGCTAATTACGGTGATTTATATTGTTACCAACATTTTGGCAATCATTACCCCCACAAAGCTAATACCAGGAGAAACACTGTCAATTATACTCAATGGGAACATTGCCCAGCTCCTATACAAGGCAGTTCTGCTTCCTTTTTGAAAAGGTTCACTTACTTTACGGATTTTAATCATTCAAATCCCAATGCCTTTTTTTTTTTAGAATGACTGAAAAATCCACATCCAAAGTTAGACTTACCGATACTAAATTATTGTATTCAAAGTCCTTTCTTGACCAGTTAGCTGATGGGAGCTACGAGTTGTGGAAGGATACAATTGACCTTAAATCAGTTTGGGGTTCTAAAAGCTGGCAAGTGCAAGGAACTGAGGCTTTGCACCGTCCATGCCTCATCCCGAACCATACGTTGTTTTTTAATTCTACGATTTTTCAAACAACTTGGGTAAGGGTAAGGAAGTTTATTTAAATGGTGAAGATTGCACTAAAACACCAGATCACTCATTGATGTGTAGACATATCCAATTACATGGCTCCTGTAATCAGAATGAGCCAAATTTAGGTTGTATTTTGAAAGGTACACCTGTGTCTGCTATCGTACCCACATTCACATTACTGGGGAACAGGAGTTATTTACTTTTAAATAATGAAGATTGTTGTGGGTTAGTAGCGGGAATTGCTTATGTTGTTAACGTCAGTGAGCGTGTGGTTTGCTGTAAGAATGTCATGTATCCTCCTCCGCATGGGAAGCTTGATGTTTCCATCAAGCCCAAGATTCCGACCTTGAAAGCAGAGTTCAACACGATGAGTCGCATAAGAGCTCTATTGTCCCACAAAGAAGTTGCCCTCACATCTGCTTGTGAAACATTCGTCCTACACGTGGCTAACACCCACACAGAAGTGCATGCCTTATTGAATACTGATTTGCCCTTGCATTTTGGTGAATTAATTCACGCTATCTTTAATGCATCCTCCACCACAGGGCTGGCTCACTTTTTTAAAGTTGTAAGCCGTGGCCTTGTGACTTCTTTTCTGTAGGAAGGTGGATACCTGACTATGGTTACCCCAGATTTGTTGCCTACTGTTTAGCTGGTTTTCGACTTAGTTGGCCTGGGATCCTGCTAATCAGGGCCCCAGGCTATCTGCTCTCTCTGTAAAATGGACTCCATGTACCCTAGGTACATCTCCAATTGGATCTTGGGTCACCTTATCAGCCCCTGTACAGTGTACTATAGGTACCCAGGGCATAGGAGCATCCAAGGCCTACCAGGGGTTGCAGCATATCTTTTGTCACCCCTGGCTGGCCATCCAAAATGACACAACTGGCTGATCACTCAGCTGGGGCAAGGTGGTGTAATCACCCCTTGCTTAGACATAGTATACCTATGTCTAAACCTATATCTGGACACATATACACCTATAAGTCACTCCTATGGCAGGCCTTAACAATCCTGGAGGCAGAGTACTTGGTTTTATGTGAGATGGTGCTCTAGCATGAGCTGAGCCTGTCTGCAGCTTTCGGAACCATGTCCTTATAGCTGTTCTGGGATATTGCCATACCATATACTCTTAAGTGCATTATGAACTTCGTGGTTCACTGCTAACTTTGGTTTGGCTTTATCAAAACATGTCGTGTAAGGTGTCAAACGCTTTGGAATACTACCCCCTCACCAGTCCTTGCGACGGGGGTAGCATTCCACCCTTTTAGAGGGAAAAGACATGTTACTTTCCTTAAAACGCGGTTAAATCTAACCAGAGCCTCAGCATCACCAAATGGATGCTGCTGCCACAGACATAAGTCTGGCCTCCTGCTGCTGCCCGAACCTTCGGCAGGGGAGGCCTGGACAAAAGGTTTCCTGTCACAGGGAGGTGTTACACCACCCCAGACAGGCGATAGTGGATTGGGGCAGGGAGGGCTGAATGAAACTAGACACTGCCTGGGGCGCACAAGGTGTCCCAGGCAAAGCCCAGTTCAAACCGGTGCTGGGGCACTCCAGCCCCAGCTCTGGCGCGAAACTGGACAAAGGGAAAGGGGTGTAACCACCCCCTTCCTGGGTCCCACCCATGAGAGGGACCTAGCATGAGATCCAGCCTCTAGATTTGGAATAAGGGTAGGAGCTGCGTCATGAAACATTAGATCATCCTGACTGAAACTTTGATACAAAACTCTGGACCCTTCGACATCCTACTCAACGTAGAAGACTGAAGAATCTCCCTTGTGGTCAAGGAGTGACCACCCTGTCCAAGCAGGCACCATCAGCACTCAAACGTTTTCTTTGCCGTTGCTCCCTCCGGAGCTCGAACAACTGAGACCGACAAGACCTGGACTCCCAGACTTCCAACAGCCCGATCCACAGTCCTAGCAAAGCTGAGACCCGTGGAGGCGACGTGAAGCCAGCGAAGTGCTTCCTGTGCAGCTCCCGAGGCACCCTCGAGGCTGTGCTTTGGGGACTGAGAAGCCCAAGCCCCGAGCGGCCTGTGCACCTGTCTTGACCGTTTTTTTGGCTCTATTTCGGAGTGATGAAGACTTTAAACTTGCTCACACCTATAGGCTGTATTCTTACCTTGTGTTGGCCCTTTTAAGCCCTTTCTTCCAGACCTAGAAGAGGATAGCTGCTTTATATGATGATAGATCCCTTATTCTTGACTCTAATCCATCTATTGCCTATTGGCTTTAACATAGTTATGTGTCCTTTCATTATCCTGCCTATAGTAGAGGGTGGATCCTGTGGTCCTGACTTAATATTACACATTGGTATGGTTTGTGTAGGTACTCTGACAGAGCTAAGGGTTATTTCATCCTTCTCAGGCCTACAAGGCCCAGAACTAGAGAGACTCCATTTTGCTTTCTATCCCTGCAGAGCTGAGATGCTTGAAGGGGAATGGTAATGTTTATAGTTAAGCCTGTTGTCTGCTAGGGGAAAACCAGCCAGGACTGGTTCTTATCGGAAAAATGTGTTTGTCTCTTGGGCCCAGACGTAACATGCAGATGGCCACTGCGGTTGCGCAGAGAGCTCTGGAGCTAGCACAGGAATTCGGTGGGAGGCAGCCCTCTGTTGGAAATTTCCATGAGGGGAGAGGAATCCATATCAGCGAAGTGCAGAAGAGGAGGAGTGGTCAGTTTGGTTCTTGAAGAGTGGAGAGTAGGATGTTTGCTGGAGCTGCAGAATACAGTTCAGTTCTGGAATGGAGAAAGAAGGCAGATAATTGCTGAAGCTGGATAGAGCAGTCATATGAACAACTATCAGCTGGGACTGCCATTTTATCAGAATGCATTAAAGCAGATGGAGGAGTTGAGGCTGTCAGCTGAAGCAGTTGAGCCAGAGGCGTGAAGCTGTGGTGACGGAGGGAGAGACAGAGAGCCCTGATCCTACCAGAGAGATAAATCTTCCTTCTAATAGGTGAGGTAGTCTGAATCAGCTTACTTTACACTTACACCTTAATCTTGTCTTTATTCCCTAGGCTATTGTATGTCTAATCCTTTTCTTTCAGCGGTGTGTTACAGTTCCTGTTAGGTTTAGAGACCCCGCAGATTTGTGTATGTGTATTCTATTGTTATTGTAATAAAGATACCCCAGTTCTTAGTGAACTTGTGTGCATGTGTTGTTCTTATGATAGAGAGCGTTTAAATCAGGTAATAACTCTTGCATACAGTGTGTCTATTGTTCTTAAAGCACAGGTAACCTTTCCTTCTAGTCAGGTGTTACAGCCAGAACAGATGCTGCCCCTGATCCGGTAAGTAGCCACTGAATAATTAGGGAGCGAGAGGAGCCCTTGAGCTAGGGAATTATTGACACTAAGTGATTCGGCAATCCCATAATATTATTGTAGTAGCGAACCTTTAGTGAATAGTGAGAGAGACTTCCCAACATAGAGAGAGAGACAGAGAGCTGAAGGTATTCATAGGACAGAGATTGCCACTAGAGAGAGAGTGGCAATAGTGAGAGCACTCAGTGTGTATACCCACAGGATTGTGGCTTGTGTAAAAGGAACAGTCTTATGGGACTCTAAAGATAGAGAACAGTCTTACGGGACTCTAAAGATAGAGAACAGTCTTACGGGACTCTAAAGATAGAGAACAGTCTTACGGGACTCTAAAGATAGATGGGCTTGAGTGAGCACTGAGGGTGATCAGTGTGTATGGCACGCCGGATTGCGTGTCGAGTGAGCACTGAGGGTGATCAGTGTGTATGGCACGCCGGATTGCGTGTCGAGTGAGCACTGAGGGTGATCAGTGTGTAATGGTAAATAATCAGAACTGCCCCAGGGTAGATTAGTCTGGACCCATGTGGTCGCGAGACTATGAGGTATGAGTGTGGTGTAGGGCATGGATGTCCTTAGTAATCAGTGAGTATTCCTAGTAATCCCTATAGATTTAGTGGTGTTTCTGATGATATGAGCTTGTATATTGCGAGTTCCCCATCCTCAGGTAGGTACCCAGGTGCCTGGACAGATGGGTCCTGAGGAGGGAGGTGGTTACGTTTTGGCCAGGTTGGTGTTGCTCAGTGAGCTGGTTCTATCTGGTCTGAGAATCTGGTCATTACAGCACCGAAGATCACCTCTCCACACTCACCGAGTGCTACGTGTGGCCCTTTTGGACTTTTCCTGCTCGACGCGTTGTCCGGTCACTTGCCCGTTGGCTAGTGGCCTCTGTGACGACGATCCTTCAAATTTACACTGCTGGTCTGGTTGCTCCAGACTGGCCCTAGCTCCCTGAAAAGGAGCCACCGATCTGACCTTGCTGGTCCGATCCAGAAGCCATCTTCGAGTCCTGCGTGGGTTGCATCTGCCAATGCCTGTTGACTCCGATTCGAGAACCGACACTGCCAACAGCGAGAGCCTTTGTGGGACAGCCCGTGCTCAACTCCTGGTTGTCATCGATACATTCTGATCCATGTGGCAGCGGAGACAAACTACCCAACATCACCTGATCGCAACCCGACATCGCCTGGTTCCTTCCTGGTTCCATCCTGGTCACTGGCTAGTGACCTAGACTCTGTCCCCTCTGCTTTCAGGTACTCTACATCTTCGATCCACCCTTGGATCCAACCGTACTCTTCTCTCCTGGTCGCCTGCAGCATCTTTTCCTCAGGGTCCACAGAACTCCACGAAGAAACCCGACACACTTTGACACCTATGCACATGCTTCCTGTGGGTGAGGTAACGAGGGTACTCCGGTGTCCCTGTAGTGATTTACATCCCTGGTGTCCTAGTTTCAAGTGGCTAAGTTCAAGTCCAGTCGGAAGACTCCCAAACCTATATCTTTCTAATTTTTATGCACCATTGACTTGCATGGTAATCGCGGTTGCCTATAGACACTGCACCTGCATCCTGTAGGCCTCCTATGTCCTAACCTTCGTTAGTCCAGAGTAGGCCCAGCGATTCCCAAGGCCCTAGGCCTTACCATTGTTCGTGACGTGGTACTTATACCACTTTTTTAATATATGGTTTGAGTGGCCACCCGGCCTAACCATAATTGTGCAGCTTATTGTATGTTATATGAAGTTCTTTGTTTAACGCTTGTGCTTCTGTGCTCATAAAGAGTATAGGGGATTATTCTAGTAATAAATACATATATTTTATAATATATAACTTGTGTGGTGTCCTTTCATTTGATGTTAAAAGGATTGCATATGGTAGAACAGCTGGCTTCACATGCCCTCTTGAGTTTAGCCTGAGACTGCTTATGTCCATGCTACCCCTAGGATAGGTGGTCTATAAGGTTGACTTACAACCAATCCCCATAAGGGTCGTTTGGAATGGTGCAAGGTGATCACTAGAATTAGAGATCATCATATACCAGGCCAACTTCTCACATTTTCAAACTATATTTGGTGTGTTTCCAGCGTTTTTTCATTCTATTTTTTCCAGCCTGTTTGGTGGATTTCCTTTACTGCTGGCTCTGGATGCAGGCGTGGTGTTACTGTTTTGTTTGTTTCAAAATGGATGCACAACCTGTGTTACAAGACGAGCTGTCCCGGCTGGGCCTGCTTCGCACCCGAATGCTTGAGTACTATGGAGCGCTGTCTCTTGCTACTTTGAGTGCATCTTATGGATTATCATTACGATTTTCCTACTTTACATGCGTCCAGCCTGTCTTTCATTGCCTGAGTTGCGATTTCGAATGGGCCCTGGATTTGTGTCTCTGCAATACGGTGTCTCCCGATGCGGATTATAATCAACTTTTGAGCCCCTTAGTTGCTCATGAATTGCTTTGTTCTGATGGAGGGATTATGGCCTTTGCAGGGATGCATGGAGTACTGGGTCGTTGGAATGTGTGTGTTCGCAGCGGCGCAAGATTTCTTGGCACGCAGCTTTAATGAAAACCCACCGAGTTGTCCTCTGATGGTGCTAGAGGCTCCGGTAATTGAGGATCATGTATGCTCTTTCCCTTTGTTAAATTGGATGGCCGAATTATTTTCAGATGAGAACAGTGACTTCCTGTTAGAGGCTGTTGCTGCATATTTTGCATATACATTATTAGGATGAAATATGTCTTCGTCTCTCTTCCATGACCGACGCCACTTATTGGAGTTCAGATATTTTTTACTTAATCATCAATTTTTTTGCCCAGACCTATTGACTTCACTATGTCCACAGCCAAAAATTTTCTAGAAATTGAACTATTGAAGAACTATGAGGTTTTTTATTCTTTAAAATGTTTTTCTCTCCTCTTTGTGCAAATTTGAAACTTGTTCTGACTATTGTTCTTGAACTCTGCATTCCTAAATTTGCCCTTTATCTAATCTTATCTTAACCGTGATCGGATCAAGGGAAGGGGTCATGGAGATGGGCTTTGACTTCACACTGTGTTAAGTTAGCCTGAGCTTGTTAGAAGTTTAAACGCCATTTTTCCTTTCTGCTGCATTTCTGCACATGGCTCATATTGTTATTAATGCTTTGAGCCTAGTAGAATATTTTGCTTCACACGAGAATAATATGTTTTCCTATTGTATCAGATTTGCTTGGTAAGCTATGTCTGAACAGTGAGTGCTGAGGCCTTCAAGGTTATTTCAACACAGTGGTTGTTGTTGGGTCTGATCAGCGCACATCCTAGTCATAATACATATGCAGCTGTGGCCAACTCTGGTTTTAGCGCGTTTAACACCTTGGCTGCTAAGGCAATTTCCAGCCTGTGCTGGAAATTGCTATTTTACATTATTTATGACGAGCTCAGCTCGTCATCAGCACAGCTCCACTGTGCCTCATGACGAGCTCAGCTCGTCATGAGCAGGGAAGGGGTTAATAGGGAATATGCTACTTACCAGTATGCATCTGTTCTTGGCATAGAGGGCTGCAGAGTGGTACATTGTGAATAGATCGCCATCTGGTGTTGGGCTCGGATGTTTGCACTTGTTTTTCTCTTGGAGAGACTTTTGTAGATTGGTGACTCCTCCTTTGGTTGCTAGTGCGCATGGGCATCGGCTCCATCCTTAGATTGTTTTGCCATAGTAGGGTTAGATGGAGTAGTATGATAGAATACAGATAGAAATGCCCATGTAAGTGTATCTAAATAAGATAGTGTTGGAACAGACACAGGTTTCCGGGGAGGCTGGGAGGGCATGTACCACTCTGCAGCCCTCTACGCCAAGAACAGATGCATACTGGGAAGTAGCATATTCCGTTCAAGGCATATGGGCTTCAGATGGTACATTATGAATGGACTATACAGCAGTTCTTTCCCTAGCGGTGGTCACCAGTGTCTGTTGCAACAGTCTGAAATAAAGTTCTTAATACAGCTTGTCCCACTCTAGCTTGTTGTGTTGTGTGCACATCTACACAATAGTGCTTTGTGAAGGTATGCGGTGTAACCCAGGTAGCTGCTTTGCATATGCCATCTAGTGGAATGTTTCCCAAGAATGCCATAGATGCTCCTAGTTTACGTGTAGAGTGAGCTCTAGGAGGAACAGTTAATGTCCTCTTTGCTTTTAAGTAGCATATATGTATACATTTTACAATCCATCTGGCAATGCCTGATTTAGAGATGGGATTGCCCTTATGTATAGGAGAAAACGCCACAAATAGCTGTTTTGTCTTTCTGAAAGCTTGTGTTCTTTCTATATAGTACAATATTGCCCTTCTGACATCCAATGTATGTAGGGCTCTTTCTGCTACCATCTGTGGTTTTGGAAAGAAGACCGGTAGTTCCACTGACTGATTGATGTGGAATGCTGAAATTACTTTAGGCAAGAATTTTGGGTTTGTTCTAAGAACCACTGTGTTTTGGTGTAACTGTATGAATGGTTCTTGAATTGTAAACGCTTGCAATTCACTTACTCTTCTGAGTGAAGTGATGGCTATGAGGAAGGGCACCTTCCATGTGAGGAATTGTATTTCACACCTATGCATAGGTTCAAAGGGTGGTCCCATTAGTCTGGTAAGTACTATGTTGAGATTCCAGACTGGGGAAGGTGGCAGTCTTGGTGGAATGACACTTCTGAGTCCTTCCATGAAAGCTTTAATTGCTGGTACTTTAAACAGGGAAAGATGTTGTCTGTTTTGTAGATACGCCGCTATAGCTGCGAGATGAACTCTGATAGAGGTATATGCTAAGTTACATTGCTGCAAGTGTAGTAAATAGCAAATAATCTGTTTAGTGGATGCGTCCAGAGGGTTGATGTGATTACTGTTACAGTATACAGCAAACCTTTTCCATTTTGCTGCATAGCATGCTCTGGTGGTAGAACGTCTTGCTTGTTTAATGATTTCCATACATTCTGGAGGTAAATCTAGATATCCAAACCCTATGACCTCAGGAGCCAGATCGCCAGTTTCAATTGTTTGGGATCTGGGTGCATTATTTCTCCATGGCTCTGTGTAAGGTGCATGGGTAATAATTTTAGCTTTTGATGTGGCACCTGTGAGAGTTGCAGTAGCGTGGTGAACCACGGCTGTCTTGCCCACGTGGGTGCTACTAGTATCATTGTCATTGAATGCTGTTGCAGTTTCCGAACCACTAATGGAATTAGTGGGAGAGGGGGAAAAGCGTAAGCAAATTTGTTGGACCAATTTATCCATAGTGCATTGCCCTGGGAGCGGTGGTGTGGGTACCTGGATGCGAAGTTTTGGCATTTTGCGTTCTGATGAGTGGCAAACAGATCTATCTCTGGTTGCCCCCATCTTTGGAAGAATGGTTGCAGTATCTGGTTGTGCAGCTCCCATTCATGTACTTGTTCTGACTCTCTGCTTAGGATGTCTGCTATCTGATTTTGAACTCCTGGTAGGTGTTCTGCTAACAGATAGATCTTTTGAGGAATGGCCCATCTCCAAATGTCCTGTACTAGTCTGGATAGTTGGAGAGAGTGTCCCCCCCCTGTTTTTGAATATAATACATTGCAGTCATGTTGTCTGTTTTGATCAGGACTGCCTTGTTGGTTATTTGCATTTTGAAACCTTTTAATGCTAGAAATATTGCAAGTAGTTCCAAGTAATTGATGTGCAGTCTCTTTTGCTGCACACTCCATTTTCCCTGTACTGTGTATTTGTCCATATGTGCTCCCCATCCGGTGAGCGATGCGTCCGCTGTCAGTATCACTTGTGGAATCGGTTCTAGGAACGACCGTCCCTTGGAAATGTTGGTTGTGTTCCACCACTTCAGAGAGCGATGCGTACGGTCGTCTACCAACACCAGATCTGTAATCTGACCTTGAGCCTGATTCCACTATGTCGCTAGACACTCTAGTAGTGGACGCATTTGTAGTCTGGCATATGGTACTAGAAGTATGCAGGAGGACAGGAGGACATCATGCCTAACAGCTGCATATACACTTGTGCTGGTAGTGAGTGTTGTGGTTGAAATCTTTGTATCAGCGTGACCATTGTTTGTATCCTGATTGGATTGGGGTATGCTTTGGCTCTTTCTGTGTCTATAGTAGCCCCTAGGTATTGTTGAATCTTGTTTGGTTGTAGGTGGGATTTTTTGTAGTTCACCGTAAACACTAGGTGGTGCAGCAATTGAATGGTCTTCTGTGTGTTGTGAAGACATTTGTCCAAGTAAGGGAAGACTTGTATTTGTTGTCTTCTTAGGTGTGCTGCAACCACTGCTAGGCATTTTGTGAACACCCTTGGTGCCGTTGTGACTCCAAACGGAAGGACTTTGAACTGATAATGTTGTCCTTCCACTACAAACCTTAGGTATTTCCTGTGGGCTTTGTGAATTGGGATGTGAAAGTAAGCGTCTTTTAGATCCAGTGTAGAAAGAAAGTCCCCTTTCTTCAGTAAAGAAGTACTTGCTGGAGCGTGACCATGTGGAAATGTTCCGAGTTTATGTGTGCATTGAGAGGTCTGAGGTCTAAGATTGGCCTTAGAGACCCATCTTTTTTGGGGATTAGGAAGTATAGAGAGTATACTCCTGTCCCTTGTTGATGTTTTGGAACCTTCTCTATGGCATGCTTTTGTAACAGTGATAGTACTTCTTGTTTTAACAATGTCAGATGGTCTTGACTCATTGGACGCTGTCTGGGGGGGATGTTTGGTGGGGTAGCTGTAAGTTCTAGGCAATAACCATGTTGGATAATTTGTCTCACCCACTTGTCTGATGTGATGTTTTCCCAGACAGGTAGGAACTGTGATAGACGTCCCCCGACCAGTTTTATGTGGTCTGGGGGACAACACTCGCACATACCTGGGCAGTACGTGGACCTGCTGGACGGCGTTTGGATCGCCTTTGCCTTTGCCTCTGACCTCAGACCTCGCGGAACCCGCTGCGCGGGTCCCGCTTCGCCAAGGGGCGCCTGGAACTTGGGAGCTGCCGTTGTTGGGACAGACCAGGGCTAAGGGCTGTGAGGGCTGCGAGCAGGTGGGGCTGGACTCAGTTCCCCAAGAATCACAGCTCCGCTCCGCCCGCAACACCTGGGCCGCTCTCCCTCATCGCCCCGCCCTCAGCTGACCAGTGAAAGCTGCCGGATTCCTCCCTCTACGTGGGACAACACTCGCACATACCTGGGCAGTACGTGGACCTGCTGGACGGCGTTTGGATCGCCTTTGCCTTTGCCTCTGACCTCAGACCTCGCGGAACCCGCTGCGCGGGTCCCGCTTCGCCAAGGGGCGCCTGGAACTTGGGAGCTGCCGTTGTTGGGACAGACCAGGGCTAAGGGCTGTGAGGGCTGCGAGCAGGAGGGGCTGGACTCAGTTTCCCAAGAGTCACAGCTCCGCTCCGCCCGCAACACCTGGGCCGCTCTCCCTCATCGCCACGCCCTTACCCATTACCCAATTGTATCCTAGTGCACGAATACTGCAGCGCGGGAGCGCGCGGGAGCGTCCCGGGACAAGGGTGGGACCGTCTTAGGCCATCAGTGGCCGAAGGAGACCGGGCTGGGCCCACTCTCTGGATTCTCCTCTGTGTCACAATCAAGGCAATGCCTTCGCCTCCACCACGGGAAACCCCCTCAAGGGATGGTGCCTCCAGCTCTGGGACTTTGGATAATTACTTCAAACCCACTAAAGGTGAGGCGGACAAGGAAGGTTCGCTGGAGAAACGCAGGGTGGAGCGCAGGCGCTCCATTGAATCTATGAAAACCAGGCCCTTGATCGATATCATCCCTTACCCCACCACTCAAGAGGAAGGCACGCCACCCAGCAGCCTAACTAATTCGACACTCGAGGACTTCCCCGTCTTATTAAGGGAAATTCCCTCTACTCCAGGGATAGCGCCTGGAAAAAACACAGAGCCAGCCCCCCTAGAGTCTTCCCACACCCCTGTTAACCTGGTAACCCAAACCCTACCTATGCAATTGGCTAATAAGAGCAAGTCCAAATTAAATGTAGTGGCGGAGTTACATAGGCCCCCACCCAGTAAACGTGCTCGGAAAACAGCGGGGGCGGGAGAAATCCAAAATATCACATCTTGACTTTGGCAAGAAACGTCCTAACATTGTTCTACCGGGGAAGCCTACGGAGATGGTGCCTACCATTCCACCTCCTAAGCCCCCAAACCCCAGTATAACTGCCACCACTAAAGAACCAGAGGTTATTTTGACGAACCTAAACCTTCCACTCTCTGCTAAGGGGAGCATTGAATTCCTACTCCGCTCCCTTCTGCAGCCCATTACCGACAGTTTAAAAAAAGTCGAGATTTGGCTCACCCTACTAGAAACTTCTCTTACCACTTTGAACACTCTAGTAAGTAAGCAGACAAAGCTAGTGGGAACCCATTCCTCTGCTGGGGATCCTTCCAAAGTAGAAGCTGCAACTAATGCCAATAAAGCCCCCCCCAGAAACCCGCTACCTGCCCCCCCCTCTGCAACCCCTTATGGCCATCCAACTCCAGGCACGGCACAATAACCAAAGCAACAGACCTACTCACCTAGTGGATCTAGCCCCCCATAGCTCTCAAACAGAGTCCTCTGGAATACACCAAGATCAGGTTAATGCCCCCCCACCCACGCCCGTTTGCCCAATTCCCAGACCACGGAGGCCAGACCTCCCGCCTGAAGCTAATAGACTAATGGTGGTCTTAGCTGGTGCCCCCCACTTAAGATCAGGGGAAAATGAGGATTACCAATCCCTTAAGAAAAAGGTAATCAAATGGCTTAACTGGAACCGACCCTTGCCATCCCATTTTAATAACGAAATCATCATGGTGAGAAGGGTCCCATGGCTAGGGAAGACCAGGAAAACCATAGTGGGGGACTGTATTATGGTAACCTTCAAGGATCCGGGCACGGTTAGACACATTTGTGGAGGAATGAACCGATCCCTTGATTCCACCATACAGACCCTCCCAGTATCTTTTTTCTTTCCCCCGATTCCCAGGCACCAGGTCCCAATACACGATGACTGGACAAGGGTGGAATACAGACGCAAACACAAAGGCGTTGTACAACGCCCGCACTTCCAACCGCCGGACACACCTTTTTGCGATTTTAATCGCTTTAACTGTCTGAACGGTTTGGATGGGGTCGACTGACTTACAGTCTGTAAGACAGTGCCAGGGGCCTCGGGCTCCTGTGGCCTCCTGGAACCCCCCACTGTGTCCTCCGGTTCAATTTCTGGCCCACTGAATGATCCAGCTGCTTTAGACCATGGCAGAACCGAATCTTCCCACCTAGCCACTGACTGGATAGTTGCTGCTGAGGGGACAATTATGGTTCCTTTCCTTGTGGGCGATGGGGAGCCGAGATCCCCGGTGCCACATGTATCCTTTGCTGCCCCCGCTACAGGCCCCGCAACTCAAGTGGAGCCTGGACTCACCTCCTCCAACCCTCATGGTATGACATCTGCCACCTCCGAACATTTGAAGATAATCTCCTGGAACATCGCGGGATTAGCTAACAAATTGGAAGAGCCGGCTTGGGAAAAGTACATAGAAACTGGTGACATATGCATGTTCCAGGAAACCTGGGCCAGAGAGGATTATGGGCATCAAGGCTACTCATCATTTTTCATCCCAGCTAGGTGGGAAGGCAAAGGCCGCCCATCAGGGGGCCTTACGACGTGGGTTGCTGCTCACCTGGGCTGTGTGGCTACACGGCTCCCATTCAACTCTGATGACATCCTTGCGGTCTCATTAACATGGCCAAACAAAGCTAACCTCCTGCTGGTCAACATCTATTCCAGGCCGATGGGAATGGCAAAAGAATCACCGACCTTTGATGAACTTTCGAACCTTTTATCTGAACTGTCGACTGATTCATATTATGTGGTGGGTGGGGACTTTAACTCTCACTTTGAGCCACTCCCCGGCCTCCAGGAAGGGTTCTTATCAGAAGAAGAAGTTAGGTGGGCAGTACCAGGGGTTGATGTGCCATCTCCGAAAGCTTGGACCCCACTGGCACTGCAAATTATTGCCCTTACGTTAAGGTTTGGACTCAGAGCGTGTAATGGGCGAATTAACTCCGACATACCAGGCAAATACACTTACAATCGTCGGGGAAGAGAGTCTCATTTGGACTATGTCCTGGTCCAATTAGCGAGGTGGTCAACAATACAGGATTTCAGGGTAATAGACAGGTTGGTCAGTGACCACAATGCCCTCGAGTTAGACCTTGTCCATCCAGCACCCCAGGCCCCAGTGCCCCATGAGGAAGGGAATCACCCCACGCTCCTCCTAGATAACAGTAGGAGAAGAATTAGGTGGGAGCAAATGGTCACAAACAAGGATAAACTCCCACTGCTTTATGCAGAGATTACCCCCATCCTGGAAATTGTTGGGGATCTTGACAGTGTGGCAAATAAAATAGATATAAGGAGTAAACTGTTTGATGCCCACGAGGAACTCATAAAAGTTGCGGCACCCCATTTCACCCGTAACTTACGAAAGCCAAGGGAGAGGTGCCAAGGTAAAACACAATGGTACAATGCAGCCTGTAGACGGGCCAAAACAGAACTCCTTGGAGCAATCAAGGAGGGCACAGGAGGGGAACGCCTTAAGCAATGCAGGCAAGCCTACAAGAAGCTTCTTGCTCAGGCCAAAATAGAATGGGAGGAAAACCAGTGGGAAGAACTCACAAAGGCCCTAGCAATACAAGATCAACGCCTGTTCTGGAGGATTGTGAATGGGGGATCAGGGAGTCTACATTCGGCAGTGGAGCCTAACATAGCTCCTGGAGTGTGGCAGGCCCACTACCAGTCCCTATATAGCGCTGAGTCCGGAGAACTCCCTGCGCCAATCGAACTAGAGAGGCAGGGCCCTCAGGCGGATCAAATTACACTGAGCGAGGTCACTGCTGCTATTTCAGGCCTGGCTTCGGGGAAGGCGCCTGGACTGGATGGGCTACCGGGAGACCTGTTTAAGCAGGAGCCCACCGTCTGGGTGCCTTACCTCGCTGCTCTTTTTAACGGTATCCTCGGTGGGATGGAAATCCCTAGTACTTGGCTGGGGGCTGAGGTGGTCCCGATTTTTAAAAAAGGATCCCCCCTCCTCCCAGCCAACTACAGACCGATTAGCCTGATAGATGTAGCACAGAAGCTGTTCGGCAGGGTTCTCCTGAATAGGCTGCAGGAATGGATTGAGGAGGTGGGCGCCCTCAGTCCCTATCAGGCAGGATTTAGGAAAGGGGTATCGACTGTGGACCAGGTCTTCAGATTGAATCTGGTCTATTGGAGGACAGTGAGGTTCGAGGGCGGTAGTTTGTACACGATTTTCGTGGACCTACGAGCCGCCTTCGACCTCGTGCCCAGGGGAAAACTTTGGGTCATCTTGGCAGGGATGGGCGTACCACCAGATATTTTATTGACCTTGCAGAGGCTGCACCACAATAATTATGCCCAGGTGAGGTGTGGGAGGTCGGGGGAGCTGACCGATAGATTCCCCGTTGGCAGAGGGGTAAGACAGGGCTGTGTGCTGGCGCCGACCCTGTTTTGCCTCTTCGTCAACGGGGTAATCGCCCATCTTAACGCCACCAACTACACAGATGCCCCCAAATTAAATGGCAACAGTGTGCCCGCAATAATGTTCGCGGACGACACACTGTTGATATCTAAAACACCCATGGGCATCCAAAGGATACTCGACGCCTTTGTGGCCTTCTGTCAGGATAGAGGGCTGGAAATCAACGCTACAAAAACCAAATATATGGTATTGAATCCAAGCCCCAAACAGCGCCCGAATCCCCAACTGGGAGCAGCGCGGCTGGAAAGAGTAGCCACGTTTGAATATCTCGGCGTGACACTCAATGAAAATATGACCTGGGGGACCCATCAGAGCAGGGCTAACCTTAAATTAGTACAAATTACCGGGAGTATATCCCGGATGATGACTGGTTCGACCTACCGCCCACTGGGGGCCTTAATTCAGATATATAAGACCCAGGCCAGGGTGGCGATCTTGTACGGGGCTGAATTGTGGGGCCACATTCCATGTCGGAACTTGTCTTCCACGGAAAATAGGTTTATAAGACAAATAACCGCACTTCCCCCTAGCACTCCACTCCTTCCTCTGAGGCTTGATCTACGGCTACGGCCACTTGCCGACGAGATAAGTCTAAGACCCATTGCCTTCTGGCGCAGGCTATGGAGCGGCGATGATCTCGCCGACTACAGGGCGGAATTGGTCGAACTATTAAAGCACCCTAAGGCGCTCAGTATTCCCTGGGTCCAAAACATCCAGTCAATTTGCACCGATCTGGGGCTCCCTGAATTGTGGACCGAACCAGCAAATGCAGCACCTAGAATCTCCAAGAGATCCCTGGCGAATCTGTACCATGAACATAAGAGGGCAAGGGCTTTAGCTACCCAGACAGAGGGGTCCCTTTCTTCCATATTCCTGCAAACCAAGGATCTCTACACATTTGAGAAGGCTTTCGACCCCATATATCCCATACTTACCAGAAAGTTATTTCTCCAGTGGAGATACGGTACATTGCCTTTTCGGTCCTTTTCCAGCACCTGGTCACAAGTCCCTTCCACCAAGTACTGTCCTCTTTGTGTTGACAAAGAGGAAAATGATTTGCATGTGATCTTTTTCTGCCCAGCTTACAAGGCAGCCAGAAAGCATTGGCTGCTGCCCTTGATTAAGAATTTGGGTGGCAGGGAATATACACCTATGTACATGATTTTAAAATCCGATGTTTCCGGCCCAACTGTTTTTCCACTTTCCAAATTCTTTACGAATGTTTGGTATACGCGTAATCGTCTTTTAAAAAATGCTGGGTAGATTTTAGAATCGCTTCAATTCTTAATAATTGTTTTTATTGTCTGTTTTGATCTTAAAATCATGTACTGACGTTTTATCAAATTTGACAGAATTTATGTGATTTTATTGTATGTGTATCTTTTATGACCAAATGGTCGAAATAAAGATTGGAAAATGAAATGAAAAAAAGGTCTGGGGGAAGTTGTATTAAGTCACTGTTTTTGGGTTGGGGAGTTGCGGTTGTTATTATTTCCGCGACCTCTACCCTTGTTGTTGTTACCTCTGTAACTGCCTCTTGAATTACCTCTGAGGGATGTTGGTGTGAAAGAGGTAGATTGCTGACTTGTTCCTGTACCTTTTGAGCCCCCTCTATAGGTGGATCTACGAAAGGAACCTCTTTGTGTTGGCTGTTGTCATGCTCCCATTGACTTAGCCGTTTCTGTGTCCTTTTTCATCTTTTCTAAAGTCACATCTGTACCTGAGCTGAAAAGTGTCTTTTGATCAAAAGGTTGGTTCAATAAAGATGTTTGTACTTCTTGTTTGAACCCTGAGACCCTAAGCCATACATGTCTTCTTATTGTGATACTGGTATTGATGGATCTTGCTGCAGTGTCTGCCGCGTCCAAGGCGCACTTAATGGAAGTGTTAGTTATTATCTTTCCTTCCTGTATAAGCTGATCTGCTCTTTTCTGATGTTCCTTAGGAAGATGTGTGATGAGCTTTTCTAACTCATCATAATGCGCCCTATCATAGCGTGCAAGTAGCGCTTGTGTATTGGCTATGCACCAGCTGTTTGCCGCTTGTGATGCTACTCTTTTGCCTGATGCATCAATTAACTTTGACTCCTTATCAGGTGGAGGGGCTTCTCCCGTAGATAATGAGTTCGCTCTTTTGCGAGCGTTTGTAACTACAAGCGAGTCCAGAGGTACCTGTCCCTTGATAAATATTGGGTCCTTTGGAGCTGCCTTATATTTTTTATCAATTCTTGGGTTTAACACCCTAGCCCTCACTGGGTCTTTGAATATGTCTGCTGTGTGACTGAGAAGACTCTTCAGCATAGGTAGAGTGCCTGATGTTCTTTGTGCAGTAGGTAGTGTTTCTAATAGGAAATCCTCTACTTGAGGTTCTGTATGTAGATCTACCTTATGATATTTTGCTGCCCTATTAATTAGCTGTACAAAACCTGTGTTATCATCAGGTGGTGAAGGTTTTGAGGGATATAAATGTGGGTCGTTGTCATCATCTGACCCTGCATCATAATTCTCCCATGGGTCTTCCTCATCTGGGATAGTGTCATCATCCCCATGAGGTTCTCCCTCCCCTGTATCAATGTCTACATCTGTTTGAGGTGTAGATGGTCTTGGTGTAGAAAGTGGAGGAATAGTTGGCATAGTGTGAGGAATAGGAGAAGAGGGTGTGACTCTAGGCCGAGGAGAAGGAGGAGGAGTTGTATTTGTCCCCATTGTTCTCTTCTTAGTATGAAGAGCTTTGTCATCTAGCTGTTCATTCTTCCTCTTTTTCGGTGATTTTGTCACTACTTTGCCAGTTTGTGGATCGATAAACAAAGTCTTTTGTTTTGGATCTGTTTGCTGCTCCTGTGTCGGTACCGAAGTTTTTGGTTCCGAAAGGTGCCTTTGCTTCCGATCGTCAATGTTCGGTGTTTTCGGCACCGAGGATGTGCTCGATTCCGATTTTTTCGGTGTCGAGTGAGTCTTCAACGTCGAAGCATGTTTCGGTTTCGACATGGAATGTTTCGATGCTGAGCTTTCCCTTGCATGAAGCTTCGGTGTCGAAGTCGATGTCGACCGCTTCTCGGATCCGACATGGTGGGAGACCGAGAGTTTCGGTTTCTGTTTCTGTTTCGTTGGCGGGGCGTCGGAAACTTTTTTCAGCGGTTTGACCGGGCTCGAAGGCGGGGTCGTTACCGCACGGGGTCATTTTTTTGATAAGGGGACATCGTCACTCACGGTTTGTTGAACTTCGAATTCCTCGACATCCGACTCGTCCACTTCCGACCCCGACTGTTCTTCATGATCCTCTTCCTCTTTGAGGTGCTGGTCTTCGAACAGCTCCGGGATTGCCTCCGACTGCATTCTCGAAACCTCGTGTCTTCGAGCTCGACGGTTTCTAATTGTAGACTTGGAAGAGAATGCTGCGCAGGCTTCGCAGTCCCTGGATTCGTGTTCAGGTGATAGACAGAGGTTGCACACCTCGTGTAGGTCCTTGTGTGGGAACTTAGCACCACACGTTGGACATTTATTAAATGGAGTCATTTCCATGGACTCCGGGCTTAACCACGTCGAGAAAGGCCTCTCTTTCGTCGACGTAGACCAAAGTTTTTTTTTGATGTTGGAGTCGAAATGCGTCGGAATGGAAATGAAATCGCGTTCGATAACAATACCGTCGAATTGGAAAGGGAATACGCGCCGAAATATCACTTCTTCCCGAAGTCGATCTGGAGCGCTTCGATCCTCATCCGAACCAGATGGCGGAAAAAAACAATCTAAGGATGGAGCCGATGCCCATGCGCACTAGCAACCAAAGGAGGAGTCACCAATCTACAAAAAAACTCTCCAAGAGAAAAACAAGTGCAATCATCCGAGCCCAATACCAGATGGCGATCTATTCATAATGTACCATCTGCAGCCCATATGCCTCGAACTGTACTGCGCAGAACATGCAAACACACTTGATGAATATTCGCATGCAGAGAGCTGGTGTAGAAGGTGATGTGATCTCTTTCTACTAAGACCAGAGGTATGGGGCCGTCCTTCTAAAACCCAAAGAGACCTTCTGTAGATACAATATAATATACTAGCAAGGGAGGGTAAGACTGAGGTGTAATTTAGCCTTCTTCCCTTTAGCATTTTAACATGCTTTCTCCCTTTGTATTTTATGGAATAGTAACTATGCTGATAACCTTGTTGCTTATAATATGTTTGCTTGTATTAGCTAAGATACTGCGCTTGAGAACACGGCATTAGAAATAAATATGTCAAACCTGCACGTGTCTTTATTTGCTCCTCGTTTTGGACTGGTATGTTAGTATAATGAAAGAGTGTTCATGTGTTCTACGTTGCCTGAGGTGTTCTAAGTTCATGTTCTGGGTTGTCTAATCCTTGAGGGTATGGAAGAACCAATGAGACACTGATTGCTAGTCTGGTAGGGTATTTTGGTTACTAAGGTGAGTTTTGGCACACCCTAATTCAATGAGGTTCCAAGTCTCTATGCACAGTTGTGTGTAGGAGCAGAATCCCAGTGACAAGACGAGTTGCGACCCAGCTTCCAACAACCTAGGAGGAGCTACCAGTAAGCAATACCCTTTCTTTCCCAACAAGTGTGGGAGACATGTTCCGCTTCTTCCTTTCCACTACCCTACTCGAGAAGGGAGCTATAACCCCCACCTCTCTGCTCTTCAGAGGCTTTCTAAGCACTCTATTCCTGGTGGAGAAGGACAAAGGCGTTCACCCTGACATACAACTGAGACAATTCAGTGGAAGCCACGGATGCATTGATGCTGGATTGGAGTCACATCGCAGGATAACCTTTTCCACCCTTTTCGATGATCAACAGGTTGACCACACAGAGGAGGTGTCAATGAGTAGAGTTGGTGTTGGTGACACCCATTTGGAGATTGCAAGTTTAGTATCCAGTTCTTCTGGAACTTTCTATGTATTCTCCAAACCCTTTTACCAGGACTCTGCACTTGGTGAAGGATGCTCATGGCAATTTACATAATTTGGTACAAGAGAAGACTCTCCAACTGATAGCATGGAGTCCAGGGATTATCGCAACAAGCAGCATGTACTTTCAGCAGAGACTGGGCAAATTCAACGATTAAGTGTTACAAATCCGCATGGAACAGATGGTCACACTGGTGTTTGTGTAATGAAGGAAGTGATCCAAAATTGGCCACCCGGGTCACTCGCGACCACCTCTTGGCCTTCCCAGAAATGAAGAGTCGGGACAACAGTGGAGAATACAATCTAACACCTTTATTAGTAAAATACACTGCAGTGGAGCCCGGTCTGACCAGCCTTGTGGGACAGCTATCGAGGGACTGGCCCCAGAACATTTGGTAACACAAAATAAGCCTTCCAACACCTCGCAAAACCCTGCCCCTAATGGAAAAAAACTGAACAAAGAAGGCACTGAGGGATGAGCTACCACCTGCAGAATGGGTACACATTATCAGGCTTCCAAGGCCATCTTACTCGATCTCAGGTCTCTCTGGTGTGGGAGCATAACTATGTCCAGGGATAGGTATGCAAATCTGAATAAACTATTCTCTTTGTGGAACTCCCGATTTGGATACTAGCCCCCTTCAACGATATGGGCCAATGCATGTCCTTTCGTTCCTGGAGGGAGGGAGGCTGCAAAGTTTTGGCTGACCTTTACCCTAATGAGTCTTTTCTTACTTATGAGCAGGCGGAAGAGGCCTTTAGTCTTGGACGGGGACAATACCTACATTTCGGGGGCCTTCAGGAGGTGGCGAAGGTCACCTGGCCCCAGTACCCAGACGCACCGCCACTGACCCACACTTTAGACATCCTTCTTTCCTGTGGCAAGGAGCGTAGGTTGATTTCGCTCCTCTAAAAGGCCATGAAAAGGGACTCGACCCCCCGGTGCCACCATACCGGGCAGCCTGCGAGTCGGATCTTGACGCTCCACTGGACCAGGGACAGTGGACGCGCATAGGTACCCTCACCCGCAAGGTCTCCTGCAATGCAAGGTTTAAACTGACGCACTTCAATTCCCTACACCACACTTACCTAACCCCAGGATCATTGAAGCGCATCTCTGAGGATGGGGGAGACAGTTGCCCTAGATGTCACGCTGAGAAAGCGGGCTTCCTGCACTTAGCCTGGGACTGCCCTTTGGTTAGGCAAATATGGGTGGGGGAGCAAATAGTTGCAGCCATGGGCCTTTGGTTAGTGCTCGAGCCCCTGCATTGTCTGCTTGCTCTGGAAGCCCAAAAAAAGAATCTCTCGTACAAATTCCTCCAATTAATGTTGGTGCTAGTTAGGCGCAGGGTGGCCATAACTTGGATGGGACAAAGAGTCCCAGAGGTATCCACTTGGTTCAGAGATGTAAGAGAGTGCTCATTGGCCGCGGAAACTCACATGCAACTCACTCGGAGGGATGAGAAGCCGCAGGATGATCTAATGGCCTGGCGCGTAATGTGTGCATCGGGCTGGCGGAAGAGGAGCTCTCCTCATGCAACACGGCTGAAAGTGGGGGTGGTGGATTGAAAGCGCCTGTTGGGTCTGTGTCTGACGGAGAGCAGGGGCGTGAATCCCAGTGATATTCACCGCCTGTATCAGCGCCATGCCTGGCTCCTTCTCACTGTGCTATTGTGTGCTTTTGTATCCCTTACCCATGAGTCCGTTCCATCCCTGATGCTGCCTGTAGTCCTAAGTGCCGCTACTGAGTTAGTCGATCTGCGTACATGCACTGAAAGGATGCCAGTTATGTGTTATTGTTTTAATGTATAAACTGGAACAATAAAGTTAAAAAAAAAACATATCCCATGTCCTGACGATGTGTCCACATGTTTCTCAAAATGTGTCAGTTTGTCATAAATGTGTCAGTTTATATATAATCTATATTTTGATGAAATGCAAGACAAGCTTTTTTTGTCAAAGGTATGTTTATTGACATTTTAAAACACAAAAACATGCGACAATCTCGCACATCGTCCCACGCAGGGGGTAGCATTGAAATCACAGCCTGAATGCATCATGTTAAGCCGGACAAAGCGTCCTTTAGCCTGACCCTTATCATATAGAGTCGTTCTCTGGAAGGTGCAGTTTCTGACATATATGAGTAATACCAAACGGCTTGTAATTTAAGTGGGAGATCAGTGAAAATTCAGGGCGGATGCCCTCACAGCGTCTCGGCTGATAACCTACGTTCCCCAGGCAAGAACTAACAGCCGCCACCTTACGCTGAGTCAAACGGAGAGCTTCCGCGTGCAAGTTCCCTGGCAGGCATTGTCATAGAGGAAACAATATGAAGGAAATCACACTAATAACAACAAAATACAAAAAAAAAACCTCCCTCCCCAGTGGTGGTAGCAACTTACAGACGGCAAAGGTCAAGACGCGTAGTGGCAGGAGATCACAGTTGAAATAGGTGGAGGGCTCTAACGCTAGCAGGACACACTGCGGACGGAAGACCCTTGGAGAGAAAAGTGACCAGTGGGCTCCAGCGGAATTCAAAGTTCTTAAAATCATCCTGGAAGATGTCAGCCATCCTCTCCAAACTCAATAGCTTCCATAGGCGCGAATGCCAAAGGGAGGTGGCTAGTGCCTCCTTCCTTTTCCATGCCGCAGTGAGGGTGAGCTTGGCCGCCCCTGAGCCACATAATCTTCTTGTCTGCCTTCGTCTGATGCTCAAGACTGGGATCACGGAGAATTAGTAAGGTAGTGGCCATCGAAGCAGGAATGGCGTATCCCAACATTTCCTTAATTTGGGCAAGAATTTCCTCCCAGAACGGAAGGATAATAGGGCAGTCTCACCAAATATGCTGAAAGTCCCCTAGTAGCCCACATCCCCTCCAACATCTATTGGAAGTGCCAGGGAATATTTGTCTCAGCTTGGCTGGGTGTAAGTACCAATCCATCATGCGCCTCCCTAAGTTCCACGGAGTGGTTAAACTTGGCTATATCTGACCATAAGTGTGTCCACTCCACATCAGAAATGTACTGTTGAAGGACCCCCTCCCACATGGACATGTATCGAGGTCTAGGGGAAATTGCAGTGGAAAATAGGAACCCATATATAAAAGTGATGGCACCCTTCAAGGAGGAAGTCTTGGTCAGAAAGGCTTCAAACTTCGTGAGGGGCTGTGTAGCTGCATCTCTCACTTGAGGGGACAGCGCCCAGTGAAGTAATTGTGCGTGGTGGTATCGTTCATTCTCCTTAACCCAGTAGTCCCTCTTAGAGCTGTCAAAGGTGAGCGGGTCTAAGTTATTGAATAGGTGTGTTAGTGCCAGACAGCCTCCCTCCTTCCAAGCCTCAAAGGGGCCCTCGGTCAACGCTGGGGGGAAGGCAGAATTAAAGTGTATGGGCGTAAAGGGGGAGGGGAATGTAGTCCACCTATCATCTTTGGAGACTGAGTCCCAAACCTTCAAAGTGGTGCTAGTGGGGGTACTGATATAAGCATTTTTTTGGGCCTGTCGGTCTTGGGCTTCCATACCAAATCCCAGATCTTCCTCCCTGCAACGGTTCGATCCATGTGTAACCTGTGTTTTTCTGACTCTTGTTGTGACCATTCTACTAGTACTCGGAGTTGTGCCGCTTTATAATACAAATGAATGTCAGGTAGCCCCACGCCTCCCTCCTTCTTCGGTCTGCGCAGGATGGCGAAGGAGAAGCGTGCTCGACCCCCTTGCCAAATAAAGCGTAACATCATAGATTTCATTCGCCGGAAAAATTCCTCGTCGAGTTCAATGGGAAGGGCCTGGAACAAGTACAACAGTTAGGGGAGAAGGGACATTTTAACTGCATGAATTCTCCCCAGCCAAGATATAAACATTGCCCTCCATCGGGCCAGGTCGGCCTGAATCTTGGCTAAGAGCAGGGGGAAGTTGGCAGAGTAGAGTTTTCCCTAGCAGGGGGGTCAAGTTGATCCCCAGATACTGAATAGAGGAACTGGCCCACGGAAGGGGTGTTAGCACCTTGAGATGGAGGACTTCAGATTGGGGGAGTGTGAGGTTAAGGACGTAGGATTTATCATAGTTGTTTTTGAACCCCGCTACCGCTTCAAAGCGCTCCAGGTCTGCTTGCACGTGGGGAAGAGAGTGGCCGGATCAGAGGGGAAGAGAGTGGCCGGATCAGAGAGGGAGAGAAGGACATCGTCCGCGAAGAGAGTGATCTTATGTGTCTCCCCAGTGAAGGGTAGGCCGTGGATGTCGGAGTTGGCTCTCACCGCCAGTGCTAAAGGTTCTATGCTTAGGGCAAAAAGCAGAGGCGATAGGGCACACCCCTGCCTAGTGCCCCGTGAGTGTTCAAAGAAGGAAGACAGGTACCCATTTACCGCCACTCTGGACCTCGGGGAGAGGTAGTTCGCCCGAATCATTGTCAAAAATTTAGAGGAGAAGCCAAAGGCGGTCAACGTCTGGAATAACCCCAGCCCACCCTATCAAATGCCTTCTCGGCATCAAGCCCCACCAGAACTGCCGGGATTTTGAACTTATTGGCCTTTTCAATCAGGTGTATCACCCGCCTCGTGTTGTTGTGGGTCTGTCGCCCTTTAATGAACCCTGATTGGTCCGGATGTATGAGTGCCAGGTCGTTGAGCCGTTGAGCAATGATGGAGGAGTAAAGTTTCGCATCCAGATTCAGGAGGGCAATCGGCCTTTAGGAGGCACACTTACTGGAGTCTTTCCTGGGTTTGGGTATGATAGATATCAGGGCTTCAGCCATCGTGCCCGAGGTCTCGCCCTCGTCCGCCATGCTGTTGAACAACCGGACTAAGTACGAGCTGAGTTCAGAGGCAAACGTCTAATAGAAAATGGCCGTGTACCCATCCGCCCCCGGGGCCTTATTGGGTTTCAAGGCCTTAATGGCAGCCAGCACCTCTTCTCTGATGAAGGGAGCAGAGGCCGTTTCATTCCACTCCGCTGATACCTGGGGCAGCGATAATGTCTGCAGATACTCTTTTTGCCCGGCGGCATCAAGAGGGTCTCCCGAATAAAGATTCTTGTAGAGCTAAGCCCTGAGTGTCCTGAATCCCCACAATGTATTCCCACTCCCCCTTGTCCCGGAGCTGCCTGGCGAGATGCTTCCCTACCTTGTTACCCTGGGAGTAGGAAAGACGTCTTAATTTTAGCAGAGTATATTCTGCCCTGTTGTTGTAATGTGCCCGGACTTTACCTCTAACTGCCGTTAGCTGCCGCAATGCTTGCCTCGAGGGGTTCGCCTTGTGTGCGTTCTCTAGAGTGAAGAGCTCCTCCTATAATTGCTCCATTTCCCAACCACGCTGTCTATTGAGGGCAGCATTCAGGGCCAGGCAATGCCCACGAACACACGCTTTAAAGGCGTCCCATGTGGTGAAAACTGAAGTGTCCCCCGGGTCATTAAGTGCCAAGAACTCATTTTTAACTCCCCTCAAAGTGTTACAGGAGGTTTTGTCCCGAACCAGGGACGCCGGGAAATACCATCTAGGGCTGGTCTTACCCTTCACGCCCCAATGAAGGCACACTGCGAGCAAGCTATGGTCGGAAACGAACAGTAGGAAAATCTTGGCCTCGCGGAGGTCGCCTCGGAGGGACTGACTCAGGAAGAAGTGGTCAAGTCGGGAATAAGAGCGATGAACGTGGGAGAAAAAAGTGTAGTCTCTAGATTGGGGATACAGGGAACGCCATGCATCAAAAAGGCCCATGCCTAAAATCTTCTGTTGCGTATCAGAGAAAAACGAGCCCATGTGAATGAGTGCTATCTAGGTCCTTCTGCCACACCAAATTGAAGTCCCCCATGATAATCAATGGCCCCTCAGCAAAATCTATGACTTTCCCCAAGAGGATTTGGAGGAATCCATTTTGGCCAGTGTTAGGTGCATACATTACGATAAAGGTGCATAGTCTGCTCCGCAGGAGGCCCTTCACCATGACCCAGCGCCCCTCCTTATCACTCTGTACTCCCATAGGCTGAAAGTGCAAGGCCGACCGGAACATAAGGGCCACTCCCCTCTGCTTCGTGGAGGCGGAGGATCTATAAATAAGTGGGAAAGTGGGAACTGTTTGTGCTTAAGGCGTGAGTCTTCTGATTTAGTCAGATGGGTCCCTTGAACTGGTGGTCAATGATATATTTCCAAATCTTTTGGCGCTTCTGGGGAGAATTCAGCCCCTTAACATTCCACGTCCCTAGAGTAAGCGGCATCATTGATAGGACCAACGACAATGCTCCTCAGGGGCAATCCACCCCAACCATCTACACTGAGCTATCGAGTGACTGACTCCCCCATCCTTTATCCCACCCGACTACCAATTGTGTCATGGAGCCGCCCAAACAAGCCAGATCCATCCCCCTCTGTGTGGTCTACCCCCCCGTCCAGACCCCACCCTCCACTGGCTCACCATGTGTGTGAGGACCCCTAAACCAGCCCCTTGCCAAAGTGATCAATCCACTGCTACCACCACTAACCCCCTATCCCACCACCCCACCCCCACCAAAAACCCAAGACGAAAAACACAATACAAAAAACAGAGTAAGACAGGCCCCAAAGGCAGGGGGATATGGCACCAGTCAATATTCCTCCAGTTCGTGATACAGGACTCCCTCACGAGCAAGGACATAAAGCACAAGTGTTACCTCGTAGGGGCAGCCCACCTCCGGCGCCTGCAATCAACCCTCTCCGAGCCTCGTGAGGCTCGGAGAGGGTCTCACCGTCGTCCGTTGCTGCTTCAGTCACCTGGGCCACAGAAGCAACCGCAGCACCCCGCTCCTGCATGCTTGCTGACAAGTTGGGCCTCCTTGCAGGCACAGGCACAGGCCGGCCCACTCTTTGCCAATCCGCAGAGCGTCGCCGTCGTCTGTTAGATGAGCTGCTACCGTCGGACGAGAAGTCAGACCGCTCCAAACCCAAAAGGTCCATGGCCATTTCCAGGGATCGTACCTGGACCACCTTATTCTGCCACCTGAAGACGAACCGGAATGGATGCCCCCAGGAGTAGGGCACATTTTGCTCTCATAGGTGAGTGGTGACAGGCTTAAATTCCCGCCGTTTTAGCAGTGTAGAAGCAACCAGATCCTGAAATAACAAGGGGCGATGATCCCGGAATTGAAGGGGATTGAAGTTGCGTGCCTTTTGGAGGATTCGCTCCTCCAGCTGAAAGTCATGTACGCACACCAAGATATCAGGGGGAGGGGTTTTGGGACCCAATCCAATCCAACTCGATGCACTCGGTCCATCCGTCTGGCTTGCAGGTCTTCCTCATTCAGGATATGCTTGAAAAGTGCTTCAACATACTCCCGCAAGTCCGACCCCTCTCCTTTCCAAGGCACTGCACGTATCCTAATGTTATTGCGGCGGGACCTTTTCTCCAAGTCTTCGGTATGAGCTTGTAGATTTAGGTTCTGCTCTGTCAGACGAATCACATCTTGCTGAAGTCGATGGATGTCCTCTGCCGTCCACAAGTCGTGCTCCTCCAGTGCTGCGACACTCTCTCCCACTCCATCTACGTCCCTCCACACCTCACGCAGCTCAGATGCTAGTTGGGAGCGCAGCTCCGATATATCTTCTTTAATGGCCGCAAAAAGTTCAATCATGAAGGCCTTGGTTGCGGGTTCCTCGTCCTCACCCCGTCGTTGGGACTTGTCGGTGACAGGCGATGCAGGCTGCGTCGCCCCTTTTGACAACCTGTCTTTCCCAGGTTTGTCTTTCTTCATTCTAGTTGTCGCCATAATGACTTTCGCCTAGTCCCGAAGCCAGATCTTGAGATAGATAGGGGGGGTCACTACGCCCGTCCAGTGCCGCCTGCTCTCCACACAGCAACGAAGGTCTCTGAACCCTAAAACCGGTGAGGCCCCAAGCCCAGTTTCCAGGCCACACCTAGCAGATCATTTGCTCTCCAACTTCTGTACTCCACGCAGCCCTTCCTCTTGCACACGAGTTCCAGGTTGTAAGCACACGTAAGGAGCTATGAGCAACACCAGACCAGCGTCGCCTTGAGGTCCCGACTTCACAAGGGTCAACAGCAACCGCTACCAACCAGGATCAGGGGCCTTTCGGCCTCCCCAGCAGCTTCGCTGTGTCTCACCACTGCTGCCCTACACAGGTTACGTCCAGAAAAGGCTCGACCAGGATAGTCCCACTTCGCGGGGCAAGATGGCGGGGTATCCACATACCCAGGGTGCTTCTGACACAAGAGTCTAGTTAGCTGCGGGGGGTGCGCCTCTGTCTCCCCCAGGTCTCCCGAACTGTGTGCGGCCACTAGGGCTCCAGCCGGGCAGGGGGGGACAGCCACAGACATAGGTCACTCGCCTCACTCCACCCTCCAAAAGGTGGGCATGCACCGTCCGCCGATAATGCGGACCGCGAGTCACAGCCCCCACTCTACTCCTCACCTCCTCTTGTGCACCGATCTGTGCCCGGTGTAGCTCTCCTCCAGGTGGGCGCCAATCTCGCTAGGGCGCCAGCTACGCTGCCGCGGAGCCTGCCTCAGGGCCGCGGCTCCCGCTCTTCTAGCCGCACTGCACTCCCCCTGTTGGAAAGGGTCGGGCCACGCTCACAGAGCCCCGTCTCTGTTCCCGCTGCTTGCCTCCTCGCCGACGTTCACCAGGCCGCTCCTCCAGGTTCCGTGGCCACGAGGCGCGTGTGCCGGCAGGCGGCTCCCCAACACCGATGACTACGGGGGAACCAGGCTCCGCTGTCCCCGGTAAGCGGCACCGCTCCTCACCTCCTCTCCGCTCAGGCCTCAGTGCGCTCCAGAGTCTCTAAGTACACCCTCGGCGGAGTCACAAGGCCTCACCAGCAAGTCGGGGGAGTCCTCACGCTAGGCCACCCAGGGCCCTAGAGCGCTCCCGCTCCAACCGTCGGGTATCGCACCACACCGCGGCCGCAGTCCCGCTCCCTCCTGCAGCTGGGCCCAGATCACCGCCTAGGCCTCGCGTGGGTGCAGGCCGCACGTCCGACTACCACGCTTCCATGGTCCGTCGTGGCGAAATGGAGTTCTGTATCTCGGCAGGGCAGCAACGGGGCACCGGGCATCCCAAATTCGTGACTAGATGGGCACCGAAGAGGATGCTAGACAAAGCTATGATTCTCGTGGCGGCAGAGGGGCTGTAAAGCACGTCCTACTCCACCGCCATCTTGGCCACACCCCCGACAAGCTTATTTTTTATTAACAGTATACATGTGAGATTTTTGTAGAGTGTTGAATTATTTCAATGTTCCCAGGGTGGATGACTAAGGTTAAATTATACATAGTGAAGTAAAGCGGTGAGCCATGGATCGCACAATTGGTCAATTGAGGAAGCCAGGATCTGAACCCTGGATTGCATATTGTGTATATGTAGGATTACATTACTCTATCTTCAGTTTAACACCAAAGGTCACTGCTTTGTGTTCAATTACTGTAATTCAATTACTGTTAGTAGTATATGCAGTTCAATTTAAAAAACACAGCACATTAAATTGTCTCTATTCACAAAAAAAAAAAACTATTCTATTCGTGCCTCTGGGTTCCAACATTGGAATGAGATAAGGGAACTTTCTGAACGGCAGCTTCTGCTGAAACAAGCTGAGAGTGGGGGCACAGAGTTCTTCTTGCAGTGTAGCATGGCGACTACAGAAAGGAAAATTGCGTCTCAGGCACTAACTTTAGCCTGCACTACTTTACTAAAAGCTGGACACACACACATTTGCAATAGAGATCTGATAAAATAGCTACATGAATGCTAACACAATACAGTATACATCATGAGGTATGGGTCTTTACAATTCTAATGTAGGGGGGACATGATGCTACATACATAAGAGTTAATCAGTTGGGTGAGCATCAGTAATGTTAGGCAGCTACACATATTAGTATTAAAAAATCCTAACATCGATGGACATCACACCATGAACAGCCTGTACCATCATGACAGTGTTTAACCTTTTGCTCCTGTACTCTGGGCTTGGGTGTTAACTTTTCCATGCAATAATAGCAACAAGCGGGAAGGCAATTGATGCACAAGCAACAGGTGAATACAATACCTGCAATTGCTACTATGAATAAGAGGATTTTCCAGCCCCATGTTGCTATCAGACGCCAAATCACTCAGACAGGGACCACGGGCAATTCTCCTGGTGGATGTCAGATGCTAGTCTGTGTAACTTTTGTATTCCCGCAGACATTCAAAGCGTGGTCTGGTATGTACACACAGCAACTACTACCAATGACATGACAGACCCCACCTGATCAGCAAGGATGGCGTCTACTGCCATCCTGTTTTGAAGAGCAATGAGTCTCGTAGCCTGAAACTCAGCCCAGATGTTGGTCAGTGTTCCTACTGTGGTGTTGATAAATCCTTCTACAACCCTTGTGAGTCGGCATATACTACGGCTGTTATGCATGGGCCCCAAAATGGCAAAATACCCTTCATGGCATCTGTAAATTGCTGTAGGGTAGTGTCAGTCTGATCAATATGATTTGTGTCAAGGACCCTTCTTACTGGAGACAGAGATACACTCCAGCGTCGTAATCTGTGGTCTCTATGATAGTTGGACGGTGCAATATACACCGGAGGCAATATAAATATTAGAGTGAGCGTTTAAAGAAAGTGGCGTAGATCCTCGGCGTTATTGAGGCCATTAGGCCATTTACTGTCGTATTCGAGGATCAAAGTCGACTCTAGTCGCCTCAATTTGAGCTCCCGATTGCCTCCTCTTCGAGGCTTGGGGACAGAAGCCACTACATAGTAGGAGAGACAATTGAGGTCTTTATTGTGGGTGCTTTCAAAGTGGCGAGCCACTGGATATGCCTGGTCACTATGTAAGATAGCGCTGATATGCTGCAAAATCCTGACGTGCACTTGCTGTTTTGTACTGCCTATATAATTGAGGCCGCAAGTGCACGTCAGGACATATACAGCATACTCGGTTTTACAGGTATGGCTACCTTTGATTGGGATATCAACAGTAGAAAAAGGAGTTCTATAGTGAGTTTTGTTCACTCCAAACTTGCATGCTCTGCAAGTTGTGCATTTGCGAAAAACTGCTGATATTAACCAATTGGGTTTCTGTTGTAATTCAGGGCTGCTCTGACCTAGAATTGCGCCCATGTTTTGTGCCCGCCTGAAAGTGACCAAGGGTTTGTCAGGTAACATGCATCCCAGAACAGCATCTGTCTGAACAGTAGGCCAATGTTTGTTGATTATCTGCCTAATTTTGTTTTCCTGACTACTGTAATCCGTGATAAATCTATGGCAGTCTACATCATTTGTTTCTGTCACGTCAGTGGCCGCATTGTTCTTGTTTACAGTGTTAGAGAGTAGACTGACTCTAGAAAAACTTTCAGCTTTAGCCAGTGCTTGGTTGAATACCTGGTCTGAGTATCCACGGGCCTTCATTCGTGCTTTTAACTCAAGAGTACATATTTTAAAATCCTCAGCCGTACTACATATTCTTTTTAACCTTAGGATTTCTCCATAAGGTATGCTGTGGATAGTATGCTTAGGATGAAGGCTTGAGGCATGGAGCGTAGTATTGCCCGCCGTGGCTTTTCTATGTAAAGTAGTTTGGATACGGTTGTTATCATCTATGTATATTTTGACATCTAGGAATTCTGCTTGTTTGGCACTGATGTAAGAAGTAAATTTTAAGTTAAGGGGGTTATCATTAATTTCAGCAATGAATAGCTGTGCTTCATACTCATCCCCTTGCCATACAATGAAAATGTCATCAATATATCTGAGATATTTTACAATCTTCTCCCGTACCCAGGTTTGGTGTGTGACATTAAGGACCCGCTCCTCCCACCAGCCAACGTGTAAACACGCATAGCTGGGGGAGAAGCAGGCCCCCATAGCCACACCCCTTAGTTGTTTCCAGATTTCCTTACCAAATGAAAAATAATTGTTACTTAGGCACTAATCAATCAAACTTAATATCACCTTGTTATGTTCGTACAGTTCAGCAGGTCGTTGGCCAAGATAATATGTTATTGCATTTAAGCCATCAAGATGTGAAATGCTGGTGTATAATTGTTCAACATCAAGAGTGATGAGTAACATGTCGTTCTGCCATTCCAAATCCTCTATTTTGGCCAAAAAGTCAGTAGTGTCTCGGACAAAGCTGGGAAGTTTACTGACCCAACTCTGTAGAAAGAAATCAATATATTGGCCCACATTTTCTCCGCAACTATTAATGGCGGAGATAATGGGCCTGCCGGGAATCGGTAATGTCCCTTTATAAACCTTTGGAATTAAATAGAGACATGGCAGGACAGGATGCTCATTGTACATAAATTTATATTCGTCTGCTGAGATGAGGCCTTCTCTGCGGTATTTTAGAAGTAGTTTGTGCAAAACATCATTAGCTTTTGAGTACTCTTTATTGGCTGACTTGATGTAACAGGCAGGGTCTTGTAATTGCCTTTGTGCCTCTGCAGAGTAATCAGATTTGGGCCAAATGACGATGTTACCCCCTTTATCTGCAGTTTTTATTATGATATTGGGGTTGTCTTTTAATTTCTTCATGAGTTCAAAATATTTGGCCTTTTGCACATTATACTTCTTTTTCTTGTAGTTGTTAGTCTTTCTGTACAAATCTTTAATGTCTGCAATTATACAATCCTGAAAAACGTCCACCACATCTTTTGCCATGATAGGTACAAAATCTGATTTTCCTTTAAATGGCGTGATACCAGCACCTTTTTGAATCATATTAATTTTTTCTAGTCTTATTTGTGTGCTAGTCTCGCCATCATTAGTCATTGGCTGAGAGCTGGTTGGATTATCTAAGTCATGCATGTCAAGAAAAAGTGGTACATCAGAGGCTGATAGTTTAGCTATATTTTCAATATTGCTAGTACCGGTATTAGCTTCAATGCCTGTTGCGGATTTCAATTTTTGTAACGCAAATAATTTCTTCAATTTTAATTTTCGGATGTAACGATACACATCCACTCTAGTGGGGGCATATCTGAAATTCTGTTCGGGGCAGAAATTAAGACCAAGCAACAGAAGCTGTTCCGCTTTTGTTAAAGTTATGTCTGAGAGATTTACAATGGATCTCCCTAATTCTGTTTCTTCTTCTTCCATGTTTGGTTTGTTTTCTTATTGTTCCATCCCCCTTTGTTTGCGTTTCCTTCTCCTTTCCTGTCTTTTTTTGTTTCTACGGGTGTTGTTGTGTTCTTTTGGCGTGGTCTCAAAGTGCGCAACCTTTCTTCCACTAAAAAACCAAGCTCTTCATCTATTACAAAAATAGGCATTGGGAGACCAGTTGTGGCTAAATCATCGTTGGAGCTTACTGATTCGCTAGATGGAGAAGCGATGTCGGAGTTAGAACTCCCCATGACATGGTCTTGTGCCTCCATAGATGTAGTTGTTAATGCTGATTTTGTCACCATGGTCCCTTTTCCTCTGAATTGCTGTCGTTTTGTGACATTATACTTGCCCGCGAACGTGAATATTTGACCATTAGCATAGTCTGCTGCATCACGTGCAAATTTGCTGACTTTCCTTGTTTTGATTTTATCTGCATGTTTTTTCAGTCTCTCATTCATGGCATCTTTTAATTTTTTGATGGTTTCAGTTTCTTCCATTGTATTTATTTGTTCTTCAAGCTTTTTAATTGTGATCAAAATAGCATCTCTGTGGATGGCATCATATTTGATTAAAATATGGACTAAATTCATTGAGGCTGCTAAATTGCTTTGGCCCCATTCCTTTAACATCAAAGGATTTGGATTTTCGAAGCTTGGAGCCAACATAATTCTTAAGCCCCTTGGTACACGTTTAGCATCTGCATATTTAGACAAAGAATAATGTTCCCACCACTTGGTGATTTCAAGCCGTTTTTGTTTTTCTAATGCTTTGTATAGCGTTTTGATGTCTGTTTCAGCTTGTGTCTCGATATTGCTGAGTATCGTGTTACCGTTGCTGCTTGGCGTGGTGACCTGATTAAATAATTGTTCTGCTTCTTCCTCCCTCACACGGAACTCCTCCGCAGACATTGTCCTCTTGTTCAACCCAACAATTGCTTGCTAATGTACACCTTTGCTTGTGAGATTGGCGTACTATGTGCTCCCTTCCCCAGCCGGGGACGTAACCTCCTCACCTCCACTTTGCCGCTTTGCCGTCTGGTTTCACTCACCGCGTTGCAGTGGACAGAACGCTTTAGCCGTTTCTTCCGACTCGACCGCTGAGAATCGTCCTACACGTCGGTATTACTGTGCTTCTGGCCGCATATATATATCAAACTATCAGAGGAGAGTCCGTGCTATGGAGCCAGAAATAGAAAAAAAGGGTACAAAATGAAAAATGGACAATAAAAGAAAGAAAACACACCGTTCTGGGTCTGTAGAGTTTTATTGTTCATTAACGATAGTCCTACCGAGCACTTCGCGGTGGGGCTGCGGGGACACAGCTGTTTCGTTTAGGATAGGGCAGCTTCCCTCTTTCCTGACTTTCCCTTGGGTGCACTGTCCCTTCGCCGGTGAAGCAGATTATACCTAGGCACTGTCTCATAACGAAAAGGATCTTAAATTCAGGGGAGACAGGGGACTTAGACTCAAGCTCCTGTGGACCAGATGGAGGAGAAACCTGGGCAGCCCTTATTTCTGGTGGGGTGGCCTCATTCAAAACAACGTTGTTCTCTTCTGTCTGTGTACAGGTCAATTTGGCATCAGAAAAAGGAACAAAGCGAGGCACCTGCTCCAACTGATGGTCCCCTACTCCTTCACAGACCCAGCTGTCATAGGGCAGGGGCAATGGGACTTGCCGGCAGTGCGATGAGTGAATCCAGTGCTTCCGGCCATCCACCTTCACTGCCGTCCTCGTGGCAAGCAGGACCAGCAGGGGCCCCTTTCACTTCGGCTCCAACCACCCTCGCCTCTGACAGTTTCACACTAGGATGAAGTCACCAGGTGGGATGCAGTGCCTGGGCCCCTCAGGTGCTGGCGGGAGTGCCTCATGTTACTCTTGATGGACAGAAAGCACATTTTTAGTCAACTCACACAAGTAATCTACAAGCAATGGATATTCAGAGAAGTGGCTTGGGCGGGGGACGCCCCGCACATTTGCGGGGCGCCCACAAACAACTTTGTATGGGGATAATCCTATTCTAGAATGAGCTGTCACTCTTGTGGATAATAGGGCAAGTGGTAGCGCATCTGGCCATTGTAATCCTGTGCTCATCCTGATCTTTGCCAACTTCAACTTGAGAGTACCATTACACTTCTCAACTAAACCGGCCTACTGGGGGTGATTCGCTGAATGAAACTTTTGCTTAATGTGCGGACCATCGCAAACCAGCTGAATCACCTGTGCATCGAAGTGACTCCCATTGTCACTCCAAATCAAACGGGGCAAGCCGAAGTGCGGGAAAAACTCCTTCAAAAGGGCCTTTGCCGTCGCTATGGCTGTGTTCTCCTTAGTGGGGTACGCCTCAATCCATTTACTGAATGCACAAACAACCACCAGCACATATTTCAAGTTGTTAACTCATTCAATCTCGATGTAATTCATCTGGAGAACGACAAAAGGGAAAGAAGGAGGTGCAAAATTCCTGGGAAAATTCCTTTCCCAGGATTATGCGTCAAGCAGACCATACAGATGGACAGCCATTTTAGGGATATTGTCATTTTGCCATACAGGGTCCAGTAACTTACATATCCCTCTCACACTAATGTGGGCTGGGCCATGTGGCATTGTAACTAGATGGAAAACATATGCATCTGGTAAAATCCATCTGTGCTTTTCCGATTAATCAGTCCAGCACCCCTCCTCATTTAAGCATCCCGTTCTCTACTGCCACGTCGCCAGCTCCTCAACTGTTGCCTCACTCTGAATTTCTTTCACATTCTCTAAGATGTCATCAAACATCCCATTGTCAGGCACCCATCTAACTGGCCCTGCCACATACATTCTCTTCATATTGGATTTGGCTGTCTCTTTAGCTGTCATGTCTGCATGGCATTTCCCTTTCCCACATCATCAGTAAACGCTTTATGGGCACTACACTTCACTATTGTCAATCTTTTAGGAGGTGCCAGGGCTGACCGCAACCTATGTATCAAAGGGCCGTATTGTATCTTGGTGCTGTGGGAAGTCAGGAATCCCCTCTCCGCCCAGAGCCACCCAAAGTTATGGGCTACACCGAACACATACTAGCTGTCAGTATAAATATTGACAGCCAATCACTCACTTAACTCAAATGCTCACAAAAGAGCAACCAGCTCTGTGGCTTGTGCTGATTGGTAGGGAACACGCGATGTCTCAACTACAGTACGCAGCATAGTAATAGCATGTCCATGCTGTGCCAAATGTAGCAACAATTTCAATGTAGCGTCCTTGCAATCCTCTTTAGTATCGGAGGCTAACAAAAGGTCGTCCACATATTGCAATAATATGTTACCTGAGGGAAGAGAGAGGGAATCCAACTGACCTTTCAGGGTGAGGTCTATATATATATACTAGGGCTTTCAATATGCGCCTGAGGAGCTCAACAAAATTGGAAGCTTCTGCCAGCCAATGTAAACCTAAAAAGTTGCAGGCTAACCGGGTGGATGGTAATGCTAAAGAAAGCATTTTTCAGGTCAATCACAGAAAATAATTTTGCTGTAGAAGGAATCATTGTTAAAAGGGCAGTAATGTCAGGCACCACTATTTTGTTAACCACCCGTAAATCAATCACAAAGCGATACACAACGTGTTGAGCATTAGGGGCAACCAATAGTGTATTTTTAAGGGTAGGGAGAATAGGGCTATTACATACATTTGCTACTGTCTCCTCAACCACCCCTGATTTGATCAGTCCTGTATAATCTGCAACTAAGCCTGTTCCCCTGGTAGCTTGTCTCCTTTCTGGTGAAGAATTGGCTTGGTAGTTTAGTCTGCCCTGTTCCCATGATGCACTGGGCCAGGGACAGACTGATTTGCATATAGCCAGGTTCTGAGCTGGGATGGTGCAGTGAGATAAATAACGGTGATGGATCAAGCCCTGATCTTTGGACTGGGTAAGAGTGGTCTGCTTAATTCAGACACTCTGTTCATCACCACCCCCTTTTCTGAATCGTTTTTGGCCACTATAGGTGTGGCAGGGTATACTCAGACATGAGTCCCTTTCTCACTGCAACATCAGGATTCAAGCAAGCCGGGCCGAAGACTGCTGAAATGCCAGAAACCGGTCCCCGGTAGCTTGTCTCCTTTCTGGTGAAGAATTGGCTTGGTAGTTTAATCTGCCCTGTTTCCATGATGCTGAGGTAATTTGAATTTTTGGTCAATAGTGTCCCCTAACGTAGACCCCAACGGCTCCATGTACGTGCTTCAAGTACATGTAATTTCCCTCCATGACCAGCTATGAAGACGCAAATACATTTGCTCCAACGTTAACAAGTTCTCCTTCAGATCCACCATAAATGGATCAATAATTCAGTTCCTAAGTATGCCTTGCCACCGTCTTTACATGGTGCACTTTCACGTTTTCCTGGCCCTGTTGAGTTAGGCCCTGATTTCTGCCATCGAGCCCTTTCTGCCTTCTGCCTCCTGTGAGCTGCAGCCTGAATCTGCATCCCTGACCTTTACCTTACTCCCTGCGCGGTGAGCGGTGCCGGCTCGGCCTGCTTGCCTGCCAAAGACAGTGTTTTGCTTTCAAGTTATCTGCTCCGCTCCTCGAAAATACATTCCTGTCTAGTGATTTAGGTAAACATCCCCCCAGCTGCAGAGCAAAGGGCCCGGCCTTTCTGTCTCCGTGCAAGTAATTCATTGCTCCAGTTACCAGGGTAGGCCCATGGCCCCTCGCATTTCACGTAGACACGTAGTCACATATGCACGCACTAGCAGTCAGTATAGAATAGCCTCTGCCCGAGAGACCTTTCCTTCTAGATAACACAGTTCCTCAAACACTAGATATTAGATATGATTTGGGATTAGGTTGTTCTGACATGCCAGACTTCTGTCTCCTCTTTTGGAGCTAAATGTCAAGTCCCCTTCACCCTCCAGTTCCACGTCAATCACACGTCATGTTGCCTGCGCGCGCATCCCGCCATATATTTCTGCTGACACTGCAGGATTCCTCTATGAATCCACCCACTTGTGACACTTTCATGTGACGTCTCTAGCACACACCTCCGTGTACGCCCTCGTGCACGCCTTCTGTTACGCACATGTGTTCTTATCTCATTTCTCTCAGCTGTTACGCCTTCTGTATCCATCACCATTGTATGCATTGACTATATATATTGTGCACTGTTAATAAAGCATTGTCTATCCCTTCCTGAACCTCCGTGGTGATGGAACATGATACCATGGTTCAAACCATTCCTTTACATGGAATAAAACCCTTATAAACTCAGACTCCACGGACTCTGCCTCTCATTTTGATTGAGCTATTTTATTGAACTTATACCGCATAGAAATTAAGCATACGGTAAATCTTTATTTACCACATAATTTGGCGCCCGAACAGGTACCCCTCCCCCACCTTACACGCCGGCGGTGCGTTGCAGGCCTAGCCCCCTGCCACAGCCGTGACGGACAACTACGCGTACCCGCAGGATTTCCTGTATCTTCTTCAGGCCAACGGAGGTGACTGAGACTGCGATCGACACCCAGACGATGCGGTGAGGAGTGCGGAGGATCCCGACCAGAGCCCAGCCGAGAGAGCAAGGTCCGAGGTGTCTAGAGGCCCACCAGTTCCGAAGTACCTACGTCACGTGTTGAGTCGAGTCCAGTCCGGTCCAGTCCAGTGTCGAGTTTCCGAGGCCTTCCGTTCCGTGCTTCCCGGTGAGTACCGTTGCTGGGGATGCAACAAGACGGGTGCATTAATTTGTGTCCGGTCAAGACGGGTTTGGGTACACAGACCCGGTCTGCACTGTTTTAGCAGTGTATCTGTACTGTTTAGCAGTATATCTAGTATCCAGTTATCTAGTTATTCTAGTTATTGTTGTTCATTTTTGAAAATGTTTAAATGTGTTTTTATGTCGTGGTATGAGTGATTGTTTGATCTTCATTACTGTGTTTATTGTATCAGTTGTGTTCAAGTCCGAGTAAGTATCAAGTATCAAGGTTCAGAATGCCTCTATTCTCTAAACTGAGACAGATAGGAACTAGGAAAGGGATACTTGAGGAAGCTGTTCCCATCCCACCCAGGGACACTCCCGGATACTTTATGTACCACAAGCACGGCTTAGATGCCGTATTATATCTCGACTTGTGGGTGGATTACACTAAAGACTTAGCAGAGAATCAGAAATGGCCCGTTACAGGAACATGGGATGCCGAGTGCATCATGAGAGTAGAGGAAGCGTTGTGGAAGAAGAAAGCCAGACAGTCACAGAAAGATGCCATTGAATTATGGCGTAAAGAATCACATAGACGGACAGAGAAAGCACTCAGAAAAGCAGAGAAAAATAGAGAGGATTCTGAAAAGGCCAAAGAAAAAGAACTACTAGAAGAAGGACAGAGAGTCAGAACAACACGACAGACAGAGTAATGCCATTTTGACAGGATTGTATCCAGTCCTGGCCGAGGGCCTGCCCAAGGCGACCCCGGAAACACCGAAAAATCTGCCCCCTCCATTGGTTCTGACTAAATTACGTCACAAGACCGCAGCAGATATTTTTCTTTATTCCTATTTAGACGACGTAGGTCCCGCATATACCAATGTACCTGTCCGTGTACCACCTGCCGACGTTAACCTACCCCATGATCATCAGCCCCCAGGTCCGCAACAGCAGACCCCCCCCAGGTCCGCTTCCTGCACCCATACCTGTTGTCCCCCCCGGTATTCAGCAATTACATCCACTTAATCCTTTTGGGGCTGGCGCTGCTCAGGCCCCAACCCAGTTACCGCAGGTACCGACCCTACAGACAGGTTATGCTCAAGCCTCCGCTACAGGAGGTGCTACAGGAGGTTACCGTACCCCGCCACCTACACAGCGATTGACAATAAGAGACTTAGCCTCACAACATACCCCGAAAGGGGCCCCTTTAGAAAAGCTTAAAGAATATCTTACAGACTGTAGATATGATCCCGTTCCAGGCAAGCAAGGCCCCATGATGTTAGCCTCGATACGTTTAAGACGTGCTGCAAATTTTTTAGTTTTATTGCCAGGAATGCCAGATTATCTAGACAGGATATATCGTTTTGTTCAGACTGGGGAGGGTCCTGAATGCATTAACGAGGCCATGGCATATCAGAAAGTAGACACTCAAAGTATGATATTAAGATTCCTCGTAAACTGTTTTATAAGAGAACGAGATAGGCCTGGTGTAAATAAAGAAGAGATGGAGGTACTAACTACATGGAGTCAGAATATAGCAGACGGAAAACATGATAGACAGAAATGTATAGAGGCCATGTACAGAAAGGTCCGTAAAGAAATAGTAGTAATGCATGAAAGAGAGAAGGATGCAAGGGAAGCAGAAACAGACGAGAATAAATCCTCAGAGGAGGATGAGCCAGAAGATCCAGGTTTGGTGGCCTATGTAGGTAAGGGTAGACCCTTTAATAAAACGTTACGCCCAGAAAGCAAGAGACTTTTTCACTCGGCTATGTCAAACCCGAGGACTCCTGAACATCTATTTCAGGCTACCGATAAAGTACTTCAAGAACGAATGGGGTACCATGTACTCAATTCCATGGATGAACAAGAATTAGCCAGGTCAGCAGTACAATGGGCTGACAATTCCTATAGATATAATGATGACGCAGTAGCGCAAACCTTTTTGAATCTTTCCCCAGACGAACAGCGACTAGCTGGTATGTACATGATACAACACCTCCTTACGTTGTATAAGAGCCAACATTCTGATCCAGGTCCCCTACCTGATGTACTAATAGAGTTACTAATGAATAAATGGAGAGGCCTAGGTACCGATTTAATTAAAGTAATTTTGGAACATCGACACAGATATAGTGCTTTCCTGAATCCACAGTTTGTTTCAGCTCCACCCTCAGAAAGGAAAATGTTTTACATAGACAGACAGAATCCCTTGCGAGAAGTGCACCCAGTCAGGAATGATGATAATACCCTTACACGTGTATTTGTATACACGCCCATAACTAAAATGGAATTATTGGAAATGAAGAAAATAGTGCCTAGTCATGATAAAGACCCAACAGGTTTCCACCGTGAACTAAAAGACATGTTACTCATGGGAGATTATACCTATCCCGACATTATGAAAATACTGAAAGTATTATTGCCTGCCGGTATTTACGAGAAACTCAAAGAAAAAGAATGGGAGGTGGGAGACCAAAAGATTGATTGGGCTGCATTAGAAACTGAAGAGACAGGTCGAACCCCAGGTTTAGGTCTTGGGGATAAAACTAAAGCATTACCAGGATTGTTAGTACAGGTTTTGCCACGTTTGTTAGCAACTAAAAAGGAAGACTGAGATGCAATCTCAGCCTGCAAACAGAAACCCGATGAAGACACTAGTGATTTTTATTCCCGATTTGAGAAATGTTTTATTATTAATAGTGGCCTGAAACCAAGTAGCGAGTCATACCCGCATCTTTTTGTATCCAAATTAGTGGAGAATTCCTTGCCCCAGGTTAAGAACCGTGTACTGAAAGTCGAGAGCACATGGCAAGCTAATTCGCCTTCACAAATGTTACAAATGTTACAGTATCACCAGAACAGAATTAGGGAAGAACATGATCACGAACAGAGACGTATGAAAGACACGAAAATGAAAATGCTAGTTGCTCAGTCAGTTCCAACTGACGGTCATAAGAAGGGTATGACACAGTCCAATAATTCGGCAGCTCCTGTTAAAGGGACATGCAACTATTGTAAACAGCCAGGTCACTATGTAAACGATTGTGCAGTTTTGAAACATAATATATCCACAGGTAAAACTAAAGAGAGACCACGGCAACCTAGACAAGACCAGGTCCAACAACACGTACCACAGAATGTACAGCCTATGCATGCTCCACAACAGACAGTACAGACCGTAGCGGTGCCACAGCCACAACCTATTGTCGCAACACAACATGCAACACAGCAGATGTACCAATATGCACAAACTGATTATCCCGATTACCAGCGATACACATGAAACAGCCTAGAGAGGGAGGTTGGCTTGCCTCTTATTGAGGTTCCTGTAGATCAAGAGGGTCCTTATGTACATAGTCAGGTATTAGGAAAGGATAGAAAGTTTTTGATTGACACAGGGGCAAGCAGGACGACAATCAGTCACGACGAGGTTCCAGGGGCACCCCTCTCAGGCTCACAGAATGTTTCCCTTGGATTTTCAGAAAAGCCTATTGTTAACGAAGTATCGAAACCAGTTCCCCTTGCAGTTGGTCCATTGTCACGTACTACAGATTTATTGCTCACGAAATCATGTCCAGAAAACTTACTTGGAATTAAGACTCTGAAAGCTCTAGGAGCTGTAATTTGTTGTTCTCCGGAAGGAGTAAGATTGTTTCTGCGTGACTTTAAGGGTCACTATGTGTTGAGAGATATTGATTTCAGATTACAGAATGTTCCTGCACACTTGTGGGCACAAGGCCCCACTGATGTAGGTTGTATGCATATTACCCCATACCGTGTCACACTCAAACAAGGAGTGGTACTACCACGAATCCGACAATACAAGTTACCCCCTGATGCTGTAGTGGCTTTACTGAAAATCATTGACGAGCTCATTGCACAAGGAGTGGTTGTAGAAACCGACTCAAATCTCTGTAATTCCCCTATCATTCCAATTCTTAAACGTACTGACCCAAATGCACCCCCAGTTTATCGATTAGTTATCGATTTACGAGAATTGAATAAATGCATTGTACCACAATATCCCGTGGTCCCAGACATTTCGTCCCTATTGACTACTATTGATTCGGAGGGAACGTTCTTTACTGTAATTGATCTGAAGAACGCCTTCTTTAGTGTCCCCATTGATCCGGAAAGCCAATATCTTTTCGGATTCTGTTTAAATGGCCGAAGCTTCAAATTTGCACGCGCACCTCAAGGATTCACAGAAAGCCCCAGCATTTATAGCCAAGCATTAAAACGACAACTAGACAGTATCCATATGCCTGACAACACTGCCCTACTTCAGTACGTCGATGATCTACTGATCACCGCCCGTAGCGAACCTGAATGTGAACAAGCATCACTGACAGTCTTGTATTTTTTGGCTGACAAGGGACACAAAGTGTCTCCTTCGAAGCTGCAATTCTGTGTTCAGCAAGTGGTGTACCTTGGGCACTTGCTGTCCAAGAGGGGGAGACAGCTAACACCTGACCGTATCCAGTTAATTGTAAACATGTCACAACCCAAGACACAGAAAGAAGTACGGGCTTTTATTGGACTCACTTCCTATTGCAGACAATGGATTCCACAATATGCATTTCTAGCTAAACCACTCATACAGTTGACAACCCAGGAGGCAGCGACATCGACTGTCCTCCCTTGGACTCAGGAACATACACAAGCCTTTGACGACTTAAAGAAAGCCTTATGTCAAGCACCTGTTTTAGCAACACCATGTTACAGCTTTTTGTCACAGAACGCGAAGGTACTGCATTGTCAGTACTCACTCAGGATCAAGCAGGTTCACACAAACCGTGTGCTTATTTTTCTAGTACATTAGATCCAGTAGCCCAGGCTCTGCCTGCGTGCTTGAAATCTGTAGCAGCAACAGCTCTAGCGATTAGACAGAGTGATTCCATAGTATTAGGACACCAATTGACAGTACAAGTTCCACATTCCGTGGAAGTTCTTTTAAACCGAACACAGACTCAGCATTTGACTATAGCACGACTGACAGGTTATGAATTGACATTGTTCCAGCCACACATAGAAATCAGACGTTGCAACACATTGAATCCTACTACACTTTTGCGATTAAGTGAGACAGACCCTTTGGCACATGATTGTGTTGAAGTCATTACCATTACGACGAAACCCAGACAAGACTTGACAGATATCGCATTACCAGACCCAGACCTGACACTTTATGTGGATGGTTCATGTATGAGAACAAGTACAGGAGAGTTAGTGGCCGCATATGCAGTCACGACAGAAACTGAAGTCATAGAAACACACCGCATTGACACCCTGTCAGCTCAAGCAGCAGAGCTCATCGCTCTGACCCAAGCCTGCATTCGAGCCAAGAATAAGAAAGTTAACATATACACAGATTCCCGTTATGCCTTCGGAGTTGTACACGACTTCGGAGTTCTCTGGCAAGAGAGAGGTTTCTTAACTTCTCACGGTGCCAAGATCCAGCACGGACCCCTCATTCAAGCTCTATTAGAAGCAATACATTTGCCTACAGCCATAGCCATCATGAAGTGTAAAGCACATACGAAAGTTACAGATACCATTTCCCAGGGTAATGACCTGGCAGATCGAACAGCCAAGCATACAGCTCAGACTCATACTCACACAACTGACATGACAAAGACAATAGTTCCAACACCGACACATTGTATGACAGTTAGGGATCCCGCCCTAAATGTAATTGACATACAGACACATGCTACACCAGATGAAATCAAGAAATGGACTGAACTAGGAGGGATACAGACAGAACAGGGATGGATGACGAAGGGAAAAGCCACATGGTTTCTTCCCGACTCTATGGTTCAAGTTATCATTAATACAGCACATAGTCCTGCACATTTAGGAGAAAAAGCCATGCTAGACAGTATTCAAATTCTTTGGTTCAATAAGCATTTACGAGCAGCAGCAAAACAGAAAGTGCGTACTTGCATGATCTGTTGTCAGTTCAACCCAGGTAAAGGCATTCCCGTAGAGCAAGGTGGATTTCATCCTCCCGATTACCCTTTTGAAGTCCTCCAGATGGATTATATCCAGATGGAACGTTGTCGAGGATTCAAGTATGTCCTCGTAGTTGTATGTGCACTTTCCCGATGGACAGAAGCATATCCAGTCCCAGATTACACTGCCCCGACCACTGCCAAGCAGCTGGTACGTGAATTCTTCCCACGGTATGGTTTGCCCCGTGTCGTGTACTCAGATAATGGTCAGCCATTCTCGTCCGAGCTTATGAAGCAGGTATCACTCCTGCTAGGATATCAGTGGAAGTTCCATTGTGTCCGACATCCCGAAGCAGCAGGCCTCGTAGAGAGACATAACCAGACCCTGAAAACACGCCTTGCTAAGATTTGTGCCGAGAAAGGTGTAGACTGGATAGTTGAATTGCCAGTTGCACTCTTTTACATGAGAATGGTAGCTCATTCAAGAACAGGGCTATCCCCGTACGAGGTGGTCTTTGGCAGGCCACCGAATATGTGGGGGACGCCTCTGCCTCGTAAGATCACAGATGTTGACTGTAATATGCTGACAGATTACCTTGCCTCCTTGATGTCTGCACTACAATCTTGTCGTTCACAGGTAGCTGCAGCCTTTCCCGACAACACTGAGGTGAAGCCACACGAGATCGTCTCTGGCGACCAAGTGTATATCCGGAATTTCGACAGGAGGAGTCCGCTGGAGCCCCGCTGGCAGGAGCCGAAGCTTGTTCTGTTGACCACGAGGACGGCAGTCAAGGTGGAGGGCCGCAAAGGCTGGCTCCACTCCAGCCACATCAAGAAATTCCATGGACTACCGCTAAAACTAGACTCCCAGCCCTGCCCCATTCCAGTGACTGATACTAAACTCCCCCTGGCAGAGAAAACTCCTCAGCAGGAGTACAAACTAAAATTGAGATCTAGCAAGTCAGACAGTTTAATTGTTTAAGTCCTCCCCTAGGTGAAGCGGTTAGACAGGTTCCTGACATGTACAAGTTAGATCCCAATAGAGAGAGAGATAGACAGAAACAGATCAAGAAAAAGAAATATTGTAAATCTCTCCGCAGCTATTGTATCGTTACATTATTGATTATGTTTTTTCTGAGTCTTACGATTATTGCTGCAGGTTTATTATTACACATGTACTTTCCTATTTTCACACGTGCACATTCTTCCTCAAATGACACTGTCGAGCATACTTTCAGTGAATTGCCCCCTCACGAGTTATCATACCGACTTGCGCTGCGCAACAATACTTTCATCAGTATGTTACATCATTCTCATCAGACCAGCAACGCTACAAATTGTTGGATATGTGGCCGACTCCCCCCTATCAGAAATACAAGGGAGTTCTGCCCCTCTTTCCGTACCCGTTTACACACAATGGTTCCTGTGGTGCATGGTTTAGTTTAATAAATTCTTTGGATTCTGATTCCATAATTTATCAGGGCAATTGGGTCTGGGGAAATCTGAACATAGTTATGCATAGAGCATGTTACCCTAACAAGGAGGGTCTTCCACAAAGGATAGGAACCGATCTAGAAAATGAAGTATATGGATTAGGTATTTATACACTTAACCTCATGATTCTGAATGTCCAGTCCGAAACTAAGCCAGACTTGCCCTCTATGTCAGTGTTACCAGTTAAAGGTGAATTATGTGTCAGAAAGAATGGTTCGGTACACCTAGGTCATAGTGAATGTACCACTGTGATTGAATTCAGTGATAAAGGCAAGTCTACATTCAAAGCTACCCGCCATTCCTATTTCATTTGTGGTCATACAGCTTATGTTCGCTTACCTCTAGATTGGGATGGTACTTGTTACATTGCATTCCTTCTGCCACCTGTTTTTCTAGCTCCACCTGATTATCATAAGAACTCCCGTCTAGTAGCTAAAAGACCCAAGAGAGAACTCCCGATTGTCGACTATACTGTAACCGCATGGGAACGATACACAGATTTCAATAAAGGTTTCTTTCCCTATTTAGGAGCTGTCTTCAATAGCAAATCAATACTTCACTTGACCAGAACTCTCGAAGCAGTAGTGAATGAAACTACTTCCGCCCTAGGCAACTTAACAGAGGAACAGTCTGCTATGAGACTTGTTGTTCTTCAAAATCGTCTTGTTCTTGACGTCATCCTGGCCGATAGGGGCGGAGCCTGTAAAGTCCTCGGATCGAGTTGCTGTGTTTTCATTCCAGAAAACGCACCGTCAGTATATAGAGCCATAACCCGTCTCCATAAGATTGCAAGTCAGATACACCAAAATCCAGGCACCTGGACATGGTCCGGTTGGTTCTGGAGCGTGTTACCAGCCTGGGGATGGAAAGTCCTATCCTTCCTCGGAATAGCACTTCTCATAGTATTCAGTTGTTGCTTATGTTTACAGTGTGGGCCAGCGATTTGCGGCTTGTGCGCCACATCTTGTATTCCCCATCCAAGTCCACGTTCTAAATCTCGCCTGAAAAAGGAAGAGCAAATGGTGTTATATGAACATAGATAGACTAATGAAGATCGATATATCATGAAGGGTCCGTAGGGGACAAGGAGGGAATGAGGTAATTTGAATTTTTGGTCAATAGTGTCCCCTAACGTAGACCCCAACGGCTCCATGTACGTGCTTCAAGTACATGTAATTTCCCTCCATGACCAGCTATGAAGACGCAAATACATTTGCTCCAACGTTAACAAGTTCTCCTTCAGATCCACCATAAATGGATCAATAATTCAGTTCCTAAGTATGCCTTGCCACCGTCTTTACATGGTGCACTTTCACGTTTTCCTGGCCCTGTTGAGTTAGGCCCTGATTTCTGCCATCGAGCCCTTTCTGCCTTCTGCCTCCTGTGAGCTGCAGCCTGAATCTGCATCCCTGACCTTTACCTTACTCCCTGCGCGGTGAGCGGTGCCCGGCTCGGCCTGCTTGCCTGCCAAAGACAGTGTTTTGCTTTCAAGTTATCTGCTCCGCTCCTCGAAAATACATTCCTGTCTAGTGATTTAGGTAAACATCCCCCCAGCTGCAGAGCAAAGGGCCCGGCCTTTCTGTCTCCGTGCAAGTAATTCATTGCTCCAGTTACCAGGGTAGGCCCATGGCCCCTCGCATTTCACGTAGACACGTAGTCACATATGCACGCACTAGCAGTCAGTATAGAATAGCCTCTGCCCGAGAGACCTTTCCTTTTAGATAACACTGTTCCTCAAACACTAGATATTAGATATGATTTGGGATTAGGTTGTTCTGACATGCCAGACTTCTGTCTCCTCTTTTGGAGCTAAATGTCAAGTCCCCTTCACCCTCCAGTTCCACGTCAATCACACGTCATGTTGCCTGCGCGCGCATCCCGCCATATATTTCTGCTGACACTGCAGGATTCCTCTATGAATCCACCCACTTGTGACACTTTCATGTGACGTCTCTAGCACACACCTCCGTGTACGCCCTCGTGCACGCCTTCTGTTACGCACATGTGTTCTTATCTCATTTCTCTCAGCTGTTACGCCTTCTGTATCCATCACCATTGTATGCATTGACTATATATATTGTGCACTGTTAATAAAGCATTGTCTATCCCTTCCTGAACTTCCGTGGTGATGGAACATGATACCATGGTTCGAACCATTCCATTACATGGAATAAAACCCTTATAAACTCAGACTCCACGGACTCTGCCTCTCATTTTGATTGAGCTATTTTATTGAACTTATACCGCATAGAAATTAAGCATACGGTAAATCTTTATTTACCACAATGCACTGGGCCAGGGACAGACCGATTTGCATATAGCCAGGTTCTGAGCTGGGATGGTGCAGTGAGATAAATAACGGTGATGGATCAAGCCCTGATCTTTGGACTGCTGGTGGTCTGCTTAATTCAGACACTCTGTTCATCACCACCCCCTTTTTTGACCCATCTAACTGGCCCTGCCACATACATTCTCTTCATATTGGATTTGGCTGTCTCTTTAGCTGTCATGTCTGCATGGCATTTCCCTTTCCCACATCATCAGTAAACGCTTTATGGGCACTACACTTCACTATTGTCAATCTTTTAGGAGGTGCCAGGGCTGACCGCAACCTATGTATCAAAGGGCCGTATTGTATCTTGGTGCTGTGGGAAGTCAGGAATCCCCTCTCCGCCCAGAGCCACCCAAAGTTATGGGCTACACCGAACACATACTAGCTGTCAGTATAAATATTGGCAGCCAATCACTCACTTAACTCAAATGCTCACAAAAGAGCAACCAGCTCTGTGGCTTGTGCTGATTGGTAGGGAACACGCGATGTCTCAACTACAGTACGCAGCATAGTAATAGCATGTCCATGCTGTGCCAAATGTAGCAACAATTTCAATGTAGCGTCCTTGCAATCCTCTTTAGTATCGGAGGCTAACAAAAGGTCGTCCACATATTGCAATAATATGTTACCTGAGGGAAGAGAGAGGGAATCCAACTGACCTTTCAGGGTGAGGTCTATATATATACTAGGGCTTTCAATATGCGCCTGAGGAGCTCAACAAAATTGGAAGCTTCTGCCAGCCAATGTAAACCTAAAAAGTTGCAGGCTAACCGGTTGGATGGTAATGCTAAAGAAAGCCTTTTTCAGGTCAATCACAGAAAATAATTTTGCTGTAGAAGGAATCATTGTTAAAAGGGCAGTAATGTCAGGCACCACTATTTTGTTAACCACCCGTAAATCAATCACAAAGCGATACACAACGTGTTGAGCATTAGGGGCAACCAATAGTGTATTTTTAAGGGTAGGGAGAATAGGGCTATTACATACATTTGCTAATGTCTCCTCAACCACCCCTGATTTGATTAGTCCTGTATAATCTGCAACAAAGCCTGTTCCCCCGCCTTTGGTATGCTATACAGAGGAATATGAGGTAACACAGTGAAGGGGCCAATAGTCAAAGCAAGATGGGGTTTACAACTGGTTCGCCTGAAAAACCTACTGAGACATTGTTATGGCCAGACAGGGCTGCCCCAGGACCAGTGAACGAGAAACAGAGCTATTCATTGCACCTGTATCCACCAGAAACTTCTTAGCCGAACCATAAAAATCCGCTGTGACATATGGACCACGCTGATCTACAGGTATTTGAACTGGTCCTTCACCCTGTCCTTGACTGTCCTAGTTATAGGACATCCCAAATCATAATCATCGTGATAGTACTGCCTTCCCCGGGGGTCATCAAAATAGTTCTGATCGGAGCGACCCCACGAGGATCCCCCACCCTGAACCTCATTGCAACCACCCTCACCAAGACCCTGTCCACCTGCACCCGGACCTCTTGGGGCTGCAACCTTCTGCAACAGGTACGGACACTCATTCCGCCAGTGCCCCTCCTTCCTATATTAAGGACATTGGTTCGGCCCCACCCGACCTCCACCTTTGCCTGCGCCACGCAACCGTTGAGCCGGACCAGTGCCAGGTCATTTACCAGACCCCATTGTTGCCTGTTGCATAAATACCTTAGTCTTCAACTCCTTGTTCTTCTTCTCCACCTTCTCCTTCTCCTCATTTTCCCTGTGCTCATAGTACTGAGCCATACTCAATATCACGGAAGGGAAGGAGGTATTCAAGGTGCTCTTAGAAGCCTGCAACCAAGTCGCGATGTCAGGGAGTAGGTTCATAGTGAATCTGTTAGCAAACAACCGGACACTGCCTTACACCGATAAATCTTGTCCACTTAAATGCAGAAACACCCCTTCAAAAGGAGTGAAAAAAATCTGACACACTTGCATCCTTCTATCGACATGCCATTACCTTGTCCCAATCTACTCGTCTGGGAGGAATAAGAGAGTGCGTTAAGTAATGATACAACTCAGCAACACCAGTATTTCAGCCTCAGGCTGTTGTGAATGTATCTAGGACCCTAATTAGATATTCCCAATGTATGCCCTTATGTTGTTATAACAAATCATATCCTTATAAAGGCATAAGAATCATATGCATATCAAGTCATAGCCAATGCAGTCCAAATATGGCAAGGCTACTCCCATAGACTCCTAGAAAGTAGGGGTGGGCGGCCAGCTACGCTCCGTGCACGGAGTGTGCGTAGTGCCGCCTACTCCGCATTTTGCGGAGCTGGCGTAGCCAGGCGGGACTACGCACGCTCCGCAGACGGAGAGTAGCTGGCCGCCACCCGCCTCCCTCCCGCCCTCCCTAAATACTTTCAAATAAAGGAATCAAATAATTTAAAAAGCACTTACCTTGCCCGCCGCTGCCCGCCGCGTCCCCGGGGCTCGCTATCTTCCGTCTTCCGTCTTCTTTACTAACGCGCATGCGCGGGCGGCCGCGCATGCGCATTTTCACGAGAAAATGCGCATGCGCGGCCGCCCGCGCATGCGCATTAGTAAAGAAGACGGAAGACGGAAGATAGCGAGCCCCGGGGACGCGGCGGGCAAGGTAAGTGCTTTTTAAATTATTTGATTCCTTTATTTGAAAGTATTTAGGGAGGGCGGGAGGGAGGCGGGTGGCGGGGCTGGCGGCCAGTGGTGTTTGCGGAGTGGGGCTACGCGGAGTGCGGAGGTGGGCGTAGTTTCTCGCCCACTTCGCGTAGCTCCACGAAGCCCCACTCCGCCAACTCCGCCCAGGGTTACTAGAAAGTACAACACGTTCTTGAACAAACCAAACCTCCAGCAGCCTGGGTATTACCCCTGCTGCTGTTTTGATTTGTCCTAGAACTCCTGAGAGTCCTGAAAGAACTGCCAGTTCTTAGTGGCGTCTTATGTCCAACCTTACGTCAAACTCAGCACCTTCCAGGTATAAATATATCAGCATCTGCCTTAAGCAACACACAGTGGTTTGGAGCAGATCGGCTATCTACTTGCCTGACGCCCTGCTGATGCGAGTGCCGAAGGAAGCCGACCCTCCCTGCTGACGCACTGAGAAAGACGCTGTCTTTTCTCCTGTCGAGAAATCCAGCTCCAGTGTTTCCCTGATACCCTTGCGGGTTTCTGGGAGATCGAGTCCTGAGAGAGAGATACAAGACCTCCTTCATTCTATACCTAAGGTACGGAGCTGATTAGACCGACAGAGAATTCTTGATTCAGATTCTTGGCAAAAACTGTAACTCATCTACTCCTTCCCACGTACTAGGCTTAGGTTAGGTACACTGGGGTAGGCGTATCTTAGAAACACCAGTGGAGTACGTTTAGTCATTATTTTATCATTGTATGTATTTTATCCATTTTAAGTATCATATGGCTTAGAAACCATATAAATGCTTTTACAGTATTATTTCATAATACTCCTTTTACTGTACGCACTTTACTTTATGACAAGTATTGCAATTGTGGCAATTCATTTCTCTTGCATGAGAAAGTAGACTGCTCAATAAATAACCCTTTTATTGAAAATGCCCGTCTCTCTATTTCTCTGCATTTCTGGTGAAACGAAGCATGCACGATTGACTGAGTAATATAGCTATCTATTGTTTCGGCAACTCTTGAGATATATTCCTTATTGCAGGGGGAACAAAGTTGTCATGTGATATGGTTGTCAGAAGCTAATCCCTTCTTGTCTATTCAGGAAAGCTAAACACCTTCTTGAATACTCGAAAAGTTTCTAGTGACCTCTGAGCTAGCTGGCACACACAATCAAGTCTAACATATTCAATAGAGACCTAGTCGACCTAAGTCCTACGTCTAAGCTATCGTTTATGTTATTCCAATGCGCAGAGCCTACTGGGAATATAGGAACTACACTACAAGGCTTCTCACCAGGTTTCCGTTCCTGATCCCATGCCCTAATCTCATTCCAAGTGCCCGCCAATTCCACCACATGGTCCTGTGTATGCACCTGCCTCCATATATCTACTGGTACTAGCAACCTGAAAAACATCTTGATACCGGCCAGCGTCATGACTGTTGATGAGGCGGCTTCTATTAATTCTTAGTAATATGCAGTTGGATTTTTTTCTAGGGTCCGTCAGCTGACTCTTGAGGGCTAACACCTCACTCCTAAACCCATTGTTCCTGAAAACGTGCCTCTGCCCGTGGTTGAACAACAACATCCTGCACATTATGCTATTCTGGGATCTCAGGATGGAAAATAGGATGAACCTCCTGCATCGGAAATTGAGATACAATCGTCGGTGTGTTCTGATGTAACGTACCCCGATAACCAATAATCGTCGCAACATTACTAAAAACATCATTAGGGGGCCATATCAGCAGCGTTACACGGTCACAAATGTCATATATGATTTGTGGTGCCGCACCTCTGAAACGCTGTTACCACAACCCTATCAATGTACCTGACCTATGCTTGAGGGCATGCTGCTGTACAAACGGCTCAAAACTTTCAACACACTCAACACGTCAGCTACACTGTAGATCGGCTACCACGTTTTTCTACTCATTCCCCACATCCAACCAAATCAGTACCCGCCCCATTTGTTCTTGTGCCGCAGCCCAATTACCCTCGTCCAACCCACACACTGGTGTCATTGCACCCAACGATGCCGGGGTTGAAATATCTGGAAAAGACACAATGGGTGAATGGACAGGCACCAATATTAGGAAGGACTGCGTCGAAGGTGTGAGAGAGGGGGGAGAAACATGCGCTGGGACAACAGACAGTGGGAGGACCTGCAACTATTGCACAAGCGGCTTGCAAAGCCAGGGAGGGGGGCAGGAGGAGCCGTGGCTGAAGCAGCCGGGTCTGAGACAGAAGCGTCAGATGCAGAAACAGGAAGGGCAGAAGACTGAGATGTTGGAACAAAAAGGTATATCGTCTGTGGGGCGTAGGGAGGTGGGGGCCGGACTTCTAATAGTTCTTCCACAAAGGCATCAACTTCCTCTCGGGCAACATAAGACTTATCACATTGCAACCAAAACTTCCTATCAGCACACTCTATATCCTTCTCTATTTTCTCTCTATCGTAGGTTACTGCTTTCTGTGTTACTGTTTTTATTTTTTCTTTCCAGGCCTCCTTCTCTGCTTGTGTGCGCCTTTGCCTAGCTTCATTCTGACAGACTTGGTGTGAATCAAACATCGACTGCCTTCTTCTCCTGGCAAAAAATTTATCCTGCAGATAATTACATTTCTGTTCATCAAAGGTACGGGTCGGTGGCCACTGAAGCTCTGCATTGTTCTTTGTATATTTGTGCCATAGTGTACCAAACATAATAGGGCCAATGCCATGCTTGGTATACATATGGACATTCGGGGTGCCTTCAGGAGACACAGGTTGCCTCTCCTCCAGCTGAGCTTCGGCAGAACAACAGCAGCACACCACAATTTACTCAGACAAGGCATCTTAACATCAGACACACTCACTGTTCACATGAAACCAACCGCTCACCAAACAACAGGAATCTAAAAGGCAGCCTACATACAGAGTGCACCCAAATAAGGCAGTCCAGAGACTGCAACAGACAGTCCGGAGACTGTACCAAGACAAGGCTTTCCGAAGACTGCACCAGACAGTCCGGAGACAGTACCAAGACAAGGCAGTCCGAAGACTACACCAGACAGTCCAGAGACTGTACCAAGACAAGAAGACAGGCTTTAGCCTCAGGCCATTTCAAGAGTAAACCAAATTCAGCAAGTAGCCTGGCAGAGCGTTCGCAAACACTCTGTGTCTCTAGGGTCCAAGGACCCACCCAGTTCAAACAAGCCAAGAATGATCCTCTGACCATATTCAAGATTATCCAAGATGGCGCCATGATTACTAAGAGAAAACACACCTGGTGCACACAGTTTGAGCCAAGTTATTCTCCAACATCGACTCTTCAGACTAAAAAGTCAGATACAAGGGTTTCGCCTTTTCATGACCCCAGCCGAGATGACAGCTGGGCGAGGCTCCGCCTGATGAGACAGGCGGGGCAGCTGCAAGAACTAAGCTCGATAGTTTGGGGATCCCTAATTCACCCATCCGACCGGACGCGGTCCCAACCTCCACACCTTATTCGGGGCAAGATGTGTCAGCCCAATGGAGTCCCTGTTCAGGTGCCAACTAATCAAAGTGAATTGAAATGGGCCACCCGGTTCACTCGCGATCACCCCTCGGCCTTCCTAGAAATGAAGAGTCGGGATAACAGTGGAGAATACAATCTAACACCTTTATTAGTAAAATACAGTGCAGTGGAGCCCGCTCTGACCAGCCTTGTGGGATAGCTGTTGAGGGACTGGCCCCAGAACACTTGGTAACACAAAATAAGCAATCCAACACTTCTCAAAACCCCAGCCCTGATTGAAAAATACTGCTTGGGTAGAAAACTGAACAAAGAAGGCACTGAGGAATGAGCTACCACCTGCAGAATGGGTACACGTTATCAGGCTTCCAAGGCCATCTTACTCGGTCTCAGATCTCTCTAGTGTGTGAGCACAACTATGTCTAGGGATAGGTATGCAAAGCTGAATGAATTATTATCTTCCTGCCTCTTAGTTCCAACCTTGGAATGAGATAAGGGAACTTTCTTAAAAGCAGCTTCTGCTGAAACAAACAGTTCTTCTTACAAAGTAACATGGCGACTACAGAAAGGAAAATGGCGTCTCAGATGATAACTTTAGCCTGCACTACTTTACTAAAAGCTAGACACGCACACATTTGCAATAGCGATCAATATAAAATAGCTACATGAATGCTAACGCAACACAGTATACGTCATGAGGCATGGGGCATTGGATTCTAACAGTAGAAGTTAGGATCTACTGGGGTCAGCTGTAGACAATCAATCAGACATTTGTAAAGTGCGCTACTCACCCGTGAGGGTCTCAAGGCGCTGGAGGGAGTGGGAAAGATTCAGCTACTGATCAAGCAGCCAGATTTTGAGGAGTCTGGGACTGCCGCAGGTGGATGGGGAGGGTGTTCCATGGCTTGGCAGCGAGGTGGGAGAATGATCTGCCGCCGGTGGCTGTTCGGCGGATGCGTGGGACAGTGGCGAGGGCTAGGTCAGTGGAGCAAAGCTGGCGGTTCAGGCGTAGAAGGAGGGTCGTTCGTTGAGGTAGGCTGGTCCGGCGTTGTGGAGAGCCTTGTGAGCGTGGGTGAGGAGTTTGAAGGTGATCCTCTTATTGACCGGAGCCAGTGCAGGTCTCTCAGGTGGATGGTGATGTAGCTTTGGCGAGGGTGTCCGAGAATGAGGCGTGCGGAGGCATTCTGTATTCGTTATTTCTGGAGTTTGGCCGTCGTTCCCGCATAGAGGGCGTTGCCATAGTCCAGTCTGCTGCTGACAAGGGCTTGGGTGACCGTCTTTCTGGTTTTGGTGGGGATCCATCTGTAGATTTTGCGGAGGATTCGGAGGATGCTGAAGCAGGAGGAGCAAACATCGTTGACTTGCTGGTTTATAAAGAGCGTTGAGTCCAAGATGAACCCCAGGATGCGTGCATGGTTGGTGGGTATCGGGGCAGCTCCCAGCAACGTTGGCCACCAGGAGTCGTCCCACGTGCAGGGGTTGGGGCCGAGGATGAGGACCTCCGTTTTGTCAGAGTTGAGTTTCAGATGGCTGGTCTTCATCCACTCTGCAACAGCCTTCATTCCCTCGTGCAGGTTGGATTAGGCGGAGGCTGGGTCCCTGGTGAGGGAGAGCATCAGCTGGGTGTTGTCGGCATATGAGATGATGTTGAGGTGGTGCGCTCGGACGATGTCGTTGAGCGGTGCCATGTAGATGTTTAAAAGGGTAGGGCTGAAGGATGATCCTTGGGGTACACCACAGGTGATCATGGAGGCTTCAGATTGGAAGGGGGGGAAATGTACTTTCTGGGTACTGCCAGTGAGGAAGGAGGTGATCCAGTTCGGGGTTTTGTCGTGGGTCCCTGCATCGTGGAGGAGTATGCGCAGGGTGTGATGGCAGACGGTGTCAAAATCGGCAAAGAGGTCTAGGAGGATGAAGGCCGCTGTTTCACCATTGTCGAGCAGGGCCCTGATGTCGGTGACGGCAATGAGAGCAGTTTCGGTGCAGAGTTCTTGTGACGGCGGAATGTCGTTGGAGCTGGAGTTGGGGGAGGCGAGTTCTTTAACGATGCTGAAGAGCTCTTTGCTGTTGTGTGCGTTGTTGTCGATGAGTTCTTGAAAAAGGTATTTTTGGTGGATCGGATGAGTTGGTGGTGGTTGCGTCTGGCATCCTTGGTGGCTGCGTGGTTGTCTGGTGTCTGGTCTTGGCGTCACTGCTTCTCCAGTCTTCGGCAGGTATGCTTGGAAGTCTGGCGGTCGGCGTTGAACGAGATGGCTCTTGTGTCGGTGCTCCTGTTATTGGTCTGAACGGGACGAGGGTGTTGGTGCAGTTGTTGATTCATTGTCTGAAGTTGTGGCCCGCTGCGTTGGTGTCTGAGGGCTCGAATGGGGGGCCTCGGGCGAGGGTGGTGAGGAGCTGGTCTTCGGTGACTTTGCTCCAGCTGCACTGTGGGATTCGTTTTGGTTGGCTGTGTGCAGTGTGTTTCTCGAAGGAGAAGTGAATGCAGTGGTGGTCGGTCCAGTGGAGTTCGGTCGTGTGGCTGATGGTGTCGTGATTGCTGGCGGAGAAGAAGGGGTCTGGCGAAGTGGGTGGGAGTTATGACGAGCTGTTTGAGTCTGAGATTGAGGAGTTGTTGTCCTTGGCGTTCTCAAGGTGGAAGTTAAGGTCTCCGAGGAGAATGAAGTCTGTGGAGGCGAAGGCGTGCGTGCTGAAGAGGTCAGCGATGGAGTAGCTGAACTGTGGTTGGGAGCCCGGGGGTCTTTAGAGTGTAGACAAGGGTTCCTCTAAGGGTGGTGTTGTGATCGACGTGGATCTGGAAGTGTAGGTGTTCGGCCTTGCTGAGGGTGTCTTCAGGGTTGGTCGAGATTCTGATGGGGTTCCTGTGTACGATGGAGATTCCTCCTCCCGGTTTGTTGTTGTTTGGGTCCCTGCGGGTGATCTTGTAGCCGTCTGGGATGGCTGTGGTTATGTTGGGCGCCAAAGAGGTGTTCATCCAGGTCTCTGTCAGAAAGGTGACGTCCAGGGAGGTAGAATCGAGACGGTCCCAGAGTTCGATAGCGTGCTTGTGGACTGAGCGGGTGTTGGGAAGTATGCATCTGAGATTGGTGAGGCCTGCTTTGTTGGGATGGGCTGCACGCGCTGGAGTGCGTTGGCTGGTGTAGCTACAGTTCGGCAGGTGAAGGGTCCATGGGTGAGCTACAGGGCAGCCTGGAAGCAGGTGCAGATTTGGCCGGTGTTGAGTGTGTTGAGGGAGTTGGCGTCGTATCAGCGTCAGGTGTCGAGGTGTTTGCGGGGGTCTGGCGCCAGGCGCTGTCCAGGCACAGACGGGCTTGACTTAGGCACGACCGTGCAGCGGTCTCCATTAAGTAGGGGATGGGGGAGGGAGGAGGAGCAGCTGAGAGGCAGGCGCAGCGTGGTCAGGAAAGCCGAGGGCAAAAGGACTAGGGGACAGACAGAGGGCAAAAACAAAATCCTAACAGGACAGAACCAAGACGAAATGTAAGCCAGACAAGGCAAAATACAGTGACACAATCAAAAAAATAAAGCAGGAAAAAAACAGTACCGGCACCAGCAAGGTAATTAGGCAGGTAAGTTCTTGTCGGAGTTAGAGGAGAAGGGTTTGGCTTACAGGACCATTAATACTTGCCGCTCAGCAATATCGCCGGGCCATTTTCCTTTTCAGAATGTCCCAGCTGCAGAACACCCTATGGTGTCTAGGTTGATGAGAGAGATCATGTTATCAAGACCTTCAGTCCCTACATATTCTTCCCTTTGGGATATTATTGTTGTCCTGAAACTTTTGGAGTCATAGCAGGACAACATATTCCTCTCACTGAAGCAATTTACGGGAACATTGGTGATTTTACTATGTCTCATATCATATCCTGCAAATGTAAATCAGATGGGGGGGCATGGCTAGCAGCCGCTAGAGATGGCTGCATAGCTGATGAGCTCTGTGTGAGAGGTGCCCTTTTTCATCAATCCGATCACCTATCCGTCCAGTAATAAGGCCCTCAGGGCAAGAGCTGAAGTCCGGGATGGAGCGGCATACACCGGCAAAGTCGAAAGGGGCTCCGACGCGGTGAGCAGACAGTGGCGATTATCAGACGCGGTGGGCCTTTGCTGTGTCATCGAATCCGCGACCTGCCATAGTTCTGCAGCCGGCCGGAAGTGATAGCGAGCCGGCAGCCGCGGCAGCGGAAGTGCCCCCTACTCCGGCCGTGGCGGAAGACGGGCGTCTAGAGACCCACCAACAGCGTAGAACCAACAGCAGCGGTGATCCTCCGGTTCCTAGTAGCCGCAAGAAGTCATAACAGCCCGGTACTCACCCACCGGAACCCTTGGTCTTCACTGGCTGCTCCGCGAATGCTACCGGCGCCTCTCTGCTGAGTTGTGCTCCCCGCTGGCAGTGAAGTGGCGCCGGTGGAGACCGCGGTGGTACCTGCGGCACTTACCGGCCCGCCCCACAGAGAACGCGACAAAGTCAGCGCACTGATCGACGAAGGAAGGCGGGGAGAGTGAGGAGCAACAGTGAGTGTATTGACCTATTGCATGAAGGCCCCCCATTAAGCAGTGAAGTGCCGCATGTGGTAGATGCGGCAGTGATCGCAAAATTTGCAGGCGCCACCTCGTGGGACCAGACTGGACAAACGTAAGGCAGGAACTTACAGGCAGACCTTCCCGATGCCCCTCCCCTGCAATAGGGAAGGAAAGCATACTTACCCATACCGGAGGTAAAGGCACAGAACGTGTGCAGGCACCAGGGGCTTCAAAAGTCAGTCAGCCCAGTGGCCCACGCGAAACGACCCCGCTCAACAGCTGACGGCGGAGACAGCACTGTGTCCAGAGACCCCCCCCCCCGACTGGCCGGACTGCCCCAGCGGACTGTATATACTGTTTCCAGGACGACTTCAACTCCATTATTGGCCATGTTAGCACCATCCTCACTACCCTGACTCGTGGCACACACTCAGATGAACGTGAGCGCCCGCCGGCTGCTATAGGTGATCCACTGGTGTGACAGCCACATCGCGCCGTCCCTCTTACAAACTTGGCCTGGTCATTCGCCTATCCCTATACTAACCTGACAGCGACAAACCTTCAGGAAGAGACACCATGGCTGGAAGAGGCTCGAGAAACCACTCAACGCAGGCCAAGTTGGATAAGTATGCATATGAGAAGGGCAACTCACAACTTCCAGAGGGCCGTTCGTCCACGGGAAAGCCACCTGAGGGAGATGGGATGAAAAAAGTCACGTTAGAAGACATAATGAAAGCATTATCTGCGGTCCAAACGACGGTTGGGACGATCTCAACAGACGTGTCTTTATTAAGGGCAGATTTCCACAAAATGACGGAGCGAATCAAAGAAGTAGAAATACTTGCGAAGTTGCTGGTGGAGGACACGTCAGAACTGCAGACAGAAATGAAGCGACTCGAGGCAGATAAACTTCTAAAAGACAAGCTGGACGACCAGGAAGGGCGCTCGCGACGCAACAATGTGGAAATTCTTGGTCTTCCTGAAATGGAAGGGACTCAAGCTATGGGCATGTATATAGAAGACTTGATCAAAACCAAACTACAACCAAAGGGATTATCAGACTTCTTTTCGGTGGAAAGAGCCCATAGAGTCCAGACCACGGCCGGTCCTGGACAGGTTATTCAACTTTCGTGACCGTGACACAATCCTTCAGGCAGCAAGAACATCCCAGCCGATCCGTGTTCACAACTCCACACTTGCATTCTTTCCAGACTACACAACAGAGGTGGCCCGCCGTAGGAGAAGCTTTATGGAGGTCAAAAAAGAATTACGGGCGCGAGAACTCCCCTACTCCATGCTATTCCCGGCCCGGCTGCGAGTAGTAGCCGACAATAAGACGTGGTTCTTTGACTCGCCAGAATCTGCACACGATTGGCTGGAGGGCTGGAGACATGGGGGAACACGACGCCGCGCCAACGGAAACCACCGCCAGCAACAGGAGGATGACAGAGCTGGATCTCAAGAGCAGAGACAGGAAGGACAGCACCGATCACTTGAACCGGAGACGGAAGAAAATAGACTGGAACAAGATCTTTAACCTCTTGACTTTAACTGACATTAATGCAGTACCAATTACTATCTATGGCCCAGCTCTAGATTCTGAACTGAGGCGAGCCCGGGGGAGCCAGTAAGGGCCGCCGCCTCTACGGTCCTTGTACGCCGACAAGCAAGTACAATGGTTTGGGTTGGGGTAAAGCACTCTGCTAAGTTGGGGTGGCGGGCGGTTCTCAGTGCGTTAAGCAGGGAGGCATGGAGGGCGTGGGATGGGAAGGGAAAGTTCTGTTTGGTTTATGTTTTAGTATAATGGCGCGAATTCACAACAGGTTCATACAGAATGCACAAAGGAAGGACAGCTGCATCACACTTGAGGTAGAAGAGACACGCATAACAAATCGGCGACTACACCATCTAAGTTTTAACGTCACTACACAACAGCGATTCTGTGGCGTCTGGTAGGCCCTCCCTAGCAAGCAATTAACAGGGCAACCTCCCTCATGACATGACACAAACGACCCCTGTATCACCCCTAAGAATACTGACATGGAATGTACGAGGTCTGGGGGATAAAATAAAGAGAGGTCTTGTATTGCAGGCCTTGAAGAGGCATAATCCAACAGTAGTCCTTCTACAAGAGACCCACCTAACAGGGAGGGCTCAACAGGCACTGGACAGACGAGGATACAAAATGGCGGCACACTCTGAGTTCACTTCAGGCTCTAGAGGGACGGGAGTCCTTGTCAAAAAGACATCATCATTCATACTGCTACAGTCTAAGACAAACGACCAAGGTCGCTTCGCAGCGATACAAGGTCAATGGGAGGGGAAACTTCTGAACATAGTCTCAGTGTACATCCCGCTAGCATTACAGTCGGTGGCACTGCCTGCACTAGGGACATTCCTCTTAACTCCACCGGAGGGGGACCTCATTCTGGGAGGGGACTTTAACACCACCATAAACATGGCAACTGACAGATTTCCGGTACAACCACAAACATTAGGTCCCTCCCGTTTCCAGGGCTTTCTAGAGGCAATGGGACTCATAGACGTTTGGCGACACACTCACCCAACGACGAACCAATACACATACTACTCCACGGTGCACAATAGTCTGTCACGAATAGATTACTTTCTAATGGGGGGTTCTGGGCTACAAAATGTTGAAGAGGTAGAAATTAGACCCAGGGGCATCTCAGACCACTCTCCTGCGCTACTGACTCTCTCTTGCCGGGAAAAAGCCTGCAGGAGAATATTCTCCATATACCCTAACTATCTGAACAACCCCGGCATCCGGAAAGATCTCAAACACGCTACTAGGCACTTCTTCGATGAAAATGCTACTTCAGTGAAGTCACCATCCATTCTTTGGGAAGCGTATAAGATGGTTCTCCGTGGCCAAGCTATTGCCTCCATCACGGGGCACAAGCGGTCTCAACAAAGAGAGCTGGGTGAGATAGAGCTCGCCTTACACACGGCGCACATAGCACACATGGTAAACCCTTCCCATGAATCGGCCCATGACTTACAACTACAGCAGCAGCGCCATAGAGACTATTTGCAGCACCAGACCATGACTTACATCACTGCTACGACACACAGAATTTACGATATAGGCGACAAAGCAGGGAAAATGTTGGCATGGCTGGATCGCTTAAGGGAGGACCCGGAGGGATACAACAGCTATACTCACAGACAGGCACCTTACAGACGCATCCAGAAAACATAGTACATACATTAGCTGATCACTTCGAAGAAGTTTACACCCCAACACGAGAAATATTAGAATCCGAAGTACTCGCCTCGCTTAGCCCAATAGCAACCAGTACCCTCACACCCGAGGCAGTCACAGAGTTAGAGGGTGATCTCACGGTAGAGGAACTGCACACTACCATAGGTGCTATACAGTCTGGAAAAGCGCTGGGCCCCAACGGAATCCCCATAGAGTGGTACAAGCTCATGTCCGACGCGCTGTGCAAACCGCTGCTAGCAATGTACAATGACAGCCTAGCAGCAGCGATACTTCCGCTAGACCAACGCACAGCAACGATAGTGGCAATTCCCAAACCGGGGAAACCTCCCGACACATGCACCTCCTGGCGCCCGATCTCACTTCTGAATGCGGAAGTTAAACTCTTAGCAAAAGTTCTGGCAAATCGGTTAACGCCCCAACTCTCCCAGCTAATACACCCGGACCAATCAGGTTTCATGCCACACCGTAACACAGCTCTTAACCTCAGGCGAGTACACGGTGTACTGGCACAAGCTGCAACATTATTAAAGCCGGCAGTAATACTGTCTCTAGACGCAAAAATGGCTTTTGATTTAGTGGAATGCCAGTACCTCCTCGCAGTCGTCACCCACATGGGTTTTGGCCCCAAATTCCTGGCGTGGATACGACTCTTAAACACGGAACCGATAGCTCAAGTGGCAGCCAACGGCCACATTTCACATACTATAAAACTAGAGAGGGGAACGCGACAGGGATGTCCATTGTCGCCGTTATTATTTGCACTGGCGTTGGAACTGTTAGCAACCCTAATTAGGATGACCCCACTACTAAAAGGAATTACCTGGATGGCGGGATGGGAAGACCGCATCTCCCTTTACGCCGACGACATGCTGTTATACCTGACTGACCCCGACCGTAGTATACCTGCACTTCTCGAAATTTGTAATACACACGGTAAAACATCAGGATACACGATCAACTGGTCTAAATCGACTCTTTACATCCTGACAGGCCCTGACCCATGACTACCAGCCGATTGTCCGGTACTGGTGACCAGAGACTCGTTTAAATGTTTAGGTATACATATTACAAGAAACGAGAGAGACTTTTGTGTTGTGTTATGTGTTAGCTGCTGACCTGTTGGTCTGAAAGCGCTGGGACACTCCTTTGGAGTAGCTGAGCGCTATACAAAACCCCCCATAACATAACATAACTTCTTTAGTAAAAATCTAGCCCCCCCCCCCGGCCAGACTAAAACGTGACGTCAAACACTGGTCATCTTTGCCCCTAACTTTGCTGGGAAGAGCGGCACTATACAAGATGATGACCTTGCCACGATTCCTATATGCTCTTGACAACGCACCATACCAGGTACCGCCACATTATTTAAACAAGTAGCAACGCAGGACTCAGCTCTGCTGTGGGGCAACCTACCAGCACGGATAGCCCAGAGTAAATTAAATAGGAGCTGGTACGATGGAGGGATTGCATTGCCAAGCTTACAATTATATTTTTGGGCGACTCAGCTTAAAGTCATTAATCACTGGATTCATGCACCACGAGATGACCCAGCATACCGAGCAGATAGGACACAACTAGGTACAAATAACATGCTGGCGGTACTCTACAATAATAGTCAAACCACGAAACTAATAGGGCCCACGAAACAGACAGTCGCACTATGGTATAAAGCCCAGGCGAAGTTGGGGTGGAAAGGAACTATCAACAAGCTCACCCCGCTCTGGGACACCAAAGTATTGGGACACTTAAGGAGTAGCAAAGGCTTTACACAATGGGACAATATTGGAATTTCCACGGTGGGAGACATGTGGGAGAAGGAAACGGTGATTCCTTTTACACAACTCCAACAACAATATGATTTAGCTCAGACTGAAACTTATAGATATATACAAATCAGACATGCCTTACTGGCAGCAATCCCAGTAGACACGAACGTCCCAGAGGCCTCACCATTAGAAGACCGTTTGCTCACAGACTTCATGCAGCAGCGCGCAACATCCCTCACGTATCGAAAGATTCTCAACAATATGCCTGACCCTACCCTTAAACTCCGGAACCAGTGGATGGAAGAGGTGGGTGACATGGACGAAACTGATTGGTTGACAGCCCTGGCGTCCCCCAGGGAGGTGGGCATTTCAGCCAAATTCCGGCTGGTACAATTAAAAATAGTCCATCGTGTATACTATACCAGAACCACCTTGCACAAAATACACAGCGCAGCGCACCCATTCTGACTCAGGAGATGTGGGGCTGTGGGACTGCCCAGTTATTATAGACTATTGGCGCCAGGTCCTGCACACCATTTCCCAGATGCTGGAGATCTCTCTTCTGCCCGAACCGCGGAAATGTCTTCTGAACGTGTGGGACCCTACTGATCTTACTTGCCATGGACAAACATGGGTTAGACTTGGCCTCATGGTAGCAAAGAGAGACATAGCGCAGAGGTGGGGCGTGGCTGAACCCCCTACATTGGCATTTTGTTGTAGAAATATGGACCTGGTCATGGTAACGGAGCGCACAGTCTATGAAACCAGGGGAAACCCACGTAAGTGAAACAAAATATGGGCTCCTTGGAACACCTTTTGAGGGGAGATATGTGAAATGTTGCCGGAAAGAGATCTCGATAGCTCAGAAGATGAGGAGGATGAGGGATAGCCCTGTACTGTTATCGGGAGCGTGTCTACCTAGACGAGATCCATATAATGTGTCGACTGTCTTACGAATTGATGCACTGTCTAAATGAACTTGATTGCTTATGTATCTAAATTACAAATCACTTACTTAACTACGAATGTAACCTGCTTTTCTAAACGCTGTCATTATAACTGATGTTCTATTTAATAAAATGTTTTAAAAAAATAAATAAATGTGAATCAGATGCGAGAGCTCTCGATATTTCAGCCAGACTTTTTTTCCCTGAATTGGGTATCTCACTATTTTAGGGAGAATTAAATCTAATACTATTTATTCATTTAATTTATAAAACGCACTATCACCAAAAAGGCATCCTGGCGCTGACACTAGAGTGGTTCACTACCCAGCTTTTTTCCACCATCCATTGTTATGCCTCAAAGCATATTATTATTATTATTATTGAATTTTGTACCGCGCACGGTTACCATGGGGCATCCCAGCGCTTATAGACACCAGAGCAGGCTACTAACAGAAAACAGAGAAGCTACAGTTATTCTGGGAACAGATATGTTTTCAGATGTTTCCGGAATCTGAGAAGGTTTGGTTCGGACCGCAGCGAGAATGGGAGGGAGTTCCAGGCGAGCGCTGTATGGATAGAAAAACTCCTGCCACCTGAGCGGGCTCTCCTGATTCTCTTAGTCTGAAGGAAATGTTTATTGTCAGAGCGTAAGGCTCTTGTAGACGTATAGGGGCAAATCATGTCCTTCAGAATAGCTGGTCCTTTCCCCTGTATGCTCTTGTGGGCGATGAATAATTCAATCAACAAGAGAGTAAGGGTCGGAATAAACACTCCCATGCCCCTCATCAAATCAAGCGGAGTAGCGCTCGTAAAGCAGAAACATGTTGACCTCTTTTTAGTTTTTCTTTTTGCACTTTGTTAAGGGACTGATTGGTTCTAATTTGCACAACCTTTCATTAGTCCAGGAAAATTATCACGTTTTCCAAAACACTGTTTTTAATAGAGTTAGAGCTACCCTCCTATTAAAATAATTTCGAGGAGTAGCCCACACTCTTTTTAATTCACTGTCACTTTCCTTAGCTAACAAAGAGAGCCCAATGAAGACAACTGGCTACCAGTGTTTCACTGGGGCCTGAGGGTTCTTTTTAGCTAAGTCTTTGAGCACGTGCACTCTATCTTTTCCTACTGTTAATAATTTTCTTTTCTTACAGTTCAGTAGTGCCTGTTTAATTCATTGCTTGCCTACTGTGTTGGATGTTTGCATTAACACTCTCTTGTTGTTGGTAATCTTGTGGGCGATGCACAGGGCCTTACAGGTAACTCTCTCTTTAACAGGGAGCCAATGGAGTGCTTTTAAAGCAGGCCTGGCTGACTGCCTGGCCGGAACACTCCGCAGCAGCCTTGCTGCTGCGTTCTGCACTTGTTGCAGGATCTTAAACGTTGACTCTGGTGCTCCAAGAAAGAGCGCGTTACTGTAGTCCAGGCGTGAGATGATTAATCCTTGGACTAACAGCTTCCGGGAGAGTTCTGGTAACAGGGGGAGAACCTTACGGGCCGACCGGAGCATTCCATAACAAACGCCCGCGATTTTCTTGGCGTGTGTCCTAAAGGACAAGTCCGGTTCCAGCCAGACCCCCAGGCTCTTGATCTCTTTTTTTGGGTCAGGCGGGGTGCCCATGCAGTTGGGCCAGCTGCTTGGCGAGAGGGCAAAACTTGAATGGCCCAAGATCATCAGCTCAGTTTTTGAGCCATTCAGTTTGAGCGATGACCTGGACATCCAATCAAACACATCTCTCAAGCAAGCATGGAGTGTCTCAGGCTGTTTCTCCAGCTGTGTAAGACTCACCACTAGCTGGGTGTCATACGCGTAGCTTATGGTCTTAAAGCCAAACGGAGACACCACACCCTCCAGGGGTGCCATATACACGTTAAATAACGTGGGGATAAGGGATGAGCCCTGTGGCACCCCGCAGTGGAGTGGGAGGGGATTTTGCATTTCCTTCCCAAACCTCGAAGGTACGCCCCTCCAAAAAAGGAGGACAACCATTCCAGGGCCACTCCTGTGACACCCGACTCAGCTAGACGTTGTATCAGCACCCCATGGTTGACGGTATCGAAGGCCGCACTGAGGTCCAGGAGGATCACTGCCACTGATCCCCCTGCATCCAAAGTGTTTCTGGCCTCCTCTACCACTGCTAGCAGAGCCGTGTCCGTACCATGGCCTGGTCGAAATCCCGTCTGGGAGTCCCTCAACCGGCCATTCTCCTCAAGAAAGTTTGATAACCGATGGTTCGCCAGCCTCTCGGCAATCTTACTCACTCCTGGTCGTAAGGAGATGGGCCTGAAATTGGCCAAGTTCTGCGGGTCGAAGCCCGGCTTCTTCAGAAGCGCTTTGACAACCGCACTTTTCCAGTCAGGCGGCACTGTCCCCTGAGTGAACGAGAGATTGATCAGATCGGTCAGGGGCTCTCCTATCGCCAGGGCGGCCTGCTTAACGTACCGCATCGGGACAGGGTCCCGAGGTGAGCCACTTTTCATGCTCCCGAGGACCTTCAGTACTTCACCTGTAGATACAGGGCCAAATGACGTCAGTCGATTTTCCGACATGCTGAAGTCCTCAGAAGGGGGCGATGTTCCCAAGACCGAGGGGAGAGAACTAATAATAATGTCGATTTTGTTTTTGAAGTAGGTGGCTAATTCCAGACATTTTTCCTGTGGTCTATCATAGACAGGAGTAGGCTCAGGTGGTTTAAGAAGCTCCTTCATCACTAGGAAAGCTTCCCTGGATGAGGACGCAGCATGGTTTACTCTCTCCCCATAAAAGGAGGCCTTAGCAGTACGTATAGCACGTTTGTATATTCTAAGTTCGATGCGATATTTTTCCCTGCTATCTATCTCCGGGCACCTTCTCCATAATCTCTCCGCGCGTTTGCAGTTCTGTCTCAGGGTTCTGAGCTCTGGGGTATACCAAGGGGCAGACCCCATTCTCTTGTCCCTAATAAGCATCTTCTTGAGGGGAAGCACATGGTCCAGTGCATTGGTCAACCAGTTCCTCACTATAACATCTGCAGTCCACGGGTCACAGCCCTTCTCAGGCTGAGTGTCCTCCAGACGGGCATTCCAAGTGTCTACCGGGAGCCTTGACCATGCCCTATCTATTCTAAATTCCCTGAGTGGGAGCGTGTCATCACACTTAATCTCCCAGTTAGCCATGATCAATGAGTGGTCAGACCAAGGAAGAGCGAGGGGAGGCATGGCGGATATACCCGTCATGTTCGAAAAGATGGGGTCAAGAAGATGACCTTTGACATGGGTGGCCCCAGTATTTATCAGTTTCATCTGCAGGGCGCTCAGCTCGCTCAACAAATTAGTAGCCCTAGGGTCAATTTCTTCATCGAAATGACAATTGAGATCTCCTAGCAAGATGAAGTTGGATGCGGCCGCAGCCAACAGAGTAGTAGTTTCCATTAGTGACGATGTAAAATCACCCATGTTTCCAGGGGGCCGGTAGACTAGGAGGCCTGTCAACGTGTAGGTAGGGGAAAATTGAAGCGAGAATTGGCAGCTCTCACAGTCCTTGACCCCTGCCTCACGTGCCTTACAACTCAGTGACTCCCTGTATAAAATGGCCAGACCCCCCCCCCCTCTCCTTGTGCCTCTGTCAAGATGGTAGATCAGATATCCCGGCGCCAGCGCTATCACCGCATCCGGACCCGAGGTGTCAGATAGCCAAGTCTCAGTGAGAAACAAGGCATCAACCTTGTGGTCCAGTAGTAGGGAGTTAGTCTCTGTAGCGTGGCAGGGGAGTGATCTGCAGTTAAGCAGGGCAAGCCGACACAAGGTAGTGGGGATGGCTTCTTCTACATCCAGGTGGCAAACTCTACATCCCCTAAAGCGCTTTCTGTCTTTGGCAACATAGCAGCATTTGTCGTATTTCGGTGTTCGGTAGGATAGGAGCTCATCCTTCGTATACCTGATCGTGATGGAGTACTGGGGACTCGCATCGGGCATAGCTACTGGCCCTGGACCCGGTTGGGCCCGGACGGGCACAGACGGGCTTAACTCTGGTGAAACTCCGGCGCTAGTCCGGCGCGTCCGCTGCTCGCGTCCGCTGCGCGGAGCCATAAGGGACTATTTATATAGGGCAACTAGACCGCTCGGCGAATGTGCCCCCACCTAAGATGGCCGCCAAAACTGGATCGAGCCCGGGCCGGTCTAAACCCAGCACCCAGGGATCGGGGACAGATGGAAATGAATTATCTGCCTAACGAGGGTAGGAGCATTCAGAAAAACAATTTTAAAAGCGATTTTAAAACTCCGTTTTTTTCGTCCTAAAAAGTCCTAAAAAGTAGTTCTAAATGCAGGGGGGATCGGACACAAGGGATAAATCAAGTACAATTCTTTATCAAATAAAAGCAGCAACTGAGCGCTCGACTAGCAGCCTCTCAGTAGTTCTTAATCCCCGGTCTGGTCACTAAGCCCTCCTTTTATAGGGCGACTAGACCGCTCGGCAAATGTGCCCCCACCTAAGATGGCCGTCAAAACTGGATCGAGCCCGGGCCGGTCTAAACCCAGCACCCAGGGATCGGGGACAGATGGAAATGAATTATCTGCCTAACGAGGGTAGGAGCATTCAGAAAAACAATTTTAAAAGCGATTTTAAAACTCCGTTTTTTTCGTCCTAAAAAGTCCTAAAAAGTAGTTCTAAATGCAGGGGGCATCGGACACAAGGCATATAAGGCTATGACGGAGAACTTTCACCCTTCGGAAACGTCTCAACCTCTCATTGCCTTAAAGAAGCCTTTCAAGGCGGTCTCCTCTCCAACCATCGCATGCCGGGTAAAGTGGGTCATACAGGAAGCTGATATTTATATCTCAGTTTTTGGAGCTCATTGGGGGTGGCTGCCAAAGCCTTTCACTTAGGTGTTCGCTTGGATGATATCTGAACATGGCCAAATGGTCTTCAGATTCTACTTTTAAGAGGTTTGTTTTAAACCGGTTATAAATGTGGCTTTGCTGGTGGTTAATCAGCTTCAAACTTCCATAATCTGACCCTCCAGTCCTGACATAGATTATAAAATGTCCTAGCTAATCTGTTGGAAAATCACCAATGTTCCTGTAAATTGCTTCAGTGAGAGGAATTTGTTGTCCCTCAAATAGTGAAAGATACCCAGGTCAGGGAAAAAAGTCTGACTGAAATATCTAGAGCGCTAGCATCTGATTCACATTTGCAGGATATGATATGAGACATAGTAATATTTAAATTCTATTAAAGACCTCCTGGTTATACTTTTGTATGTCAAGTACCCACCCTTCAATCATAACTGAGGATACGTATTCTGTATTCAGGAGTTAACATAGGCAAGAATTCTAATTGCAATGGATAGTATTACATTTCGCAAGAAGAAAGAGGAAGTGCTTTTCTTTGATTACGTTGATATATGTGTTGCTGCACGGCCATTAGTGGACTGGGTTGTTGACTTTCTCTAAAGACTCATGGAAAATATAGTCTTTATTTCTTTCCCTATTGTTTTTTTTGGACTACTAAACTAAAGATAAAAACGAAATACATAATCCTCTCCTCCCTGTCCTTAATAGAACTGAAACTTTCGTTCACATTGGCTAGGAAATTTGACATTCTTAGAACACTCTGCTTTTTCTCCATGCTTACCAAGGTACAAACTAGGAGTTGAACCTTCCATGAAGAAATTAAAGCAGACATATACAAATGTGCAATAAGGTTAATTCATGCCCACCTATACAGTAAGTCAATAAGTGCAGAAAGTCAAGGCTGTTTGATGTGGGTCAGTAATAGAAAAATTATTTCTGAGGAAGCACAATGTAATGTCCTAAATAATGAAGTTCGTTTATAAGGGAAATGTAAATGATTTAATAAAAATTGCAGAAATTACTTAAAATGTAGGTGGAAGATTACAAAGCAATCATATATATATCACAATGTGCCCCAGTCTTCGTGTAAGAGATGGAAGCCGGCATTACCTGCAAATTAACTGGAGAAGTAGCCACAAAATACAATGTACAGTGCTTAATTTGTAACAAAACAAGTGCCAGGGTTCTCGTCAGGAGGCCACAGCAGCTTGCACCACACATTGCCTCTACCATGCTGCCAATAAGGATTAGTTACTTACCTGTAATCCTAGTTCTCATCCAGGGGTATACTCATCAAAGTCATAAACTATGAATAATCCCTGCCCATGTGCGGGATCCCGGAGCATATAGAAAATACATATATATATATATGAGAAGGACAGAAACTTCGTCCTGCAGCAGTTGACTGTGGAATCGGGGAAGGTGCTTTAGTTAAGGAAAAACTTGCGGAGGAGGTGACTTGAACCTCAGCAAGTAGCCATGCGGCACAATACTCAGCACCCATCTGTCCTTTGTTATGGATCTCCCCTCTTCCAGATGATGAGATACACTCCCTCCCACAGGAGAGGTGAACAGTTGAGGAGGAAGCAACAGCTCAGGGCTTAGGAGGCTGCTTGGAGGCAGACTGCTGCTTGTTGTTGTTCCCTCTGCCTCTGCCAGGGCATCTTTGATGAAACTGAGACTTTTGCTGTGTTTGGGATGACCATTGATGGGTTTGAACCCTCTGCAGGTAAGATCGTTTGTCCCCCTGGCGAAAGCGCTTTTTAAATTATTTACGCTTTTCCAAACCCAGTGTCCATTTCTGATTTCATCTTGGTCATCTCGTCGTCGGTGTGAGACCCAAATAGAGATGTGCCATTAAAGGGGAGGTTCGAGATCTTCTTCTGAGCATCCGGTTTGAGGCCTGTGAGGCGGAGCCACACCGAACGCAGTGTGCAAATTCCATGGGAGTAGCCATGGGCCGCTAGGCCGGAAAAATCCGCCGCAGCGCTGATGACCTGGTTGGCAACGAGCCCTCCCTCCTGCAGGATCTTGACAAAGTCCTGCCGGTCTTCCTTAGGAAGCTTCTCCGTGAAGTGAGTGAGGGAGTCCCAGTGCGACCTGTCGTACCTGCAGAGCAGAGCAGAGGCACTGGCCCACCTTCATATATGAAGCTGAGGTGTTACATGCTTTTCTCCCAAACGAATCCATGAGTTTGCTGTCCTTTTCCGGGGGAACCGAGGATGAGGTAGAAGCAGAATGGGATTTCATGGCAGCTGCCACGATGACTGAGTCAGCAGGTGTGTCCACCCTGAGGAAGATGGCGTCCTCTGCAGGAGCCTTATACTTCTTGGTGATTGTAGATGGTACAGAACCCACCGTCGCAGGCATGAGGAAGGTAGCCAATGCCGGTTCAATGAAGCCAGGCACCAGAGGCAGCAGAGGTCTGGGAGCTGTCCGCTGATGAAGGGTATCAAAGATTACTGAAGTAGGTCCCACAGGGGTGTGCAGAGAGATGCTTCTTTGCCCCCCTACCCAGCACATCCATAAAGGTCGCAATATCATCCATAGGTGAGACTCGTGAAGGAGGAGTAGAAGAGAAGGTCGGAGAATAGTCCCGGACCGTAGATCTCAGAGAAGAGGACCACGTCGGAGATCTTTTGCTTCCTCTCTTATGGGGCCTGTCGTGAAGACGGCTGTGTCGACCGCTGGAACTAGACCGATGTCTAGAAGGAGATCTAGGCTTGGGGAAAGATCTTGGCCTGGCCGGTGTTCTTGACCGTGCTGAAGATCGTGATCTGGCAGGAGATCTTGGCCTGGGTCAAGGTCTTGGCCTCCGAGGAGGAGACTTGAATGGTCTGACCGGGGTGCTTGCCCGTGGACCAGACAGTGAAAATGTGTGGGAGTAATCCGAGCCCGGACTACTGCAACTGCCTGACATAGCCCCCGGAGGACGGTGAGATGCCACACTACGTGATCTGTCTGCAGATTTGGTGGGAAGCTTCTGGAGAGATCTCCACAATGTTCAACCCAGGAGATGTAGATCTGTCTCCTGATGATCTGGACCCAGGCGACTCCACAATAACCTCGACCTCCTCTCTCGAAGGCAAGAGCTTCGACGTCGACTAGGTTTCGAGGGCGGCCTAGATGCCCTCGTCGTCGAACGTCCACGCCTTGGTGACCTCAACTGCGATCTTCGGCGTCGAGTTCTCGGCGTCGATCTTCCTTGACGTCTTGTCGACGGTGAACCTCCATGCCGTCGTGTCGATGACGACCTTCTTTGACGTCGTGTCTACAGCGACCTCCTTCAACGTCGTGTCGACGGCGACCTTTCCTGACGTCGCCTCGACGTCGACCTCCTAGACGTCGAATGGTGGGATCTCGCTGACCCCCTTGGCGGCGGCACGCCAGCCGGCGGCGATCTGGAAGCCATCATAACTCTCAACGCTGACCCCCTCGAGGGCGGCAGAGAGTGACTCGACGTCGACGGAAGCCTCGACGTCCACAGAGACTTGGACATGCCAGCAGCCACAGACTTCGAGCCCGGAAGTGTGGAGTCTCGACGCCGACTTACTTGGATGCGGCAGAGACTCTCGACGTCGCGATGGTGATCCAGAAGAACGTCTGGGCCTCTTTGACGGCGACTTCGATGTCGACGGTGATACTGATCCTCCCTTCCTCTTTATGGGGGCAGGAGAGGTGGAACGTTGCCGTTTTTGGCCATGCTTGCTTGAAGACGACGTCCTGGGGCTACCATGGCCACCCACCTGATGACTTTTGTCTTTCTCCAACATGGCATGGAGTCTGATACATTCTCTATCACAAAGGATTCGTCGGAAATAATCTGACAATGGTGGCACTGGTCAGGACTGTGTGCAGATGGAAGGCACACAACACACACTGAGTGTGGGTCAGCCAGTGCCATTTTCTTGTCACAAGAAGGATACTTCCGGAATCAAGCAGGCATTCTGACAGAAAGATTTAAGTGGAATTCCACAGAAAACAAAGTAGAAGCTTTAATAAACCAGAAGATGTTGAATTTTCTGAAACACTTCACTTAAACTAAACAATTTCAGTCAAAAACTGAAGAGCTCAAGCTCCAGGATCTTCACAGAAGGAGCTGGAAAAAAGAACTGACTCAACTGCCGCCTGTGGTGCATCTTGGGAGCAGGGGGTCGTCTTCAGATCTTAAAGGCACGGTACCCCTACTCTAATGTCTTAAAGGCAAGTGGTCAGTCTTTCTTTGTTTCTTTATACTCTACTGCAGCCTACTGGCAAATGCCTGCAATTACAGGGTTTTCTATGGCAATAAAACATTGTTCTATGCAAATGTTCACTGCTCTCTTTCTTCTGTAGTGTAGTTCCTATTTTCCCTATAGGCCCTGCGCATTGGACTAACAAATAGCAGTGTAGACGTAGGACTGCGGTCTTCTAGGTCTCTACTGACTATGTTAGACTTAAATTAGGTTTGCGCCAGCTAGCTCAGAGGTCACTGGAAACTTTCTTGACTGAATAGGAAGTGATCAGCTTCCCTGGCTCAGACAAGAAGGGATTCAGCTTCCGACAACCGCATAAACATGACAACTTTGCTCCTCAGAATAAGAGTCAATCTCTAGAGTCGTGTGAAACAATAGACAGCTAATTCACTCAGTCAGTTGTGCAGATTTACTTTCACCAGAATGCAGAGAATGGAGAGGCGGGCGTTTTCAATAAAAGATATTATTTATTGAGCAGTCTTCCTTCTCATGCTAGAGAAATGAATTGCCACAATTGCAAGACTTGTTGTTGTGAAAAGTGCGTACAGTAAAAGGAGTATTACAAAATAATACTGTAAAAGCATTGATATGGTTTCTTAGCCATACGATAGTTAAAATGAATAAAATATATACATTCATATATACATTGGCTAACGACCTCAACTGGTGCTTCTAACTACGCCTACCCCGGTGTACCTGACCTAAGCCTAATACATGGGAGGGAGTAAGTAAGTAGCAATTTAAGTTAAGTTGGTTTTGCCAAGAGTTTGTTTCAATAATTCTCTCTAAGGGTTTAGTCAGCACCGTACCTCTGGAATAGAATGCAGGAGGTCTGGTATCTCCTTCTTAGGACCCGATATCCCAGTCACCCGCAAGGGTAGGCTGGAAACGCCGGAGCTGGATTTTCTCGGCAGGAGAAAAGACAGCGTCTTTCTCAGCGCGTCAAGGAGGAGGGGCAGCGTCAGTGGGCTTCTCGCATCTGCTGGACTCTCTGCAAGGGGACAGCTGTTCTGCTCCAGTATTCACCACCACCGTGTGTTTGCTTAAGGCAACGTTGGTATATTTATACCTGAAAGGTGCCGAGTTTGACGTAAGTTTTTGGACATAAGACGTCAATAAAGATGTCACTAAGAACTGGTCGTTCTTACAGTGCTCGCAGGAGTTCTATTACTAATCAAAACAAAGCAAGCGGGGCTTTCCCAGGTTGCTGGGGGTTTGATATGTCGAAAGAACTCGGTGTGCTATCTAGGAATCTAAGGAAGTGGCTTCTGCTGTGTTATGGACTGTCATGGACTGCAGAGACGAGTTACTGAAATATGGCTCTGATTGTTATGCCATTATAGGGATATGTATTGATTATAGCCGTATAGGGGCATGAGGTCACAATATTGATCGGGTCCTAGATAAAACACATCACTTCCTTAGGGGTTGGGAGAGTACAACTGTGTGTATGCTAATTTATGTAATTTTGCAGCAGGTTTGTCAGTTTGGAAATGTTCTAGGCTGCAAATATATGTTTTCACATATGTATACATATATATTTATATGTATTTTCTATATGCTCCGGGATACCGCACATGGGCGGGGATTATTCATAGCTTATGACTTTGATGAGTATCCCCTGGATGAGAATAGTAACAACACAACTACTAACCATCGCTCTCCTACAAGTGTGAAAATTCAGACTATTCCAGGCCACAAAAATTATAAGAATGTGGCAGCAGGTAAAGTATATGGAATTAATAATTGACTTTTGTTGTGGTCATCTATAAATGAGCAAGAGAGCACCACCTTGTGGCAGACTGTCACAAGCGCCAATGTGGACACTTAAGTATTGGTGTCAAGCACAGGAGACCACTGGCTCAAATTAAGCACCGCTATTACACTAAATTGAGTATGGTGTATTTGAGACAGGATTAGTGCAATTTTAAACTACCAAGTCAAAGGTACCCAAAATGGGTATACAGCCAGTCAGGGAAGTGCAGTTCAGTGCCAAACATATTTGTGTTGTAGTTATCAGTAGATCTTAAATCAGTAATACTTGTAAGTGACCCACAAAGGACAAGTTGAAACTGAGCTAGATGACAGGTTTTGAGATGCTGTGTAAGGAATCCATGCAGTGTCTGTTATGGGGATGATATGAATTATGTTTAACACCAAGAACCAAGAGTGGAATCTGGAATGTAGTCATTACGTGAAAATACCATCAAAAGCACAGAATTATTAGTCCACCTTAAAGGCTGGAAATGAACCAGTATAATGGAATTCTGTTCTTGTAACCTGAAAGAGGTACCCTACCGCGATGTTCTTGGGACCCTGCCTCTTTCTTCTAGGTGCCCTTTTGGTTTGACATGTTTGGTTTTTCCATTGACATCTGTAGCACAGACAGCTGCAGAGGGTGTTCTGCCATAATTCACTATGCACCGTCTGGCCTAGGAAGAAGGTATCCTGACCAGGACAATAGCTTCTCTCAGGACCCGAACATGCTGGACAGGAATGCCATCTCACATGAGCACTCTGTACTCATGTTGGTCCTACATGTGCAGAAAATGTGCAAACATGTGGGTCCTGCTTGCGTCTTTGTTCTGCGAACTTACACTATGTACCAGCATCCATTCTTGCTGGCTGTTGACTCAGCAGTTTCCTGGTAGAGGTTTTGGAGTTTGGTGATCTGGTGGATGAGTGTGAATGGTGGTGGTTGCCTTAAAAGGATAGTTCCTCATCCCAAGGATATTGAATTGTTACTATGTCATCAGGGTGTTAAGCCATATTACTACTGTGAGTTCAGAGCCATCCAGCATGGCCCCATGGGGTGTGCTTCATCCTGTAATGGACTTTCTATATCTAGCAAATATATATGTATTCCTCAGGTAATACCTCGTTACGCCGCAGCTCCTTCAACCAGTTCAATCTGTCATCAGTTTCTTAAATTTAGGATCATCTTCAACACTGTTTCAAACTTTTCTCCTTTTTACCAATATCATTATGCTGCTGTTCTTCAAGGTCCAGCCCATGACATCACAGGTTTGAAAGCTCTTAATCTGCAACCTTAGTCCATATTTCATCAACCTGGACATTGCTGGTTACCCTTGTGATAGAAACTACAGGAGCTAGGATCAGAACAAAATACAGAGATGAGGGGATAGGATTCAGTGGAGATGCCCACAAAATATATATGTTCACAATTCAATGTCTGGAAATACTGCATGATCCCTGAGAAAGGGAAAGAGAGGAGCTTGAGCTTAGAAGGTCAGGCTTCAAGAATGGATGTCATTTAGGGCTGGCCAGGGGTCCCTTGGCGTGACCCTTGCGACCCCTGGCACTGCATTTGCGACCCCTGGCCTCAGAAGTAGCACAATCAGTGCCAGGAACACAAGGACATCTTGGCAATGTGGGTATCGGTTGGGGAACCAATCTCTTTGTTTTTTGTCATTTTAATTACAGTGTCAGTGAATAATAACATATTATTCACTATTAATGTAATAAAAAACAGAATATGATTCTCTCTTGCAGTAGAGACAAGTAAAAAATGCTTTTAAATGTGTTGTGTGCCAGCATGTAGGTGAGTGTGTGTGTATGTGTGATTCTGTGGTATTCGACCCCTGAGATAGATCTTGTGCTTCCTTCATGGGAATGAACAATGCCATAATTAATCGATACATTAAGTGCGGCTGTAGTAAAAAAAACTATATGAATGTATAAATAGATATGTAACCCACAAATTTTATAATATTGGATACATTCAACATAATGTATCGCCATAGACACAAATTAGTAAAGGGGCTACAAATTTCAGCTAATTCTATTTAATACACAATACAAATTGATCAAAAAGCAGAAAGCAATACATATATCTGCTGCAATTGATAATGTAAATGTGCATGTGCCACTCAAATATAGAAATAGGAATAAAACAGCATAGATGACCAATGTACATGATTATTGTATTTACTCCTCTTAAGTCATTATGGTACATAGTCTTGCCCATTCTTCGTTCAGCCAGGTGTATAAATGATCTATTAGATGTTTATCACTTGATTCAATGCCTATTAGACACCCCATTGACTCATGTATAGATTATTAGTGTGGTTTGGGTTATTATTCCTGTATACGATTATTTCACTTACTCCCCTTATATCACTATGCTCCATCATATAGCCCACTCCTCGTTAACTCAGGTTTTTATAAATGAGCTGTTATGTGTGCACTATTTGATTCAATGCCTGTTATACTCCCCATGTTTGACTCATTTTTTGATTTGTTAACTTTCCCTATAATTGTAAAGCGCTCTTATATCCTTCAGGATCAAGTTTGCGCTATATAAAACGTTATAAATAAAAATAAATGTGTCAGTATGTGTGTGTGAGTGAATGTAAAGGTCAAAAGGCATGTGATGTCACTTCCACTACCCGAGGCCTCCTGGTGAATTGACGTTCATGGCCTCAAGTTGAATGTGCTGTAATTTGTAATTCTGAGTCTAACTCGAAAAAAGGGAACAAAAGTATGGGAAGTGAAATGGGCATTACAATTACAAGAGGCATTTGCAGTAACTCCCCGTAACTATACAATGACACAGAAAAGTAACTAGGGTCAGGACATCTAAGCATCATTCTTCCAATGAACATTTTCTGGAACAAAATCACAGGGTTTATTAAGGGAGGCAAAGACATTTTTCAATGACATCTTGCTGATACCCAAAAAAGTGGGGGACTGCTTATTTTTAAAATAATCAGGCTACACGGTTGTAAGTCAGAATAATGGAATATCACATGCAGAAATATCCTCTTCTATAAATATCTTTTGATAAATATTGTATAGCACCTTAGATGCGGTGCAAATATCCCTCCCCAGTGCTGCGCTGTCCATTGGAACTAGTGCTGAATGGACGTCCAATGGACGTGCGCCGCACTGGGGAGGTAGTGCTGCCGTCGGCCAATGCCCCGACGCAGCACTTAAGAGGTTAAATATCATCCCGTTGGGTGTTTATTTTCAATTTGGTATCAGATATTTACAAGATCAAGGTATTGCATAGTACAGAAATTCCTTGTGTCCACCAGCCTAACTGGGGCACAGACCTAGGAAGAGTAATTAATGTTTGAGGAATGGGAGTTACTGTGAACTGGGAAAGTTACCACGGTCATTTGATTACAAGATAGAGTAGTTCACTAGTATGTTGTATCCCAATGTCAGTTTCATATCAGAAAGCGGAGAGGTGGAATGTAAAGTACTCAAAGGGAGTGTGTGACTTCTGAATGGAGATGCTGGTGGAGGTTGCATCAGGCTGTGAGTGAATATGATCTTTTTACCCACCGGAGCTGGTCTTAACCTCTTCGCTGAGGCGCGGGCGGTGCTAGGGGGTGGGAGTGGCGCTCCCTCACTCATGGCGGCTTCACGCCGTCATGAGTCAGGGGCGGTGTGTGCTCATGACGGCGTAGAGCCGTCATGACCCAGCCCACTCACTAATTTGCCCGCACAGGCGGGGAATTGGTGCCGCGCAGGCGGAGCGGCTGTTGAGGATGGCTCCACGCCGTCATGAGCACACGATGCCCATGGCTCATGATGGCGTGGAGCCGTCATGAGCATGGAAAGGGCTAACAGTGGATAAGAGTGTTACTGCTTCCCAGATTCTGCTACAGTTCAAACCAGTCGTCAGTGGTCCAGGAAGTGCATTGCCCCTTCCACTGGATGCAATGGCAGCCGGAACCATTTGAAAGTGGTGGGGCATAAAAGTTGTGGATGAACGTTGCACAGCAAAATGTTTGAAAAAAGAATGAGCACCTGGTGCATTTTAAAGCAAATTTGAGATATCTAGAAGGTTTATAAAGCATTATGCAAGTATGGACTTAAAATATTTAAACATGTTCCACTTAACTATGTAACTAGTACATAAATATTACATGGTCTTTATAAGAACCTGTCTGACAATTTCTTCATGCAGTCTAGTTATCACATCAACATTACCAAAAGGTGGGGCGCTAGAGGGCGCACTGCGGAATGGCTGGCTAGTTAGACAGCTCCGCCGGACGGTCCCGCTTATCAGCAAAAACGACATGTATGGAGTCACGGAACCTGCTGCCAAACAGTAAATACAGACAGCTGGCAATGAGCGACGCTGATTGATGTGCTTCTCGTCGCTCTACGAGCTACTGGGATGACAAAATTCGACCTATAAGGATTGCTGTGGACCGCGAGCTGGACAGGCAAGATGGCGACTGCCTATGCAGAACAGTAACAGCCAGGATCGAGTGGCCGCGCTGCGGTCCGACCAAGGTCCCGTGAGTAACAGAGAACTTATTATGCGTAGTGGGCGTCCATAAGAACACTTTCTAAAGAGGAGAGCACCGCTAATGGTAATAGGGAGAGATCGGCACTAGCTTTCCGCCGCCCGCTGGAGGTACATTACATGCAGGCATAAGCACGGCATCGGCACTGAGCTCAGCAGCCCGCACTATTGCGTACACGGACGCTGACATAAATGTCGGTAACCTGCGATGCGGAGATCCACCGGCCGCAGCTTGCATTGCTGAAACACCCCTCCGTCTGACGGCGCGAAAACGATCTCCCGAACATGGCGGCGCCCGCACTGGGGTAATGTAAAGCCAGCGCTGTTACGTTAATGAGGGCGGCGGAATTTGGATGCAACATTTGCCCGCACGAAGGAAATATCGGAAGTCCGTGTGACATACCAATACACATAATCTGCATACTGGCAAGCGTAACGATCGCATCGGTAGTGCAAGTACTGCAGCTCTGACTGTACGAGGCACATTGCCCAGGTCACCAGGATTGCCGTATCAACACACACTGCAATTCTCAATTGCACGGCTGCAGTACACACCTACCCCACAGCTATCTCAATTGGTGATAACAGGCATTGCACTACATGAGGAGCGAAAGCAGTATAACCCAAGCTACAGGTCCGGCTGCATGAATCATACTGATAACGTGTGGGACAGGTGCTGGATCTGCTGAGCCACCACACGGTGTCCACTACAACCCACTTGATTTTGCCAGATGTCGCTGCTTTGCCGCATAACAGTGCCTTGTACCATTATTTACACATATGGTGGGCGGAAGCGAACATTATAACGAATGCAGCGCAAATCAGTGGATTGCTGACTAACATAGCGTGTTTCTGTCAAAATGGCTGTTCTACAACGTATTATGTACGTGGACTAACCAGGGATTCCCATACCAATTTGCGGTGTTCACGCATACCACCTACAGGAGGCGCTAGCGGCTTTGTGCGCCATCTACGTACCCTCTAATTTCAAACTGTGCTGACCAACCATAAATTCTGGCGCCAAAACCAACGTTAAACCAACGAAGAGGATCGCAGCCCTGCACGCCAACACAATACCATAACCAAACGCGCCTGCTCATCTGACCTGGGGTAGTACGACACACCGTCATCGCAGCATTGTAAAGAGCGGACACCCTGCACAATGGGGAAGCCAGACAAACAACAACCAAAACTAAACTTTGAACAACGTCGTACTGTGAGAGGATCGCACCCACACTCAGACACAGAAACTGACTCAGAGCGAGCACCGCCCAAAGGCGTGGAGGCGATGTTGAAAGCGATCCAAGACAGCCTACAAGATATGCATGGTAAAATGGATCACCTCACGACTCGAATGGACAACATGGCGGCCAAAGTGGAACGACATGGAGAGCGACTGGATGAGGTAGAGACTAGAGTATCCGCAGTAGAAGATGAATCGCGTGCTAGCACCTCTAAATGCACAGGGTTTGAGAAGATCCTAGAAGTAATCAAATCTAAGTCCGAGGATTTGGAAGCGAGATCACGCCGGAATAACATACGCGTAGCGGGCGTACCAGAATCAACAAACATTGGCAACATGGAATCATACGTGGAGGAAATGTGCCTCTCCTTGTTCGGCAAGGACAAACTGTCCCAAGTTTTCATTGTGGAAAGAGCACACAGAACACTGGCGCCACGCCCGCCTCCGGGCGCATCACCGAGACCAATAGTGGCCCGACTACTAAATTACCGTGATAGAGATGTAATTTTACGCATGGCACGTGAACACAAAGATCTTCAATATCAATCCAACAAACTTGCATTCTACCCCGACTACACGCAGGCAGTACAACAGGCCAGGAGGGAATTCAACGGAGCAAAATCAAAACTGCGAGAACTCCAGGTGGAATACGCCATGCTCTACCCAGCGAGGTTGAAAGTGAACTGGGAAGGTAAATCCACGCTACTCACCTCGCCTAAAGCAGCAAACGACTTCATAAAAAAAATCACAACCCACAAGAAAAATGATCAGCGACGGCAGCAGGAGCAAGAGGAAGACTGACAACGAATATGATGCACCACGCTGGATAGTAAGCTCACTGGGTAAGATACAACCGAGTGATGGGGGTGATGTCAGCACTTCCCAGGTGCAGTAAAACAGGATTTAACATGACACCAGTGAGTAAGGAGTGATTATACCACATTATTAACTATTGCGATGTGATCCACTCCCCCCACCAGGTATGTTGGAACACACGACCCATTTTGTATATAGACTGAGCTACAGCCGAAACGCAGGTTAATCCACGATTGTCCCGCCAACTCCTTGCTGAGTATTGTGTTATGCTGTCCGAATACACCATTTGAAACTAATGCATTATAGGCTGCAGATGTACATTTACTGACATAATGTCGCCCGCTCACGGGGCAGGGCAATAATTGGACCCAGACTCTTGCCATTCATTGACAATGACAATGTAACAGATACCGACTGCTGGTGATATGTAACTGAACTATTTGCTAACACTCACCAGACGATCCGTCAATTTGTTAATTTACAAGTCTATACTGTACTGGTTTGTGCGCATGAAGTCCAGATACAAAGGGGATATAGCATTATAACACCATATATTCCACATGGAGGTACTCCCCACACTAATGCAAATATATGGCATCACAGAGGTGCTTGGTGTTAACAGTATATGGTACAACATAATTCGCACAATTAATATAGTCACATCAGTTACCCATGCAACTGCGTACTAGTTAGGTAATAGTTATGTACATGCAACTGCTAGCATTTGAGAGAGGCTAGGGGGAAATGTTACTGCACCTGTGTTTACTCCGGGATGTTGGGTAGTCAACATACATTGTTGGAACTTTCATAGCAGATATTTTGTGACTTCATAAGTTTATGTTACCGTCCACGTTCGTTATCTCGGACGGTGATGTGTAGTCCAGGCGGGCCCCCACATGGGTGACCCCCAATACAGTTTGCATACTAATGGGATGTTCGTTATGGGTATGGCCTCAGCAGAATTGGGCTGCTGTTGTGGGGTGGAGGGAGGACGGGGGGGTTGTTCTTGTTATTTATAGATTGGTCCGCTTGAGATGCATTGCCTGTACCCGGCTACACCACATCCATCACTACATGCACGGAAACCGCTTATATTACACCTATGCTTCACTACGATCCCTCTTAGACGGGGAAAAGTGGACATATGCACCTGTATACAACCTTTACTATGGCTAATCCTATACATCAATCCAAAGTCTTGAATGTCCTCTCATGGAATATCAGAGGGTACACCAACCCCAAGAAAATTCGTCGCATATTTGCCTGTCTAGACAGATGGAACATTGACATTGTTATGTTTCAGGAAACGCATGAAGCTCCACACTCACACACTCAGGTAGGCCGCAGGTGGGCTGAATCGATGCACTGCTCGAGATACTCATCCTACGCTAGAGGTGTTTCAATAATGGTGAAAAAAGGCACGAACTTTAAAGTACACACAACCAAACTGGATGACAGTGGAAGATACGTCATAGTACACGGGGACGTACGGGGTAGGCGAATAACGCTTGTAAACACATACGGTCCAAACATAGATACGCCGGAATTCTTCCGAAATATTTGGCACCACCTAAGTACTGACACGGGTCGAACACTACTATGGGGTGGAGACTTCAACATCGCTCTAAACGATGCCCTCGATAGATCTGAAGGCACTATGGAACATCACACACGTGCCAGAACTGAATTGTTAGATGTCATGCGGGATTTATCTTTACGAGATATCTGGAGAGTACGACATCCTGGGGTTACCGAAGCGACGCACACATCGATACCACACGCTAGCTGGTCGAGGATCGATTACTGGTTGGGGACTGCTGATGTTTTGCTATGGACACAACACGTAACTCACATGCCCAGAACGCTATCTGACCACAACCCTGTCAAACTGTCATTACACGTCCCGAATTACATACCGCCACCATACAGTTGGCGCTTTAATTCTAATGCACTCACAGACCCGCTATACGTTGACACCATTGGTAAAGCTATTAAAGATTACTTCAATCTTAATGCGGATACCACAGAGGACGCAGGACTGCTGTGGGAAGCCTTTAAGGCAACAATACGAGGGGTCTGTATAGGCACAACCGCTGGTATACTGAAAGACATTAGAGCACAGATTGCACGATGCGAATCCACACTCCGTGTCCTAGAACGACAATACGAATTATCCCCGGCCCCACACATACTGAGCGACATTAGAAATACTATCACTGAACACCAGAAGTTCGCTGCAGACGAAATTAAATATCTACACAAAAGACACGTGGCTAGGGCGTACGGAGAAGGTGGAAGACCAGGGAGGGCCCTCGCTACCAAAATATGTACTGGCCACAAACAACAAATAATTACTAAGACTGTTGGGGATGATGGACACACTCACACCAGCCACACGGACATACTTCAGAGCTTCGTACACACATACCAGGACCTATATACCTCACGACGCATTGCCACACAACGCGACACATTACAATACCTAGATGATATTGCCATTGGCTGGTTGTCGGATAACCAGAGGCAATATTTAGCCCAGCCACTGACGAAAGAGGAGATTGCTGAAACTATAGCATCTTTACCTAACGGGAAAGCACCAGGACCCGATGGATTCACTTGTGAATTCTACAAAACATTCAGCGACTTACTATCCCCATACCTAGTTGACATGTTTGGTGAGGCTCTAGAAGCACAGATTCTGCCGGCCACATTACGAGAGGCTGTAATCATAGCACTGTTAAAGCCAGGTAAAGACCCCGAAAATTGCACATCCTATCGTCCTCTGTCGCTTTTAAATGTGGACTCTAAAATATTAGCTAAAGTCCTTGCCACCCGATTACAACCGCTTATGACCGCATTAGTTCTCCCAGACCAATCGGGATTCATTCCATCTAGAAACACCACACACAACACCAGAACGTTATTTGCCACTGCGCACTACCTTACACCATCCACCAAGGCAGCAGCGATCATGCTGGATGCTGCTAAGGCATTCGACTCCATTGAATGGCCATATCTCATAACAATTCTACATAGAATGGGGTTTCCTCGGATTTTTATCCAATGGGTGCAACTGCTTTACAACAAACCAGTAGCTAGAATTAAGATAAACGGTTATATTTCAGAGCCCATTGCCATAGAGAGAGGGACGAGACAGGGTTGCCCCTTGTCCCCTCTCCTATTTGCACTGGCGCTGGAACCTCTAGCCTGCATAGTCAGACAGAAACATCACCATCTTGCCCTTCAATTCCCGAACAGACCTCTGCATATATCCCTGTATGCAGACGACATGTTGTTATATGTCAGAGACCCCGCTATCAACCTGGACCCACTACTGAGAGTATACATCCGGTTCGGCGGGTACTCGGGACTGCAAATTAACTGGGACAAATCTTCCATATTCCCATTGACTGACTCCACCAAACGACATGCGACGGAATACCCACTAGAATGGCAGACGGACCCTATACGTTATCTAGGCATTTGGTTCCACCGTGACCCCGAGGTGGTTATCCGAACCAACTATGGTAGGGCAATTGATACACTTGAAGAGAAAGTCTCGAGATGGATACAACTTCCACTGTCGCTGGCCGATAGGATGGCGATTGTAAAGATGGTAGTACTCCCTAAATTGCTTTACCTTTTCAATAACATTCCGATACAACCGCCAAAGGAGGTATTTAAACGAATCACGTCCATGATCCTGAAGTTAATATGGGCAGGTAAAAAAGCACGCATAAAACTAGATACATTAACGCTACCTATACATAAGGGAGGATGGGGGGTACCTGACTTTTGGTTATACTACCTATGTGCACAAGCCCAATTCGCCACACACTGGTACCACACGACACCATATTTGACTCACGTAGCAGTGGAGGAAGGAGATGCTGCCCCGGTCCCACTAGACGCTATCATAACGCATAAAAGGCCCCCGCTCCATAATAAAGATATTAACACAATAGACACTACCAACGCTGCCTGGAGGACTCTGGGCCATATGATGCATAAATTCCCACTTTACGCCCCGGCACTCCCACTACATCATCACCCGAATCTGTCAGTCACTGGTGAAAAAGTGGGCATGAGCCTACTAACACAAGTGGGTCTATGTACGATGGGCGACGTCTATAAAGACGGGACCTTTCTCACAGATCAGAACTTGGCCTTTATCCAAAACCAGACGACACTCTTTCGCTTTACATTCTACAGGCTTAAAAGAGCAATGCAACAACTCTTTCCGACGTTCCCAAATGAACCCCGAACGCTGGACACCCTACAACTATTGCTCACCTCCACGAACACTTCACATCTGGTCTCACGACTATATACACAAGCGCAAACAGAACTGGATCGAAGGGCTACCAGGGCACTGGGTAAATGGAATACGCTCTTGGACACACCTCTGACGGACAAAGAGTGGGAGGCCACTAGCACACTCACACAAATGCTGACGCCAAATGGCAACTTACGTATAATCCACTTCAAATACCTGCACCAGGTATATTACACCCCTGCCCAATTATATAGATACGGATTACGCGAGGAAGCAAGGTGTAAACGTTGTGGTTATGACCAAGCAGATTTTATACACCTAGCCTGGAACTGTGCGAAGATACAGGCTTACTGGGCGGAAGTGACAACAAAACTGACAGCAATGGTGGGAGTTCCGATTGCATGTACAGCTACATGTTGTCTATTGGGCCTACTGCATAATGTGAAAGCGACGCGACGTAAATTTTGCGTCATAGCACTATTGTTGGCCAAGCGCAGACTCTCTATGTGCTGGGATAGCTCACATACACCTCACATCAAACATTGGGTGCAGGACATGGCGTATTGCCAAGATACTCTAAGGACCTACGAGGAATCCCTCCCACCGCGATCTAGGCCCAAAGACTACTGGTCATATTTCACCACATACTTAAATGCGCAAATGGAGGACTGAGGTGCAAACAACGCCACTAGCAAATAGATGATAGCCAGACCGAGACTTACTGGATAGTGGTTTAGCATATATCGAGTTCTTGAAATGTGGAAGCTGGAGTTGGAATGCGGTAGTGGACTGATCAAGTTGTAGTAGACAAGTTTTATTTAAATAAAAATGGTTATAAAACTGAGACCAACTGACTTTGCAAACGCGGCCGGCCCAAAGAGGTTGTAGGCGACTTGCTGTGTGCTTTCACGTATGTTATGCATGCAATCTGCTCACGTTTATTGATTTAATTACGCGCCGCCGGCCTTGACTTATGAGGTCGTAGGCGCGAAGCTATGTAATTTGTGTGCATACAGAAAATAAAGGTCTTGGAACAAAAAAAAAAAAAAAAAAAAAAAAAAAAAAAAAAAAAAACATTACCAAAAGGTGTTAGAGCGCTTTACAATAAAACAGGTCTTTATTACAAGAATTACCTTTTTCAGAAAAAGTTGCAAGTTATGATCATTACAAATGCTCAAAAAGGCAGGAAAATGCTCTATAATTGCTTACAAGTAAGATACCAATTCTACGTCTTATTTAGCTTATAGGTTAGATCAATATAACGTATATGATATACATATATATGTATTCTGCCACTGTGTGCTGCAAATCAAGCTAGCTGCACAGCACGTCTGCTAACTCCCAGGCCTGGTCACAAGCACAGACTAGTGTGCGTGATCAAAGACAACTGGGCCTCCCAGGGATTTCCTTACCCAAATATTATTCTCCAGCAGAGCAGACAACAGACACAGGCCATCTGATCTGTTACAAGGCACCCTGTGTTTTAGGTCTCGCCTAGACAGCGCCTGCGTTGTCCCAAGACCTATATTAAACACAGACAGGGAGGGTAATTTCTCCGGTTGCTTGCCATTGGTTGATTCTGGCATTGGTCTTTTTATCTGGCTTATGGTTGGCTTTTGATCCGATATGTCGCCTCCGTTTTGCAGGAAGCAGCACCGGCCAACTACAGTTTAGTTCCGCTTCTGGCTGTTATCTATTTATTTACAGACTACTTATTGTCTTTGCGGCTCCCGGAGTTTGCACACTGCCACCACTGGCACATCTGCCAGCTTCTTGCCCTCACCCGACACCTTGCTCCACCTTGCTCCACCGCTCTGTACCCGCAACCGACTCTTTGCCACTCCCTGCACTACTCCTGGACAGCCACCTCAAATGCTTGTATGTTGTGGGGTTGATAACAAATTAGCTCAATAAGTAAACAACACGTTGCAGTTCGTATCGGCTTGAACATCAAACCTGACTTCCAAAAGCTCCAGCGGTATTGTGAAACCTGATCCCTCTGGTGGCTTGCTGGAAACCTTTTAGATGTGCCTGACCTCACCTGACGCCTTGCTCCACCGCTCTGTACTCAGGACTGATGCTTTGCCACTCCCCGCGCTACTCCCAGACAGCCCCCTCAAATGCTTGTATGTTGTGGGGTTGATGACAAATTAGCGCAATAAGTAAACAGCACGTTGCCATTCGTATCAGCTTGAACATCAAACCGGTCTTCCGAAAGTTCCAGCAGTATTGTGGAACCTGATCCCGCTGGTGGCTGCTGGAGACATTTTGGATGTGCCTGCCTTCACCCAACGTTTTGCTCCATCGCTCTCTACCCGGGCCTGACGCTGTCAGGGTATAAGGCATCGATATCTCTGCCCTTGCCCACATGAGGGGATGATGGAACAGCAACCGGGACACTGCTGCCTTCTTCATAGGCATTAATAATCTCTCTCAACAGCCCCTCCCTTCAAGCTCTTCTGTGCGTTAAGCACTTCTGGGGATACTCCTTGCTTTAGCACCATGACGGCTGCTTAAATGGCCACCACACGCCTATGTTTATTTGCACGTGTGCCACGCTTTGTTTAAGCATGGCGCCCGCATTCATAGTTTACATTTTGCTGTTTATGTATGCATAGGCCTTCCTGTTTTCAGTTTCTATTTTGGGTAAATTCTGGTGGGGTTTTTCCAGTGTTTTCAAGTGATTTCAATACGTTAAAAAAACAGTGGTTATCAGTGGTAACACATTTTCGCATCATAAAAAACAACAGAAACAGTGTTTTGCCGGTGTTTATGGAACGTTTTGCTTTTATTAATGCTTGCTTTCTACACTGATAGCGTATGCTATATAGACAGTGTACGTACAGTGTATATGAGGTCGAAATAGATTTTTGCACCATATAATACTTCTTCAGTGAGTCTTTGGTCATGTGAGCTCTCTCTTTCTTTCCCATGTAAACTTCAGTGAAAAGGCCCTCTCAACATTGGCGTTTGAGAAGGGCAACACCAAAACAGCCAGTACACAATTTGTTAACTCTGGCCACTGACATAGCTTTTTATGCCAACACTTGTGCACTTGAAGATTATGATTCTCAGGGCACGTTGTGCAATAATTGCATTGAGCTGGGTGCTCCTAAGAGTTATTGAAGCGGTCAAAAATTAAGCAGCACTTTTGAAACTACAGAGGAAATTCCCAATTATGGAAGGAATCTAGAACTTGTACAGGGTACCATAGTGAGGTTTCATTGACTTGGTGGTGAAGGGACATTTCTATGCCTCACTGAAAGCCATTTCTCATACACTGTAAAATAAAAGTTTCTGAATTGCTCTTTAACATTGCTTTGCTTACCAAGTGGCATGCACTCCAACATAGAACATCTTGCTTTTTCAAAGTCACTAAAGGTGTCGCCCAGCCTACTCTCCAGGAGATGTTTTACATCTACACCAATTATGCTAAACACTTGGCAGAAAAGGGTGTTTTCAGACTCTAGTTTTTATTATTATGTCCACTACAGCAGTTATGTTTTCCTGTAAAAATATAAGAATGCAGTAGAGTGTACTTTTTTCACATCACTATCAATATATGACCAAAGATCCTCAAATTTCTTGACTTTGGCATCATCACTCAGCAAAAACTCTGTTAATTGTTGCCACATGGATAATATAGCATTCATAGCCTCTTGGACGGAGAACCATCAGCTAAGGGACACAGTTGGGATGACTCTTTCTTTGATGCCACACACGCATGAAATAATATATTTGTTTTAGTTCCTGTGCATAAGAAAATAATGCACCAGAATGGAATAAATAGTCAATAGCATTCCTCATTAACTCTGAAGATTGTAAAGATGCTTTCAGCATACCATCTAACAAGTGGCAAGGATTTCTTACAGGGAAGCACTTAAGCTCAGGTCACACAAAATTGTCATATATATAGCTGAATCACTGCAAATACAAACACTTGGAAATAACATTTTTTGCAGAGCATTCCAAGTGACACTGCGTTCCATGTTTTCCAAAGGTCTGTTGTCATGTTTTCACCACTATCCGAGATGCTTGGTGATATCGCTCTTTTCACATATACTTGTCACTATACCTTGCATTAAATGTTTAAAGCCTGAGGTGCTGGCAATTCACCTACTATCAATACTGGCTCACTAGAAACTGTGGGCTGATGTATTAAGTGTTTTTACCCATTCTCTGTGGGTAAATGTGATGACACAGATTAAGAAAGAGTCTTATGAAACCAGCCATTTTACCTATCAGTGAAATAATCAAACGTAGCAAAAATATCAAATAAGATTTTGATATTTCCTGATTCTCTACAGTTTATAAAGTAATTAAACAAGACCTAAAACTTGCTTCTAAACACTGCATCTTTAGACCAAAGACCCCAAAACTAAAAAAGCAAAAAGAAGAAAAAACAGTATTTGAGTAGCAGCCCTAAACAACAAAACTCAAGCAGAATAATGTTAGCCCAGTCTTTCTTACTGCTAGCTTGTATAACAAAGTTACATTGAATTGTCCCCTTCAGGAAGAAAAAAATGACTGACTCTCTTTTTCCCTTCTTTGAATGGCATTAAGTTTGTGGTTGTGCATGTGTTTTTTCAGTGTTTATATGTTTTCACTGGTGAGGTCTATTTCTTTTTCAGTGGGGTTTTATCAGTTAATATAGGTTTAAATCTAAAACCGGACAGCCTATGTATGCTGTACAACATGTAAGACCGTTAAGTACTAGGCAAAACCTGTGATAATGCTGCTTTAACTTGTTTCTTCTCTCAGTCTGTAGTGTAATAGAGGAGAAACCTATTATGTTTGTTCTTCATTGTGTTGTGTGCTTGTCCCTAATAAATGTCTCCCGGCCCTGGATTTAAATTTAAATGTGGAAGATGAATTGGTCAATTAATCTTAGGGTCCAGGAAAACCGCAGCCTCTTGATAGAGAAATTGATTTTGCACTTTATTTAAACACTTTATACAGGCAATTTGCACAGAAAAAACAATTACCACACTCTCAACCCCCACCGAGCACTACGATAAATTCTTCCTCCCATCAGTCCCTAAACCAGCAACAGCTGAATTCTGTAAATTTTCTTCCATCCGGGGTCCCAGTTTCTTTCAACACCAGCCCTCCCAAGCTCTTCCTCCTCCTCCCACTCCTAAAATTCATCTACGTCCTTCCCGGGCTCAAACTCAAGCTGTGCAGGAAGATTAGCATTCCTTTTTTGTTTTTGTGAGTAACGTTAAAGGAGCCAGTATGCACTGTGGAAAGGGCTTTTCGGTAACAACACGCATTTGCAATGCAATAGGTCTTGCATTTATGCAAGTTTGACCTTTTGGCATTGTAAATGCCAATGACTTTTATTTATGTTTTAAAAACCAAAACATAAATAAAAGGCAATGTAACCTACAATACCAATAGCTCAAACCTGCGTTAATGTGAGACCTATTGCATTGCAAAAGCTTGTTGTTTATGTCCTGACACAGTGGCTTTAATGTATTGCTTTCATTTGGGAGGGGTGGAAGATCCTGCTTTTGGTAAGCCAGTTTTATTATTCAAGATGCAGCCATTTGTCAGGACAAAAAAATATACAGGGCTCAGGATGGGCTGCAAAAGTTTCTTGGTGAAGGAAATCCCAGCGTCTTGCTTTTGATGTGCGCACACAATGACAGTATATCGTGAATTTTATACATTTCATTTCTTCATTTGTGCAAGAAACAGATCACAAAAATCAAATAAACCACAGTTTATTAGCATTAGTAATAAATATTGGAAAGTTAACAAGCAATTCCTCTTTTGACAAACTTTTAAACTTTAGGCATTATGGCACAGATAGTGTTTGTATGTTTAGGGATGAGGGGTTCTGTCTATGTTCTATGCTGGATCAGATCATTTACATGGGTCGCTTTTGGCAATTTATTTTAAGAATTGTAATAACACCCAGGCGAAAATACAGAGGATCGAGAGGGGGGAGTCCGTGGAGTAATCAGGTAATTGTATAACCCACTTGTGTGCTGATGTGCTATTTTTGTTCACCACAAAGCTATTTTCTAATCTGCTTCTTGAACACTGTCTACTGTGTTATAGTACTACGAGCTATGTTAAATAAAAAGATTTAAAAAAAAAAAGAATTGTAATGACACAGTGACAGAACATCTGGCTTGGTAGGCCGTCTAAAACAGAAAAGTATTGGCCGACGCCCAGTATCTTTGCCCCCAATGCTCAGTTTATTGTCCTGCCCCACTGAACACTAAAAGCACTATGACATGGCCTGCACTGACCTCATCATAGCGCTTTTTTCAGTGACTTTCAGCAATGCTGAGAAGCAGATGTGCTTCTAGACAAAATGGCTGCAGGACATTCACATTGACCAGGCCCATGGCAAGACGGAGGAGAGAGTGAACGCTCCAATACCATTGGATCGTGAACAACAAATAAACCATTGCTCTTCATGTTTTAACAACTTTTTACAAAATGCATTTGTTTATGTACATGGAACTGCATTTTAGTGGTATGTTTGTATGTGTACAAGGAGACTATGGCAAGACAGAGGACAGAACGAGCACACCAATACCATCAGATCGTACATAAAATAAATAAAATCAACATTGAAGAAGGAGGTAGTGGGGGTAGGGTCAAGCAGAGAAGCAGAAGGAGATGAACAAGCAACGATGGGAGAGGGCAGGAGGAAGCAACACTAATGCCGCCTTTGAAATGCAGCCCAGGCATCTCCAGATTGTGGAGGATTCCAACCCCCCTGTCCGGCTCCACATTTGGCAGGAGGACAAGAGGAAAATTAGTTAGATTAGGAGGTGTGCCCACATTCAATTAGCACCACCCCTAAGGTGGGGCAGGTGATGTGGACACTACTTTTCAAATTCCTCCATCTTGAGAAGGCAGGAATTAATCTATCAGGGCTAGGGTAGTGCCCCTTTCCGCAGGATGTGATCACTTGAGGGTATACTACGTAATAAACAGGGGTTCTGCCCAAATTACCATCCCATACCTGGGCAAGGAGCATCACGGGGATGAAAAAGTAGAATAAGTGGTACTGAGGAATCAATAAAGCATGGACTACTTCAAAACAGGATACAGTGTATTATCCTGTTTTCTACAGTTATTTCTGTCGTCATTAAATGATATAAATTAAGAAGGACAATGTTATGAATCCCAAGACAAGGTGGCCAAAATATATACAGTAGACAAAAGACAAAAGACCTATAATTGCAATATATACATTATATATACAACAGTGTACCCTAAACAAAAAGAAAAAAGAAGAACACAATCAATTTTCTGTCAATACCCACTCCTCAGTTTGAGTGGAGTATCACAACCAAGGTAGTCCTTATAGCGCGTAAGTTATTATTCCTTATAATCACAAACAAAGTAAGGATTATTCAAGGCGCCTAATATTAATCACAGAACATACAATGTGGTAGGACTCCTTAAGCAGATGACCACTTGAGGGTATAGACACCCTAAAGGTAAGTTGTGCATTGACTACTACATGTCCCTACCTTAAACACCCCTAGATGTAGTATTTAGGTTGCACCCTTGAACCCTGAACTTAAATTCATCGGATACAAAGAAGACACAAACAAAGAAGATCTCCTGACCCAAGAACCGAAGATCTGCGGCAGACGTTTGGTGCGAAACCCTGCCTGTTTGTCACAGGACTGCACCTTCCTAGTGTGCTGTCTTGCCCTGCAAATGTGAGGCCTCCAGGAACCGCACAGCACCTCCAGTCCTTCAACAATCATCAGAGAATTCCCCTGCAGTCAGCAGTCATCAAACCTGCAGAGTCTGGTATACCAACTTAGTGCTCCCTGGCATCTCCAATGCAGGATCCAAGTAAAAAGAGGTGCATCAGATCCAGAAGGTCAGATCTGTCTACCCAATGAGTGTGAAGACACTAGGGCCTACCGGAGCAATGCTGCACCAATACCTGGGGTACCAGACCCCCTGCCACCTGCACTGAGACAAAGAGTCCAATTAAGACTCCAACTGCTCAGGAAGCAAGCACCCATTACGGAAGGCAAATACCCCTGAGACCCACTCTGTGAATGGCCAGTGATCCCAGAATGATCTGTGCAATCAGCCTGACCCTGACCGCTAAGACATCTTCATGCATGCCGCCCTGCTGACCTATCTGCTCTGCAACCTGCCCACCTGGTCTGGATATTAACGAACCAGCTGTGCTCCCATGGTCCTGAGGCCCTTGTGATCTGCTCCCTTGAGTGGGACCCCTTGGACTTACCTTTAAGTCCCCTTGTGCAGTGTGTTTTCTGATCGCCCCCTCCCCCATAGCAGCTGCTACCAGCAACCTCGGCATCTTGCTCTTGGCCGAATCCGGGAAGCACCCGACAGTCTACTGGTGGAATATTGGACCTAGTCTTGCTACTTACTTAAATCCAGAAGGTGAACAAACGGTATGATTTTATATGCATTTTCCTATTTTCTCCCACAGACTTCTATGGTGCTTAGTTGCGCCCAAGAGAGTGTTATTTTGTGAACTTTAAAAAATCATATCTTAAAAAGTACTTACCTTAGAATAAAGTTCTTGGTATAAAAAAAAATATAAAAATAAATGTGTTAGACCTGGCATCTTTGGTGTGGTTTCCCCCTATCTTTTTGCCTCTACTCCCTGTATTTTTGATGCTGTGCTACTTTTCGTTTTTGCTGGTTTAAATGCTTTGGGCACTTTGCCACTGCTGTTCAGTGTCAAAGTGCAAGTGCTCCCTGTGTAAATTGTTATGATGTTTGGTTATCCATGATTGGAATATTTGTGTCACCCAGAAGTCCCTAGTAAAGTGCACTGAGTGTGCCAGGGCTATTGATAACAAATGCTACTAGTGGGCCTGCAGCACTGATTGTGCCACCCACATGAGTAGCCCTAAAATGCCGTCTCAGACCAGCCACCGCAGTGCTTGTGTGCAGTCTGTGAACTGCCATGTCCTCCTGGCCAGTGTCCCCACTGGCCAGGCCTAACCCTTCCCTTTCTGTACACATTGGTCACCCCTATGGAAGGCCGAAGGTACCCCCTTGGGCAGGGTGCAGTGTATGTGAAGGTAGAGCATGCTATCTTGCCCCATATGCTATCATGGGGAATGCTGGCTACAGTGGCTACCAGCATATCTTCCCATAGGAGCAAGATAGGACATAAAAGTCTGGCATCCCTGAACTCAGAATTTAGTAACACATCTTTTAGGAAAGGTTGTTTTTAAATCCTGTGTTTGAGAGCAGCCCTTTTAGAAAGCTGCTGTTCTCTTGTCTGACCTTTCTGGGTGCCTTGGCCTGTTTGTGAATTGACTGTCTGGTTTGAGAGTGACAGAGGCTGAGAGCCCCCAGGAGGCTCGCAGAGTCAGCCCTAGGGTGAATGACTGTATCTGCATCTTGAGTGGTGGGAGGGGATAGCACCTGGGCCTGAATAGGGCTGTGCCTGCCTTCCACAATGCTAGCTCCACCTCCTGCTGGGCGGCTGACTACCCTGCCCCTCTCCCTGAAAGGAAGGGAGAGGCCAGGAAAACAAAGTGTTCAAGGAACACCCAGAACTGGTTCAGACCGGGCTCAGAGCCCTCCTGCACAAAGGGATCAAAGACTTTTAGGGGTACAAGTACAGGACCCCTGACTACAGAAAATTAGATCATACTGGAATCAAGAAGGAACCTCTGCCAAGGAGAAAGCTGAAACTGAAGAAGGAAGACTGTCCTGCTGTTGCTCTGCTGGACTGACCTGCTGTTGCTTTGCGGCCAAGGAGAGGGGAAGGACTTTGCTGTGTGCTGTGTCCCCTTGCTTGAAGGAATCTCCATGGGCCTGAGAAGAGCTGCCTCCCTGTTTTTGAAGTCCCAGGAACAAAAGGACTTCACCCCCAGCTTCTCTGAACTAAGCTGAGAGAGTTCTGTCCTTCCTAGAGTGCTTGGGCCAGTTGTAGTGCCTCTGGAAGTTGTACCTGTGTTGGGAAGCTGGAAACCAAGCTTTTAAAGACTTTCTGCAAGTTTTGTCGCTTCGCTCGCTTGTGGAGCGCATCCCAGACAGTGTGAGGAAATTCCGGCCGCTTCGAAGGCCGAGATCGTCGCAGCGCCTGTTGCCGTCGCACCCTTCGTTTGCGGGACGCACCAGACCGATGCAGGAAGACTACCATTGCTGCGAGTATCGACGCAGAGCCTGTCGTCGCTGTGTAAGATCGTCACACTGCTTGTTTGAGGACCGTATAAGGTCGCTGCGAGTGTCGTCACAGAAGCCATCGCATCGAGGACCTGCGAGAGAGAGATCACCGCTGATCCACGCATCGTCGCCCCAGAGATTGTCGCAATCCAAAGATCCTCGCACCGTACCTTTGTGAGAGAAAACTTACTACGGAACCTACGCACCGGAATCCATACAAGTCCGCCTACCTCCCCATACAGACCGGATTTGTCACAACACGCCCGCTGCTGCAGCGGGCTTGTCGCATTGCCTCCCCGGGGTCTCAGGAGCAACGCATCGCTTTTTTTTCCACCGCACCAGCTTCTGCTTTGGAACTTTGTCGCTTTTAAAAGGTACTGTTGGCAAAACGTGACGCAACTGTGAACTTTTCACGCAACTGTGGATTATTTTATCGCAACCTTAAGAACTCTATCGCAACCATATTCATGAACTGTGTATGTTTGATTTTTGTCGTTTTGGTCTTGTGTAGTTTAGATTAAATACCTTTATTTTTCTAAACTGTTGTGGAGTCAGTTTGTGGTGTTTTCACTGTGTATCTGTGAGTGTTGGTACAAATACTTTACACATTGCTTTTGGATAAGCCTGACTGCTTGTGCCAAGCTACTAAGGGGGTGAGCTGAGGTTATCTAAAAAGTGTTTCCTCCATACCCTGAATAGAAGCAAGGGTCCCTATTTGGACAGTGGTACCTACCTCTGCCAAGTACAGACCCCCAGTTCTAACATTGTTGGTCAGCGGTGGGATTTGAACTTGTATTTGTACTAGACCCACAGTGATTGGTGTACATACTAGTGAGTGCAGACCACTACGCCACTGCATACTACTGTTTGTTTTTGGTTGCTTCTATTTTTGAGTAACTCTTCTAAGCATCATGTCTGTGAATGGAAAAGCACCCAGTGTGGAGGAGGCAGAATTGGAGTTTTGCATTGAGGATTTGTATTCCTACAAAGTTACACAGCTTAGTCAATTCTGCAACCAACTTGAGTGCCCCTTGAAGACGGGCCACCGGAAGGAGGAGTTGCAGAGAATCTTGAAGGCCCATTGGGAGGCCCAAGAGGGAAATAATGTAAATGGAGGGAATGGTTTTCAAACCACAGATCTGCCCGTGAGCAAAACAGGCTCAAGGCCTGGCAGCAACCATTCCAGTAGGGGCTTCACCCAAGAAGAGTTACAAGAAAATCAAAGAGTGAGAGAAAATGACTTGGAAGTCATGAGGACGAAAATGAAGCAATTGAAAGTAGAGAGGGCGGTGGAGGAGAGCAAAAATGCCCGTGCCCTGGAGGAAAAGAAATAGCTTCTGGCTCACGAGTTGAGCATGAGAGAACTGGATCTTAAAGGCAAGGAGGAGGATTCCAGTTCAAATGGTGGCAGTGCACAGCCAGTGCAGGGGGGTAAAGTATATATTCCCAAGGGTCTGGTACAGAATTACCATAGGAGTGAGAATATTTATGCCTGGTTTACTTCTTATGAGATTGCATTGAGAATGAATGGTGTGCCTGAACAGCATTGGGGGGCGGGCCTGTGGAAAAATGTTGAGGCTTCTGGGAGGAGTGCTCTAGAGCCCTTAGAATTAGCAGGTACCATGACCTACCCCAATATGAAGGAGGCCTTATGTCTCAGGTTGGACTTACTCCAGAGACGTACAGACTGCAGTTTAGGAACTCTAAGAAGAGAGAGTCTGAGACTTGGATGGAGTGTGTGAATTTGTACTCACATGCAATGGAAGGTTGGATGAAGGGCAGCAAAGTAACTTATTATAAGTGGTTGTTGCATTTAATTAATTGGGAGCGTTTGAGTAGTCTTTGTGTTCCCGAGCTGCGCCAGCATCTTTTAGACAGCAAGCTGACCGACCCCATTAAGCTTGCTAAGGAGGCGGACGGCTGGACCAGTAATAGGGTCCACAGAGGAATTGTGGGTACCACAGCCAAAGGTGGGCAGGGTCCCCAGCAGAAGAGTGGGGGGGACAAGGATAACCAAAAGGAGTTCTTGCAAGGGCCTCAAAATAGTTCCCAGGGAAAGGAATCCCAACCCCCCAGACCTAGACAGCCATGTCCCTCCAGGGGCATGCGGGACAACAGAGACAACAGGGGCAACAGGGGTCACTGCAATGAGGTGGGCCACCTAGCTCCTAAATGTCCCAAGAACAATCCAGCACCCACTGGTGCTCCAGCCCCAGGGTTAGCAAGTGCAGCTTTGGGCGGGGATTGATTTCCAGTGGGGAGGAGGGACTGGCAGTTATGACCCATGTCTCTTTAGGAGACCAAGAGATGGTCCAGGAAACCTTACTGCACCCTAACACTAAGAAATACGGGCAGAAGGTGACCATCAATGGGAGAGAGATAGAAGCTCAGAGACACAGGAGCCAGCGTGACATCTGTGAGGTGTCAGTGGGTGTCTGAAGAGCAGGTCATTCCTGATGTGCTCCGCCCTGTAGTGGCAGCTGAAAGCTCAGTGCGCCTCTTCAAGTTGGCGCGTGTTCCTTTGAATGGTGTGGGGTCTCTGGTCTCTTGGAAGTTGTTGTCAGTGATGCCTTGCCTGTAGAATGTCTGCTAGGTAATGACCTGGAGAGTTCTCCATTGAAGGATGTAGAACACAGAACTCATTTGGAGATGTTGGGTTTGCCTGCGTGGATCTGTGCGACCACGCGTGCTATGACAGTCAGTAGGGGTGATTCAGCCTGAAACAGTGGCCCAGAGACCTGCCAGGAGAGGAAAGGGCAGGGGGCGCGGGAAACCAGCCCCAGCCGTTCCCACGGTCCAGGAAGAAGCAGAACCTGAGAGGGATGCCCTGGAACCTACAGGGGAACAGGTGGCCGAGCTGGGCGACCTGCTTGAGCTGACCCATTGGCAGCAAGAAGATGGGCCCTCCAGGGAGGAATTCTGCAAGGAGCAGAAAGAGTGCCCTTCTCTCATTGGTGTGCGGCAACAGGCTGAAGACCAGGCAGCAGGTGGAGCGTCCAGAGATCACTACATCTACTGGGAAGATGAGTTGTTATATAGTGAGCCTAGGTTTGCTGAGCCCGGTGCAGCCTGTGTGCTGGTGGTACCCGCGCGCTTCAGGAACTTCCTAATGGGTCTGGCTCATGACGTGCCTCTTGCAGGACATCTGGGGCAAGACAAGACCCATCACAGGATTGTCACCCACTTCTACTGGCCCAAGATGAAGAAGCACGTTGGTGCCTTTTGCAGATCTTGCCAAACATGTCAGGCCAGTGGCAAGACTTGAATGAAGTGCAAGGCACCCCTCCAACCCTTTCCTGTGGTGAGCACCCCTTTCAAGTGGGTGGGCATTGACATCGTGGGGACCCCAAGAAAGCCTTAGGCAACAGGTTCATACTGGTCTTGGTGGACCATGCCACCCGGTACCCGGAAGCAGTCCCTCTCAGGACAATCACAGCACCCGTGGGGGGCCGTGCATTGATGGGGATCTTTCCCGAGTGGGGTTCCCCAGAGAGGTGGTCTCCGACTTCATCTCTAGGTACATGAAATCTCTGTGGGAGGAGTGTGGGGTAACTTATAAGTTCACCTCTCCTTTCCACTCTCAAGAAACGGGTTGGTTGAAAGGTTCAACCGCACCGTCAAAGGTATGATTATGGGCCTAGCGGAACCCATGAGACGGAAGTGGGACGTCTCTTTACCATGTCTGTTGTTTGCCTACAGGGAGGTGCCTCAGAAGTCCTTAGGGTTCAGTCCCTTTGAACACCTGTATGGCCACCTTGTTAGACGACCTCTTACACTGGTGAAGGAGAGTTGGGAGAAATCCCGTGGAAAAAAAACCCAGGATGTGTTCAGCTATGTGCTCGCCATCCGCAACCAGACACAACGCTTCAGGAAGCTCGCTCAGGTGAACCTGGAAGCTAGCCAGGAAGAAATGAAAAGATGGTACGACCAGAATACCACTCTGGTCGAATTTCAACCTGGGCAGAAAGTGTGGGTGATGGTGCCAGTGGAGCCTTGCGCGCTCCAAGACAAGTGGACTGGGCCATATGAGGTGGTGGAGCACAAGAGCGAAGTAACCTACCTGATTAACTTGAAGACTCTCAGGCAGCCCCTGAGAGTCTTGCATGTGAACCGCCTCAAACCCCACTTTGAGAGGTCTGAAGTGACAATGCTCATGGCTACAGATGCTGGAGGGGAAGATGATAGTGATCCTTTCCCTGATCTCCTGGCAGCGGAGGAGCAAGAAGGTTCAGTGGATGGTGTTGTTCTCTCGCCCAGCCTGACCTCAGAGCAGCAAAGGGACTGTTGCCAGATGTTGGGTCAGTTTTCCTCCCTGTTCTCCCTGACCCCAGGTGTCACCAATTGGTGCATCCATGATATATACACTGGAGATAAATTGCCTGTGAAACAGAAATTTTACAGGGTAGCTGACAAGGTCAGGGCCAGCATCAAAGAAGAAGTTTCCAAGATGTTGACGCTAGCAGTAATTGAGCCCTCCAGCAGCCCCTGGGCTAGCCCAGTGGTCTTAGTCCCAAAAGCTGCTGTGCCCGGGGCCACTCCAGAACTCCGGTTTTGTGTGGACTACCGTGGGCTCAATGCGGTCACCAAGATTGACCCACACCCCATCCCCAGAGCTGAAGAGCTTGTGGATCGGTTGGGAGCTGCCCGGTACCTCAGTACGTTTGATTTAAATTCTGGGTACTGGCAGATTACCTTAACTGATGGGGCCAAAGAGAGGTCGGAATTCTCCACACCAGAGCGGCACTTCCAGTTCTGAGTCATGCCCTTTGGGTTGAAGAATGCCCCTGCCACCTTCCAGAGACTGGTCAACCAGGTACTGACCGGGCTGGAGCAATTCAGCGCTGCATACCTGGATGACATTGCTGTGTTCAGCTCCATGTGGGAGGAACACTTGCAACACCTCTGTGAAGTGTTGAAGGCTCTGCAAAGGGCAGGTCTAACTATCAAGGCCAGCACGTGCTAGATAGGGCAGGGATCTGTGGTGTACTTAGGAAACCAGGTAGGGAGTGGCCAAGTGGCGCCCCTACAGGCCAAGATTGATACCATTCTGGCTTGGGAGCTCCCCAAGACCCAGACAGAGGTGGGAGCCTTCTTAGGACTCACTGGGTATTACAGACGGTTTTAAAAACGAAAATGGCTGTAATTCACTACCAGAGCATTTCACCTGCACAAGTACATGCTCTACCTTTCACATACACTGCACCCTGCCCGAGGGGGTACCTTGGGCCTTCCATAGGGGTGACCAATGTGTACAGAAAGGGAAGGGTTAGGCCTGGCCAGTGGGGACACTGATCAGGAGGACATGGCAGTTTGATTGCACACAGGCACTGCAGTGGCAGGCCTGAGACACCAATTAAGGGCTACTTATGTGGGATAACCAATCATCATAACAATTTACACAGGGAGCACTTGCACTTTGACACTGAACAGCAGTGGCAAAGTGCCCAAAGCATCTAAACCAGCAAAAACGAAATCCAGCACAGCATCAAAAATACAGGAGGTAGAGGCAAAAAGATAGGGGGAAACCACGCCAAAGATGCCAGGTCTAACATGTGTCCCCTCCAGCTGAAAGTGGGGAGAACTACCCACCCTCTTGGGAGTTCTCTTCACTAAGATGTAAAAACCTGGACAGACCATCAATTGGTGTGTTCTGTGCCAGGGCGGTGTTCCACCGTGAAGTCCATTCCCTGTAGGGAGATGGACCACCTCAACAGTTTTGGGTTCTCACCCCTCATCTGCATCAACCATCTGGGGGCCTATGGTCTGCCTGAACACGGACGTGAGTCCAAACAGGTAGGGCCTCAGCTTCTTCAGAGCCCAGACCACAGCAAAAGCTTCCCTTTTAATTGCACTCCATCTCTGTTCTCTGGGGAGTAGTCTCCGGCTAATGAAAGCTACAGGTTGGTCCCAGCCCTCGTCCGTCATCTGTGAGAGTACCGCTCCCACACCATGCTCTGAAGCTTCTGTCTGCACTATGAACTCACTGGAGAAGTCGGGTGCATTGTGCACTGGTGCTGTGCACATGACAGTCTTCAGGGCATCAAAAGCAGTTTGGCAGGCTTCGGTCCAATTCCTTTTTCTGGGCTGATTCCTAGAAGTCAGCTCTGTCAAGGGGGCAACGATGGTGCCATATCCCTTGACAAACTGTCTGTAATACCCGGTATGTCCTAAGAAGGCTCTCACCTCTGTCTGGGTCTTGGGGGGCTCCCAAGCCAGAATGGTATCAATCTTGAAGACGGCTGGAATGCCAGAAACCGGTCCTCTGAACCTTGTTTCCAGTCCAGGGAAGACATGGCTTGGCAGTTCGGGCTGGACTGTTCCCATGAGGCACAGGGTCAGACTGATTTGCATATAGCCATGTCTGAACTGGGGTGGCAGAGTGGGCCAAAGAACGGTGATGGATTAAACCCAGATCTTTTGACTGTGTGTGTGTGTTTGATTGATTCAGATGCTCCGTCCATCACCAGCCACTTTTGTACCGCTTTTGGCCGCCACAAGTGTGGCAGGGTATGCTCAGACGTGAGTCCCTTGCTCACTTTGCCACTGGATTCAAGCAAGCCGGGCTGAAGACGGCTGGAATGCCAGAAAACGGTCCTCGGAAGCTTGTTTCCGGTCCAGGGAAGACATGGCTTGGCAGTTCGGGCTGGACTGTTCCCATGAGGCACAGGGTCAGACTGATTTGCATATAGCCATGTCTGAACTGGGGTGGCAGAGTGGGCTAAAGAACGGTGATGGATTAAACCCAGATCTTTTGACTGGGTGTGAGTGTTTGATTGATTCAGATGCTACGTCCATCACCACCCCCTTTTGTACCGTCTTTTGGTGAGTAGCTTGGTTATCCCGTAGTCCAACTTGCTGGTGACTACAGCATTAGTAACAGTTATTTTGGTGTTGATTGGGAAACATTTGAACATCTTCTTTAGTATTTTCAGGGTGTGGAAGCAGGCTCTAGTGACAGTGTTGACTTGTGCAGTCAAGTCCAGTTTAGTGTCAATGATTGATTCCAAGGTTCCTGGCGTGGATCCTGGGTGTAGTTGTGGGTCCTAGTTTGAAGTTCCATGGCATGGTGTTCTTGTCGAATATCACTACTTCTGTCTTGTTAGTGTTAAGCTTGAGACAGTTAGCTTTCATCCAGCTTGTGACTTTGGTCAAGCAGGCGATAAACTTGTTTCTTGTGTTGAGGGTCTAGCCTGAGAGAGAGGGTATGAGTTGTGTATCGTCAACGTTGGAGAGGATGTTGATGTCACGTGCATGGATGTCGTAAGACAGACTGATCATGTATGCATTGAAGAGGGTTGAGCTCAGCGATGACCTATGAGCCGCTTTGCTTATGAGTTTGCTGGATTATGAGGTGTAAGGTGTCAGGCTGACATCTTGTGTTTTATCCATTCATTCTATCCATTAAGAAGGAGTAGATCCAGGAGAGAGTGGGTCTTGAATGCCAATTTCTTGTAGGTGCCTGATGGGGATGGGGTGGGGGACTATGTCAAATGCCTCAAAAAGGTCCAGGAGAATGAGGGGCTGCTGCCTGCTGTGTCCCCTCTGTTAAGGATAATGTGGATATCGTCTGTGGCAGTGATGAGTGCTGTTTCTGTACTGCAGTTAGGACCAAATGCAGACTGCTTGGAGTTCATTAGCTGGTGGTTGATGAAGTTGTCAGTGAGGCATCAGTTGAAGATTTTCTCCAAGACTTGACTAGGTATGGTGGAAGGGATATTGTTCTGTAGTTGGAGAGCATAGTTAGGTCAGCAGATGGAATCTTGGGCAGGGGTGTGACAGTGGTACGGTTCCTGGTGTCCAGAGATGTGGCTGAGTTGATAGCAGCATTAAGGATAAGTGTTAATGCTTTGCCAAGTGTCAAGGCGTGGTGGGGAAAAGGGTGAGATGGGGCCCTTGAGTAATTGTTTTTCTTAGTATTGGCACTTTTGACAGTAGTGATGGCCACAAGGTCAGGGTTCATTCATCAGCTGTGGTAGCAAGTTAAGTTAAGTTGCAAAGGTGACAGGATCTGGTTAAGGGCCTCAGTTAGCGTGTATGAAAGTGGTTTATTTACAGTAGAATTCTGAGAGCTTGTTGCAGATATCTTGCAAGGAGGTGATGTTGCTGGAAGGGGAAGGAGGCATGGTGAAATCCTTGATGATGGAGGAGATTTCCTTGCTGCTCTTTGTGCCAGTGCTAATGTGGTCTGCAAGAGCAGTGCTGTTGATGTTCCATATCTCCTGGTCGCAGCTCTTTGGGTGGATTTGAAGATGTCTTTATCTGTGGTGTCTTGACTTATACAATTTAGGCTTATATAGCCCCCTCATACTACTATGGCCAGCTGTGGAATTGGATAGGAGTCATGCAGGACCTATACAAAATATGACCCTCCTCTTACAGATTACCTGTGCATTAGAGCATCCTGTCTTCCTTTCTTTGGCAACCACTTGTAGCAAAACCTTCCATTTTTTCTGCTTCCTGGCACCCACTTCCTGGAGGTATTCCTCACTCTTATACTTCGTCCTCCTCCCTCAGGCCATTTCTGCACCTCCTGGTGGTGCTCTTTCACTGTTCCTCTCTGAGAGAAGGAAGCAGCAGATCCATACAAAGGAGCACCAGTGCTCCACCACATGAAGCTGTAGCCAAGATAGCAAAGATCTGTTGTCTACTGTGGATTTGTGAAGCCCTATGAGAATCGTAGGTTGTGGGTGGTAATGTCATGTATAGGGTGACCAGAATTAAAGCAAAGAACCGGGACATTTCACAAAAATAGAAGAAGGACTATAATATTACATCAAGCGACCGCACAGAATGACTGCGCTCCTCAGCAGCGAATTACAAAACAGGCAGTAAGAACATACATAAGATGCAAATTTTAAACCTAGTAGCTTGCCCGTGAATTAAATTGCTTTCTTAAAACAACTGCTAGCTATACCTGCTTTGTAACCCCGTTTTTAGTCGACCTTTTCCAAAATCCGGGACATGATCCGAATTTCTCGAAATCTGCCCGGACGTCTGGTGAAAAACGGGGACCATCCTAGCAAAACCAGGACGCCTGGTCACCCTAGCCATGCATGCATTGCAATCCGCCGTTCTCTCAGGTCTGTGGAATCTCTGGCAAGTGACAGTCTCAGGAGAGTTGTTGGAGGTGAGGCAAAATATGGGAAGGAAACATTTTATTGGTGGTTAGGGGTGTTAACAGTGATTTATCATTGTTATGACATCATAGGGGTGATTAAATGGGAACTGGTGCATCACTAAAAGCCAATATCTTCCTAATGCACTCATCTAAAGCTTTAACCCTTATCTGTCAGATACATATAAGATTTGCATAATGGCAAACGTTTTACCTGTGGAGGCCTTTGGTCAGGCCACCGGCTCCTACAGCAGGGGTCGTCTGGTGTCGCGACCTTCCAGTCAGGTAACTTGGGACCTAACCACAAGTTTGGTTCTTTTGGCAGAGGTGTCTTTGAGTTGTCGACTTTGGTGATTTCTGAAAAGTAAGAGGATGAGCAGGTTAGAAAAGCTCAATCATGATGGATATAACGGACATCTTAACATTGTAAGCAATGGGAACAGCATGGCACTTACATACAGGTCCGTGAAAGGCTTCCCCATTAAAAGTTACTTGGCATGTCAACAGGGATGCAAGGATGGTTTTGAATGTTTTTTTTATCTTCTGACTTTTGGATGTTGGGGGAACTTCTCATTCCCATGGGATTATTGTTCATCTGGGTAAATAACTTAAATATACATTTTTAATGTTAAACCATGGTTAGCATCTATGCAACCTTTGCTGCCTATTCACCTAAATGAAAAACTGTATCTTTCATCTTAATGTCTTTCACATTACGAATCCCTCCTTGATGACTCTTCTGAGATTAGCATGCTGATTATAATAAACAGAAGCCTAAAGCCAGACATAAGGCCTTCCATAATGGATACACACCTGGAATATATGTATGAACGCCAGTCTCCAATGTATTTATAACTGTTTTGTTGTAAAACCACTAGACAACTGTAATATGAAAATGACATTACTAATTTACTATAAGAACTTATTACAGCTGAGTAATAATGTCACAATGTGGGCTGCCAGTGCCAGCAGGCAGTGTAAAAGGCAGGTCACAGGCCAGATGTATAACTTATGTTGACATAATCAACATGCTTTTCAGCTCTTTTGCGCTATATTTCCTTGAGATTGTGTTTATATTGTGCATGACTAAAATGTATTACCTAGAACAAGGAATCTCTGTGAAATGATACCACACATTCTGAACTACAACCGAGTTTGAAAGTAATGTACATTGCACTGCTAATAACATATTTTTGCAGCATATTACTAGCTGCTTATTGGTGATTTTATTTCATTTATTCTACATGCCCACAACCACACTTCAATCTGTTCCCATATCCAGGAGGCAGGTTGAAGGAGAAGTATTGATGATTCTCGGAGCTCCCTTCAAGATATTTCAATGTACCAGTAGAAACTGCACAACAGGGCGGGCCCTAGGAATTTTGGGGCCCTGGGCAAAATGAAAGAGACGAGCGCCCTCTAATTTGCAGCTGATGTGTCATCACAGGAAGTCGCCTCATAGGAAGTGACATGACAGGGCAACTAATCTTCTTTTGCATCATTGAAGTGACTTTCAAAACACAACTTCTTGGGAATAGATATCTGTATAAAGGATAAGAACATAAACAACCCAAATAACTCAAGTCCATATATTTTAAATCTCTGTTAGTGGCGCACAGTAGTCCGGCTGGATGGAAACGTTTAGCGCAGCTTTCACGAAAATGGGTATCTGTTGTAAGTAGAAAAATAATTCACTCAGAAACTGGAAAAATTGTTGAGCGCTGTTTATTCTAGTCATCCACTCTCAGCTTTGCTGACATCGCCAATATTCTAACTTGAACTCCCGGGCATACTAACAGGTAAGGAGGAGGGGGGTGGGTGGAAGGTACCAAGGGGAAGGAAAAAGGAGAGAAAATACAACACACCTCCATACCCATGGGATATAACAACGACAGTAAGAGGAATAAGTCTAATAGCATTAATTGGTCGTGGCAAGTCTATTCCCACTCCATGTATGCCCATCATCCAGCTGCACCACATTTTCCCCAGTTTTTCTTACGTTCTGAGGAGGAATAAATTAGCTTTGTCCGACCGGAGCATGAGTGGGTTTCTTTACTACAATTGGGTTGTTAACTTTGAGGTTTAGATCCTTCATCCATGTTTCTGGTCATACCCATTTTTGTAATTGGCTTGATGCTGTTGAACTTTTTGTTGGCTATCCTTGCTGTTGTTTACCACCGCTTTTCCCCCATCTAGACAGAGGGGGTTCAGTTTGGTTCCAGGCTCTCTTCCCCTTAAGGCCGCGAAAGGGGAGATTCCGCTGGCGAGATTAGGTGCTGTGTGGTAGGCCCATAAGCAATTTCTGAAGGAATCATCTATTTTAAAGCCATTGGAGATCTCCAGTTGAATATGCTCATTGATCATGCGGTTGGTCCTTTCCGCTAAGCCGTTTGCTTTGGGACAATAGAGTGCAGTTTTCTCATGTTTGATGTTTAAGTCCTTAAGAAATGTTTTCATTTCTTCCGAGGTAAACTGCACCCCATTGTCGGTTACCAGGACTGCAGGTATCCATTCGAAGCAGAAGACAGATTTCAAAAACATTATGAGATTGTTGGTAGTATTGGTAGATGTGAATCTGACATTTACCCAGTGTGAGGTGTAGTCTACCAGGACAAACATAAATCTTTTTTGTGGTCCTAAAGCCTCCATAGGACTAATTATGTCCATCGCGAGTTTTGTCCATGGTACTTCGGGTACTTCAACTGGAGACAGAGGAACTTTGTGCAAGACTTTATTTTTATCGCTTTTAGCGCAACTGATGCACTCCTTGACTTTCACTTCCACCATTGAGTCCAGTTTTGGGAACCAAAAACTATTCTTAACTTTGGATTTAGTAATACTTCTGCCCAAATGACCCTCATGGGCAAGGTCTATTATTATGTCTCTGAGGGCTGAAGTTGGGACAACTTTCTTGTTGCGATAGATCCTGTCGTCATTAAGAGTTCATGTTTTACATCCCAAAATTCCTTCATGTCATCCGAGACGTCATAGCATTTCTCTGGCCAGCCATTGATTATTAAGTTTTTCAGAGTTCATTTTAGAATCTTTCTTCATTCCATCGTCCCATTCCTCCTTGGTGAGGGAAGGAAATTGGATGGTTAGGATAGGAGCATCCAAAGGATCTTCCTGGTGGTTAGTCGAAAGAGGTGACCTTGATAGGTAATCTGCCACCACATTTTCCTGTCCCAGCCTGTATTCAACCTTAAAGCAAAAATTCTTTAGTCCCGGAACCCATTCGGCTATTCTCTGTGAATTGCAATGTGCTTGTTTAGCTGAAAAAATGTACGTTAAGGGTTTATGGTCTGTACGGACCGTGAATTTTGTCCCCCAAAGAAAAAATGTAAACTTATTAATGGCCCAATAGCATGCTAGGGCTTCTCTCTCGATTACGGAATAGTTCCGTTCTGCCTGACTCAAGGTGCGGGAAGCAAATGCTATGATGGTCTCATCTTCTTCCCCTTTCTGTGATAGGGTGGCTCCAAGGCCTTTGTTAGAGGCATCTGTGCTTAAAATAGTTTTCTTTTTATGGTCAAAGGGGCCAAGAGCAGGTTACTCAATTTCTTGTTTTAACCTGTTTACAGTTTCATAGTGTTTTTCCTCCCACTTAAATTCTTGTTTAGCCTTCAAGAGTTCTCGTAAACTCTCACACTTCTCAGAAAACAGTGGAATGAACTTTGCCATGTACTCAATCAGGCCTAAGAACAACTTGAGTTCTTCTTTATTGGAGGGGAATGATGCCTCTTTCACTGCTTGAATTAGACTGTGTTTAGGTCTGATCCCTTCATGTGAGATTTTATGTCCGAGTTAATCTACTTCAATTACCTTTACCTTGCACTTGTCCTGCTTCACAGTTAACCCTGCCTCAGATAATCTGGCACAAACTTTTCTGAACACCGCATCGTGCTCTTGATCCGTTGCCCCAAAGACTAAAACATTGTCTTGAAAACACATACTGTTCGGAATGCCATCAAGCACTTGCTGCATCATCTTTTGAAAAACAGGGTCCGCTGAAGCAAGGCCGAATGGCATCCTCCTGAACATATAAGTCCCCAAAGGGGGCGAGAAGGCGGTCAAGGATCTTGAGTCCGGGTGTAGTTCAACCTGATAGTAGGCCATGGAAAGATCGATAACGAAGAAGAATTTGCTCAGCATTTCATTGATATTGGGGAGGGGGAATCTCTCAACCCAAATATTCTCGTTAAGGCTTTGTAAGTCAATGCAAAGGCGGAAGCCTTCTCCGTTAGCCTTTGAAGCGATACCAATGGGTGCAAGCCACTCAGATGAATCAATGGGTTGAATGACCCATAGATGGCACAGTTTGTCTAGTTCGACGTTCAGAGGCTGTCTCAAAAGGAGGGGAACTTGGTGAGTTTTATGAACAACAGGTTTGGTACCGAGTTTGACCTTTATTTTATGTTGGTATTTTCTCAAAAGCCCCACATCAGAAAATAGATGCAGGAATTTGTCACAAAGGGTGTTCCCTGGGTCAGACTTCTCCTCTAGGATGACCTGTTCTCTGTTGTTGGGATCAAGAATGATGCCCAGCTCCTTCTGGTGTTTCCACCATAGAAGGTTCGAACCTTCACTCACCAGATACACTTTTCCTACAGCGGACCTTCCTTCAAAGTTTATTTGTGCTTCAAACATTCCTACCAGGGGAATAGGATCTTTGGTGTAACCTTGCAGAGAAATATCTGGTTTCATTATGTTGGCACATTGATCTCGCAGGAATTTATTGTAATCTTCTACGTTCAACAAGGTAAATGGTGAACAAGAGTCTGAAAACATTTCTATTGATTTGTTATTGAGTGATATTTTACATTTTGGGTAATCCGGAACAGAACCACCACATGTACTCTTCACTTGAAAAATGTACTTCTGATGTTCATCGCTCTCGACATTACCTGCTTTGACTTGGCAGCTATCACCGTGTCTACACACTCTGGCTTAGTGACCTCTTATATTGCATTTCTTGCAATAAGCATTATGTGCGGTGCACAATGGACTGTTGGCCAAATGGATATTGCTCCCACATCTGTAGCATTTGAGGCCTGCGTGTTCCTTTATAGGTTTGTTGGGTGGATACCTTTTATTTTTTACTTTCAAAACGTTACTGATAGGCTCCTCCACCTGTATTGAAGCCACTACTTCCTCGGTTACTTTTATCTCCTTCATGCATTTGGCAGTGTGTTCAATAGATTGGGCAATGGTAATAGCTTCCTCCAATGTAGGATTCTTGGCCAATAACTTTTCTTGAATACGACTGTTACTCGTGCATCTTACTAACTGGTCTCATATGAGTGAGTCATTGAGTTCCCCAAAATCACACCTTTGGGTGAGGCCTCTTAACACTGCAATGTAGCTTTTATCCGATTCATTCTTGCCTTGAGATCAGTTGAAAAATTAGTGACGTTCTAGCACGACATATATTTTATCACCAAAATGGGTTCCTAACTTTACCAAGCTAATTTCATATGCATCCAGTTCCTCATCCTCTTCTAATTCCAGTTCTGGCAGGGTCTCATACACCTTGCAACCATATACCCCAGGTTATGTAGAAGAATGTGCTGTTTACGCATTGCAGAGAATCTTTCACCCCCATGGCAATTAAGTATGATTCGAATAATTTAGTCCACTCTTTCCAGTGGATATCGGGTTCCCCACATTCATTTAAAAATGATGGAGGTTGACTTATCCCCGCTGTGCCCATGCTAGGATGTGAGGATCACAGGTGTGAAGGAGGAACACCGGCAAGAAAACAAGAATGCTTCACAAAAGAAAATCACCCAATGAAAATTGTAAAGGAAGACAACATACAGTGGAAATAATGGTGATGAATGATGTGTATACCTTGCTGGCGAGTGCAGTGTATGAGGCTCAGGCTGAGGAAGTCAAAAACAGTTCCCTTCACAAATATTAATACAGAGGGTAGAGGTCTAGTGGCAACCACGTGAGACTATGCGCTGTAAGTCTGGTAATATCAGTGGGTGGCACAGCCTCCAGAAAGGGAAAATAGTATGTATTAGTCACCACACGAAAAGTCAAATCTGCATAGTCTTGAGGAGAATGTATTCCGTAACGACTCCGTTAACAAAGCAAGTATAGCCCGCTGTATAATCCAGGAGAATGGGGCACCAACGCTAGATACTATGATGAGCACAATCACAGTCACAAGTGGAATCTTGGCTAAACGATGGAAAATGCAAACCACAGAACTCCTCTCTAAGCAGACTACGAAGTAGAGAGAGTCACCAGTACTAAGATACCATGCAAGGAATCCACGCTGAGGAGGAGCAGGAAACTTACTTCAGCCACGGCAGAGTCAATTAAGCTCTGTTGGTCGGTTCTGACAGCGGAAGGCGTGGAGGAGGACGCCCAATAAGCACGTCAGGGAGGCGGAAAGCTGGTGCGCCGGAAGGAGGCGGCTAGAACTGGAGGCAGGTATGCAGCGGATGCTGCCAGTCGCCGATGCAATAACCCAGCGGAGGCTACAGTACCCCGGTGACACAGACCAATCTTTAAGAAACAGCGCAGGGCAGCGTAGAAGGTTCCCTGAAGTTCGAAGATCTTCGGCGCCTCAGCAAAACCACACTCCGGGGGCAGCACTGCCCGATCCCGCTACACAACTGGGGCAGCCAAGAGGTGGCTGGCGCACTGGGTGGTTAAAGGCCATACTGGGGAGCGTCAGCACCTTAAAGATAATTGCCACCGGGACTCGGGAGCTTGAATAAGCCACTAGCAGAGCACGCTCAAGGACTGCACTGCTCAATTGAGCAGCTGGAACTGGCGGCCAAGAGGTGGCTGGAGCGCCGGGTGCCGAGGACCGCTACGCAGACTGACAGCAACCGCAATTTCTGCCACCCAACTGTGGAGCTTGACTTGGCGGCTTAGAAGAGTATGACGGTCCCGCGGGGGTCTGCTGACATCGCCAAAGGCAGGGAATAGCAGCTGGGACAGTGAAGGAGATGACACTGCGCAGGGCCACGCGGGCTGCAATTCCAGTGAAGGCAGGAACTTTTAAAAGCGGGGCGGCGATGACATTCGGGCTGCAGGATCTTTTGAGCTGCCAGCTAAGGAACTCCTTGAGGTGGCCGCAACAGGAAAGGACAGGTGTGACACACCGGAGTGAAGAGAGTCTATGAAGGTGTCATTGGTAATGACAGTCCACAGAGTGTCGTTTCATGGAAGGTTTCTCCATAAAATTAGTCCTTGAATGAGAGAGAGCATAGAAAGGGGAGATGATTTGAGCTACCCCCTGCACAGGATCGTCACCAGTGTTTTAAGTAGAAAAATGATTCACTCAGAAACTGGAGAACTTGTTGAGTGCTGTTTATTCTAGTTATCCACTCTCAGCTATGCTGACATCGCCAACATTCTAACCTGAACTCCCGGGTGTACTAACAGGTAAGGAGGGGGGGTGGGTGGGTGGAACCAAGGGGAAGAAAAGAGGAGGGAAAATACAACAGTATCTTTACTCCAGTGTTCTTTGTTCAATGTTAACTGATAGCATGCAGTTTGAGGTGTACAGAGGTGACTTACACAAGAAAAAAAGTATTTAAGTTCTTCAATGGACCATTGGCCCCTTCAAGCGGCCACCTGTGCACGGATTAATAAACTTGGCCTGGCCCGGTCATTACCTTTCACCACCTTTCCTGTCTCCTTGCCTCCCCTTCCTCCCCTCCCCCTTGTCCCCCCCGGTCCCTGTCCATCCCTCACCCGTCCTCTATGCCATCGCATCTGTCGGCTTTTTTACTTAATACCAGGTCGGCTGTCAAACATCAGCTTCAACTGTTTTATTTCCTGGACTCTGTCAAGCCGGACCTTTTATTCTTGACAGAGACTTGGTTCCGTTCTGACTCACTTCCTAGGGTGTTGGCAGCCCTCCCCACCTATGTTGTCCTCAGGGCCGACCGGCTGGAGGGCCGGACAGGAGGTGGGTTTGCTATGATCGCCCGCGCGGGCCTTCATTTTCAAGTGCTCCCCTCCCCGATCATATCTATGGCAGACTGCCTGGTCTTACGTTCTACCTCCTTTCAGGTCCCTCTAACGTGTGTTTTTGTCTATCGCCCTCCCCAGTCCTGCCCACGTTTTCTCCCCGCCATCTTGGACCTCTTAGGAACCCTTGCAAATAACAACTCTTCGTTCATGCTACTTGGGGACTTTAACTTCTGGCCTAACGACCCAGCAGAAGATGTTACATCCCGCGACTTCACCCAGCTCCTTCTTAGCTTGAACTTCTTCCCCCAGGTCCATACTGCCACTCACATTTGTGGCCACATCCTAGACCAAGTCTGGACCCTTAACATCATAGTTTCCGCCCCTACTGTTATGCCTTGTACATGGTCGGACCATTCATTGATTTCCTTTTTTTTGGACCTCAGTATTGACAATAACCCTTCCCTCCCCAAATACAGCTGGGTGAAAAATTGGAGCAGAGTGGACATTCCTGCCCTCTGCTTCTCCCCGTCAGCCTCTGACCCCGACCTGGCAGGCCTCTCACCACCCAGTCAATTGGATGCCTTGAACAGCTGGCTCCTGAGGGCCTGTGACCAAGTAGCCCCTTTGAAGCGCGCCACAGTCAGACGCGCCAATGATGCAAATAAATGGTTCTCTTCTGCCCTCAAGGAAAAAAAACTGGCAGTGCATCAAGCAGAGCGAGCTTGGAGGCCGCCTACTGCCCTCCTTCCAAACTACGCTACACTTCCATCCCCAATGAATATAAAAGGGATATTCTCCTCGCTAAGACATCTTATTTCTCGGGGAAAATTCTTGCCGCAGAGAACCAGCCAAAAGAAATATTCACCACAGTGCGCGAGTATGCTTGTTCTGACAGGGCCTCCCCCAAAATTCCCCCTTCCCAACTTCTGTGCAACTGTCTTAATGACTTTTTTATTGAGAAAGTTGCACTTATCAAGGCCAAGATCTCTCCGCCCTCTCCTACCTTCTGTGATCCCCAGCCTCCCCCACCACGTTCAGTCTGACCCACCTACCCCTTTTGACAAAAGAAACTTTTTTCCCCCTTGCTGACCCGCGTCAAGTCAGGATCTCCTGCGGACAATGCCCCGGCACATGTCCTCCGTAAGATCTTCACTGATTGTCATCTCCCCCCCCTTACCCTTCTGAACGACTCCCTTGAACAGGGCATTGTACCGGTACCCTACAAAGAGGCTACCATCATCCCTATTTTAAAAAAACCTGGGGCCGATCCCGCCTCTCCCTCAAATTATCGTCCCATTTCCCTTCTCCCCTACCTGGCCAAAGTCCTTGAGGCCCATGTTACCCAGGTTCTCGGTGCCTTTGTGGAAGAGAGTGGGGACCTCGCTCCCCGCCAGGGAGGCTTCCGCCCCCGGCATTCTACTGAGAAAGTTGTCATCTCCGTGATGGACGAACTTAGAGAGTGGTTGGACACCAATACCCCCCAGCCTCTCGTCCTTTTAGATCTATCCGCCGCCTTTGACACGGTTGATCATTCCATCCTTCTTACCCGTGTCAAGGCGGCGGGCATTGGGGGCCCAGCCATGTCCTGGATTAACTCCTTTTTAAAAGATCGAGCCCAGGCTGTCCACTTCGCCAAATTCTCTGCCCCCCCTCGCCCGGTCCAGTGTGGTGTTCCTCAGGGCTCTTCTCTTTCTCCCCTATTATTTAATCTTTACATCTTCCCACTCATCTTTGCATTACAACAGATGGAGGTCATCGTGTATAACTACGCCGATGACCTCCAACTCATCTTCCATCTTTCTCACTCCCCTGCCAGCATTCACAACTTTCAATCTGTCATGCTGTTTATTAGAGATTGGATGAACTGCAACCATCTTAAATTAAATCCGAATTAAATCCGGACAAGACTGAACTTGTCGTCACTGGTGGAACTCCCAGCCCTTGGTCTCCTATCTTCTGGCCTCTCTCCCTGGGCACTCCCCCCACACCCTCATCCTCAGTTAAAACACTTGGTATTTCACTTAATCAACACCTCACCCCCACTCCCAGATCAGCTCAGTAGTTTCCTCCTGTTTTTTTGCTCTCCGCACTATAAGGAAAATCTCCTGGTTCTTCTCTCTTCCGGCCCTAAAATTGTTCCTTATGGCAATGGTCCTGTCTCGGCTGGATTATGAGAACATAGTGTACAACGGCGCCCCCGCATATGCCCTCCGCCGCCTCCAGCTAGTCCAAAATCAGGCTGCCCGCCTGATCTATGGGCTGCCGAGATTCCACCATACCAGTCCCCTACTTAAATCATTACATTGGCTGCCAATGAAAGAACGGGCCCTCTTCAAGTTGGGCTGCACTACCTTCCAGGCCATTGCAGGGACTGCCCCAGTGTTCATTTAATCTGCAATCAAGGTTTACCGTCCCTATAGAGAACTCCGCTCCTCTGCTAAATTTTTCCTTTCTGTACCCCGATTTTAAAAAAGCAGATCAGGGGGCCTGAAATTTGCTGTTCTAGCCCGACCTTTTGGAACTATCTCCCCCTGTTCCTTCTTATCTTGAATTCCGCAGGGCCCTTAAGACTTTCCTTTTTTCACAAGCCTTCCCATCCCAGTAATTCCTTTTCTCTAAGCCTCTGGGCTAAGCATCCTCTAGTGCCATGAAACCGCTGGGTGTACGTGCGCTATATAAATTCCTGTAAATTCAAATTCAAATTCAATGAAGTGATAGTGGGCACTCGAGCACACACCAGACCTCAGCCAGGACCTCAGTGGACATGGCGCACAACAAACGGCTTGGCACAGAGTTGTTTACTGCAGAACACCTTATAGTGGTTATGTGTTTAAAATAGACTCAGCAGACAGAGAAATGTGATGCTGAAGGGAGATATGGAAAGATTTGAATCTTGTCTGCTACAGTATGGAGCAATCAAGAAACTTGTAATTAGGTGGTGTAGGGATGAGGCAGGCAGAGATTGTGTGGTGCAGGGAGGCAGCAGGAAGAGACGGTCAGATGTAGGGATGGAGCAGGCACAGACTGGGTGGTGTAGGGACAGAGCTAAGGTTGCTAAGGGGAGAAGATAGAAATGCATAGGCATGTACAAGGCGGGTAGTCTTGGGTTTTCTTGGCACGAGAGCAGCAGGGCTGCAAGCGAAAAAACACCTAGCAGCGAATGCCTGCTCCACTCTACGTGGCCTTGAAGGCATCAAACAGTGCTCTGAAGCCCATGAGAAGGACTCAACTTCCCAGACACTTCCATCCATGATATTGCACTGCAAGGCCCAGGAGAGGGGCCCATTCCTGCCAAATATCACTTATCACAGGTTAGATGAATGCATGTGTTAGTCTTCACTGCATTCCTGCCCTGAAACAGTTTGTTACACAATTCCAAGTTCATATAGCTCTACATCAATTCATGATTTTGCAGCACAAATGAGCATTTATGTGCCACTTTGAGCTTAGAGAAGACTGGCATTGTTTAACTGCTACTTGTGAGTGGAGCCCTCTTGGTGGTCTCAAATTGAGGAAAGGTGGTTGCTGTGTCATGTAGGTTATAAACAAGGAGGCATATAGTAGCTGAGAAACTCCATTCAAAGGAGATGTGCTAGTGTAAAGTTGAAGGGTTGTGCTTAAATTAATAGATCTGGCCAAGAGGAGGACACATCCCAAAGAGAAAGACTAGCTCAACCAATCTGCTTCTCCTCTTTGCATTCTGGTACTTTTAGTTCTGCATTTTAATAGCAGGGAGGACTACAAGCCTCATATGGAAAATAATACTGGAAGTGTTATTCATGCCTGATGGAAGGTATCTTCAGAGCTTGAGATCTATTCACATCAACACACAGCATCATGTTCATATCTTTAAGTAGTTTAATCCATAAAGGTTTCATTCCACAAAAATTTAAGTATTATTCAGTGTACTCCTGAGGCTGTTTCCTAGTTCACGCACGAAAGGGCAGTGGGGTATGGAATGCGCACGGTTATGTGACATCGTAATCAGAATTATAAATTAATTTGATAGTGCATCAAAGGAAATTGAGACAACAACTGCCCTACGTTGTCAGTTAGTGTATGCAAGCTTGCATACACTTATAATTAGACACAAATTCAATTTCCTGAGCAAATTATATCAATTCCAAAACATAAGTCCATGCAGTAGTCTTTTTCAAGTGTTTGTCCTTAATCTTTATTCTGTAACTTGTATCTTGGGAAGACTTTTTGATCTCAAATTACACTTCAATTTTTCAATGATACAACCAACAGCCACAATTCTTGCTAACACGTGTTTCATCCAGAGGGTGCCGAGGTGTGGAGCCGGAGGAGTGCCTACCATGGCGTTGGAATTGATGGTTTACACTCATCTCCGTGACAAGACAAAATAACTAACCAGGTGGGTCTGGCCCAGTGGCCAAGGTGGTGGTTCCCTTTCCCCCAGTCCCAGGGTGCATCATGTTGGTGCTCCCTAGCCTTGCTTAATCCTGTTCAGTGAGAGGACTCCTTTTAGTATGTGATGGTATCATGTTCTATAATCATTATGTATGTTTGCGTTTCAACATGTGTTAATACAAACAGTTGTCAAATAAATTAAACAATTAAAAGCAGGTAACTTTGGAGATGTGGACTTTGAAGCCATGCCTTATGATTCAAGCAGACTGGTATGGAGACAGAATATCATTGCCTAAATATGACCTGACATAAAAACTGAGTCTTAAATATAGTTTACAAAAATATTGCCCCATTGGAGGTAATAATAGGACCTATACACCCATTAGACTTATGTTTTTATAGATGATATGTAGGCTACAATATTTATGTCCGAGGATGTTTTGGGTAACGATATTCTGAAATATAACCTTTAAGCTACCATGATAAAATCTTTCCTTGTTGTGCACTGGGTTAGGCAATACAGCAATAGCAGTATTTCTGATGGAAGTGTCCATTTAGTATTTACCAAGCAGTCAGCAAAATTGTACAAAATATCTGCTATTTACCCAGCGGGCGACATATTAGTACATAATCTCTGTTGTTTAGCCAGCCTTACACTAAATAGTAGAGATAATGTACAATTTAACCAGTGCCGGATAAATAATGCAAAGGATATATTTATTTATCCAGCCATAAAGGAAAAAGAGACTCCAGGCAATGGGAGAGTGGTGCCATCTTGTAATGGAGATACATGTTTGAAGCTTTTGAAAGTAGATGCATATACAAATGTACAGTGATTTGTAAAAGTGCATGAATTAATTAAGCTAAGCTGTTTACAGATGACAAAAACATAAAATCAACTTTGAATAAAAATATTTATGTTATTTTACTTTTCAAATAAAATGTAGAAATCAAACAGAAGCTTCAGGATATGACACACTCATACTGTGTGCTTCAGTCAAGGAGTACTTGGCTGTCATCAAAGAATACTATTGCATCCAAGCCAACATTTCAGAAGAGGAAAGCAGATTTTAAAACAAGAATGGGAAGAATGTATTTTGCCCTTCACTTCTAATGAGGGCGAGGTTTTAATTGGGTCTATTGACATGTATGGGACTTGCAAGTGTGCTGCTACATGGTTGACTAGTAGAAAAACTAAAATATGTTTGTTTCTTACCTATCAAGAGATAATGCTAGTGTAGTAGTGTGGCTCACTGGTTAGAGGCGGCAGACCCGAGAGCAGAGGACGGCCCGGGACCAGGGTTCGTATCCCGGCGCGGCAGGTTTCTGGACCAGTGTCAGGGGACTCGATAATTCTCTCGCCTCGGTGCCCACTCTGACCAGCGATCACACTCGGCAACTCTGGGCATTAGCTTGCCTCATCTTCACTAAAGGCCCCACCAGACCGCCGGGGATGCCTGGTCTCACCCTGGAGATACCCATTAAGGGACCATCTCTCAGGGAAGCCAGGAATGGTTTCGCAGCGGTCGAAGCGCCTTGGGACCCTACGGGTAAGTAGTGCGCTATATAAATGCCTATACATTTACATTTACATTTAGCAGGCAGAGAGAGAGAGTGTGGCAAACATGTGCACCGACCTGTGGGAACAGGTTACTGGCAGACCATACTCCGAGTCACACAAGACCAATCTCCAGAAGCCCATTGAAGAATCAGGTTTTTGCATGTATGAATCGGGAGGGTTGGCATTAATGCTGTAAAGTATGGTTTTAAAGCATGTCCCATAAATGTTTCTTCAATCATGAGAAAACATTGTTTTTTTTTTTTAATATTAATGATGCTCTTTTAATGACTTTGAGGGCTAGGTTCTTTTTGGGCTTTTTTCTGAAGGCTGTGTGCTAGCTTTTGTCGCGGGTTAAGAGGGATTGCGGTTGCTTAGTATTTCGAATCTGGCAACACAAAGCAGCCAACTAACTGCAGCACACAGGGAATGCAGACAGATAGGTGGTATCTAGGACCCAGATGGAGGGACACATGCAGTCGGTAATTGGTGTTTGGTGGCACAGTGCTTTGAAGCACTTGACTTACGGGAGGTAACTTGAGTGAGATACAGTAATGGGGCCTCTTTGGAATTGTAAAGTGAAAGCAGGAGACAGTTAAGCAATGCATCTGTGTAATTCACAGGACGAGTTCATATGTTTCCTGTGAATAAACATACTTTTTAAAATACTATTCACCAAGCAGAGTAGGTTTAGGGCATTGATGCTTATTGGTTCCATGTCATGACACATGAGTAGCGCCTTCAGTGACACTGACATTTAAGTCACCAGCACAATGCATCTTGGGAATGGTACTTTTGATTTTTAACATTTGAAGCAGTGGTTTACGTGGCCATGCTCAGGTCTCTACTGAGACAGCTGTCTCAGTTAAAGAAATCTTGAAGCCAAAAAATATACAATCTGTGTGACAGCTTTGGAGGCTATACCTGACTGAAGTCATTGTGGAGGGGGGCTGGGGTAGGAAGCCTTAGGAGGAGGAGGATGAAAAGTAGGAGAATAAGGGTCAAGAGGTGGACCATTAGGAGGGCTTAGAAGACCAAAGCCAGGAGGACCAGGCCCAGAGAAACCTTATCTGTGAGGACCAGGGTAACCAAAGCCAGACAGTACCAGAAGCAACTAGACGATGAGGAACAGGACAAGGGTGAAAAGGATCAGGGGGCAGGAAGATGTGGAACAGATGGATCAGGACCCAGTGGACAAGGGCCAGAAGGAACGGAAGGACCAAAGGTAGAAGGCCATGCACCACAACAACAAGGAGGTATATCAAGGCCTGTGTGCACCACAGAGGACTGGAGGGACGGGGGCAACAAAGTCTAGGCGTAGCAGACCCACATAGATAGACCAAAGAGGACAAGTACCAGGAGACCAAAAAAAAGGACCAGAGACAGGAGGGCCAAAACCATGGACATCAGAGCAAGGAGGATCAAGGGGCCATAATTAAAAGGAGCAGGAAGACTAAAACCAGAAACGACCAGGGCTAGCAAGACCTGTTGACCCTATAATAGGTTATAAAAGACGAGGAAATCTAGGCCCAGTGGGACCAGGATCAGAAAGTCCAGGAGTGTCAGACTAAGAAGGTTCCTAAACCAGGATGACAAGAATTACATGTACCAGGGTGACCTGAAACACAGCAACTAGATGGACCAGTGCCAGAGGGATGATTAATACCAGGCCCAATGGGACCATTACTAGGAGAACCATGATAGAAGGGCCTATGGTCAGATGGGACAAGTATAAGGTATAATAGGCAAACCAGGTGGCCAAGGGTACCAGTAGGAGTAGGATGCGGCAGGAGGACCGGCGACTGGGAGGAATATGGAAAGGAACTAGCACCAGAAGACCAGATACATGAGGATCAAACAATGGAGTACGAGAACTAAGACTAGGACTACATGGATCAAGGTGATCAGGATCAGAAGAATTAGGAACAGAAAAACGAGGGGGCTTTTCAAAACAAGGCAGCTGGGCCAGGAGGACTGATGGATGAGAATGTGGGTGAGAAGGATGAAAAGGCCCAGGACTGGGAGCCAGGAGTAAGTGGGAATTACGAATAGTCAAATCATAGCCAGAGAAAATAAGGCCAAGAAATCCTTAGACTAGAATGAACCAGAGGTAAAGGAACATCAGGACTTGCAAAAGCTAGGAAGAATATGTAACAGGACAAGTTATTATAGAATCATGTGGGGAAGGAGGAGGATGAAGATGAATGCCAGGAGGATCAGGTCCAGATTAAACAGGACTATAAACATCAGGACCAAAAGGGCCATGGTCAGTTTGTCCAGGATACAAGGATAAGCAGGACAGGGATTAGGAAGACTGAGAGGGGTAGTGCCAAGGGCACCCAAAAGTATAAAGCATGAGGCCTAGTAAAAAAAGGATCGTGACCAGGATGACTGGAAACAGAGCGAAGAGGGTCATGAAGATCAGGAAGTAGGAGACCAGGGCTCGAAATTTCAAGGGAGGCAGAGCAATTATTACAAATAGCAGGACCTGGATGAGACGGACCTGAGGTAAGAAGGTCAACCAGCATCTGAAAGACTATGTTGAATGGACAGTGGAGGACAGGAGGACCAGGCCAAAAAATTACAAGGCTCAGGAGGAACCGAACACGAAGAACCTGGATCTAGAGGACCTGGATTAATGACAGAAGTGCCAGGAGGACTAAATGGACAAGGAACAGATCAAGGAGAACAAGGATAACCAGCAGGACAAAGACTAAGAGTGCCAGGACACGTGAAGCAAGATGGACCAGGACCTATGGTCCCAGACTGGGAGGATGACAGTGAGGAGAACCAGGACAAGGAGACTTGGACCAAGAGGACCACAAAGTAATAGGGCCAAATGGGCCAAGTCTGGGGAAACCAGGAAAGGCCATGATGGCCAAGAGGCAAGGTTTATGATAACAAGCCCAATAGGATAAGAAGGACCAGAATGACCAGGACCAAGGCTAAGATAGCCACAGAACCTCGAGAAGGACAAGCACAATGAAAAACAAGAATAGCATGAGCTTAGCCAGGAGTGTCAGGTAGATGAGATCAGGTACATAGGCAGCCAGAGTCAGAGAAAAAGTTTTAAGAGGACTTGGAAACCAAGGAATATGGGCACCAGAAAGATCAGGTCAAAGATGAGCAGGACCCTCAGGACCAATGTGAGGAGGAAAAGGAGGATCAGAACCAGAGACATCAGAATTAGGTTCAGCCACATGGCTAGGAAAAGGGTGGCCAAGAAGATGAGCAGCACGATGACCAGGCTCAGGAGGGCCAGATAAAAAAGGACCATGATGAGTTTGTGTATCCGCATGAGGACAAGCAGCAGGAAGACCAGAGCCAAGAGGATCAAAACCAGAACCAGGAAGAAAAGAACCAGGCCAAAAGTACCAGGGGCCAGAATAAGCAAGAGTGAGAAGGGGATCAGTACCAAGAAAACCAGAGGACCAGAGCCAGGAGCACCAGGACTAAAGCAATGAGGATTAGAAGGATCAGCACCTAAAGGGCCAGGAACAGGTCTAGGAGTACAAGGGGGACCATGATCATAGGACCAGGGCCCGGAGTACCAAATGGAGTAGAAATATCAGAACCTGGGACTAGCAGGACCAGGGTGAGAAAAATATAGAGAGCCAGAAAGACCAGGGGGATTGGACAAGGATGTCCAAGAGGATCAGAACTAGCATGTCGAGGCTCACAAGGACCCAAACAAAGAGAACCAGGACCAAGAAGTCTCAGACTATTGGGTGAAGTGCCAAAAGGACCATGAGGACAAGGCACAGGGCATGGAGGGAAAGGATGAGCCAAATCAGGAAGACAAGAGCTAAGAAGGAAAGGCGTAAAATGACCAGGACACACGAGAACAGGTAGACCGAGGGGACTAGCAGGACCAGGAACTGATGTACTGGGAATCAGATGAGCAGGGTGAGAAGAATCAGAAAGACCAGGTTAAATGGACGAGGAACAAAAGGACCAGGAAAGATTAGAAAGAGTTAGGAGAAGGAAGCCTGAAAGAACCAGGGTGGCCAGAAAGACCAGAACCAAGAGGATTAGGCATTCAAAGTTCTAGTGGGTACAAAACCAGAAAGGTAACACGGACTGTGATGACCAGGAACAGTAAGTCCATTGGTATGCAAACCAGACTGACAGTGAGGAACACTAGGTGAACAGGACCTGAAGAATAGAAACAAGATGGCCAGGCAATCAGATCCAACAGGTCAAGAGCTAGGAGGCCCAAGGCAATGAAGACCAGTTGGACCACAACCAAGGGGAAAGTGAACCTCAGTTCACAGAGGCCCAGGAGTATCAGGACCTGGCATACGAGGACAAGCAGGAAGAGGATGAAGAGGAAAATGAGGAACAGAACAAGGAAGGCGAGGGTGACAGGAACCGGGATGACTAAGCTGGGAGGCTATGAACAGGATGACCTGAACAAAGAGGATCAAGATAAAATGACACATTAGTCCTCGATAAGATGGTTCTATGTTACAAATGATTGTGTTAAGGTGTTTTAGTCTGATTTATTTAATTGAACTGAACCAGAATCCTTAATTCCAGAATACCCTCATTTGCTGTAGAAAAATAGGTGTTCTAATAACATGGCATTTGTGGAGCATAAGACAGCTCCAGTAAGAGACTTTGAAGTCCCTATGTATTAGCCCATGGTGTAATGGAGTGTCATTCTGTGTCATATCCGTCAAAGTAACTTGTAAAACATTCAAATATTTGGGATCTATTGTTGCGCTGCCGGCCATGGTTCAGCCCTGCCTGTTGCCTCATCATTGCAGGCCGAGGTACAGCCAGATACAGCCCCTGCGGACGCTCCTTCTTCACGGGCGCGTTTTGGTGCTGCACGGCAGCCCACTGTTCCAGCATCGTGGTTACACTCCTCGATGCTTATGTCTTGTCGGGCACACTGCAGCACCACACAGCTGCCCGTTAATGTTCATTAATACACAGTAGGAACATCGCAGCTCCAGTTTTGGAACTGCTGCTTCCAGGACTTCTATGGGCCATGTTTTCACTCACCTTTTGTTTTGCACATTTCACTGTGGCTTCCAGTATATTCTCCTGGTGACATCTTGTTACTTCTTATTCCCATGAGTACTCAGTCCTGTTACACAGGGGCCTTGGGAAGGTTCTTTGTTTTTCCCTTTCCAAAATGGCAACCTTTCCTATTCCTTACGTTTCCTTTTCCCTATCCAAGATGGCAACTGCTTATTTCCTGGTAAATCACCTCCTGTTACAACACTTCCTGCCTATGGATATTTAAGGGGCTGAATCCTTCATTTACTTGCATTGCAACACTCCTTGTTCCTGCTGGTGTGTCCTCGCTCCTGTTGGTCACCTTTGCTCCTGCTTGGTGTATTTTTGCTTCCTGTTAGCGCACTTTCGTTTCTGGTTGGCGCTTCCTGTTCCGTTTGGATTCCTTTAAACCTTACAATCCTATTTTGAATTCTTGCCTTCTATTCTCCACTCCTTGCTGGTGTTTTTTCTTAATTGCGGGTTTGTTTCTTCCTTTCTGTTCCCAGAGTCTCCGCTCTCAACAGAGTCTTTTTCCTATGGGATTTTTCCTCTTGTGACTCCTTTTGGAAGGCACAGACTGCTCTTTTGTTTTCTTTGTTGGCTGCACTGTGGCTACCAGAAAGGGTTGCCCTTAACTTGGACAGACCAGAACCCTCAAGAACCGAAGTCGAGAACCTCTACAACACGCCAGAACATTACAAGTCATGACACGTATATGCTATAAATTAGTGCCTGCATCTAAGACAGTTTTAGCACTGAGTCCCTCATATCGCAAACTCACAAGATTTGTGACCACAAAAGTACTTATCGTTACCCTTTTTATGAGTTGGAAATTTCTTTAGATTATTAAAATTACTATTGAAATTGCTACTGTATTGTAAAGAGGAGACTTCATGAAAGGCGTTTCCTCTCTCCACTTTCCAATTTGGATAGGTACTTATTGATAGTCTGTGACTGCAATTTCTGTTGCAAACCATTGATGAGCTAACAACCCCCGTGTTGGGGTGGTAACTAATTTGCAAAGGGGATGGGGTTCACTGAAGACAGGATGTTGGCAGTCTCAGGAGGTGAGACGTTTACCCAAACCAGTTTTTTAAACCAACTCTTGTTACTTTAATGAACGCGGGTTGCTTTGGAAAAAAATGTACCGTTTGGTATGCAGTCATAGATGGTGTGCTGTTCCTTGCCTTGATTGATTACAGTCAATCACAGAGGGTCACAAATTGTTAATTGCCTAATGAATATTATTTAAGCAGGTCGTTCTGCAACCCCTTGCCCTTTAGTATTTTGTGAACTGACCAAACAGTGCAAAATATTAATTCAATTGCACAAAGTCTGTGGGGATTTTTCAACCACTTTTTGCGAATTACCTAGGACTCTAACTTTCATAAGGAGATTGTGTTAACTCTTTGTTTTCTGTTCTACCTGATGTAAGTACCTGTTAAAATCTGCATAAGGCATAAAACAAAAGTTAAGCTGTTTAGACAGCAGCCAGGTAAATAATGAAGTTCTTCTGATATGTGAACAGTTACTGGTTGTGCATACTGTCAACTATTTATCTAGCGACCAGGTAAATAATGAAGGTTCTTGTATGTGCAAGGCCACCGGCAATACAGTACATCAGTTATGCTATTTAGCCAGCTGAATATTGAAATTTCTTTGCTACGTGGCAGACTACTCGTAACATAATATATCATTTCTGCTATTTAACCAGAAGCCACATTAATAATTACGTTAATTTGCTATTTACCCGGCTGCTGACCTAATTGTTCATTTCTGCTGTTATGCCAGCAGCTGTGTAATGAGTGAAGTGTTTTTGTTCGCTTGACTGCTGGTCAAATAATGCAAAATATCTGCTATTTAGTCAGTGGCCAGGTAAATAGTGAAGTTTCCTTGGTATTTGCACGCCCACCAGGCGGACAGTGCAGAATCTCTACTATTTACCCAGTAGCTGGGTAAATAGTAAGGTTTTTCTACAATTTACATGGCTGCCAGACAATCAACGCAGAATCTCTACTAGTCAGCCAGCAGCCAGGTAAATTGTGAAGTTTCTCTGTTATTTTGAAAGGCAGTTGCTGCAGTTTTGATTCAGTATTGAAGCTTTTATTTTCTATCACATCATGACACTGTCCTGTAAAAATGTCTGTGAAGGGTCAGGGGCAGGTCACTTGGGTTAAGGGAAAGCTATGAAACGTGACACAGCATTTGCGTTCCAAAATCAGTATATGAGGGTGCTGAGGAAGAGGAAACCTCCAGCCGGCCAATGCACAATAGAACTGTTTTCTAATTTTACACACACACATATATAATTTGCTTACACTTATTTGTATGTTTGGGGAGAATGAAAATGTGATCAGTCTGCTTATTGAGTTATTTTTTTCTTTAGATAACTTTATCTGCATCTGCATCACATGACATAGACAACGTATACCAGAATTAGTGCTTAATTTGTAAAATATTAAGTGCAGGTGCTCACAATTTTTAGGAGGCCACACCCACCTCCCCGGCTCCACCTACGTCCCCCACTGACTCCTCCCACCTCCTTTAATGGCTCCACCCACATCCACACGCCTCAAAACATCAGAGCCTCCTCCTCATTTCTTGAGTTCTTCAAGAAGCTGAAGACCTGGCTCTTTTTATAAGCACATTGGGGACCACAAACTTGCACACCAGCCCAAGCACTTGGATACCCTCTCGGTGATCAGTGCACTATATGAATCAATATAACATAACATAAAAAAACACATGGACAACAAATCAAAAGTGAACTCAAGTTAGAGAATGTGTGTATGTCTCAAAATGCAGCTTTTGTGGAAAGGTCATTTGAGGACCTGTGCCAAAGTTTGCAAACTAAAGAAAATGCGCTTGTACCGTGCTGTTTGAAAGAAAGGAAGTGTTGAAGGAAAGAGGAAATACATTAGAGAAGGTAGAAACAAATGAAGGCAGGAAGGGGAGTACTGGAGTGAGGAAATTGGTATGGATTAAAAAAGGAGAAACTAAAAAGAATGTGTAAGGAAGAAATGAAGGGATAGAGGGAGAAAGGAAGTGAATGATGAGTGATGGATGAATTGAAAGAAGAAAGGAGGAAGAAAATCAGAAGGAAGGGTTGAGGATATGAAATTAAGAAATTAAAGAAGGGAATAAGGAAGGAGCAGGAAAAAAGAAAGTAAGGAACAAATGAAGGAAGATGGAAATAATGCACCAATGGAGGAAGAATCGGGAAAGAATAAGGATGTAAGAAAGCAAGAATGGAAAGAAGAATGGAGGCATGTCTGGAGGTGCTGAGGAAGAGAAAAAGGAAAGGAAAAATATGGTACATAGGAAAAAAAGGAGGTCAAGGGAATCGATACAGGTATGAAAGGTACTGGGTCAAAGAGGGACAGAGGGAATAATGACAGTTTAATATTGCAAATACTTTGATAAACAAAATATCAAAATACATTGCTGTGTCCTTACCACACTATGTATGTTGTTGAGAGAGCGCAAACTGAACAAAATACATGAGTGCACCATAAGTACAAGTCGGTCGCACAACCATAACAGAAGTGCTTGTAAGTGTTGAAAATACATTCACCTATACTTAGACTTGTGTAGGTAACATAGAAATTTTATATAGAAGTGGGACTGACGCAGAAATGGGTGGAAAATATTTAGTCTTATTAGACGTGATTAATCAGGATCCATGTTATGTAGCTGCTAACGGAGGAATGTCATGCTGCAAAGCATAGAAGGGAACAGGCCTCATGGCCAGGGCGGAGATGATTGGAAATGTACACTTATACATGACATGGATTGCACTATGTTATTTAGTAATTCTGTTTATTCGTTAGATTTATATTCCATGGAAGTGTTTCCCATAATTAAAGAATAAGGTGTTAACATGTTATTTTAATTCTCAAGGGGATTTGAAGAGAATAGAACCTCTGCGAGAATTGTTGTAGGCCTGAAGAGAGAAAAAGGTTTTTTCTAATTTGCACGTGCTGGTACATGTCGAGTTGGGTCGAGAAATAAGTTGCAAACTTCTGTTAGAAGTCTATGAGAATTGGGATCCAAGTTGCGGATGTCTGTCTGCAGGTGCGAGGGGGGTTCCCATTAAGAGTTTGATGAATAGAGCTCTGTTCGAGGAGACTGGTACAGACATGGAGGAGGATTCAGGAATGTTTCGGGGGTATCAGCGAGCTGGAGAAGAAGCCTGGGAAGCAAGGTCAACGCTAAACACGAGGCCCAAAGGAAGATCATCATGGAAAAAGCCAGAACCGACACCACGTGAGGGGCGTCTCTTGAGGGGCGTTTCAACTGTAATTGTGATTTTGTATTAGGGACAGCACCCATGGGTGGAGTTAGAGCAGATGCCTGGGGACCTTTCAGAGAGCGGATGGGTAGGGAAAGAGGGGTCATGACTGGAGATCATAGGTTTTCACCTAAGACTAAGAGTGGGTGAACTTCTTAGGAAGTCATTCACAGCTGACACCTTTGACAAATGGGATTTTGTTAAGTAGGGATACCATCCAGTACAGAGTAGGGACAGCCTAACCTGATTCCTTCCTTCCTTTGTAAGTGACGGATAGATTGCAATTTGTGTCTATTCTTGCAACTCTGATGATTCTGGAATTAGTTTTAGTGATATTCTTTGGTCGCCTAAGAGCCTTTAGAGAACACATGTTTGTATTAGTGCCTTTATATCTTTTGAATCTCGTTTTGAGATGCCTGTATTTGCAGTTATCATTGACTCTATAATAAACCTTTGAAACTTAGAAGTAATATGTGGTTTTTCAGAGTCGAGCCCATTATTAGTCAAACTAACCTGGTATTGGATGCACTTTCTTTCCTCAATGACAGGCAATAAAGATTCAGTCGACCTGAACGGGGTTTAGATCTGGAGTGGTAAACTAGAGATCAAAAATCCCGCCCTCCCAGTTGGTAGCTATAGAGGATGGTTGCCTTCTTGAGGAAGGTGATCTAGGCCAGGTTAGATTACCCCAAGGCCCCTAGAGATCGATGATCAGAAGAACCGCCCGCCGAAGAGGGTGCTGACGGCGTGAGAAAGAAAAGCAGCAGTATCGGTCGAGAGTGAGTATAAAGGGTCATGCGTGTTAGATTGCGGTGTTTTGTGTTGTATCTATGTTGTAATGTATTGCGGAGTTGAATGCCTGTAGACTGACTGTGGAACAGGTTGTGAGCGTGCGCAACCGGTGCAAATCTTAAGTTCAGAAGAGAGCTTAAGTGGTTCGGGTGTATCGGACATCCAGAGTAATTGTCAACCAGTGTGAAGGGGGTCATGAGGTACCATTGATCGCCCGCAGGACCGTGATAGGGGGAACGTAAGAGTGAGTGTGTGAGTAACGGACGCTGGTCGGAAGTTACTGTGTGTAAGCAACCTATCAGAGAGATGATTGCCTGGAAAGGCATTTCGTCAGTTGTGGTGACAATTACAGATAAACTGTGGACGCACAGGCAAGAGAAGTGATCGCTTGGTCGGAAGTAATCACCTTTCAGTGTATGAATGGGATGCATGCGTGACCGAGAGACGAGCTGAGAAAGGAGGGGAACTGCTGCGAAGGGGAGACGAGTGACGTCAGAAAGTGCCGCGCTGGGATTGGCCGGTAGGGGTGAGACCGCACTGTGATAGGCTAGCTAGCAAAGCCGCGCTAGGATTGGCGGATTGTCACCAGGAAGTAAACAGAATAGTGAAGCAGGAAATTGTACATTTGATCATGAAGTGTTTTAAATGGTTAAGAGCGATGTTTAAGAGAGAGAGGCGGAGATCTTATGATGGGGAAGAGGCCCCGCCGGAGGGTACGCCGGCTAATTATATGACGACGAATGTTGGGTTGCATACTATATTGTGGATTTCAATTTGGTGTAAGATTACGGAAGGGAATGAGGAACTGACGTTTCCAAAGTATGGGACGTTTAGATTAGAGATATTACATCAGTTAAAAGCAGTTATGACCTCAATGAGACCTCTGCCTAGACCGACCCAGTTTGAAGCCCTTAATGCATGGATTAGGACGGCGCACGGTAGGAACCAGAACAGGCATCAGGAAAGGGTGAAACGATCGGTAAGAGCAGTGCAGGATGCCAAATGGGATGCGGATGCTAAAAGATGGAGAGTGCATAACCTTGAAGTAAACAAACTGTACCCAGTGATAGAGGAGGCGGGAAACAGGAGCCCATTAGAGGAAGATGATGAGAGCGAGACAGAGGACAGCCTGATAAATAGGTTGCTAACAGATAGGCCACCCCCGTACAATAGAGAGACAGAAAATGCCGAGCCCAGCAGAGAAGGGGGGGCTGGCATAGGGGAGTATAGACCGCTTCCTAGCACGGATTGGGATCCCACTGCAAGTAAAGAATTGCCTCAACCTAGTCCGGTGCAGAAGGTAGTCGGAAGGTTTGTGGTACAAAAGGTGTCAGAAACGGAGCATGCCACATCCTATGCACTACCAGACGCCCTGCAAGTACCTGTTACTATAGGTCCTATAGTATCGATTTATGACCCAGAGAGAGCCAGAGGGGAGGAACAGGTACGATTGGACAGGGAGAGAGCAGAAATGGCGAGGAGGAACGATACAATCAATTCCCCAAGACAGCTGCCAGGACCAAGGGATTGGAGCACCCCAGTACATACAGCAGTAGATCCCACAAGAGATCAGGGGGGCCCGAGATGGCCGGTGGATCTGAGGGGATCAGAGCCAAAATCCTTCCAGGAGTTAAGAGAGTACATGAAGGAATGGGATGCGGCAGTAGAGGCTCACAAGAGCCTGATAGCAGCGGAAGCTGAAAGGGAAAGCCAAGATAGCAGGATCCGGACTCACTGCGGGGCTGACGAAAGCAGTCCGGAGTGGGACGAGAAGGGTCAGGAAAGTAGAGGAGATACTCGTCATACCAGGAGTGGAGGTAGACCAGTACTGGAAAACAGGAGCCCTGAGTGTGGGGGGGTGTCCCGCCCCGCTCACAGCGAAGGGGATAGGAGAACGCAGGAGTACAGGGACAGCTTTAAGTGCACCCACCATGCGTCTGGCAATAGTGGACAAAACGAGAGTTGCGAGAGGTCTCGCCATGACCCCTGTGATCACGGACATGAACGGAATACCGGGGACATGGGGAGCCGAGAAGGAGCTTACCAGGTACTGAGTGACACTAGGCAACGAGGGAATAGCGACAGGGTGGAGAACAGCCGAGAATCCTATCATGGGGCTAGGGAAAACAGGCAGAATGGACAAAATGAAATTGGGGGAAACAGGACGGTGTTTCACCACCCTCCAAGGGAAGATGGCCGAGCATGGGACTTAGAAAGATGGGAACAAGGGAGGATTCTCCTGAACACCCCTGAGCCTAGGCGTAGGACTCGGAGCTGGGATGGGAGAGATATCAATGAACACCCTAAGAAAGACATACTGCGAGCCGAGATAAAAGCAAAGAGACTTGATGTCGCCAGTTTAAAATCAGATCTGGATGACATGGTAGATGGTACTTTGCCTTTGGAGAGAATGGACATGTACGAGCAGGATGAAGTACTGTTCATGGCAAAGGACATCACTCGGAAAGCGAGAGCAGCACATGAGAAATTAGTCGAACTGGCAGGAAAATACATGGTAGACTTGTCAAGGACCAAAGCATTACAGGGTAACCACAGGCTACATTATTCAGATCAGGACCTAGATGAGAGAAGAACAATAGGATTAAAAACACACATAAGGGAATTGATAACTGGAATAAGGACATGGAGAGCGCTGGATAAATGGGAAGAAAGATGGTCCAAGAAAGGGACCGTCAGGAGAAGCACACTTGGGATGTCCCCAGAGGGAGGGCTGCAGAAGATAGAGGCATACCCTTTGCGGGAGGTTGCAAACGGGAGCTATGTGCATGTGCCCTGGAGTAGGGGGGACTTAGCTGCCTTTACCAATTCCTTCCCTAAATTGAGGGAGAATCCAGTGGAATGGTACAAGCAGGTAGAGAGGTTCGTAAAAATCTCCAAAGTACTCTGGGTTGACCTGAACACCCTGTTTGACATTGTGGTACCAGGAGACTTGTGGTCAGCATGTAAGGTTAGTGCTGAATGGCCCACATCAGAACCAGAGAGAGATGCACGGACTAATGGACCGTCCGAGACAGTAATGACAAAATATGAGAAAGTGATGACTTGGCTGAAGGAAAAGGTGCCAATGCAGGACATAGATTGGGTCAAAATAGATCGAACTAGGCAGGAACCCAAGGAGACAGTTCATGAATATTATGAGAGATTGCTGAAGGCGTTTAAACAATATAGCGGGTTGGACGTAATGGATCCTAAAGATATAGGGCAGTTTGTGTCTAAATTTGTTTTGGGCTTAAGACCGGATATTTGTTTAATGATTCAGCAACACTTGATTTGTTGGCAAAATAAACCTTTGGACGAAATTCTGAGATATGCTAGGTACTGCAGTGATGAGATAGATTCAAAAGCCAAAAAGCTAAAAGAAAAACTGATGGTGGTACAGATGCAGTCAGCTGGTAAGGGTGGACAACAGCAACAGGGAACAGGGACCGTGGGCAGGAGACAGAATAACCAGAACAAAGGTAATGAGGAGAACTCCAACTCAAGACCTAGGGTGGACATTGCGACATTGAAAAAGACGACCCGGTGCCATCAATGTAACGAGGTGGGACATTGGAAACGTGAGTGTCCCTACAACGTTGAAATTGGAGAACTAGAGATAGAGGAGGAAGAGGTTCAAAGCACTCCAGGAAAAGGGGCAACAGCATACCAAGGAAAGGTGGTCAAAGGGGGGACCCCAGCTCCACGAGCCCAGTTCCCTCAACCACCCAGAATAGGGACAGCGGGAAAGACCTATAGACAGATGCCTCTTTTCGTAGGAGGAGAAGAGTGTTACTACGTTGATCCCCTAACAGGACAGAGAGTGGAGAGAGAAGACTGTACCCTCGGGGCAGTCTTAGAGGTGGACCAAAGGGGACCATACGTTGAGGCCGAAGTGGCAGGGTGTCCCACGACTTTCTTAGTAGACACAGGGGCCACTCGATCCACGTTGAGATCAGCCGTAGTTCCAGGCCTGCCCATGTCAGGAGAAACGATTCAAGTGGTGGGGGTCGCAAACAGGAGAATAACAAGCCCATTGACCGAACCAGTGCTAGTGAAAATAGGGAAATACAGCGATGAGCATCAGTTTGTGGTTTGTGATTCTAGCCCTGTATGTCTATTGGGAAGGGATTTATTGTACAAGTTAAATTGTACAATATACTGCACACCGCAGGGAGTGGAGGTACTGACTAATGATAATGACGCTGACTTTAAGGTCGCAAACTCAAGAACGTGTGTGGAGCTGTATCCCACTTTGACAGTGGATGAGCTCCCTTGGGATCTAAGGGAGACCGTGACACCAGAAGTGTGGGATTTCACTGGGGAAGAGATTGGACTAGTCAAGGGAGTGGACCCAGTGAAAATCATAGTAAAACCGAATGCTGAGTTTCCGAGAACACCCCAATATAAATTGACCCCAGAAACGATTGCAGGTATAAAACCCGTGATCGAATCCATGATTAAGCAGGGAATACTGAAAGAAATCGTGGGTAGTCCGTGTAACTCCCCGATTATGGGTTTGCAGAAACCGAGTGGGAAATTCAGAATAGTGCAGGACCTTCGAAAAATCAATAACATAGTTGTTTCATGTTGTCCAGTGGTACCGAATCCATCAGTGATATTGTTTCAGATACCATTCCAAGCCGAATGGTTCACAGTGATAGACCTTTGCCAGGCTTTCTTTTCGATCCCTTTGGACGAGGATAGCCACTTTCTTTTCGCTTTTAAGCTGGAAGGTCGCGTATTAACATGGTGTCGTATCCCACAGGGGTATACAGAGAGCCCATCGATTTTTAACCAGCTTTCGAAGAAAAATCTTGAAAGTCTGGTGCTGCCCCAGAATTCGGTTCTGGTCCAGTACAAAGACGACCTACTTGTTGCGTCAGAAACTGAAGAAGCTTGTAAGGAGGACTCCATTGCTTTGCTAAATCACCTAGCTGCAAACGGGCACAAGGTGTCTCCGAGCAAATTGCAGTACTGCCTGACGGAAGAGCAGTATTTGGGGTACAGAATTGAAAAAGGAAAACGGAAGGTGTCACGAGACAGAATAGAGGCGATCATGAAAATGAAGTGAACGCACCTAAAACACAGAGAGAGGTCAGGATGTTCCTAGGGATGGTGGGTTATTGCCGACAGTGGATAGCGAACTTTTCACTGAAAGCAAAACCCTTGCAAAAACTGACGCACAAGGAGGTGAGTGATCCGGTGCCATGGGACAAAGATTGTTTGATGGCGTTCCTGCAGCTGAGAGAGGACCTGTGTCATGCTCCTGCTCTGGGAATGCCAGATTACGACAAAACATTCTTGCTTTACTGTTGTGAAAGAGAGGGTTGTGCTTTGTCAGTCCTGGTCCAAATCCATGGGAATGCCCGTAGACCAGTCGCCTATTTTTCGGCTACCTTAGACCCAGTAGCCGCAGCGTTGCCCGGATGTCTCAAATCCGTTGCTGCAACGGGTGTCAGCATTGAGAGGTGCGAAAATATAGTAATGGGACACCAGTTAGAGGTGTATGTGCCACATTCTGTTGAACTGTTGATGACCAGGACCAAAACACAGCATCTGACCAATAGCAGGCTCACGCGCTATGAGCAAGTCATTCTTGCTGCAGAGAACGTGACCCTCAAGAGATGCTCTGTTTTGAACCCTGCTACATTGATGCCACTCCCAAGTAACATTGAGGATGATGTATGTACAGATCACGATTGCCTTGATGTGACTGAACTATGCACCAAACCGAGACCCGACATCGTGGATGAGCCACTGACTGACCCTGATGAAGTTTTCTTTGTTGATGGCTCATGTGTAAGAGACGATGTTGGTCAGTTGAGAGCAGCTTATGCTGTTTGTACAATTACTGGAGTTGTGGAAGCCGCATGCCTGGAAGAAGTACACTCCGCTCAGGTAGCTGAAATTGTTGCATTGACGCGTGCCTGCCTGGCAAGCAACCAAATTCGAGTCACCATATACACCGATAGCCAATATGGTTTCGGGGTAGTTCATGATTACGGGCAATTGTGGTCTCAAAGGGGTTACATGACCTCTTCAGGTTCACCCATTCGAAATGGGGAGTTTGTACGCTTATTGTTGGAAGCCTTGCAATGTCCGGCAGCTATTGCCGTTGTGAAATGTACAGCACATACCAGAAACACAGACTTTGTGTCACAGGGCAATAGATATGCCGACGAAGTTGCACGTTATTGTGCCGAACAAGGGTACTCTTTCACGGAGGTGGAAGTGGGTGGAATAAATGTAAGGACTGAATTAGCTATGATATTGGAAACCGTAGATACTTGGGACGAGTTAAAATGTATACAAGAAAATGCACCCGATTTTGAGGAAAGAACATGGGAAACTGCCGGATGTGTGATGGGCGAAACAAACTTTTGGGTTTCAGCAGATGGAAGGGCAGTGTTGCCAAATGAGTTGGTGAGCCCAATGGCAAGACAAATACATGGTCCAGTACACCCAGGGAGAGACGCTATGTTGAGGGTATTCAGACAAACTTGGTACAACCCCAAGTTTAGAGTAGCAGCAGAAGCAGTGTGCCAGCGTTGTGTGACCTGTCAGCAGCTGAACATAGGAAAAAGAACACCAGTTGCATTGAGTCACATAGGGAGGTCTGGGGGTCCGTTCAATCGGATGCAACTGGACTTCATTGAAATGCCAAGATGCAACCGCCTTCGATACGTCCTGGTGGTTGTTTGCATATTTTCCAGATGGGTCGAGGCATACCCTACACGCAGGTGTGACACCCTCACAGTAGCCAAGTTATTGCATAGGGAACTCATCCCGCGCTTCGGGGTACCGGCCTCTTTGGAATCTGATAGGGGAACACATTTTAACAGCGAACTTGTGAAGATGATTTGTGCAGCCCTGAACATAGACCAGAAATTGCATTGTAGCTATCGACCAGAAGCTTCGGGAATTGTGGAGCAGATAAATGGCACCATAAAGTCCCGAATTGCCAAAATGTGTTCATCAACGTCTCTGAGTTGGCCTGATGCTCTGCCACTAGTTCTTATGAGCATCCGTAGTACCCCAGACAGAAGAACGGGACTATCACCACACGAGGTGTTAATGGGGAGGGCAATGAGATTGCCATCAGTACCAACTGCAGCATTGTTGAATATCACAGATGATATGATCCTGGACTATTGTAAGGGTCTGTCTGATGCCATTCATTCTGTGTCCCTTCAGGTGCAGGCTGCCGAGGTCCCGTCGTGCCAGGACTTGTGTCATGACCTGTGCCCTGGAGACTGGGTACTGGTCAAAAACCACGTCAGAAGAAGCTGCCTAGATGTCCGGTGGCGTGGGCCCTACCAGATCATCCTAACATCGAATACTGCTGTGAAAGTGGGAGGGCTGCCCAACTGGATCCACGCGTCCCATACGCGGAGAGTTCCAGCACCTCTGGAAGAAACAGCTCCTCTCTCGGATATAAGTCCAGCTGTGGACAGGGAAGCCATAGAGGGGGCCAGCCAAGTTGTAGAGGTGCCAGAAGAAGCTGGGAGCGTGTCTGACCAGGCCGAGGACGGTCAGTACAATAGTGAAACCGACGACGCTACAGAAGGAGGAAGTAGCTGAGAGTATGAATCAGACGGTGGCCAAGCTGAAAGTGAGCACGAGCAAAGCAGAAGGTCAAGGAGCAGGAGGGCAAGGCGTGGAGAGGCCAGCTGGTCGCAAAGGAGAAGGTCAAGCCTGAGGTCAACTCCAGAGAGACCCCTTGCTCCAATATCCGAAGACTCAGACCTGGACGAAGGCGCTCTGGGCTCTGAAGCAGCAGATCCAAGAAGGTCAAGGAGAGTACGTGTGCCTAGCAGAAGATACGCCACTCCTGAGTGGACATACCTGGCGACAGATGTCTTGGGAACGAGCTACAGGGAGAATAAGGGCGGTGATAGTGACCAGCACTGAACCCATCAACACAGTAGAAGTACAGCTGTTGGTGCCTGGAGTCGAAACAGAAGGGTCACTAACGTTCAAAATCCCCAACCCTCCCTACCTAAGCAAGTTAAAGCACATGTTCTTCACCAAATTACAATTCCCCAACTTCGGAACGACGATAACAAGTCATGAAGAGCACATTCTTCGTTTGGAAATATTGAACTACGCTATCCAAGCCGCTGGTTCAAGCCTCATTGTAGATGCTTAAAGACTTTGTAAATAAACGAGAGTGAGAAGATAACCTAGAGCCTAGTGGAAGCAGAGAAAACTTAGGGGTTTCCTTTAAGTTGACGGAGAAGGGCTAGGGTTGTCTGTGTTAAGGTTCAAAAAGACTTTGCAAAAATAGATTGCCAGCTTCCGATTGTGTGGTTCTAAAGACTGAAGGATCAAGAGAGACTGTAAATGAACTCAAAGAGAAAGAACTTTGTGTTGAATAGGAGAAAGGAATCATACTGTCTGAAGAACATGGAGGCCGGTAATCCGAACCGCAGAGCCAAATGTATAATAGGCACACTAATAGTGGGAGTGATATTTCTTATAGCTTTAGTAGTTACTGTATCATATGTGATGGGACACGAGAGTGAGGCAAGGGTACCAGACGAAAAATCTGTAGTGACACCAAAACCCACTGCTGCTGGTAAGAAAGGGGAAACAATACAGGAGAAAGCGTTATTAGCAGCAGAAACCCGTAGGTTACATATGGATGAGTCCCAGGGCGACTATAGGTCAAATGCTTATGCCAAACTGTTATATGAGTATGTTGATGCCATGGAGGTCAAGGATTGTTATGTGTGTATGCAACTGCCTGCGTCTGTGGATGAAGGCATTAGATATCATCACCTCCCACTGACTTATGGCATTACATGTAGTTTATTGCTTAGCATATTTTATGGACGAGATAGTTTTGAATACTATTTTTCTAATTATGATTCAGTGTTACCAGAAGTCCCAAATTACAAACAAATGAATAAATGGGACTACTATAAGAGTGAAGACAGATTGGCGAAATTCTTCATTCCTTGGGATACTTTAGATACTTCACATGCCCGCAGAAATAACCTGACTTGCAATTGTCAGAAGTCGAGAAGAAGTTTATAGGGCAAGTGGATGATCGTTACAGAAGGCAAAAGATTCTGAAAAAATCAGGACAGTGGAAGACAGATTGGACCGAGGAGGAGAAAGCACACAAAAGGAAGGGTAGTAGTGGTCCAATAGCTTTGGATCGAACACAGAAAGGGAAGTTATGCCTTCACAGAAGCCAAACGTACTACGAAAATGTATTCGTAGGGGAGGTCAGTTGTGAACATGCTTTTAGATTAGAATATTACACAAAGGACTTCTTGAAAGGAATGCAAGTGATTCCAAATGTATATTTTGTATGTGGAAGAAATGCCTACGTGAGACTACCTGTTAACTGGTACGGATCATGTTATTTGGCAATTGTCTTCCCCAAAATATACCATGCCCAAGACTTAGAGATCATAGAGGGCAAGGTCTCAACAAGAGGAAGAAGAGACCTAGGGGATGCGGAAATAGTTGGAGATGTATTTGGCGCTGCATTTCCTCTTTTAGGACTGATCCTCAATGATGTCAAAATTAGGAGACTGGCAACAGTCGTAGACAGATTGTCTGCCAGTACTGCTAGATCCTTAATGCTGGTGGAAGGAGAGATGCAGTCGATAAGGGCCATGGTGCTTCAGAACCGTCTTGCGTTAGACGTTCTGCTAGCCAAGGAGGGCGGAGTCTGTAAGGCTTTGAGGGTCCAGGAATGCTGTACTTACATTCCAGACAATTCAAAACCCCTTGAGAAAGTCATTATGAACATAACTAACATCCACAAAGAGATCGAAGACCTAACTAAAGTAAATGTTTGGGAAAAAGTGGGTCATGGAATGGGTGAAGTTGGAGGTTGGTTCGCCAACATAGGGAAGAGCCTTGTATGGTATATACTGAAGCCTATCATCATAATAGTGATCTGTGTGATCATATTGTGGGGATTGGTGAGGTCGTACCAATGGTACAGATCAAATAGGTTGGAGAGATCCAGGAGAGAACAGGAACGGAGATTAGCTGCAATGCAGGACAATCAGTACAGGAGTCTGAGGGCTTTAGAAATGCTGAAACGAGGGGGGATTGCAACTAGTTCAGTTTAAATTTTGATGATGACCACGAGAGGTCATCAAAGGGGGGAACTGAGAGAGCGCAAACTGAACAAAATGCATGAGTGCACCATAAGTACAAGTCGGTCGCACAACCATAATAGAAGTGCTTGTAAGTGTTGAAAATACATTCACCTATACTTAGACTTGTGTAGTTAACATAGAAATTTTATATAGAAGTGGGACTGACGCAGAAATGGGTGGAAAATATTTAGTCTTATTAGACGTGATTAATCAGGATCCATGTTATGTAGCTGCTAACGGAGGAATGTCATGCTGCAAAGCATAGAAGGGAACAGGCCTCATGGCCAGGGCGGAGAGGATTGGAAATGTACACTTATACATGACATGGATTGCACTATGTTATTTAGTAATTCTATTTATTCGTTAGATTTATATTCCATAGAAGTGTTTCCCATAATTAAAGAATAAGGTGTTAACATGTTATTTTAATTCTCGAGGGGATTTGAAGAGAATAGAACCTCTGCGAGAATTGTTGTAGGCCTGAAGAGAGAAAAAGGTTTTTTCTAATTTGCACGTGCTGGTACATGTCGAGTTGGGTCGAGAAATAAGTTGCAAACTTCTGTTAGAAGTCTATGAGAATTGGGATCCAAGTTGCGGATGTCTGTCTGCAGGTGCGAGGGGGGTTCCCATTAAGAGTTTGATGAATAGAGCTCTGTTCGAGGAGACTGGTACAGACATGGAGGAGGATTCAGGAATGTTTCGGGGGTATCAGCGAGCTGGAGAAGAAGCCTGGGAAGCAAGGTCAACGTTAAACGCGAGGCCCAAAGGAAGATCATCATGGAAAAAGCCAGAACCGACACCACGTGAGGGGCGTCTCTTGAGGGGCGTTTCAACTGTAATTGTGATTTTGTATTAGGGACAGCACCCCTGGGTGGAGTTAGAGCAGATGCCTGGGGACCTTTCAGAGAGCGGATGGGTAGGCAGAGAGGGGTCATGACTGGAGATCATAGGTTTTCACCTAAGACTAAGAGTGGGTGAACTTCTTAGGAGGTCATTCACAGCTGACACCTTTGACAAATGGGATTTTGTTAAGTAGGGATACCATCCAGTACAGAGTAGGGACAGCCTAACCTGATTCCTTCCTTCCTTTGTAAATGACGGATAGATTGCAATTTGTGTCTATTCTTGCAACTCTGATGATTCTGGAATTAGTTTTAGTGATATTCTTTGGTCGCCTAAGAGCCTTTAGAGAACACATGTTTGTATTAGTGCCTTTATATCTTTTGAATCTCGTTTCGAGATGCCTGTATTTGCAGTTATCATTGACTCTATAATAAACCTTTGAAACTTAGAAGTAGTATGTGGTTTTTCAGAGTCGAGCCCATTATTAGTCAAACTAACCTGGTATTGGATGCACTTTCTTTCCTCAATGACAGGCAATAAAGATTCAGTCGACCTGAACGGGGTTTAGATCTGGAGTGGTAAACTAGACATCAAAAATCCCGCCCTCCCATTGTAAAGCACATATTCACCAGAGAGGGTCTTGACATCACATTAAAAATGTTGTTATTCAACTCAAAAGCACTAATCTAAGTAACCTCAGAAAGATGAAAGACTGGGTGGCTACACTTTGATTTAGATTTATGACCCTGAGCTGAGTTACAAAGGCCCATCATGAGCACACATGGTAAGCACTCTAACACCTGTCTTTTAAACATACTGCTCTCCAACCCTCCTTGATCCTGCGTTGCTCTTTGACCCCCATATCCGACCTGTGCTGGTCTTCCACCCTTTAGAACCCTTCAGTGGTCTCGCCCCTCCACTGTTTTAGGCCTGGCACTGTCAGATATCTCCCTTAACACCCTGTGCTACTCTCCCACTCCTCTAGACAATGCAATATTCTCTCCCATCCACCACCCTAGACCTGGACGTGTTCTCTATCCCCTGTAGACCCTGTGCTTATCTTTGCAGCATGACAGTGTCGGCCCTCTGAGCTCTCTTGGCAACCTTCAGCTCTCTGCCTCTCTCTCTCCCTGCCTTATTTGCTTCTCTCTGCTGCTCTCTGCTCCTGTTTACTTCTCTCTGCCCCTCTGCGCTGCTTTCTGCTCCTCTCTGTCACTCTCTGCTCCTCACTTCTCTCGGCGCTCTGTGCCAACCTCTCTGCTCTTCTCTACCACTCTGTGGCCTCTCTGCTCCTCTCCTGTGCTGCATGTTTGAGCCTGAGCTGCTTCACCTTTCATCTCCCTTGGACCCTGTACAGGTCCATCCTCCCCCCCCCCCAATGGGCAGCATCAGTGGTGCAGCATGAAGAACAAAAGCATCTATTACTAACACCCATGTGCTGCTCTCTGTTATAAGCTGGCAATGTAAAGAAGCCTACAGTATTGGCAACACAATGTGAATTAATATTGTACTTCTGAGGCTAGCCAGGTTCTAGCACTGCAACCTTTGTTAGAATTAGATCAGAGAAACAGTGACACAGCTGACCAGGACAGGAAAACAGAATTTAATACAGTTGGATCAAGAGCCAGCATTAGTTCCCAAAACAAACCAATCATAATACAAATATTCATAAGTGAGTCACACACTGGCACTACCTTTTCTTTTACGTAGCAATCAGTACCACAGTTGAGTGGCAGTGTAAATGATAGTTTTTTTAATTATTATCCAACTGCCAAAATCACATTTATCAATCCTAGAAGCATGAAAGGCTGTGCTACCACAACGAGATTCAAATGTGTGACCTTTCGGCTGTCCTCTTCAAGCAGAACAATGTGGTACATAAATAAATCTGTAGATGACTAGCTTAAAGGGTTAAAGTGCCCATTGCAGCAACTGGTTTGTATGAAGCAGGTCTTTGCTCTTCTGGTAAGATAGCTAGGCTGGCTAATGCCCATCCTAATGCCCTTGCTGCAATGAGCAGTGAGTAAGAAAATCCCACGCGCCATCATCCAGGTATCATAGTTTAGCAAGTTCATGTTCTTGCTGCTGTGAATCATGCATAGCTTTCATAACACAAGACAGTTTAATCTTTGAGGTGCTACGTCAAGCTTTCATTGATTTTCAATGTGAGTACTAGTGAGCTGGAAACCAAATAACACCAAAAGTGGAAACAACAGTGTGGCCTGAACATCTACTTCTCCAGATGCAGAAATGTGTTCTACTGACCCAGACTAGAAATTAATGTAAAAAAAGACAGAAAGCCCATGTTAGACTTAGTAGACTTATGAGGTTTTACGTAAGAATTGTGCCCAGGCCCTTGCAGAATTCTGCCCAGGTCCTTGCAGAATATTAACACATGAAGAGATGATCAGTACTTTTCTCTGATAAGGTTGGCAATGCAGAGTCAAGAAACATGAAATGAAAAAAATAAGTCCAGCAGGACGGAGTTGTCGCTACTTTGATTTACCTGTTTTAAAAGCAGGAAGGATGAAGAATTTGAGAACACGGGCTGACCAAAAACAATAACAAGTCTTCCTTCTTTTCCACAACATACAACTAAATTGAAGAAATTCAAGCTGATTCTCGACATGTAAAAGCTATCAGGAATGTCAATCCACCGCAAATGCCTCTAAAATGAGATGTGTCATTAGTTTGCCACACTACTGTGGCTGCTCCATTCTCCACCTTGCAACCATTACTTCATCCTTCAGGAATTATATTAAAAAACAGGCAAAATGGATACAGGTGTTACAATAAGCAGAGGAAATAAAGGAAACGAAAGACAGGTCCCAAGAAAACACCATCATGGCATCCTACAATCCTTACCATTATGCAGTAACTGTCCTCGTACTGAAACGCACAAAAGGCATAATATGTATCATACCATATGCTAGAACAACCATGCCAGCAACAAAAGCAATAACACTCTAGGACAGAAAAACAAAAAACGCTACCATACACTAGGGGTGTCTATATTGGTACAGACAAAAGGGAAATATCAACTAGAATCATTCTGAAAACAAGACTTGCTCCCGGGACAACACCCCTTTGGCATACTATGATTCTTCCTGGCACACTGACATATAGGTTATGTTATGTTATGTTATTATAATTTTTATAAAGCGCCTTATCACCCAGAGGTATCTAAGCGTTGATAGTGGACACACAACACCAGTAAGACCGCCACGCCACCCACTACAGTGGCCCCCATGCTTCCAGAAAGAGCACCGTCTTCAGTTTCTTTCTGAAGATAAGAAGATTAGTTTCCTTCTTCAGTGTGACTGGAAGAGAATTCCATGCTCGGGGGCCATGCTTGAAAAAGCTCTGCCACCCTTGGACACCAGGTTGAACCTAGGGCACATCAGATTGCATGTCTCAGTAGACCGAAGGGGTCCTGTTTGGTACATATTTAGTCAAACGATCTTTAATATAGCTAGGGGCTGAACCATGTACCGCTTTATGCAGGATACAGAGGCTCTTAAACTTGACTCTCTGAGTAATTGGCAGCCAGTGTAGGCCCTGAAGTAAAGGAGTTGCCCTAGTACTCCGAGGTTTATTAAAAATGAGTCTGGCCGTATCATTCAATACTACCTGGAGTCTGGTTAAAAGATTGTTTGGTAGACCCAAATATAAGGAGTTACCATAATCCAGACATGCCAGAATCAAAGCGGAAACAGCCAGCCTAAGAGTGGGGACAGACAGCAGTAATGAAAGGTTCCGGAGCTGGCGTAGTAGACAGACACAAGTGCCTACCACCGCCGACACCTGCTGTGTCATAGATAACAGGGCATCAATCTTAATTCCCAGGCTTTTTACTGCAACAGCTGATTCTGGACATGGCCCTAATTCGGCTGGCCAAAACAGGTCATTCCATGGGTTGGTTACTGTGGTAACTGCAAGGACTTCCGTCTTGTCCGGGTTGATTTTCAAACAATTATCCGACAACCAGTTAATTGTAAATTTGAGAATGTCTTGCATTCTCAATAAGACAGCCGATGAGTGTTCAATCTGGATCAAGATCTGCGTGTCGTTGGCATAGTTAGAGACCCTGCAGTCCAACTTGTTCAGGGCTGAAATCAAAGGCTGAAGATATATATTAAAAAGCAAGGGCGAAAGGGCTGAACCCTGGGGCACTCCACATGTCAATTTGACTGGAGTTTGACATGAGGTCAGACAGTTGCACTCGCTGCGAGCGATCCTTTAAAAAGGAGGTCAACCAAGGTAGGGCTGTGCCCTGAATCCCTAAGTCCTCAACCCGCGACAGAAGTTGACAGTGGTTCACGGTATCAAATGCCGCGGATAAGTCCAGAAGGACCAGGGCCTTCAGTCTCAGGTCATCCAGCATGGAAAGCATCACTAATTCCGTGCTGTGATGAGCTCTGAAACCTGCCTAATTAGACTCAAGAAGGTGGTTGTTTTCAACGAAACCTGTAAGAGAGTGCAATACATGTTGCTCCAAGATCTTTGAAAGAAAGAGTAGCTGGGAAATTGGTCTAAAGTTCTTTAGGTTTTTAGGATTGGCACCAGGTTTCTTTAGGAGGGGGATCACCCGTGCTTCCTTCTAGGGAGCGGTTCAGCAGGGTGAGAACTTTGTCCTCCATACCAGACCAACCCAACTTGAAGATTTTTGGCGGGCAGGGGTCTGCTGGGGATCCTGACTTCACTCGGTTCATTATAGTAAATAGTGACTCCATTGTGAGGGCTGGCAGCCCCGTCAGGGAGCCCAGTATTGGTCTCGGAGATGTAGGGGGTGACTCAATAGAGCAAGAGAAATGCGGGGTCTGGCTGATCTCTACCATCAAATACTTTACTTTATTTAAAAAGAAGGCCTGAAAGTCTTGACAGTCCTTCAGATCAAACGTCGGATTTTGTCCTTTCACTGTACGCAGATCATTTAGGACTTTGAATATTTCCTTCTGCGGGTTGACCGCCTCCGAGATAGCAGCTTCATAAAAATCAGCTTTCCTCAGACAGATGGCTTTTTTGTATACAGCAAATTGTGCAGTATAGTCATCCCGTGCAGTAGGCGTACGAGATTTACGCCAGGCTCTCTCGAATTTACGAAGGACTTGTTTTTTCTCTCTAAGAGCACTATTAAACCATGGGGCTCATTTGCCCTTGTCCCTCAGTCTGATTTTGTGGGCCGGAGCAACTACCTCGATAGCCTCCTTAAGTATAGACATCAAGGCAGTGCTTTCATTTTCCAAATGATCTACCCGCAAAGGGGGATAGTCAGAGTGTGATAAGATGGCTGTCAAATCTGTGGCCTTAACCTGGTTCCAGCTGCGCATCCGTTTCCAGTCTGTTTTAACTTCTGGTCGTTTCATGGAAAGTGGGAAGTGAACTTCGATCAAATAGTGGTCTGACCAGGGACAGGGGGAGATCGCGAGCGGGGCTAAAAGTGGACAGGAGGACCAAATCAGGTCCAGCATATGACCCCTCTCGTGTGTTAGTTCTCGCACCAGCTGGGTAAGGCCCAGGGATACTAGGACCTCTTCCAAATGTTGAATCTGGCTATCTTTCGGGGTCCTTTCCCAATGAATGGGGGGACACACCAGCAGGTGTAACCAAGCGCTTTATAAAATTTATAATAATAATAATAATGAAAATTAAAATCACCAAGCACCACCAGTCCTTCATAACGGGAGCGAAGGTTGTGTACCACCTTCAAGAAAGGTTCCATAAACTTAATTGATGTACCAGGCGGGCGATATACTAACAGGAATACCACACAGTCTGTAGGGGAACAGAACTTCACGCCTAGGACGTCAGCACCTTCGATACACTCAGAGCAGAGTGTTTCAGTTTTCAGAGTGTCTCTAAACAGGACGGCAACCCCTCCTCTAATGTTCTCTGGGCGGTTAGCATAGATGGCAAAGAAATTAGGGGGCAGGGCTGCCACCAACTCTGGCGTCGAGGAGTCGTTGAGCCAGGATTCGGTGACACAGAGAAGATCTATGTTATCCTCCTGTAGGAGGGAGAAGACCTCCAAACAGTGCTTTTGTAGTGAGCGAGTGATAAGTAGTGAAAACCTACACCCCTGTTTAGGCGGAAGCGCCAAGGAAGGTGCCCTGATTACCAACTTAGAACTTATAGGTGGTCTCAGGAGCCCTTCCCGCTTAAGTTTTGACCGTATGTTATCAGGCAATGGTTGGGCCCTAGATTCCCAGCATAGTAGGGATTGCCTAGCATAGACTACCCGAGAAGCAGGGGTCCTGGCCCCTGGGCCCGGCCTGGCGCGGACGGGCTCGCCTGCGCGACGGCACCGCCATTCCTGAACTCAAGCCCATGCAGACTTGCCACTGATCTCTCACAGAAATGCACAAAAGACATGATACTCACCATTTCATGCTCAGGGCTCGATAGAAATCAAGAAAAGACACTCCTGGAAAGAAAAGCCCAGGCCGCCTGCCTCACGAAATAGATACATTTAAAAAAAAAAAACAGGATCCAGCCCGGCAGCAGCGGATGAAAATTGTATCATTTTGCCAGCTAGGTGACCGGCCCCCAACCCCTCCCTGCACTGTGGGGCCTTATGTTGCAATGCTCTCGTCTCTCCCTCGTCAGTGAGCTTGGCCCAAATATGCACAGTGCTTTGACCCGGGCAGCAGAACTTCTCTTTCTCTCTCAAATTCACTGACAGTATTAACCACCCATGTTCCGTTTCCCTTCCGAGGCAGAGACAATACTGATGAATTCAATAGACCCGGCCGTGTGAAATCAAGTGCCGGTGCTGAGCACCGGAAAGCACCAGCACAAATTAAGCACTGGAAGGACTCCATCTGTAGGCTTCCATCATCCTTCCTCACTGTCCATGCGGTTTTTATTTCTTTTTAAATATTTTTATTGCATGTTATACAAATATATCAAGTGACATCTGTGCTGTTTCATAGGGAATATAACAGTAGCGCATTTAAAGAAACAAAACAGAAATCATAAAAGAACCACTTTAGTGACTGTGACAACCTACATTAACCATGTCCGTAAATTGTACCTCCATTAGACCCCATACAAGACTATATGCGTTAACAGTATCAGGGAACAGTGTCTGACCTATTGGGCCAGACCCTCCGCCCCAATGATATAGCTGCAGGAACCGCAGTTACCACCTCTAATAGGAATCAGCGAGGTTCAAATATACCAATATAAGGAAGGAGAACCATCTCCCTGTCCATGCATATATGAATAATACACATCATACTACTTATCATGAACCAAAGAGGTATCCAGGGAGGAGAGAATTAGGGCAAAAACCATAAAATGTTCTCACATATAGGGTTTAAAGCATACATTCATAGCCAGAAGAGCATCTACCCGACTACAACTAGAATCTAGCTATACAGGAAAGGAAACACTTTGCATTATTAACTGAACCCCATGCTAATATATAATGATCTAATTCCCCTTCCCTCCTTAACCTGCTTTCATGTTAGGTCAGCACATCAAAGAAAGGAAGAAAACATTGTAAGCAATTCCTGTTTATCCTCGGATTTCCATAGCCATCTCCCACATCTATTTGTCCGCTTTCATAACTCCGGGACAGGTGGCGCAAGCCCCGCAGCTGCACCTTCGGATACAGGCAGTGCCTCCAGTTCCTGCAACTTAGACAGCATATATTCGACCAAGCCATCAGGTTGTCTTCAAGTTTTTAATCTCTTCGTACATGCTGCATCCGCACTTCCTATGCAGACGCCCAATCACAGACATCCTGCAGCCACGCCCTATAAGTGGAAAGCGTAGGACTAAGCCATGTAATGGCAATATGCCGCTTCTCCAACACAAAGCTCAAAAGGACAAACTTCCTACTTAATTTCTTTTCACTGGGGATTATTAAGCTATTATTTATGGTACAGGTATGTGAAAGTGAAAGCTTTCCTTCTTTGTTAAGCACATAGCTGCCAAAAACAGATCTATTGTGCATTCTTTGTAACAATATGTAATGTGGTATGATGCACAATAGTTGAAGTGCTCTGTGCGAGTCTACAGCAACTGAACACATTCAACTTCATAGTTCAGACCCAGCTCTTCTAATACTAATGCAATAGTTTCCTCCAGGTGGAGATAAAGCACCACTATGACCATGTAAACAAAGATTGGCTAAACCATAAATGTTTCCCATGCAATCTATAGGCTTTGATAATACTTGTTTTATCGTTGTGTATACCAAGAGAACTGCAGTTGATGGGTGCACATCTTTGGCAGCCATATTTGAATCTATTTCTGCACTAGCATTCACAGTGGCCATCTGTGAATGGTGTTTCTTATACTTTAAGAAATCAATTCAAAGATACCCACAAATACAGCAGCGGGCATCTTTGAATTACTGCCTATAAACATAAGAAACCCCCTTTAAAGAACGTCACAGCGGATCACGTATATCTTTGAATTCATTTTGATACACAGCCAAGCTCTCGCAACTACATTTGAGTACATATAAGCAAGGTACAATGACCAAAAGTTCAAAGGAAACGCAGAAGCAGGTTCTTTGATGTATTCTTCTTGTCTCTGCAAGATGTTTAATTTTCTCCAGACTTGAAATAATACAAGCGCCGACACGTGTTTCGTCGTGTACGGGTGAGTCACACGACTCTTCAGGGCTTCCACTCTAATTCCAAAGAATGGATGGAGTAAGTCTGGACCTCTAAATGCTCAATTTCAAGCAATGGGTTTTCTTTGAGATTAAACAACAGCCGGTGCTGTGTGAAATAATGTTCTGTTGAAGTTAAGAATGGTAAAAGTCTTTGTCCACTGGTAAATTTCAAAAAATGGAATAGCACTGTTGCTCGCTATGGTGTAATCTCGAAAGCCGGCAGGGGATATTTAAATGGTGCCAATTGAAGAAACGGGTGCGTTTCTTTCGCGGTGGTATTCCGCTTTAGGCAATCCCTCCTCTGTCAGTTCCCGGCGGTCGTCTCTCGTGTCACCATTTAAATATCCCCTCCCGGCTTTCGAGATTACACCATAGCGAGCAACAGTGCTATTCCATTTTTTGAAATTTACCAGTGGACAAAGACTTTTACCATTCTTAACTTCAACAGAACATTATTTCACACAGCACCGGCTGTTGTTTAATCTCAAAGAAAACCCATTGCTTGAAATTGAGCATTTAGAGGTCCAGACTTACTCCATCCATTCTTTGGAATTAGAGTGGAAGCCCTGAAGAGTCGTGTGACTCACCCGTACACGACGAAACACGTGTCGGCGTTTGTATTATTTCAAGTCTGGAGAAAATTAAACATCTTGCAGAGACAAGAAGAATACATCAAAGAACCTGCTTCTGCGTTTCCTTTGAACTTTTGGTCATTGTACCTTGCTTATATGTACTCAAATGTAGTTGCGAGAGCTTGGCTGTGTATCATTGTTTTGTCTTTCTGACTTACTGAGACGGTTAAGGGTGTTTTTCCGTCTGCTCTTTACGCACTACACACAACGACTATTTTGCCTCTTACACACTTCGTGACGTTTCAACCCAGGCAGCGCGCCCTTTTAGTCCTATTGTCGAAAAAACCCCTACATTTCACAATTTTTGAATTCATTTTGTTATAGTTTAAGAAACCCTATTCCAAGTGGGCTACCTCGTGTATGGATTAGTTATTTACCTGTAATCCTAGTTCTCTTCTAGGGGTTGCACCTACTAGAGATGAATAATGCTGTAAGGACTCCCCATTATATCATAAACGAATACATTAGAAACAGGGAAAACAACAGAAGAACATGTTTTAAAACTGTTTCTAATGCTTAGCAGTCAGTAGAAAGTCTCAGATAGGACTGAAAGCATAGACAGCTCCCAGGCTGCATTGCAGAAAACATAGCCTAAAAAGGCTGAAAAGCTAACTCATAGCAACATATAGATGAACTGGCACTGTGCCTTTAAGGCAGTCATGACCCCCAGCTTCCCATCATGCCTCAGGGTTGACAGTTAGGTCGGATGTTCTTTCCGGCTCCTTCAGGAAGGATCCTGGTTACACAGCTCCACTTCTTTCTGATTTTAGTTAGAAATAATTTTCAGTTTTTTGGAAAATGTTGACTTACTTCAACATCTTTCATCTATTGAAGGTTTTGTCTTTTTTTGACAGTTTTTGGCATTTTTTTCCCCCTCAAAATGCCATCTCTTTTTGACCCCTGCCCTTCTTGTGGAAAAAAAAGGCCAGGTCAGACTTTCATGAAGTCTGTATTCTTCGTTTGCCTAAGGACCATGTCCCCAAGACTTGTCCTCATGCCAGACACTGTCCAAAAGGGCTTTAAAGGACAGAGAAAGGATCCGTCTTAATGGGCTGGCAGAAAAGTCTCCCAGTGGCAGGTCACCGGTGAGGAAAGGCTTCAAGAGGGCGAGATCTCCATCCAGAAGCGAGGTCCCTTGTTCTTCTGCTTCATCGTCGGGATCGACGTTGAAAAATCTACCACCGGTGGGTCATTTGTCCAAGAAACGCGAACTTGTTCATAGGCTGGTGGGAGGAGCAGGTGTCCAGTAGCCAAGGTGACCAGGGAGAGACTTTGAAACACTACAGCCTATTGGTTTGAACTGTAGTGAAGAATTAGCAGTCCATCTATGATATTGGTAACACAGTAGTAAAAGATTAAGTCTGAATGCCTCTATGAATCATATTTTAATCATATAAATATAAATGAGAACTAACTTTTTACATTTTTATGCACATTTTTGCTATTTTCTCTTTTTTTGTACAGGAATTTAGGATCGAAAGTGAAACATCTGGGGACACTATGGAACTGAGCAATAGCACAATAATCGAATATTGTCTTTGATGGGCGATACGTATATTTTGTGACATTGAACAATTAATACCAGCCCACTGGGGCAAGATGTACTATTTAAAATTGTTAAAATGTACTGTATGGCGTCACATCTTGACAACATGTGTTATATACCAACTTTCACCATTCAAAGATGTCCGCCAAAACCTCTAAGCAGAGTGACCAGTACTAGTCCTCTTTCTGTGCAAACTACTTGGTATGTAAATAGCACCTAGCACAAATGAATTTTACCGTGACCAAGCCTTAGTGGCGAAACGCATCTGTGGTAGGCAGCTACTAAGCATGGGCGAATTTTGCGAATCTCGCGTTCGCGAATTTTGCGGATTTGCGAACTCGCAACCCGCAAAATCCGCGAATTCTCACGAATTTGCGGATTTTATTTTTTTGTGTTTGCGCGGGTTTCTGCCAGTTCGCGAGGGTTTTGTACAATGTCGCAAATTGCGAACTTACCTGTCGGGTCGCAAGTTTCGCGAACTTGTTGTTTCTACGTGTCCAGCCTGTTTGGGACACTCTTCTTCATCACTGCCACTCTCTGTCACCACTGCCACTCTCTGACTACTCATGCCACACTCTGGCCCACCCATGCCACCCTCTGTTTCATCACAGCACCCTCTGGTTGTCCAGTCAGTGTACATTATTGTGGCAACGCAAGCACACCTTCCCTTCCTCAAGTGACCTGAATTAATTTGGGGCTGATTAATGTGTCACAGAATATTTTTTTAGCTGGCACCTGCTTCCTTAGTGCTTCCTGATTAGTGATCTTTTGCACTTGCTAAGTGCTTTCATTGTTGCAAAATTAGTTACAACACCTGCCCTGCCCCAACTGACAATAATGAATTAGGGGCTGATTAATGGATTTGAACTTCCAGCCTGGCTCCTGCTTGTCTCCCTTAGCTGTAATTCAGGACCTTTGTGGCATATGTGTAACTATTCTGAGGTTCAGAGCAGGGTCACATAATAGTTGCAACTGGCAACTGAACTCTGGAGGGGCCCCTCAGGAAGCACTACAGGAAATGGCCACTAATGATGAGCCTGAACTTTTGAACCTGGTAAGTAGTTTCAGTTTTGCTCGTATTTCTGCAATTTTGCACTTATTCGCGGGCGCGAAGTTGTACTGGGAAGCCGCGAACTCACGCGAACAGTGCGAGCAAAATCCGCTGCTCGCGGATTTGCGGATTTTGCGGGAGATTCGCGAATCTCGCAGATTGCGAATTTACCGAAAATCCGCAAAATCCGCGAGCGAAACGGATTTTCCGCCCATGCTTAGCAGCTACCAGATTCTGTGCCTTAAATAAAAAACACTTAAGCATCCAGAGGCAGCCGGTGTGTTTTCTTCGTAAAGGGAGAGACTTGGACCGAGATATATTACCTACTGGCGTGTCGCCAGTAGGTATATATAGTTAGGATTTTTTATCTATGGAACCTTTGAAAATTCTACGTTCAATAAATTTGGCGTTTGTGGACGGAATGGGCTGAAATTTTCAGGAAAATGGCACATTTTGTTTCTGAGCAGCCCCTGAAAATTTGGGGGGGTTTCGTCAAGGGGGGGCCGAGAAAAAAGGGGGGTCCCAAAACGCGTTTTTAACATTGAGTTTTCCATAGGGCGGTTGGACTCACTTTTAGCTCGAACGGCTGAATGGATTTGCACGAAACTTGGCAAAATTGTAGGGACTGTTAGCCTGATGTGCCTTTGCTAGGTCTCAATATATGTGCTCCAGTAGTTTTTGAAAATTAACGTTCAAAGCAAGATATATATCTGTAACAGCGCTCCAGGCTGCGCTCCGGTTCGCTTACTTTTCGCAAAACGGAACTTTGCGTGCAGAAAGCTGATTGGCTCTCCGGTGTCTGTCAACATTCTAAACAGTCCGGAGCGGCCGCCATCTTGTCTCTGGGTAGGATCGAGAGAGAAGAAGAGGTGAAAAACGAAGGGGGAATTTAATGAAAGGGGGCAAGGTATCCCCCTCTTGACCCCCTAGGAATGTTGTTGGGGTTATTAAAGGGTCCCGTGGGGAAAATAAAAAAAAAAATGATTATTCACGGTAGAAGCGCTTCACGGGCCGCGAACTGGGCCGCAAACTGGTAGCGAAACGGGAATTCGCCATTTTGTGCTTTGTTAATTAAATTACTAGGTATAAGGGGGTGCGGGAGACGTATCCTAATCCCCTATGTTTCCTGAGGGTGGCTGAGGAGGCTCATATATGTTGATACATCTCTTCCAGCGGCTGTGCGTGAGCTTTTTTTTTTTTTGCTGCGTGACAGTCCGGAGCGGCCGCCATCTTATCTCTCGGTAGGATCGAGAGAGAAGAAGAGGTGAAAAACGAAGGGGGAATTTAATGAAAGGGGGCAAGGTATCCCCCTCTTGACCCCCTAGGAATGTTGTTGGGGTTATTAAAGGGTCCCGTGGGGAAAATAAAAAAAAAAATGATTTTTCACGGTAGAAGCGCTTCACGGGCCGCGAACTGGGCCGCAAACTGGTAGCGAAACGGGAATTCGCCATTTTGTGCTTCGTTAATTAAATTACTAGGTATAAGGGGGTGCGGGAGACGTATCCTAATCCCCTATGTTTCCTGAGGGTGGCTGAGGAGGCTCATATATGTTGATACATCTCTTCCAGCGGCTGCGCCATCTTGCCTTTTTTCCAATGCCACAATTTTGTCGTGCACGGCAGCCATTTTAGATGCCAGGCTGGTCCCAGGCTATCACCTACCCCTGCGGATGTAGTTTATGGCCCCAGCTGTAGAGAATTCAGACATGCCAACCCTCCCGATTCAGGCGTGAGACTACTGATTTCAGTGCTAGTCTCCCGCCTCCCGATTTCTGCAAGCAAAAACCCGGGGGCATATTACGAACAACTAGCGATAATTTTTGTCTCTAACTTGTTTAGAGACAAAAATTATCGCCGCACATCGGCGATTTTTATCGCAGATAAACCTTGCTATTATCGCAGAAAAGTCAGCGATATTCATGTATTATCGAGCAAATGCTCTTAGCCATGTTATCCACCTCCCATTGGATAACATGGCTAAGAACTGCTCAGGGCAGGTGTTAGCTTTTGGAGATATTCGCGCTTAGCGCGAATATCTCCAAAAGTTGGTAATAGGAGATAGCGATGTTAGGGACTGTTTCCAGTCGCTAACATCTTGGCACGCCCACTTTGCATGTCATTAGTGATAAGTATCACTGACATGCAAAGCGGGGCCCAAGATGGTCGTTATCTCCTTTTAGCTGTCACTAACTGGTGTTAGCGACAGCTTGGTAATAGGGAGATACTTTTATCTCCGCTTTCATGGCTTTTAAAGTCAAAAAAGCGGAGATAAACCCCCTTGATAATATGCCCCACGATTCCTTGGGGGTTTCAGCTGACAGGGCTTGGTATTGTGTTACATGGTAATTTTTCCAGGAAACGTCAGAGGGTCGATGCAGGGGTTCTAGAAGAGGTGATAAACCATTTAAGCCTCATGAACAAGCGCATGGTCTTTTAAAGATTTGTGAAGTACTCGGGGCGGCGGTGTGTGTGTGCCCTCTTTCAGGAGCGGGCGGGGGGGCACTGCCAGCATCTTGCCAGGTCAGGTAGTGTTCAACACGTGCATCACCCTTTCTCTGCCTGCTATTGCGCTCCATGCTTCGGAAAGGTAAAAAAAAGAACGTGCATTTGAGTTTGAAATGTCCGATCCTGCAGCAGCACACTTCCAAAGCCCACACATGACAATAACCCGATTCAAGGCCCCATTCACCCGTTTTAAAAAAAATAGATAACACTCCAACAAAGTAAGATTATAAAACTTTATTAACTTTTAACTATAATGAACGGAACAAAAACTGTAAGAACATTTAAACATTTTTCACCCAAAAAAGCAACAATGGTCAGAAGCTGTCTTTTGTGCGAATAGTCCCAAGGCAGCACAACGTGCAGAGTTCTGGACGGCACCCAGGTGATGTCGCCTGGGTGCCGCACTGGTTTTGGGATCCTACAATGCTGCTCCGAAAATTGGCGTGGGGCGTCCCGGGTGGTGCAGGGGGAGGCCTCGTCAGTAGCGGTCTGTTGTGCGAATAGTCCCAAGGCAGCAGAACGCGCTGAGATGTTGATGGCACCCAGGTGATGTCCAGTAAACTGCCGCACTGGTTTTGGTATCCTACAATGCTGTTTCGAAAATTGGCGTGCGGCGGCCCGGGGGGGGGGGGCGTGGGGGAGGCGGCGTGAACGGGCCTCCCCAGGTGGCGGCCATCCAGCTGAGTTCGCCCGCTCTTGCGGCTACAGCGTCTCGCTCACCATGTTGTTGAGTTGCTCCCACTCTTGCAGTGCAGCGATAGGCGGCTGCCACAGGACTCTCAAAATGGCGGACGGCTCTTCGGTTTTGGGCCTGGTCCACTGAAATGGCCCTGGGACACCTTGGAACTCGGACGCTTGCCTGCTAGGGCTTGGGCTCCATTCTCGAAAAGCGTCCCCTCAGCCGTGAAGATTCTACAAAAGTCTTGGGGGCCCCCGACTCCCGCAGGCTTCCGGTGGGGAGCGGCTGCCATGATTGCTCGCGGAATGACCACGACGGAGCCACGAGATGGTGGTGCTCTCATGCTGACGCCAGCTTCAGTCTGAATGATCCAGAAACAAGGTGGGGCTTTCATCGTTTGGGAAAAAAAAATGTTCTAAACCAATGAAAAGTGTTATTTTTAGGTCATATGACCAAGCCTTCCATCTTTAGGAAACCAAAAGTAAAATGAACCAATGAAAAGTTTTATAAACAAGTCACATGACCTGTTATGCGGCATAGGGCTACAAAAAGCGTAGAAAATCCGTTGGCACGTGAGGCGGCGTCAGTAGCGGACCCATGTGCGAATAGGCCGAAGGCAGCACAACGCGTCGAGATCCGGATGGCACCGAGGTGGTGTCCAGCAAATTGCCGCACTGGTGTGGCCATCCTACAATGCTGCGCCGAAAGACGGCATGTCCAGCTGAGTTGCGGTCACTCTTGCGGTACAGTGACTCGAACGCGCCGAGATCCGGATGGCACCGAGGTGGTGTCCAGCAAATTGCCGCACTGGTGTGGCCATCCTACAATGCTGCGCCGAAAGACGGCGTGTCCAGCTGAGTTGCGGTCACTGTTGCGGTACAGTGACTCGAACGCGCCGAGATCCGGATGGCACCGAGGTGGTGTCCAGCAAATTGCCGCACTGGTGTGGCCATCCTACAATGCTGCGCCGAAAGACGGCGTGTCCAGCTGAGTTGCGGTCACTCTTGCGGTACAGTGAGTCGAACGCGCCGAGATCCGGATGGCACCGAGGTTGTGTCCAGCAAGTTGCCGCACTGGTGTGGCCATCCTACAATGCTGCGCCGAAAGTCGGCGTGGGGTGCCCCGTTGGCTTATGAGGTGATGTCAGTAGTGGACCGATGTGTGAATAGGTCGGAACCAGCACAAGGCGCCAAGATCCGAATGGCAAGTCCTGGATGTTGAGTGCCTCAGTTGAGAGTTCTGAGCAGTGCTTGTAAGACTGTCTGAAGCTTATTTGCACCTGCTGCAGCTTCACTATTGCCCTGGTGTGGCCAAAGGTCGCACATGACATAGGCGGCCGGCTCCCGAGGTCCGGCGGAACTTTTTTCCTTTTCCTTTCTGCTTCTTTTCCTACAATCCGTTTCATCTGAAGACACGACCAGGTCCCTGAATGTGTGCAGGGGGACGCTATTGATTGAATGAAAATGGCGGCTTGACACAAAGCTGACTCAAGCGTTGCTGTTGATGCTATACAGACAAAAATTGGTTTTCAGTTTGTACATTCTTCAGGATTTTTTTTTCCATCCAAGTCTGATTGAGAGTTTGTAGAAAAATGGCTTCAGATTTTCCACATACTACTCTTCAACATTCTTCCTAAATGTAACAATGTGAAACTCACTAGGAGAACGGCTGTTTCTGTTTCCTTTCAAAATGCTGCCAACAATATTTTCTGAATGGAAGACACCATCTTGTAGCATAAAGGGCCGAAAGGGGTTCTGGTCTGGCCGATGGTTGGTGGAGACTTTTTGACTATATCTTGGACCTGCCCGGCCTCGCCCAAAATGGCGCCGGTATAAATGGGACTCGTAACTCCTTGCCCGCAAATGTACATCTAAAAAATGTTATTGTAAGTGGCCCTGTCTTATTTTAATTACAAAATGTACGTCCACCGATTCGGCAACTGTTAGACACCTTTGTTCTTGCAACCTAATGGCCCGCTCGTTACGTTCCTCTACAGTGTAAATGTCTCCTCATCATATACGATTTCAGTTTGCTCCGTGGCCGGCCCACGTGGTTATAGGCCCGTATTTGTATACTGACATTTTCACAATAAAGGTTTTTAAAACAAAACACGGTAGTAGTATTTACATTGGTAAAGTTTTTACTTTTAGTCACTGTTTTCGAATCAGTAAAAGGCAAGTGAAATAAAGCAGTCCAATTACATGACGGATAAAAGGTATAATATGTAGGAACGCAGTAAAGATAAATGGTCAAGGGCAGTTGTGTTTTTCATTTCTGCAACATAAAGTGATCGATAAGAATCTGATAATCAGGCGTATCGGCGACTAAGACAGCAGGCCGAATCTCTTTTACTCAACGGCTCCGTCATGGAAGGAAGAAACGCCCTTTTTCTCGAAAAAGGAATATATTTTACTTGCAGGACAGTTGTAAATTTTCCGGGAAAGTACATTAGCCTGGAATATTATAATATATGTTTAAAAAAAAATAAAGTTCGAAAACAATAAAAAGCGTAATTTTTAGGTGATATGACCAAGCTTTTCATCATTAAATTAACAAAAGTAAAATGAACCAATGAAAAGTTTTATTAACAAGTCACATGACCTGTTATGCTTACGTTACGCGCTGCCCGCCGCGCCGCGGATCACTTCCGGGTGCGCTAACGCGGCGTGTCATATAACGCATTACGCGACAACGTAGGTCAAGAATATAGTCAAAATGTCTCCACCAACCAGCGTTCGGAACACAACCCCTTTCAGCAGTCCAAAAAGTTCTGTTAAATGACAACAGAGGGGACAGGCAACAAGAGCCATCATTCAAAGAGGGGAGGGCAAGTTCTTCTCTTCCGGGTCATGTTGGGGCGCTACCGGAACTGATCGAATTGGTAGTCTACAGTGTTTCTGGATGTTTCAGACTAAAGCTGGCGTCAGCATGAGAGCACTACCATCTCGTAGCTCCGTCGTGGCCATTCCACGAGCAATCATGGCAGCCGCTCCCCACCAGAAGCCTGCGGGAGTCGGGGGCCCCCAAGACTTTTGTAGAATCTTCACGGCTGAGGGGACGCTTTCGAGAATGGGACCCAAGCCCTATCAGGGAAGCGTCCGAGTTCCAAGGTGTCCCAGGGCAATTTTAGTGGACCAGGCCCAAAACCGAAGAGCCGGCCGCCATTTTGAGAGTTCTGTGGCAGCCGCCTATCGCTGCACCGCAAGAGCGGGAGCAACTTAACTACATGCTGAGCGAGACGCTGTAGTAGCAAGAGCGGGCGGTAAACAGGTGAATGGCGGAAGAGGCACAGTGTAGCAAAAGCGGGCGGAATGGCAACTAAAACGGTAAAGGGGCGCCCCACTACAGCGTGTCTTCAGGTGAAACGGATTGTGGGACAAAGTCCAGAATAGAAAAGTCATCAAAAGGCAAAAAGTTCCGCCGGACCCCGGGAGCCGGCCGCCTATGTCGGGGGCGATCTCAGGCTACACCAGTGCTATAAGACTTGGGGAGGGTGTCGGAGCCAAGCGTCTTCTCCGAGTCCATTGCCATCACACAGCCCCTCAGGGGCCTCCGTCAAGCTGTTTAGAAAGGTAACATATCACATTGTTTTCTAATGCAGTCAGGTCCACAAACGACACTCACTTACTTTGAGAATAGTGTAGCTGCAGTAGGTGGAAATAAGCTTCAGACAGTGTTACAAGCACTGCTCAGAACTCTTAACTATGGCACCCAACATCCAGAACTTATGCCATTTGAGAATGGCAGTGACATTGAAGCAACTCAGGGACCAAAACCATTAACGTACTTTCACGTATGAAAATCTTACTTGGGGAGGGGGTAGGAGCGAAGCGCCCCCTCCCAGTCCGCGCCACCACACCGTATGTTGAAAATATGAAGCCATCGTTCTACAAACTCAACCAACCTTGGATTGAAAAATCTAGAAAAATGTACAAACTGAAAACCAGTTTTGGTCTGCATAGCATCAGTAGCAACGCTTGCTATCAGAGTGCATGAGTTTCATGCTCGATCGATTGAGCTAGCCGGATCGGGCAATAAAAAGTATAAAATAAATATGTAAATAGTTATTTAATAAAATGTTTTATCCTGTTTCTTTGCTGGTGTGTTGTCTATATTTTTAATATTTGCATAGGGTTTGTCGTTATTTTGGGCGGGGTGGGTGACGGAGTCGAGCTGTCTTGCAGCCCTCATGGTGTGGAGCTCAGTTCATCTCACTATTTTCGTATTTCTCATGAAGGGTTGTTCCTAATATTTCTATTTTAGCGAGGTCAAAAAGAGATCCAATTAGTGGCCTACTGATTTTGCTCGATTACTTTTATTTTTTTACACGATTTTTCATTATCTGCAAAGACTAAACAGAGTATTGCGACTTTGTGCTTGTTTGTAAATAGAGAATGATCCAAAGAGAACCAATTCTAAAACAGTAAATGCTTGGATAACAATCAATCAAATGGAGAGACAAGCAGGCACGACGGATTACAACGGGGGCAAAGGCCTGCGTTAACTACCGTTCACTATCTGCAAAGAGAGAGTACTACTAAGACAAAAGAGGGGAGGGGGGGGTGCAGCGTTCAAAGCACATCAGCGTGCATAAATACGAAAATGTTTTTATCTATCACGTACTTGACATTTTAAAGCTTTTCATATTTGCTATTAAAAAACCAATGAAATTCACAGAAAAAACCATAGGTTATAGTGGATATATAGTTAGGAATTTGCATTTACAAAACCTTGAAAATTCAATGAAAAAACCATTGGTTTTAGGCCATATATAGTTAGGGATTTGCATCTACAAAACCTTATTTTACTCGCATAAAACCATTGAAATTCCATATATAGTTAGATGCGCTAACTATATATCGCGCACCCGCAATCCACTGCTGATGATGTCACATATTACATCATTCATGACATGGTCAGTGACATCACTGATGACATCACTGATGACAACTCAAATGACATCACTGATGACATCTCAAATGACATCACTGATGACATCACTGATGACAACTCAAATGACATCACGGACAACATCACAGATGACATCATTCATGTGTTAATACGATGAACCTCTACAGACTCTGATATATCCTTAGATACACTCAGTGAAAACAGACACTCACAGATTGTCACTCATCCATGGAGTTACTCATACACCTAGACAGTCATGCAAAGAATCAATCACACCTCCAATTCCTCAACTATACAGTTATACACACCTTACTTATTGAAACATATTCTAACACATATTTACTCTCTTATATAATCCCTAATAAAAGTTCACAATGATCCATACAGCCACTCACACATTCACTGGCTCTAATGCACAGTTATTTATATATGTCAACTCTCACATGGAGTGTGTTTTACATATGTACTTACTTTGACATGTAGCACTGAGATATCCATTCACTCACCAATACACTCATGCACACAGTCAACCGCCCATACAGCTGTTTCCACATGCACTTTTGAAATCATACATCTAGTGAATCAACTGCTCACACATCTATGCACAGAGTCACACACCTCCCAGCCACCCACACACATACTCAGTCTCCCATACAAATACTTGAGCAACCAATCAATAACCCATCTAGTTATTCATATAGCTACTGATCAACACATGCAGCAGTTTACAGAACAACAGATATAATGATGCACAAATTAATACAGTTTAATCACTAACCCATGCACTCAGTGAGACACATTTAATCACTCCCTCATACAATCAGTCATGCACCTACTAAATCCTTCATCCAGACATTTATACATCCACTCATTCTTCAATATGTAAGACATATTTTAACTTTACAGAAACATACAGTCACTGGATGTTGTGATCGGTGATGTCATCAGTGATGTCACTGACCATGTCATGAATGATGTAATATGTGACATCATCAGCAGTGGATTGCGGGTGCGCGATATATAGTTAGCGCATCTAACTATATATGGAATTTCAATGGTTTTATGCGAGTAAAATAAGGTTTTGTAAATGCAAATCCCTAACTATATATGGCCTAAAACCAATGGTTTTTTCATTGAATATATATATATATATATATATATATATATATATATATACTACTATTATAAAGAGAGAACACAAACCTTTTGGCAAGGTAAACTCGGGAACCATGGCTCTCATCATGCTGGACCTCAGTGCCGCGTTTGACACTGTAGCGCATTCCATCCTGCTACAGTGTCTAAACAGAGCGGGGGTCACCAAAAAGGCGCTGGGATGGCTGAAAGCCTTTCTTACCAACAGGAGCTTTTAAGTCCAAAGAGGGACTTTTCTTTCGGACAGTATGATGCTAGAACAGGGGGTACCTCAGGGCTCTGCCCTGAGTCCCACCCTGTTTAACTTATACATGGCTCCTCTGACAGAAGTGGTACAATCGTTCGGCGTAGAGCTTGTCTCTTACACCGACGACACTCAACTTCTAATCTCTCTGTCCCAAGCTCCCTCCTCTGAAGCCGACCATTTCAAATCCTGCATGTGCAAGCTTGCCACATGGATGACTGAACACTGCCTTAAATTAAATGGCACAAAAACGGAGGTACTTATAATAGGTGGAAATGATACAAAATGGACGAAAGAGTGGTGGCCCACCTGTTTGGGTCCCTTACCTACTCCCAACCAGGAAGCAAAAAACATAGGTGTCTGGATAGACAACAAGCTCTCTTTTGACAGCCATGTCAAAAAAACAGTAGGTAAGTGCTTTGGAGTCATGAAAACCCTCAATCGTACCCTGGATTTGCTTCCGCTGAATTCCAGGCGTACCATGACTCAGGCACTTATCACCTCCCGTATAGATTATGGGAATGTGTTGCTCCTGGGCACGTCCGCTAAAAACATCAGAAGATTACAAGTCTTGCAGAACTCAGCAGCCCGCCTGGTGCTAAGACTATCCCGTAGAGCTCCCTCCAGACCTTCCCTGGCCTCCCTCCACTGGCTATCCATTAGCAAGAGGATATTATTCAAAGCACTCCTTTGGTGCCACAGGATTATTCACCAAAAAGCCCCTTCCTACCTATCCGATCTGGCATTACTGTATGAGCCCAACAGATCTCTTAGATCTAAAGGAATGGGCTTGCTTAAAACATCGCGCCCCAAAAGAGCTAGAATGGGAGGTAGGTCTTTCCGCTCTCTGGCAGCCAAGAAATGGAATATCCTCCCCACGAACATCAGACTAGAAACTAACGAGGCATCTTTCAGAAAGCTGCTGAAAACCCATTTATTTACTTCGTAGTGGTATCTCTGTCGCTCCTCCTAACATTCTCTCTCCACAGCGCGGGGACACGCCGGGAGGCGTCACCAGGCGCTTTACAAACCCCTTTAATAATAAATAATATTAATAATAACCACAGCACCAATCCACACACCCAATACATTGTTGTAATCCTCAGGGTGTGCAGATGGACATAGGCTATAGAAAATAAAAAATAAAAAAAACGTAAATTTAAAAATATAACAAAAGTAGTGCCCTGAAAGTAGCGCCGGCCGCGACGCTGACGGCCACGACATAGCGCTGGACGCAACGTACGTGATGACGAGGAAGAGCGGCGGTGAAGTGAGGAGCTCGGGGAGGAGCGGCGGCTCAGGTAAGGCTCTGGGACACGGGACGGGAGGGAGCCGGTGCGGCAGGTTTGCCCGGAACAACTGCGGTAAGGCTCAGGGTCTGGGGGCAGCATTTCAGGCTTGCGTGCACTCCCGCCCCGGGCCCCGCCCGCCACGACATTGTCCGGGATACAGACAATGTCGTGGCGGGCAGGGGCCGGGGCAGGAGTGCACGCAAGCCTGAAATGCTGCCCCCAGCCCCCTTCTGCCCCGGGCAAAGCTGGGGCGGGCTGCTAGTATATATATATATATATATATATATATATATATCCACTTCTTGCTGCTCTTTGCGCGGTCCAGGCGCTGCTTTTAGTTGTGCGTTACCCCGCGGCTGAGCACGCCGCTTCAATTTCCAAACACCCTTCCAAAAGAAAGAATTGGGTCGCACTCCATCAATCGTTTTCAAAAGTTCCAAGTGATTTATTTCCACAAGTCTCCAAACATTCAAACCACCAACGCGTTTCGTAGGAGATCTTTGGAAGGATGTTTGGAAATATATATATATATATATATATGGAGATACATATATTTGGGGCACATATATGATTGTTTTTCTGGGGTCCCGCGCATGGGCGGGAATATTCTAGTGCTTATGACTATTGATGAAGATCCCCTGGAAGAGAACTAGTCTTCTGCGGCAGCCATCTTTAAATGCAATTTCTTCAGATATTCTCAAATAGATTTAACGTTGCCCACCATTCATGGGGCATTGGGTGTGATTGATTTAATTAAAAGCGGAGGTTGAGGGGAGAAGGGACAGAGAAAACAGTGCTTCATATGCACCTCGATTCAAGATCTGATACCAGTGAGTGCTGGTATTTGTAAAGCGCACTAATGCCGAGGCGTCTTGGCGCTGTGTAGGGCAACATGCTGAAGGACTTGCCAGCATCCTATTTAGTAATGAGCCATGTTTTAATTTCCTTCCTGAACCGCGAATGATTGGGGATTTGCCTTAGCTGTTGAGGTAATGAATCGAGGCCAGATGTGAGAAGCTCTTCCCTCCCCAACATTGTCTGTTAATCTTAGACACCAAAACCAGCCCACAAGAGGCAGACCTCAGCGGACGGGTTGGCGTGTACCTAGAAAAAAGATGTTGGAGATCGGAGGCCCCCCCACCCGCCAGTGCTTTGTGCTTTGAATTCAATCCTACTCTGGACTGGAAGCCAGTGTAGCTGCCTGATGGCCTGTGAAGTAGAACGGTATTTGGGCAGGCTGAGTAGCAATCTGGCAGAGGCATTCTGAATGGACTGGAGTTTAACCAGTTGGGCGCACCCTGCTCCCAAATAAAGGGTATTGCCAAAATCTATTCTTGAAAAGATGGTAGCGTTTAAAACCGTTTTTCTAAGATGGTAAGGGATAAACGGCAAGATCTTTCTCAGCCCTTTAAGCACAAAGAAACATGCAGACACTACCTGGTTCACATGGGACTTCCAAGCCAGATCTTTATCAAAAATGAACCCAAGGTTCCTTGCTTTCACCACTGGTACCGGACAGGCTCCGGTAGTCGTAGGCCACCAGTTGTGATTCCAGATGGAAGCTTTCTGTCCAAATTCTAGGACTTCTGTCTTCTCTGTATTCAGTTTAAAAAAATTAGGGTTCATCCACTGCATGACAGCTGACATACAGCCGGCGAAATCAGCGGGCTTGACGTCTACAGAGTGGGACATGGAGACAATCAGCTGAGTGTCATCAGCGTATGACACCAGCTTAAAGCCCAGGTTCTTTATTATCTTGGCCAGAGGGGAGACATAAATATTAAACAAGGTAGGAGATAACGCAGAGCCCTGAGGAACTCCTCTCGGTAGAGTAAAGATGTCTGACTGATGGCCATTCCAGGAAACAACTTGCTCCCTGTCCTACAGAAAAGAGGAGAGGAGATCCAGCGCTAGTCCCTTGACACGGATATCCTGCAGCCGTTGGATAAGTACCTCATGGTTTACGGTGTCAAAGGCCGCCGTTAGATCCAATAAAACCAAGGTGACTCTGCCTCCCTCATCCATTCCCAGCCGGATTTCTTCCGCTGCCATCAGCAGGGCAGTTTCCGTGGAATGATTTGCCCTGAAGCCATGTTGGGTGCTATCAAGAATATGCCATGTCTCTAGATGTGCGGATAATTCCACGTTCATGGCTTTTTCCACTAGCTTGGCTGGCAGCAGCAGACAAGAAATGGGACGGTAGCTCTTCTCATCTGAGGGGTCTAGCTTGGGCTTCTTCAACAAAGGCCGAATACAGGCCTTTTTCCAGGTTAGTGGAAAAACTCCAGAGCTCAGGACCTGATTCAAAACCTGCAGTAGTAGAGCACTTGATTCTGCCGGTGCCAAGTGAAGCACAAAAGGTGGACAGGGATCTATTGAAGAGCCTGACTTGGTGTTCATCAGTGAATCGGCCAGCATGTTGGCATCCAACGGGGAAAACGATGAGAAAGCACCTTGTGATTTGCGTACACCGTCGCCCCTGCTTGGAGTTCTGGACTTTTTGGTTCCGTCCAGAGGTGTCAGGGGACAACACCCAAAGACCCCGGAGTTCTACCTGTCTCGGTGCACGAATAAACAGAAACACGGGCTTCTCGATGGTGGCGTCAAAGACCAAAGGTTTATTACTGCAGGGACACAGAAGTCACAGAAACTACACACGGGCAGATTCTAGGAGCCTGTTCGATTTGTACAAAGAGGGTTGCTCCTTATATACAAAATATTAACCTTCAGGCGAATTCTTCACAATACTAGTACATTCCCAAACCTTTGTGTCCTAAACAATAAATATTTGGCGTTGCACAGGAATCGTCGATAATATCTGATGTCAAACATTACGAAGAGGGGTTCCCACTAGTCCATCACAATCCCTTGTCAATATTGCATTCAAGAGCCGGACCGCCTCATCGTAAATTTCGTTACCTCCCCCTAATAAAGATTCAGAAAGAAAGGAGCGGAGCCAGGTGTGGAAGATAGAAAAGTAGGATAAGGGATGTTTGTGGGTCGTAAATGGGCAAGGCTACCGGCTTCGGCCGCCTAATCATGATCAGGCCAACGGACACGAGAACCAGTATAGCAGGACTGGCCTCGGGCAGAGGAGGCAGCCTTTGTCGAGTCATGCAGCCACAGCGTGTTCTGATCTAAGGTGCACGTGTCACAAGAGAGGTGAATCTCCGGCTAAGCCTACGTGTCCTTAATTGAAATGGAGAAATCAGAGGTCATTGCGTGTCCATTGTCTATGTGAGGGCAAGAAATACAAAAAGTCTGACATGATCTAAGATGGATGCCATGGGTAGATCAGAAATGTGTTTGTAACAGGAGTACTCTTGCTCGTAGCATAGCGAAAATACCAGGATATGCTAAATGGATCATTTGCGGTTCACTGATACCAAAATTATGTATTTCCGACAATATTGAAAACACGGGTTCAAATCGTCACGGAACCTCAGCCCCTCCTTTTGCCCTTACATAGGCAATTACTCAGTCTATGTCAGAATCTAGTTCTATGCTCATCAGGTCAGTGACATGCTGTTGTATCATCATCCTTTCTCGAGCCTTTTCTCCAAACGCAGGTGGTTTTCTAAAGGTTGCAGCACAAAGACTACACAGAGCTGGACCACACTGGATAATCAGGCAACACGAGAACAGGAATACTAAGATGACACCAATGACCATCAGAACCTTCCATCCCCACGCTGATATCAGAGTCCAAAACCACTCCATGAAGGACCAGTTTCCTTTGTCTACGTGTATAGAGTCGGAAATCTTGTGTAGCTTAGAGATCGCCTCATAGACAGTTGGAGCATTATTGGGAATAAAAACACAGCAGCTCGATTGGATCATTCTGCATACCCCACCTCGATCTGCAAGTATTACGTCTAGAACCATACGGTTCTGCAACGTCATGAGTCTATCCGCCTGAAGCTCAGCTGTCAAGTTGCTAAGGGCACCAGCAGTTTCGGTAATAGTAGATTCAACTACCCGTGTTAGCTGACGTATGTTTCTACTATTGGCCATAGGCCCCCAGAACGGAAGGAAACCCTTGAAGAAGTCTCCAGCTTCCTGACCAGCGGTATCTTCCTTGCTGAAGACACCTCTTGCTACTCTGGTCTTGTGATAATCAGATGAAGCAGTGTATGTCGGAGGCAACACTCGAGCAATATAACATGACCCTGAAAAGTCAGCAGGCAACCATGTATACGCTCTGTCTTGACAGATGAAGTAGGTACCCCTAGCAGTAAGAAAAGCAGGGGAGGAGTTAGACGGAAACACATAAGTCTCAACGCACTCACTCCTCCCTAGCTGAGCTCTCGGATTTCTCCCATTTCCTTGCAAACAGACCTGACCTCGGTGAGGCACGACCCAGATTGGAGTTGAGCTTTTACACTTGCTTTCTCCCAAACTAAGGCGATACTCTGAAGAATTCCAACTCAAATATACTCGTAATTCATCTCTAGGGTAAGATGGAGTATTATTGACATCCTTGATCATGTCAATAATTCCCTGGACTAACGCTTTGTTGGCAGAGTTATATTTAGTGGAACGTGGTGGACGCGGAGGATAGGTTTCAAGGGCATAAGCAAAAATGGTCTGAAGGGCCTGAAATGATCCATTATAGCTAAAAGGCAACACCAGATAGGGAATACCTTTATCCATAGTGTGGGGTATCAAGCCACACACCCAGCAGTCTGTAGTGTTAACTACCAGTTGGTGTTGGTGCAAGAGTTGTACGAAAGTGTTATTGATGAATTCTGAGCGTCGAGCTTGCTCATGTTCAGGAAACTGATGAAAAGAATGCATAGAAGAAACAGTAGAAGTAGCAGGATCAAGGGGAGGTACTGTAGTTACTGGCATAAAAATTAAATTCACGCCGAAGACAATTCCACCCACCAACGTCATCAAAACAATTAAAAATTTAATAGCACATTGCATCAGAAAACATTTGCTGTGGAGAATTCTGTTAAGTCTGTTTCTGCGAACATAGATCACATTTTCTCGTTGCAGCGCAGGAAGCTCCATCTTCTACAATCCGCTCGCGACCACTGATGATGTGTACGTAGATGAAAATGCCTCTATCAGCCCTGGGAGTTCCCAGAACCAACAGAAAGATCGACCTTGTGTCTGACCCCCGCAGATTCAACTAGGCACACAGCCACGACCCTACGGCTACCCAGACGGCAAGGCAATTTTAAAAACAATAAAACAATAGCAAACTTCCTGGCTGATGGCAAAAGTTCAAAATTCAAATATCACAATAGGCAGTTTCCTGCTTTATTTGTCCATATTACGAGACCGTAAATTGTATCTTAGTTTTGCAGGAACTGTTTGATCGGAAAATAGTGTATCATTAGTAGATGTTGCAGTGTTCAAGTTCGCAGATGACAGAGTTTCTTCTGATGCAGAGGACAAATGTTCAGAGTTCAAAGGAGTAGTTTCAGGAGGAGAGTCAGAGTTCGAAGTGTCAGTTATCAATTCGGCATCGCTAAAAGGGACAAACTTGGGTGTTTGCTCGAATTCAGAGGCACCAATTCCCTTCTTAACCCAGTTGTCATAAGGAAGTGGCAGGGGCACACGTTTGACGTGTGTCGCATGGATCCAGTGCTTGCGTCCGGCCACTCGAACAGCAGTTCTTGTTGCTAGCAGTACTTGGTAGGGGCCAACAAATCTGGGTTGAAGGTTCTTCGTCCTCGCAAAATTCCGTACCACAACGTGGTCATCTGGTTTCAGCTGATGACCTGGACTCTCCGGTGGCTTTGGCAATGCATCGAAAACCTGTTGGTGAATAAGACTCAATTTAGCAGTCATGTCGTAAAGGTAGTCAATCAACATTGGATATTCCAGTGAACAAAATTCCTTTGGCCTTGGCACTCCCCAAATATTAGCGGGACGGCCAAAGACAATTTCATATGGACTAAGCCCTACTCTAGAATGTACAGTCGCTCTCGTGGATAACAAAGCCAAGGGTAGTGCGTCTGGCCAGGATAAACCCGTGGATGCCTGTACTTTAGCTAGTTTTAGTTTGAGGGTGCCGTTGTAACCCTCAACTAAACCAGCAGACTGGGGATGGTTTGCACTGTGGAACTTTTGTTTTATGCCTAAACCGGCACACACTCTCTGCATAACTTTCCCTATAAACTCACTTCCGTTATCTGACCATACAATCCGTGGCATTCCGTATCTAGGGAAATATTCCTTGAGAAGAATTTTGGCAGTTGATAGGGCAGTATTGTCCTTCAGTGGATATGCTTCGATCCATCTGGAAAATGCACAGACTACCACCAGGACGTATTTTAGATTATTACAACGATCCATGTGTATGAAATCTAGCTGAATTACGCGAAGTGACCAGCAGGTGTTGGGATTCCCTTGCCAGGATTATGCATCAGGCATACCATACAATTTTTCACCACTCTCTCAGCACATTTACTAATCCCATCATTCTTCCAAACTGGAGCGAACATCTTACAGATCCCTTTAGAACTTATATGTGCTACTCCATGTGCCATTGTCACTACCGCAAGCACATACGCATCAGGCAACATCCATCGCTGTTGTTCTGACAAATCAATCCAACATCCATTTGAATCCAATTTGCCCGTACTTTCTTTCCATGCAAGCTTTTCCTCCTCAGTCGCTTCTTTCTGAATTTCTTTCACACTTTCCACTGTATCCTCACACATTCCAGACTCGGAAATCCATCTTGCAGACGTTGCAACATACATTCTACTCATCATATCTCTAGCTGTCTGTTTAGCGGTTTCATCAGCAAAAGCATTCCCACGACCAACATCATCCGTGATTGCTTTATGAGCACTGCATTTCACAATCGCAACTTCAGTCGGCAAGGTTAGAGATTCCAACAAGTCGTTAACTAGCTGACCATGTTGAATCTTAGTCCCATGGGACGTAATGAAACCTCTTTCTTTCCACAAACGGCCAAAACTATGGGCCACGCCAAACGCGTACTGACTATCTGTGAACACATTCACTCTCTTTCCCTTAGCTAAAACACACGCTCTTGTTAGAGCGATTAACTCTGCAGCTTGGGCAGAATTCTGACTCACTCTTGCAGTCTCCACAATCGTCCTCAAAGTCGTTACTGCATAGGCAGCGGTCACATCACCATTCTCCAATTTAAAACATGACCCATCCACATACAACGTGCCATCTGGATCTGACAACGGAGTGTCTTTTAAATCAATTCGTCCTTTTGTCTCTTCCTCGGTTCTGAAACAACAATCATGGGGCTCGGAATCACTCGACTCTTGATTAGTCGGCAACAATGTTGCTGGATTCAATACATTGCATCTTTTGATTTGAATATGACTAGCTAGCAATGTCAGCTCATAACCTGATAATCTAGCGCTGGTAAGATGTTGCGTTTTAGTTCTATTCATGAGTGTATCCACAGCATGAGGAACCATGACTACTAGCATGTTGTTCATCACCAAACCAGCAGATTGTCGAATGGAAGCCGCAGCTGCTGCTGTAGCTCTCAAACAACTAGGTAGTGCTCTAGCTACCGGATCTAATGTTGATGAAAAATACGCACAAGGGCGTTGTTTATCACCAAATCTCTGTGTCAGAACACTCAACGCGCAACCTTCTCTTTCGTGAACATAGAGCGTGAATGGCTTACTGTAATCGGGTGTACCCAATACAGGAGCTGAACACAATGCTTTTCGTAACTCAGAAAAACTCTCCTGACATTCAGCAGACCATGGCACCGGACTCGGAACACCTTTCCCAGTCAAAGCTACCAATGGTTTTGCTAAAAGAGAAAAATTTGGGATCCACTGCCTACAGTACGAAGTAATACCTAAAAAGGCACATACTTCTCTCTGTGTGCGGGGAACACTCATCTGCGTAATTGCTTTTATTCACTCTGGGGTCAACTTCCTTCCCTCCTTTGACAAGAGATGACCTAGGTAGGTCACTTCTTGGCAGCAGTATTGCATTTTTGAAGGTGACACCTTATGATTCAAATTGGACAAATGATGTAATAACGAAATTGTAGCTGCTTTGCAAGTTTCCTTGTCATCGGCAGCTACTAGAAGATCATCTACATACTGCACTAGGGCAGAAACAGGAGGAAGTACAAAGGAGTCTAACTGACTTTTTAATGCCTGACTGTAAATGGACGGACTCTCACAATAGCCTTGTGGAGCTCGTTTAAACCTGGAACTTCGACCTCCTAGACAGAAACCGAAAATATCTCTGCTTTCTTCGGCTATCGGAATGCTGAAGAAGGCATTCTTCAAGTCGATGACTGAAAACCATGTGGCTGTAGCAGGAATCAACGTTAACAAGGCAGTAATGTCTGTAACCACAGGAAACTGTGGAACCACAATTTTATTACCCTCTCTGAGATCGATAACAAACCTACAAACTGGAGGCTTTGTAGGATCAGTACGTTTCAAAATCGGTAATACAGGACTGTTACAGACATTTCCTCTAGTTTCTTCAACCACACCTTTCTTAATCAAATCTTGTACAATCAGTAAAAGTGCACGTTCACCTTCACTAGAAATTTTGTATTGAGGAATTCGTGGAAATTTTACATTTGCTTTCAAAGTGACTACATATGGTGGTATTTCCAAAAGGCCTACATCATTAGGACCAGTCGCCCAAAGAGTATCAGGGAGTGAACGCAGCTCTGGCGGGAGTGCATCCATAGACAAGTACATCGGAGAGGTGATTCTTTTACCCAATGTAAGCTGTACTCCTTCCGAAGAACAGTACAATGTCGCATATAGGCGTTTTAACAAGTCTAAACCAAGCAGATTTTCATTACAACCTGTCGTCAAAATCAGGGGTGCTTTCAATTGACACGGTCCAACAGAAATAGACAAAGGACCAGATACGGGGTTGTAAACAGGGGCGCCTGAAAAACCTACAGAAACATTTGTTAAGCCGGACAAAGGTGCGCCAGGGAGTTTCGCATGAATGATAGAACTTTTTGCTGCACCAGTATCCAACAGAAACGGTTCGACTACACCTGATGTTGCTACTGCGACATAAGGCCCACTCTGACCCACTGGAACTGATACTACTCCCTCTCTCTGTCCATGGCTGTCCTAATACTCATTTTGCTGAAATCCCTCATCCACTTCACAATAGTCCTCAACATGATACTGTTGAGATCTATTTTGTTGGGCAGACTGCCCATTTCGTTGATCAAAGTGATTGGAGGGGCGATCATTCGTCTGTGGAGGCATAGCACCTCGTCCTCGACCTCTAGAATTTTGTATAGAACCACCACGACCTCTCTGAGCTGCTGCAGCATTATTTTGCGCTAAGATCAGACAGTCATTTTTGTAGTGACCCTCTTTCTTACAGTACGCACACTGGTTCCACTGATATTGAGGCCTCGGTGAACTATAATCTGTCCTTTGATATGACCCTTGCTGCGTATTAGTCTGATTCATGCGAGGCGGATATGCCTGTTGCAAAAGAACTTTAGTCTTTAAGTCTTTCGTTTTCTTATCTGATTTCTCTTTCTCCTCTTTATCCCTATTTTCATATTACTGTGCAGTTGCAAGTATTTGCGCAGTTGTAGAGACAGCCCACGCACTCTCGGAATCTTTCAATTTGTTGCAGAGCTCTGGTAGCAAATTGTGTACAAATTTATCGACAAACAATCTCTGTCCTCCTTCTGTACTCATATCCTGACCACTATGATCTACAAAAGTCTCTTCGAACCTCGTGAAGAAGTCGGAGACACTTTCGTCTTTCTTCTGCCTGCATGCGGACAACTTGTCCCAGTTAACGCGCAGTGCTGGCATCAGAGTTTTCATTAAGTCAATTATCCTACCTGCAAGATTAGCAATTAGAGGTTCGGGTTTGGAACCACCTATTTGCTGACCATCCGCCGCTATGATAGCTGCCCAGTCACCACCTAGAGCAACTGGATGATTCTCTTTACGTATCTTAGCCCAAATTGGTTGTGGAACTACATTCCCAAATAACATATCGATGTCCGCTAGATTCATAACACAAGCCTCAACTGTCTGTGCTAACTCCTTATAGTACCCAGCAGGATTCTTACGTGGATCTGGCAAGGCCTGTTTCACTGCTAACACTTCGGCTCGCTTCCACGGAATGTGTATCCACACTCTCTGGAATTGCGCCGGAGCGGCTGCAATACCATTAATAGCATCAGCTTGCACAGCTTCACGCCAAATTGGAGGAACCTCCCTCATTGGATATTGGCGATTCTGCTTCGTACTACTTTTCTCTAAGTCTCTCGGTGAGCGAAGAGATGGATCATTCCTATAACTTAAAATCAGTTCCATCGCTTCTTTTATATTTGGACCTACTATCATTCCTGCAGCAAACTCTTTCTGAACTTTAATTAAGTCTTCTAAATTCGATTCAGAGTCATCTTCTTCTAGTTCCTCACGTAAAAGAGAGCACATCTCGTCAAACGCATATCGTTGCGTTGGTTCATTCCACTGCATAAATGTATCTAGTACATCTCTCGTACTATATCTCCTACTCTTCGAAATCCATCTGAGAGCCGTGGAATCCAAGATTCCTCGTTCTTCAGTACTTGGAAGCTGACTACGTCTCTCTACAGAGTCAGAGGCAGGAGTTTTAATTAAAGTTTTATAGAAAGGAGACAGAATATTAGAGACAGAATCAGTGATTCTTCGACGAACAGAAAGCGGAGTCATAATACTAGCAGATGTAGAGAACACAGTAGCAGTAGGAACAGATAGAACAGGAATAGTAGGAGTATCAGGCAAGGCAGCTTGTGAAACAGTAGGTGTAAGCGATACAGGTATAGGCAAAGAAGCCGGCAACCCAGGAAGTGGGGGTGCCGAAGGAATATTCACATTAATTACAGGAGGTACAGGAGCTTGATTCTGAGGGACAGGAGCAGGAATACCAGGTTGTCCAGCAACCGGCAATTGAACATTCGGTACAGGCGGAGCCGTAGCACCCTGTGCATACGGTGGAGGTGACTGTAACAAGTAAGACAGCAGAGGATTGTTTTCGGGGTCTTCTACTATCTTAGTTGTTTTCGATGGCAAGGCAGGATAGCACTTGTCGATCGCTAAATTATGCTCCCTAATAGCCACCTCTACGGCCTTCTCAGACTCGTTGACTTGCAACTGCTTAACAGCCTGTTCTAAAGTCAATTCTTGCTCTTTCTGTTCTTTCTTTAACCTTTTAATTTCTCTCTGTTTAGATTCTTTTCGCCAGTAACGGAAAGAATCAAACATTGCCGGCCGGGCTTTCTTCCTAAACAATTTCGCTTCTAAATTATCAAGGATTTCGGGTTCAAAACTACCATGCAGTGGCCAACTAAGGACACCGTCCTTTTCTGTATAGCGGACCCACACCTCATTGTAAGATATAGGACCCACACCATGCTTACAATACAGATCATATAGAGGAGTCCCAATCGGAGGAACCAGACATGAGTCCTCTAACCGTGAATCACTGTTGCAACCAAAACACGACAACATACAATTTTTCCGACTTACCATTTTGCAATCCAGAACACAGAACGAACAAAACACAAACAGAAATGTGCACTCGAACCAAGAACTTAGGCCTACCAAAAGCGAACTAATGTATCGATACCCAAACTAAACCAATAGATTATCGTAACCAGGACAACAACCAGTGATAATCTTACGAAACCAAACCAAACCAAGAACCAAAAAGGATTTTAACAACCCTTACGAAGTAACCAACTAGCAACCACTAAATACTTAACTGAGGTACTGAAGACGTCACCAAGGAGAAACCCGTCTTGTCTCGCCGTACTAAGGACTGCACCTCGGGTCCAAGACAGGGCGACGGTCAAGGCAACGGACCACTGCAGCCGTCTTGAACGGGAACCCTCGTGGAAGAGAACTTCGGGCCACTTTTGCGATATGCCGGGATCGATGAAGTGGGGCGCCTCCCTCAGGAATCTTCACACGAAGCTTCTCGAACTCTTCAGGCTTTTGGACCGGTACCGAATGACGTCGCCAATTGGAGTTCTGGACTTTTTGGTTCCGTCCAGAGGTGTCAGGGGACAACACCCAAAGACCCCGGAGTTCTACCTGTCTCGGTGCACGAATAAACAGAAACACGGGCTTCTCGATGGTGTCGTCAAAGACCAAAGGTTTATTACTGCAGGGACACAGAAGTCACAGAAACTACACACGGTCAGATTCTAGGAGCCTGTTCGATTTGTACAAAGAGGGTTGCTCCTTATATACAAAATATTAACCTTCAGGCGAATTCTTCACAATACTAGTACATTCCCAAACCTTTGTGTCCTAAACAATAAATATTTGGCGTTGCACAGGAATCGTCGATAATATCTGATGTCAAACATTACAAAGAGGGGTTCCCACTAGTCCATCACAATCCCTTGTCAATATTGCATTCAAGAGCCGGACCGCCTCATCGTAAATTTCGTTACCTCCCCCTAATAAAGATTCAGAAAGAAAGGAGCGGAGCCAGGTGTGGAAGATAGAAAAGTAGGATAAGGGATGTTTGTGGGTCGTAAATGGGCAAGGCTACCGGCTTCGGCCGCCTAATCATGATCAGGCCAACGGACACGAGAACCAGTATAGCAGGACTGGCCTCGGGCAGAGGAGGCAGCCTTTGTCGAGTCATGCAGCCACAGCGTGTTCTGATCTAAGGTGCACGTGTCACTAGAGATGTGAATCTCCGGCTAAGCCTACGTGTCCTTAATTGAAATGGAGAAATCAGAGGTCATTGTGTGTCCATTGTCTATGTGAGGGCAAGAAATACAAAATGGCTGACATGATCTAAGATGGATGCCATGGGTAGATCAGAAATGTGTTTGTAACAGGAGTACTCTTGCTCGTAGCATAGCGAAAATACCAGGATATGCTAAATGGATCATTTGCGGTTCACTGATACCAAAATTATGTATTTCCGACAATATTGAAAACACGGGTTCAAATCGTCACGGAACCTCATGCTTTGCTCTGGCAGTATCTTATCTGCTGATGTGGACAGATCATTATAAACAGCTAGGACCTTATTCTGAAAGTAGGTTGCCATTTTGTCAATGAATGCCTTGTCGGGTTGAAAACTCTCACTTCGGGGGCAACTCAATAAAGTATTGACTGTTGAGAATAGCTCTCTACTTGAATGGATGGCGTCCTGTATCTTCTTGGAATAGTAGGAGGATTTTGCCTGTATAATTAGGCTCTTATAATCCTCTAGTGCTGCGCAATAATTTTTTCTATGACCTGGATCATAGTTCAATCTCCAGGTCCGCTCTTTCTGTCTGCAGATAATTTTAGCGGATTTTAACTCGGGTTTGTACCAAGGCGCGGACACCTGTTTTTGCTGTGGAAGGGTACATATTATTCAGTCAAAACATGGTGAGACCTTCATGCTCCTGGGCGAGGCAAACTCAAGAACAGGGAGGAGAGCCATCATCAATTCAGAAGTGAAGTAAGACAGACTAGAAAGCCATGAAATTGCATGCATAAGTGGCTAACACAAAGGAGAATTTCATTCCCAAGCAACTTGGAATATACACATTGGTAAATGTTCGTAACAATTGCAACGAATGAGTTCAAAACAAGAAGTAAACAGATTATCAAATTTTAATCAAGATTATAAAACCTGATGGAGGCAAGATGGCCGCCGTGAGGTTGTGGTGAGAAGTCGCTCCAGACCTCTCTCCCCGTGACGCCCAGATGGTTGGAAAATAAGGACTACTATACCCCTCTATGGATCTAGGTAGCTGGTTGCAGAGAGGACTGAGCAGATTCCGTCAAAAATACCCAGGTGTTAAAAAACAACTCAGCCGATTTCTCCGAAGAGCACTGGAGCTGAGAGCAGTGCTTCGTGATCAACTGATAAGGATGCCTGCACGCCTACCCAAAGCAGAGCAGACAAAGACAAAGACAAGGAGAAGGCGAAGTTGCAACCGGATGCTACAGCAAACACACAAGGAACGGGCGGTAAAGGTGCCCATGGTAGCGTAAAAAGAACCAGCAACGATCTATCCTCAGGATCACAACATCAGCGAGGGCCTGGCGCTATAAGAAAGGTAATACCCCCGATGCAAAAGGGGAAGAAATAGAGAAAGCGGAGAAAGCCGAGACGGCGGAGGTGCGCGCAAAACGCGATACAGTGACAGCGTCTGCAGTTAAAAATGATCGGCCCCCAGACTACTCCAATGAAGACACTGCAATAGCGGCAAAACAAGGCACGAGTAAAGGAAAAGAAGCGGCACTAAGGCAGCCTACCTTGATGGAAGCGTTTACCCCTAGGAGAGGCTCACAGCCAGACATGGAGTTTACCGCTAGCAGAGACGTCCTCGAGGACGCAGCGGCTGAAGCACCGGTAGAGACTGACGCTTCCAGCGCGGAGACAGCGGTTGCTAGGCAACCCAGAGACCCGGCAACAGCACACATCGGCAGTGGTAGTGGAGATGGAGGGAAAACGGGAGCTGCAGCGCCGAAGGTAATACAAGCCTCAGACTCAAATAACAGTGGGCTAAAGGAGGTTAAAGGGGCTAGTAATGATACAACACCAACTGTAATGAAGAGCCCACATAAACCTAGCGTAGTAGGAAGTGCGGACATGTTGGAAGCACTATCCAGCTGGAAGCAGAAATGAGCAATAAAAAGCTAAAGGAGAGAAACAATGGGGCTAATAATCCATCGGAAGCAGGAAAAAGTGCAATAATAGGTGCAGAAAGTAAAAATGTTGAACTGGAGAAAAGAGAGGGAGCCTCACTGGAGGGAGAATGCTTCTTTTCAGTGAATGAGGATGCTGATACTACCCAGTCAAGCAATGAGACTACAGAAGAATCAGATGAAGATTCGAGCTCTGGTTCGAGCTCATCAGTAAAAGATACTACGCAGAGAAAGAGAAGGTCAAAGGGTAGAAGATATGGCGTAGGATTGGATTCGCCCGTAGTGGGGGGAAGGAAGCTAGATTGGGACTACTCTGCAACATCCCAGACTTATGTAGAGGAAAGTAACCCACAGGCCTCCGGTAGTACCCCCATCCCAGCGCAGTATATGCCCCCTTTTGACACGATATGTTCCACACTTAAACAGATGCAAGGGGAAGCGAGGACGGAAATTCGGAGGGCTAGACAGGCCACAAAGAAAATCCAAAATACCCTTAGAAAAGTCAACAAGCTGTATGAAGGTCTCAGCGAAAGAGTGACTGAGTTGGAGGCGCGAACTTGGAAGCTAGAGGATGATGTTGGGGGATGGCAGGACTTCAAAATGGAGAAGGAAAAATTGACGGTTGACTTACAATGGAAGCTGGAGGATTTTGAGAACCTCCAGAGGCGGAATAACATACACATTTTGGGAGTGGAGGAAGGAGCAGAGGGAGATGACATTATGCACTTTGTTGTTAATCTGTTGAGAGGAGCTTTTCCTGAATCACAGTGGGAGTGGGAAAGTGAGGTACAACGAGCGCACAGATTTCCCTTTACCATCAGAAAAAGTCATGGGGATAAGAGACAGGCAGCTCAGCATGCTTTGCCTAGAGCCATCTTGATTTATGTCGGGAATTATCTGCTCAGGGAGGAGATAATGGACAAGGCTAGACCAGACAAGAAAAGATCCTTTGAAGGAGTCACCTTCTTCGCCAGGCCAGACTTCTGCCACGTAACGGTGGAGAGAAGATGGAGACTTAGGCAGCTTATTAAACCATTCCAGGCCTTGGGCTCCGAGGCGTTTCTGTTATTTCCAGCAAGACTGAAAGTGGTTACAAGGGGTAGAACAAACATATTCCTGTCCGAGATAAAGGCTCAACAATTCTTGGAGGAGATTAAATCACAGAAAGGGGGCTGAGAAGTATAAAGAGGATAAAGAGGAAGATGATAGACCTTGATCTACCGCTGTTTTGAGGGATGGCTAAAGTTAAGGGATAGCGCATGTAAATAGAGAAATGCAAAAGTGGAATACACAGAGGGGTATATACTATTCAGGGTGTTGGGTGTAGGAGAGGGAGAGGAGCGATCTCCACAGGCTACTGCGGCTACACATAGGTCTTATTGACCTATTTGCCTGTTAAAAATGCATAAAAAAGGGGGAAAGTACGCAAGAATCAGCACAAGAAAGCACAATTCAGAGCACAGGGAAGGCATATCTATTGGTATGTAACAATTAAAAGGATGAAGATACACGATACATATCATGTTTATTATGAGAACAGAATGTTAGATCAGGGATGGCACGCAGAGTCGGACAAAACCTAAGATACATTTTAATGACTTGTAGGATTGCTACTATTAATATCTGTGGACTAAATGATTTGGGTAAAAGATTAAGAGTGGCGGCACTGCTTAGGACACTTAAGCTGGACTTGGTTTGCCTCCAAGAAACGCATGTTGAAGCTTCCAAGAGCTATATTATGGACCATCTAGGGTTTTCGGTACTGGCAAATACTAAGCAAGGGACGAAGCATAGAGGAGTGGCGGTACTAGGAAGACCCACTGACGTAGAAGTAATAAGGAAATCAGAGGATAAATGGGGAAGGTGGGTAATAATCGAAATAAAATTTAAGGGAGAAAAATGCACCATAGTTTCTGTGTATGGTTCGACAGAAGATGATCCAGACCTTTTCCAATTTTTAGATACGGAGCTGGCATTATGGTCTGAGCCAATTGTATGCTGTGGAGACCTTAACATTCACGATCCTACTAGCTCATTTGTACAAATGGGGAGTATATATATAGGGAGGAAAAAGAGAACCCACAGGGCACTGTCAGATATGGTAGCAAATAAATCCTTAGTGGACCCATGGATAAAACTGAATCCAGGCACCGATGGTAGTACATTCTATTCGGCCCCACATAAAGTACTTGTTAGACTGGATTATTTCTTGATTTCATCTTCCTTGTTATCAGAGGCACAAATAGATAAACAGCCTCGAATTGTTTCGGATCACAGTCCTCTGATTTTAACGATTAGATTGGGCCAGGCGCAAAGGAAAGATATGCAGTGGACATGCGATAGAGCCCTGTTGAAGGATGAAGGTTATAGGTGTTACATGACAGAATGGATCAGAGCCTATTGGGAAATTAATAAAGGTTCGGCCCCAGCTGGAGTGGTGTGGGACGCTTTTAAGGCAGGAGTGCGGGGAGAAACAATGAGTTATGTGTTCTCGGCACAGAAAAGGACAAGACTTAAAATTAGCGAAGTTTTGCAAAAACTAATAAGGGTGGAGGAGGATTTGGCGCAGGATTTAAGAAACAGGGCACCAATAGAAGAACACTTGTTAAAAATAGTGGCGCTTAGGGCGGAGGTGATGGAAAGTATCTCTAAAAAAACAGTAGAGAATTATCTAACTAAGAGAGAAGCTGCTTACGAGTTAAGTGGGAAAGTAGGCCACTTATTAGCAGTACGCACCAGACAGAGACTAGCAGCATCAGACATTGGTGAGATTATGAACAAGAATGGAATTTTGGTCACTGAAATAGATAGAGTGAGAGAAGTATTTAGGCAGTTCTATGAAAAATTATATACTTGAGACAGTGTAGGAACAGTGAGCGAGATGGAAAGCTATTTAAGGGACGGTATTTCGCCAGGTGTAACAGAAGAAGAAAAAGATAGGTTGGACTCCCCTTTTACTTTAGAGGAATTTATCATGGCATTAAGTGCGCTTCCTTCAGGTAAAGCTGCCGGACTGGACCAGTTACCGGTAGAGTTTTACAAAGTATTTGAGCAAACTGTGGGAATCGAAATTTTCAATGTTATGGTGGAGGCACAGAAAGGGGATAAAGTACCTGAGTCATGGGGGGAAGCAGACATCATTGTTATTTTAAAAAAAGGGAAAAACTCAACACTCCCAGGCTCATATAGGCCTATTACATTGATGAATGCAGACACTAAGGTATATTCCAAGGTTTTAGCAACAAGATTGGCGGGGGTAATAGAGGGATTGGTAAGTCATACCCAGCATGGCTTTATTCCTGGAAAAGGCACCACACAACACATCAGGCAGGTGATTACAACGTTTGACGCAGCGAATGTCCTGGGGGACTCTATCGCGGCACTATTCTTGGATGCCGAAAAGGCATTCGATAGAGTCTCCTGGGAATATCTATGGCAAGCACTAAAATGGAATGGATTTGGGAATAGTTTTATAACAGCAATGCAGACTCTCTATAAAAACCCGACAGGAAGGATTAGAGTAAACAGAGGTAAATCGACAGCAGTTAGGATCGGGAGAGGGACTAGACAGGGCTGCCCATCATCCCCACTACTATTCGCCCTTTATCTGGACCCATTGATAAGGAAAATTGAAATCAATGCAAGGATTCCTCCAGTAAGGTTGAATGGATGTGAGATAAAGACACTCGCCTACGCCGACGATATTGCTATCTTAACACCTAATCCCAGTATGGCCATAGTGGAAATTGAGATCGAAGCACAAAGATTTGGGCAAATATCTGGGTACAGCCTAAACAGCTCCAAAACTCAAATAGTATGCAATCAACATATGGTGTTTAATGATCAAAGAGTCGTGGACTCAGCTGTATATCTGGGGGTTACAATCACAGCTGACTTAGAAGTGCTGGTACAGACTAATCTTGCGCCACTGATGTCAAAGGTTAAGTCCGATCTAGACCGCATGAACAATCTGCATTTGTCGCTAGTAGGCTGCACTAATGTCATAAAAATGTTAATATTGCCGAAATTTTTGTACTTCTATAGGACAATACCGTTATTTTTTTAGATAAAATGGTTTAATGATTTGGAAAAAATCCTGAACAGATTCATTTGGGCCCATGGCAAGACCCGTAGGGCATATCGCTTTATGTCTTTGCCCAGAGAAAAGGGTGGTTGGGGGTGCCCGACTTTAGATTATACTATTGGGCATCTGCACTCCAATATATGCGGGGACTGATAGGTGGGGGTGGTATAGACGTTAGAACAACGAATGACTCATCCAGGATATACTCTATTGTGTTGGGACCGGAGGTAGAGAATTCCTTTCTCAAATGTATTGATTTCGCATATTTTAAAAGAACTAGATTCAAGACGGTCCAAGCTGCAATTAAGATCTGGAATGCAGTGATGAAGAGAGTTGGTCTGGGCCGATATAACTGGTATACAAGGTTGTACAAAAACATGTCCCTCCCAATGCAGATCTTTGGTGACAGTACAATGGCGGGTTGGTTGGAGAAGGGGATAGTACAGCTTGGGGATGTGAGGAATACGGAGGGGGTGCTCCAATTCACAGATCTAATGACCAAATTCGGATTAGATAGGAGGGACCTTTTCAAATTTTTTCAGCTAAGAAGCTTTTTGGGGAATAAGCAGGGTGGAAGTATAGGGTTTGCTAAGGTAGAAATACTCGAGAAAATAAGATTAGGGGGAGATTGTTCTATACGTTGCTTTTACGCAAATTTGTTAGCAGGGAAACCAGATGACATAGACAAGCATAGTGAAAAGTGGGCAGACAAGCTGGAAGGGGAGTCCTGCTGGTTTAAAGAGTCACTGGACTTAGGGCGAACTCTCCTGTGCTCAGCACCACTGCAATCGCAGCAGTATAAAACCCTTTACTCGCTATACTTCACCCCTGCAAAAATAGCAAAATGAGGGGGTAGCACAGGCATCATATGCCCAAGATGTAGCTCCCTTGATGCAGACTTAATACATTTATTTGCTGTATGCCCGCAGATACAAACAGTGATAAAGGATATAGAGAAGTTTATGGATGCCACTCTGAATATCCACATTACTCTAAAACCCCCAGAAATACTGCTTGGGATAGTTACAGACATTAATGTCATTCAGAGGGAGTTCATCTTTGTTGCAATGGCAGTTTTTAGGCTTTGTATAGCCAGGGCTTGGTTGGACAAAACCCACCAGCAATGCAAGTCTGGCTGTCTAACCTTTTATCAACCTACAATTTGGAAAAAAATATCTACGCCCGGAAAGGTAGGAAAGGGAGGAGACTGGGTTTAAGGATATGGGATCCCATTATAAGATGGAAAGAGGGTTTGGATTTGTGGGATTAGGCCAGGATAAGTGACATCGGTTGTAATAACCTGAGTAGATACTTATATGTTGTTTTAATGAATTCTTAATTGTTTTCTTTTTGTGTATGATGTAATACCGTAAATGAATTCAATGTATTGTTGGAGAATATGCAATGAATTGTGCGAATTGTGCAATGGTGTAAATAAAAATATTTAATAAAAAAAAAATATTATAAAATATATTAATTTAAACAATACATTTCAATTAAAAAACATTAAAACATTAAAAAATATTTCATCTAATTAAAACCAATCGGTGGCAAAAGTAAATTCTTCTACGCATTTCGACACACAAAGTGTCTTCGTCAGGAGTAGCCAACCGTATACTTCTGAATTTATTTCTAAACTTTGATGATCGTTATATTCTTAATATCAGCGCCTCAATGGATGATGAGGGGGTTACTGATGGAGTCAATCTGAATGCAACACAATTTTTATAGGTTTATATTAGTGAGGCCAGTGGGAGCCAAACACTTGAGGAGAATCTCGCTCATGGTTAATATTTTGATAGAAATTATCTTACTAATAAGTAAGCAGGGCTAGGCACATATCTATATTTTTGGGTTACATGATTGAGAATCATGGCACAAAAACACAATTTAAGTGGGATCAATATCCACATCTATTCGGCTAAAAAGAAGACAAACTGTAATTTTGCAGCAATCTCTCTTTTTTCTTTTTTTTTTAAAGATTTTTATTCAGGTCCCCCCCCCCCCTTTTTGTTGTACAGGGCACAGATATTCATTCAAAATTATAATACAGGGTTATAGTAACACATACAAAACAGAGCTGCACAGTATACAAAATATAAGAAAAATCGAAAGCAATGCAAGGATAGAACATAACACAAGAATAAATTAAATCCTGGACACGATAAATTTACATGCCGCCTACCCCGATTCCTTCTCCTTCCATTTTTGTATTGGTTCCCAAATTTCCTTACCTAGTTTCTTACCATTTCTACCCCTCCTTGCATAAATTGCTTTCTCAAGGTTATAAATAGCTAGTAATTTCGATAGCCATTGATGGAATATGGGCGGAACACGATCCAGCCGAGCCGTGGTGATACACAATCTCAAGACAGCCATAGCCATAAAGATAAAGCCTTCATATTGTGTCTGGATGGCGTTATCCACTATTCCGAGGAGTACCACTGCCGATTTTAAAGTGATCTCTATCCTTATTGACCTTTTGAGGAATACCTCAATTTCATCCCGGGTAGTTTTTAAACGGGTGCACGTAGCAAGCATATGGACTAAGTCAGCCTCGGCACTATCACATCTTGGGCAGGTGACACCAGCTACCCCTCCCCATTGTGCTATCTAGGCGGGTGTATGATACAGATAATACAGTGTCTTATATTGTTGTGCCTGAAGTGGTGCTGAGCACAATAATTTCTGACCTAATTCATATGATCTGCGAAAAGCTTCCTTCTCTGCCCCCAGCTTCTGCATCCATTTAGTTTCAAATTTTTCCAGATCATCTGGTTGTGACTCTATTAATTCAGCATAAAATCTTTTAATTGTACAGTCTGTACCATCCTGTATGATATCCAGAATAGGGTTCATGCCAAATCCCGCAGGCACGCCAGTTTTTGTTGCCATAAAACTCCTAACTTGGAGATATTTAAAGAAATGGGTTGAGTCTAGACCGAATAGCGCCTGGAGACCACTAAACTGCATCAACCCCTGCGGCCCCAACATGTCCCCCATCTAACTAATCCCAATCAGAAAAAACAGCCCCTGAGAATATGTCGCCAGGAAGATTGGGATTGCTATTCAGTCTGGTGTATGCGTTGAATCTGCCCAAACTGAATTTTTTTGCGAATGAGGTCCAAATCTTATGGGCGTCCATAACCGTTTTAAATTTAGTCCTCTTAAAATAATTATTATCAGTAAATTTCAAGAAGCAGTTCTCCGTGTGATCTCCTAACACCAATGCATAAATTGCTAAGGTTCCTAAGCCATCTTGTCTTTCCCTTTCTGCTCCACCGAATAGCCCTACCATATATATTGAAGAGACGCCGCCCAATAATACAACTTTAAATCTGGTAGGGCTCATCCGCCCCGCTCCCTAGGGAGTGCCATGAATCTCAGCGCTCTTCGGGTCTTTCCATGCGCCCAGACAAATCGGTTTACCATGTGTTCAAGCGCCTTAAACCACTTCGGTTCAAGCAGTAAAGGTATGACCCTGAATAAATACAAAAACTTTGGGAGAAAGATCATTTTGATTATATTTGTTCAACCTACTATTGAAAAGTGTATGTTATGTAGTCTATCTAGATCCTTCGTTGCTTTATTTATTACTGGTGTTATATTCACCTTCACAAGTTTATCTAGGTCTGCCATTATTGTTACCCCTAGGTATACACTCCTTTGCACCACCCGATGATCTGAGCAGTCCACCTTACTATTTTTGATAATCTGAGTTTTAGCAGTAATGAAGGCATATCCGGACACCTCTCCAAATTGTTGTGCTTCTACCTCAACCAGTCCTATAGCTTCGGCGGGTTTAGGAGTGAAAATTTGCCACGTCATCGGCATAGGCCAGAATTTTACATTGACCCCTATGCCTATCTACTGGGCAGATGTTGACATTTAATTCTATATGTCGTATATATGGATCCATGTAGAGGGCAAACAGAACCGGAGAGCAAGCGCACCCCTGACGTGTACCCCGCTTTATGTTAAATGGAATCGTGTAGCCTGTGTTTACCCGTATACGAGCAGTTGGAGCTAAGTATAATACCTGCTGAGTTTTCACAAGGCCCCCCCCCAAACCCAGCCCTCCTCAAGATAAACCACAGAAAGTCCCAGGAGACCCGATCGAAAGCTTTTTCTGCCTCTAATAACATTACCGCCATCAAGTCTCCTGCAACTTCTGCGGCATCAAACAGGGTAATACCTTTTTGGGTATGATAGGTGGTACCTCTCCCTGGTATGAACCCATGCTGATTGATACTCACAAGAGTATTGACAACTTTAGCAACTCTAAGTGCGAGGATCTTAGAATATAATTTTGTGTCCGCATTCATTAAAGTTATCGGCCTATATGAACCGGATTGGTTAGGTGATTTGACCTTTTTTAATATTATGACTATATCTGCCACTGCCTAGCTACTCGGGATCGATACTCCTGCCTGCACCTGCTGCATAGTGTTGGCTAGATCCTGCTTAATTATGTCCCAAAAGGTTTTAAAAAATTCCATTGGGATCTGGTCAGGTCCTGCAGCCTTCCTAGATGGGAGACTAACTAAAGCGGCCAAGATCTCTTCCAAACTGAATGTCTCCACCAGCTTCCTTCCCTCATCCTCCGTTAAGACAGCTACTGGGATATCCCGCAGATATTTACTTATCTTGGAGAAATCGCTTGGGTATTCTTGATCGTAAAGTAAGGTATAACATTTTCTAAAGACCTCGCGTATCCCCTCTGGATCTGAAACTGTCGTTCCCGTATTGTCCTGGATCTCCCTGACCTGCCCAGTAGAGGCATTATGCCTCGTGCGGATAGCAAGCGTGCGGCCCACAGGCCCACAGACTCGTTAAACTCATAGCATCTTTCTCTACATACAAGGTATGTTTTTGCTGCCTTATTAGCTATGCTCTCCTCCGCCTCCATCTTTGCTATTGCTATTTTAATTAGAGCCTGGTCTAAAGGTGCACCTCTCACCACACTTTCCGTCAATTCATCCTCTGCTTCTGCCACAGCTTTAACGAGGTCTGCCTCCCTTTGTCCTTCCCTCCTCTGTCTCGCTACACTGAAGCTTATTGTCTCCCCTCGTACACCTGACTTAAAGGAATCCCATATTTTCCCTGGCGCCCTGCTATCTCTGTTAATATCCAAAAAGCTCCTAATCCATTAATTCGTATGTCTGATATATGCATCCTCTTTTAGCAATGCTCTCTCAAAAAAGTCCATACCCGATCCGGGCTTTTAGTTCCAAGTTTAACTGTCAGAATCAAAGGATTATGATCGGAGATTATCCGAGGGAGTCTCTCAATTTTAATTTTGGATTGTAAAGCATTCAAGACAAAAAAATAGTCTAATCTGGCACATACCTTGGGTGGAGCAGAGTAATAAGTGAATCCCTGTTCATCAGGCCTTAAGGTCCCCCATACATCCAATAATGCATTATTCCTTGCTAAGTTACATAATTGTTGTAATTTAGCAGCGATCAGGTTAAGCATTAGCAGAAGACATGCTGTATTTAGCAACTCTTGTAATATTGCACAGCTTCCATTTTGCATTTGCTGCAGCCATTTTGTCTGCCACATATTGCCATGTGCTCACCATGCTCTTTGTCCTACCTCATTGTTAACTGCGTATGATATTTGCCCAGCAACAGGCTATATTTAGCTTCCCCCACTTTCAGACATACTCAGTAGGGTCTGCAGCTGTTACTGATTAGTCTCAGATAGGAATGTGTTTACCACTTTCTGAAAACTGTTAACTCCACCCACTCATCGATTGTGCCTTCCAAAATGTCATTATATGTCCCAAATGTGTGCCCTTGTGTTTTGTACCGCCTTCTTTTGAGCCCTTGTGAGGGTATAAAAGAAGCATGCTTCCTTTGTCTGGTGTGCTACTTCATACAATACTGAAGGGCGTTGTGTGGACTGTAGTGCCCCTCATAAGGTGTAATAAATGCTGTTTTTCTATTTCCAGTTTCTGTGCCAACTTCTTCCTATGGTCTGAGGACTCTGTGCAGAGAAGGGCGAACCCCTTGCATTGGTAGGCCTTGCTGAGGCTCATCTCTACAAAATTGGCGCCCGACACGTGGGGCTCATCGGCGACTCGGATGCCCGAAGGATTGGTCGCGACGAAGGATTGGAATCTCGCTGCGGACGCGATGACATGCCAGAGGAGACCAGAGTCTTGGCACCCGCGGCGTTTTTCCCCTTCTTTCCGATCTGACCATCCAGGTGGCGCCGGTCCCCGATTGAGATCTCTTTTGTTGATTCGCCGTGCAGTGACCATTTGGTCGAATTTAGAACTTGGCACTTGGAATCTGGACGCCCTGTGACTGGTAAGAGCCGTTTATCGGCACTTGCTGTGGGTTTTGGAAGCCTGGGAGTGGCAAGGCAGTTTTAGGAATGCTTGCCATGGCAATTTGATTTGGAAGACATGTCATATTTGTATGTTTGTGTAAATATATGAATTGCAACCCATATAGGCAGGTAATGAGGAGACTTTTCTCCAAACTTGATTTTGATTTGAACGGCACAACGTACTAAAGGTACCTTAAGTGCTACTTTTTGGCATGCCTGTTTTTGGCGCACTTCATAGGATGTGCTGCTTTTGTAGTGATACCAGATTAAGACTCGAGGAATCACAGCCGGCTCCCCCAGTAGGGACGCCTAATAAGGATATGTATATTAAATATGGTCTTTCTTCTATAATGTACAGCACATTATGGAACAAATACACTTGTGCGGATCCAGAGTTGAGATGGCCAATGCACGGGTCATTTGATTTGCGAAAGATTGAGTAGGTAGAGCAGTGTATGTTTGATCGGAAATCCAGAAAAGATATGTTTGAATGCATACGAATGCGGGTGAAAGAGGTACGTGAATGAGAGAGGCATGAGCAAGCCTTGATTAAGAAAGAGCAGCGAAAAAGTGTGTATGAGAAAGTGCAAGAGTTGAGAAAGAAAGAGGTGCAAGAATTGAAAGAGAGAGAAGAGAAAGAACGCAGATTACAGGTATCTGGCCAATACGCTGTTCGGCAACCTCTCTATCCTGTCCTTAATAAACCACAAGATGATTTTTTATTATTAGATCGTACTCTGGCTCCGTATGACATTCCTCCTGCCCCGGCTGGCAAGGATGAGGACTCTGATTCAGAGCAACAAAAGACACGTGACACTCGTTCTATGCTAACTGCAGACCGTGCATCCCAGCTTAGATCGGCCGCCCGCAAAGCACTTTGTGATACTGCACCCGCTTCTGACCTATTAGACAATATGTAAGGGTGGCAGGAAAGGGAACAACTGTATTTTACTGAAGTGTTTGCCAGGGAGGTTCGTGAGCTGTTTAGGAAATACTCTGAGGAATTAGAACCTAATGATGTGGCAGCTGATATTAAGCATTTGCGTGATGGTTCTTTTCTTCCCTCTCAGGTGGCTGACATGATCTGGCGGTTGGTGAAACTGCGTGTTGAAGCAGTCCGTTTGCGAGAGGAGAAAAAGATTGCGGATGCAGCTGCAAAGGCATCTCAAACCGGCGTTTCGCAAGCACCTATCTTCGGAACAGATAAGATTGCACTAGTGCATGTGAAACCAATGCGAGAGGCTGCGCCTTTATTTGTCCCTCCTAAAGGAGCAGGCTAAGTATGGGCGAATTTTGCGAATCTCGCGTTCGCGAATTTTGCGGATTTGCGAACTTGCAATCCGCAAAATCCGCGAATTCTCGTGAATTTGCGGATTTTTTTTTGTGTGTTCGCAAGGATTTCTGCCAGTTCGCGAGGGTTTCGTACCAGTTCGCAATTGCGAACTTACATTTCGGCTCGCAACGGTCGCGATTATGTTGTTTCTACGTCTGGTTCATCATCACAGGTTCCCAGCACCCTCTGTTTCACCACTGCAACCCTCTGTTACATCAATGCCACCCTCTGGTTCATCATCACTGTAGATTATGGGGGGGAAAAGCAAGCACACCAGCCCTGCTTCAACTGACATGAATTAATTTGGGGTTAGTTTATTAATGTGTCACTGTTTTAAAATTCCAGTCTGGCACCTGCTTCCTTATCTGTAATTTACTTTCTGTTGCAGTGCTTTTTTTTCCCAGGACCTTTGTGGCCTACTTGTAGCTATTCTATGAGCCTGCTGTGATGGTCAGAGCAGGGTTATACAATTGTTGCAACTAGCAACTGAATTCTGGAGGGGCCCCAGTCAGGAAGCACTACAGGGAATTGTTACTAATGATGAGTTTGAACTCTTGCACCTGCCGAGTGCTTTCAGTTCAGCAAAACACGTTTTACTGCAATTTCGCGGGATTTGCGGGCGCGAACACTCGCGAGATCGGATTCGGAAGCCGCGAATTCGTGCGAATATGCAATTTGTTTTTTTGCGGCGTGTTAGTTCGCAAGGTTTTGTGCGTTTTTGCGAGCCGCTCGTAGCGCAAGGCGCGAAGTTACCCTCGCGGTCGTTCAAGGGCGCTGCCATCTTGTTTGCCTGACGTATTTTCGTTTCCTGGCACGAAGTGTAATCTCGCAAAGTGTGCGGCTCGCTAGTACAGTTTCGCGAGTGTTCGCATGGAAAATCTCGCGCGAACTTACGGGCGCGGCCATCTTGTTTCTCATTCATTGCTATGGTTCTGGGCATGGTCTTTGTATCCTCTGTCAATCTCTGCCATCCTTTGCTTGTTTGAAGTTTTTTTAATCTATTTTTCTAGCCCTATATTTTTGTGTTTACTGCTACTTTTGGTTAATTTTAAACTACTTTTTTAAACTCTTTTCTTTTCTTCTCTTCCCTATTCTATTTTCTTTATTCCTTTCCGCCCAGACCATAGTGAAGGGAGCCAGGAAGCATCCCGAGAAGGGGAAGGGTCCCGCACCCCATGTCTGGCTCCCGTGCGGGCGTTTGAGGGGGGAGGAGGTCGTACCCAGGGAGATCTTTACCCCGGAGGATGTGGGCCAACTCATTTTTTATCATCATGGGAGGCGGCAAGATCAGTGCCGGGTACGGGGTCCGGGAGCGCCGGAAGCGGTGGGAGAAGGTGGGCCAGGCCATTTACCACCACTCTCGGGTCTGGCGCACCTACAACCAGGCCACCCACCGCTGGACGGATGTCCTGACCCGTGAGCGAGATCTGCTCGACCTCCTTGGCCTTGAGATCCCCGGGCTTGGTGAGTAGTAGTAGCTATTTCTTTACTACTATGTTTTCTCCAGCTGTGTTATTATATTGCAATTTTTTGTTTTTTACCAAGAGCAATAATGCTGCTCATTACATTGTAGGTAAATTATATTTCAAAATCTTCTGAGCATTTCAGGTACACTGCTCTCCTTCTCAGTATTGTTGCTACTATGCTTATTTGTTTTAGATTTTGTGTTCATTTCATTGGCCTGGGAAATTATGTATGTTTAGGTTCAGATTTTTAATTACCGGCGCATCCCTGCAAAGTAGCAGGGATGCGCCAGTAATTGTGCGTCACGCCACTATCACCCATGGTGCGCCGTATTTACAATGCGGCGCACCATGGGCCCAAAACGTCACCAAAGCGTTACGCATCTGTGCCGTAAAGGCGGCGCATTGCTGGAGTTGCGTCGCAACGATGGTGCAGCTCCATCAATGCTCTGGGGTGCCCTATCTCCCCAATGCTGCGTCAAACCGTACGTCTGCTTCAAGCAGGCGCAGGGTTTGAGTCACGCATCATTGTCCTCAAAGTGACTGATTGAAATCTTGTAGATTTCCCTCAGCCACTTTTAGGATGCGTTCCTGCGCAGGAACGCCCTCCCTTGCGCCGCAACGCCCCCTATTGGCGCAGGGCTTTACAACGTGATGCATCTCCCATATGCGTCACGTTGTTAATATACGCCGCACCATTGCGCCTCTTTTGTGCTGCCGCTGCGTCACAAAAGTCACGCAACAATGGAGCAAAAGAGCCGCAAGGGGCTTCTAAATCAGGCCCTACAGACTCAAGTCAGTCCTTCCTTTGTACACATGGCGATAAGAAGAAATAGTGGTGGTGGATTGATAGTTTGAGTATTTTAATGACTGGTTAATGTAGTAGGAAACTTTAGTGTTGTCGCTGATCTTCAATCACGATGGACTTTGGCTGTCACTTCGCGTGCTGCGGACTGCTGCCTGCCAATCCTAGGCAAACCTTTTAAGTACTTTGTTTAGTGAGTTACCTAAGGTAATTTCCAATTCGACGGTCCGCAAATCAAGCAATACTAAAGTAATAACGTAGTCGACCACATGAGATTGGTCAATAATATATCCCGTGGAGTAGTTGTCTATTTGCTATTTCGCGAAAATATTTTGTTAGTTCTTTTGAAATATTTGATTTGGTTGACACATATCATCCATGTTTTCTGTTTTTCTTTCTTTCATGTTGTACATCAGCTTCCCCCAGGGGCAAGAGGAGGACACAGGAGGAGGAGGAGGGTGCTGTTGACGATGCAGGCCAGGACCGGGCAGGCGAGGGCTCCTTTGCTGGCCCCAGTAAGTTTTAATTTTAATATAGAGTACTTATTTTTTCCTAGCGTTCCTCATTCGATTTTTTCTAAATTGTCTTTGATCTTCTTGTAGACAGGATCTAAATTCTTATCCTGTCTCGACTATGACTCCGTGTGGTATTACTAGATTATTCTTATTAGTCTATCTGTGTAGCTAACTAAGATTGCACATTTGGCATTTACATTGGACTCCCATTCTAGTCAGCAATAGCTCTATGCACTGATTGCCCATAATGTCTTTTCAAGTATTCTAAATGTTTATGCTTTGACAATTGCCAACAATAAAAAGGTGAATGACCACCAAGAAAGAATAAGATACTACTTTACTTTTGGTTTGGATAGGAGGACAATCCATTCTACTACTGTTGCAGGGACAAATCTTCACAAACAGTACTATGGACACTAAATAATGCATTGCTTAGCTTATCAATTATAATAGGTGCTGTTAGACTTTCCACATACCTCAGTGATAACAGACTTTGTAGTTGAACCCCCAATCTCCTTACTGACTAGATAGTGTGGCAGAGTCATTTAGCTCCCAAAGTCACGATGGCAGAGGCCCGGACTTATGCTTGCAAAAATTCCAAAACCTTTAGCTCATCCACTCTAGTCTGGAGGACCAAAAACCACAGAGTCTATTTGAGTTTAAAAGCTTTATTAAAAGTAAACACATTTATTGAAATCAAGTTTGTCATAAAAGTAAACGTTTAACTGGAAATGGAAAAGTGCTTAGGGCTGACGATTAATTGGACACATTTCTTGTGGTCGAGCCGAGCTCTCACCTGGTTTGAACTTGATCCTGCTCGTGTTCTTAGAAGTCAAGCTTCTGTCTGTTAGGAGAAAAAGTGGTGCGTGTTAAAAATAAAAAGCAAGCATTCATCAGTTGTGCCAAAAAGTGCAGCAAGACAACAGCCTTCCCTGGAAAAAGGGACATTTTTACTTTACAGTAGACAGTCACAAATTATTAAATTGTATACTGTTTTTTTCACATTTCTTTCTTCCTCCTAGACCAAATATTATATAGTAGTGAGTGGTGTATTCTAACATTATTAAATGTACTTTGTAGGTGGAACATCTGGAGGCGGGGCCAGCATCGAGGTGGTGGTGGCATTGGACGAGGACAACTCTGGGGAGGAGGCGGTGGAAGTGCCGGACAAATTTGTGGGGGATGACACGGTGGTGGCGGGCAGAGGTAAGCTATACATTCCTTACTCATTTGAGATGGAAGACTGCAGAGTGTGCTTTCTGCACGGGTGTATTATAAATAAACCAGGTAGTAGCCTCCTCTAAATGTACTTCGACTTAGCTGTGAAGTTTTTGGCGAGAAGAATCCCAATCAGATCTGAGGTGAACTTGATGGAAGGGATGAACGAAAAGCGAAAGAAGGGTGTAAGTAAGTGTGGAAGGACGAGAAATGTAATGATGACTGGCAAAGAAGAATGATATACGTTTGCTTGGTCCCCGAGGTGGTTGGGAAGGAAAGAATATGGTATGGTGCATGGCTGGGTGAATGATGAAGCAAGGATGGGTGTAAGGAGAACAGCCTGGGTGGGTGAAACAGAAACTGTATGTGTGCATATACTTTGAATGGATGGATGCCTGGATCATTCATGGTACTATCTAAGCATGGGCGGAAAATCCGTTTCGCTCGCGGATTTTGCGGATTTTCGGGAAATTCGCAATCCGCGAGATTCGCGAATCTCCCGCAAAATCCGCAAATCCGCGAGCAGCGGATTTTGCTCGCACTGCTCGCACTGTTCGCGTGAGTTCGCGTGAGTTTGCGCCCCGCGAATAAGTGCAAAATTGCAGAAATACGATTTTAGCAAACTGAAAGTAACTACTTACCAGGTTCAAAAGTTCAGGCTCATCATTAGTAGCCATTTCCTGTAGTGCTTGCTGAGGGGCCCCTCCAGAGTTCAGTTGCCAGTTGCAACTATTATGTGACCCTGCTCTGAGCCTCAGAATAGTTACACATATGCCACAAAGGTCCTGAATTACAGCTAAGGGAGACAAGCAGGAGCCAGGCTGGCAGTTCAAATCCATTAATCAGCCCCTAATTCATTATTGTCAGTTGGGGCAGGGCAGGTGTTGTAACTAATTTTGCAACAATGAAAGCACTTAGCAAGTGCAAAAGTTCACTAATCAGGAAGCACTAAGGAAGCAGGTGCCAGCTAAAAAAATATTCTGTGACACATTAATCAGCCCCAAATTAATTCAGGTCACTTGAGGCAGGGAAGGTGTGCTTGCGTTGCCACAATAATGTACACTGACTGGACAACCAGAGGGTGCTGTGATGAAACAGAGGGTGGCATGGGTGGGCCAGAGGGTGGCATGAGTAGTCAGAGAGTGGCAGTGGTGACAGAGAGTGGCAGTGATGAAGAAGAGTGTCCCAAACAGGCTGGACACGTAGAAACAACAAGTTCGCGAAACTTGCGACCCGACAGGTAAGTTCGCAATTTGCGACATTGTACAAAACCCTCGCGAACTGGCAGAAACCCGCGCAAACACACAAAAAAAAAAAAATCCGCAAATTCGCGAGAATTCGCGGATTTTGCGGATTGCGAGTTCGCAAATCCGCAAAATTCGCGAACGCGAGATTCGCAAAATTCGCCCATGCTTAGTACTATCTGACTCTTAGATAGCATATGTGTATCTAGAGAGAGTAGACGGTCACTGGATGAACTAAGTGTTACTTTGAAGAGCATGTAACACCACACCCGCACGTCCGTCCCAGTGTAGGAAAGGCAAGGAAAAGAAGTTGTAATTTTGTCCAAATACTACCATGAATAGTAGCAGTAGTTTGTATTGCAACTGCAAGCACAGCATATATCCGGTTATTACGGTGGACGCTCCCTCTTAATAACTTTAGTTTAGTAGTAGTACGTCATTCATGTGTGGGGGTATCACTGTTCACTCAATAATAAGCAAAGCACCTAAAGTCATCCCATATGTCATCAAATACATTCCATGTGAAGTGATAGATAATCAGATTATTTAGCTTCTTTATTTTCCTTTTCTAATACTCATTTGCACTGTAGGGTGAAAGCTAAATTAATTACGCAGTAGCCCTTTTAACAGAGTATTCTCAGTGCCACCCGTAATAGAAAAGTAAGAGCTTCACCACCTGCATGTACTGGACCGGTACAGTAACGCAAGTCTGTCTCACTCACCATGGTGTGCGTCTGTGCTTCTCGGGTGCAAGTTCACTGCGCTGGCATTATGCCGGCTTGCATAAGATAACGTACCAATTTTCCTAAACAAGAGAGAAGAAGAAGAATAAGACTGGTGTACTGTCATAGTCGACTGTAATGGAAGTCCATAGTGCTTGTAGAATTTGTTCCTTAAACTCCCACTAATGTTAGAGCAAGGATGAAGAAGTCGAAGGTTACATAGATACTGTCCTCAATAGTTATGTACTGTGCTTTCAATTTGCTACTTGTACTGTGACAACTTTCTGCTCAATCATTTTGTGTTAATCTTAAGGAGCATTGGTTACAGACTATGTCTTTCTTTCTTCATGTAGTTGCTCCTTCCAAATCCAAGACACCATCAAGGAGGAAGGAGCTGGCTCGAATGGCCCGGCAATGGAGGCTGGATGCCACTGTCGCTGAATATCGGCGGCTGGTGGCCCTGGAGGAGGAGGAGAGGCAGTCTGGTACAACAACAACGTCCACGGGGACAACTGCATCCTCCTCCGTGCGGGCTGCCAGCCAGCGCAGTGCTCCAGCGGTAGGGAGCCGGGCTACCAAAGCCCAACGCCAACGCCGAGCAGCAAAGACAGCAGCTGCCCCCCACAGGATTTGCAAGGCACACCGGCGCCGCTTATCCCTCAGACTGTCCTACCTGGAGCAGGAGGTCCTGAACTATAAGAACTTGGTGGAGGGCCTCCGCTTCGAACTTGCCACCCTCCGCAAGGAGCATGATGCCCTGGCTGCTAAAGCCCCTTTTTTAGAGACTTTTGGGGGGTGGGAATTGGGAGTTGGGTTTTTGGGGGACTTTTGAAGGACAATCATTGGGGTTAGGGAGGGTCTTGCGGGAGATTATTTTGTTAGGGCTATAAAAATATAATTTTTGAAACTTTATCTGACCGTACCTGTTTTTTACTGCTTTTGAGTTTGGTGGGTGGGGGTTTAACAGTAAGTTTGTTTTCCTGAATAGTCCTAGGACTTTAGTAGTACTACCGTCAATCTCTCGTCTCTCCTAATACTCCATTATACTACCTCCAACCAAACGCCTATCTTACCTGTAATTTCTGTTTGCAAGTAGGGCTAGGCCCAGGGCTGGCTCCACGGGAAACAGCGAATATGGTTAGCAATCCTGGGCGGATAAAATTTCCTCATAGCGGTGGTACTAGTGGTGTGACACAGTGGCAGTTGCATGCCTATGAAAAAAAAGAAAATGAAATCTGGTTTGTCCTCCTGAGCAATACAACGGTACAATAGAGAATATAGCAGGTGACAGTACACTAGAACAGTGCCACATTGTAGCCTAACAAATGGTAAAGTATAACTACTAATTCGGTTGAAGTTCTTTGACATTAGCCATGGGTCTTTGTCAAGCAGAGTAAGAATATATCCTCGGATTTCTTCACCAGCCTGTTGGTATCACCTTATCCTCCCCAGCAAGTGTGTGGATTTATTGCTGTAATTTAGTCACACATCAATCAAAACCACACAGCCCGGGGGAAGAGGGTTAGGGTTTGAAAAATGGATGGGTACGGGGGTTTTTGGGAAAGGTTTTGTGAGACAAGAAAAAATAGCACAGCATGGACAAACAATTGTGAACATAAACAAATCTTTGGGTACAAACCTATCCATCAATCTTTGAAAGTGCATGCACTAGTGCATGCCTGTCAGTGAAAAGTAAGTAGTACTTTCGACAACTGTGGAAGAAAGAATGCGACAGTACAGGGCGTGTGTGGAAATATTGATAATTATATTCAAGATAAGGTCTCTGTTGCCAGATACCTGAGAGCCGTGCCGGTCACTATAAATCCATTCACAACACTCAATGGGGTTGGTCTGGAAGGTGTAGTAGATAGAAAAGGAGAAATTGCTCTTTTTCTAGGTGTCCCCTCACTCACCAGGGTTGCCCCTTGGTGACATGCTTCATCATTGAGGCCATCCCAGTCCTCTACGGGCTGGGGCGTGCTGCGACTTGCGAATTATGTAGGAGCACTTACAAATGACTATGTGTGGTGCAGATGTGATAGTGGAGTGGACTAAGTGATGTGTTAAGGGATCAATTTAGAGAGATCCAAGAAATACAGTCACAGTCATAGAAAAACACAATGGATACTGTATCTGTATGTTGTTGTAGTTGTCCTGTTGAATTTGGTAAGTAAGTTGCATGCAGAAAAAAAATCCTCTTATTAGCGGCACTCCTCCATTCCATCTGACGCTTCGTCCATCAATGTTGGTGACCAGAAGACACCCTGTCCACTGCCTGCCTGGCGGATGCTGAATTGCGGCTCGCTAATGTGAAGCCTGACTCCATCCTTTTTTCCCCATTGCACAGACTGAAACCCGGCCTGTAATTATTCAACGAAAAACAGGAAGTGATATAATATTACAACACCACTGATAAATAAATATAAGGTATGTAGGCTGTGGAGTGCAAAAACTCACACTTTGATTTTCCTAGTAGACAGTACAATATTTTTGACAGTGCGTACTCTGTCTGAGTCACCTTTTGAAGGATAAATAAGTATGGGCAAATTAATGTAGCGGATCTTTCCCCTCGAGCTAGGTGTACTGTAAACTGTGTTTTAGAACAAAATTAGATCTTCCCAGCAGTGCTCCCACCCAGACCCTTACTAAAGCCAGTCGCAAAAATGTAGAAGACCCCCAATCAAATCGCAAAAAACGAGGCCTAGCAGAAAACTGGTGACAAAACGTACTTTGAAAGTAAAAGTAGGCCCAAATACCCCCTTACCCACCGTGGATTGCATTCAAACCACTTGCAAGCAACCAAGCAAAAGTTTCCATAGCCAGCATCGCTCCAAGACTCGAAAACCCCCCCACCCAAACACATGCAATAGAAATACTGCTAACCCTAACGAACCCTAAGTTAAGAATAGTGGCAAAGGCTTTCTTTAACTATGCCAAATCCCCCCTTTCCCACCATGGATTTTCTTCAAATGACTTGCAACCAAAATTACACATTCTCACGAGTGCTCTAAGACCCCAGAACTCAGTTGCAAAAATCTAGAACACCCCGAAACACATGCAATCCTGCTGCTAGGGCTAACCCTAACGAACCCTAAGTTACAAAAAGTGCCAAAAGGCTTTTCGGCGTGGATTTTGTCCCAACCACTTCTACACGGTATTAGACCTTCCCAGGAATGGCCCAAGACCCGCCAACCCACCCGCCAAAAAGCATAACACCCCCAAACAGGCCAAAGGCAACATCTCCTACTTACAATATTTCTCGGCCTTCGGTCCAACCGCGCTGCGTAGCTAGGCCATAAGTCCGGTTTGCCACCACGGATTTCCTGAAAAGCAAATGCAATCAAGATTAGAGTGTCCCAGCAGTGCTCACAGACCCCGAAACTCACCCACAAACAGACGGAACCCCCCCTAAGAGCACCTCAAAGGCAAGCTAATCAGCAAAAACACAAAGAAATTTCCGCCTCGGATTTGGTCCAAACCACTTTTATCTGGTATTAGAGCTTCCCAGCAATGGCTCCAGAGCCGTCAACCCAGGAGAAAACGAGTAGAAGACCCCCAAACAGCCAAAGAGCAAAAGTACAAAAATGGGGACTTAGTCATTTTTTCCCAAATTTCCCAAATCACTCCGCGCGCGCTCTGCAGCTAGGCCCTAACTCCCCTCTGCCACCATGGATTTGCTTCAAACCGCTTGCAAAGTAAAGTATCCATAGCCAGCAGTGCTCCCAGACCCCGAAACCCACCCACAAAAACCAGGAAGCCCCCCAAACAGGCCCCCGAAAACGCTACATTGAGTAAAATGTCAGAAATAGCAACAAAAAAAATCGGCCTGATTTTGTCCTAACCACTTCTACCCGGTATTAAACCTTCCCAGGAATGGCCCAAGACCCGCCAACCCACCCCCCAAAAAGCATAACACCCCCAAACAGGCCAAAAGCAACATCTCCTACTTACAATATTTCTCGGCCTTCGGTCCAAACGCGCTGCGTAGCTAGGCCATAAGTCCGGTTTGCCACCACGGATTTCCTGAAAAGCAAATGCAATCAAGATTAGAGTGTCCCAGCAGTGCTCACAGACCCCAAAACTCACCCACAAACAGACGGAACCCCCCTAAGAGCACCACAAAGGCAAGCAAGTCAGCAAAAACACACAAAAATTTCCGCCTCGGATTTGGTCCAAACCACTTTTATCCGGTATTAGAGCTTCCCAGCAATGGCCCCAGAGCCGTCAACTCACCTGCAAAGAGGTAGAACAACACCCCCACAAGTGCTGAGTCTTTCTTCATTGGGCGTAAACCAGCCCTCTGCTTTGATGGAAATAGGAGTCTGGAGGAGGAGGATAGAGGAGCATGTTCTTCTGAACTTGTGAACCTGAGGAATGCAGACTGCGGCACCTTCAAATCAATTAGCAAACAAGTGAAGACAGTTCTGCTGATGGGCTTGTTTTTGTGATTATCTGATTAAAGTTTGAATTATATTAACTGTGCACAACAAAGAAAGACAGACACACAGGAATAAAAGTGAATAAGGACGAAAAAGAAAGTTATTGATTCGTTGTCTCATTTTCAGGGCTCGGTATCACGGTCCATAATGAGAATAAGGCTTCGTCATCATACTCTGCGAATTCAGGCAGGGTGAGCTCAGTGTCACCTGACAGAGAAGAAATTCCCTCATCTATGTTGCTGGCCACCTCGTCTTCATCCGGCGCGCTTTCTCGTACTCTGAAATCTGGTGGTATGAGGTGCTGATTCATCTTGATCATTGTTAACCTCTCCACATTTTTGGGCGAGAGGCGGCTCCGTTTGGAAGTTACAATGCCACCAGCAGCACTGAAAACACGTTCAGAAGACACACTTGCGAGTGGGCAAGACAAGTAGTTTAAAGCCAGGTTGGTGAGCTGTGGCCACAATTCTTTTTTCCCATGCCAATACGTCAATGGGTCAGCATTAACATAGACCTCTGTTGAGTCATTCAGATAGTCCTTGACCATCGAATCAAGGTTCTCCTCCAAGGTTCCTCCACTTTGCTTAGCTGTTGCTGTGACCTTTTGAGAACCAAACCCAAGCCGAGCTAGCCAATCCTCTTCAGCCTCCAATGTTACTGTTGTGTCTGGTGGTGCAGATGATCCGGTTGCCGGTCTCTTTAACGGCTGAGAGGTCACTTGTGCCGCAGCCACAGGTGCAGAAGTGGATTGTTTTGACTGGGGATGGCCTGCTGATGCTGATGTACTGCCTTTTCCTTCAATTTGCTGCCGTCTTTCAAACCTCTTGGCTGAAGAGGTTATCCACTGTTTGTACTTTGTAACATCTTCATCAGCAAAAGGAAAGAATGCTTGGCCTGCCAGCGCCTTTTTGTAGCGTGGATCCAGAATAGTAGCACAAATGTAATGCTGGTTTGAGTGGATCATTTTAAGACGTTCATCACCTTGTAGGTGCTCTAATAATTTCTCAGCCAGAACAAAAGGGTCTTGGCTTTTTTCATCTTTTTCAAACACAGAACACACCTCCTTCAGTTGGTGCTCCAGCATGTACAACAATGGGATAGCTTTTCCCAAATTACAGTCCTCCTTGCTGACTGCACGTGTGAAGAACTCAAAAGGACGAAGCATGTGTGTCAGGCTTTTAACTATGTTCCATTGCGCCGCACCCATCCTCAGGTCCTCCTTCTGAGCTGTACCCTGTGTTAAGAAATAGTGATCGAGTACCGTATACTGCTCATACAGACGCTCAAGCATGTAGAAGGTTGAGTTCCAACGTGTTACCACATCCTGGATGAGTGCTTTCACTGGCATTTGACGTTCATATAGCAGGCTCCTCAGATGCTTCCGGGCCTTAAAAGAATGGCTGAAATGGTTGCACATTTTTCGGCAGGTCTCCACTACTCTGTACGCTGCACTGTCTTTATCACCCAAGAATTTTTTGACAACCAGGTTTATACAGTGCGCCAAACACGGCACTCTGAAATAGTCACCCAGCTGCATGGCCTTAACTATATTGGAGCCATTGTCCATGAAAACATAACCAACCTGGCGTTTTTTTGGGGACAGCCAGTCAAGGACCTTTGTGTTGAAGACATCCAAAATGTTTTCTGCTGTGTGACGTTTCTCCAAACCAAACATGGCTAGTGTTGCATGTTTCCGAGCAGCTTTAAAAACAATGTCCGGGTCAACACCTGCGTTTAGCTTTGCTTTAGCCCCTGAAAAAGAGACCCAGTGTGCAGTGATGCACATGTAAGTAATCAGCGCCTGCGCCACTGGTCCACATGTCTGTTGTCAGATGTATAGTGTGAACAGCACTCTTCTGCAAAGCTGCCCCAATCACCTCCAGAACATCCTCATGTAGTGCTGGAACCGCAACTCGGGAAAAATAGAACCGGCTAGGAACCTTCCATTTAGGGCAGAGCGCTGCCACTAATTCTAGAAAACCAACCCCTTCTACAAAAGAAAAAGGGAGAAGGTCCAGAGCTAGCATTTTAGCCAGCTTAGTGTTATACAGACGCGTCAGTGGGTGGTTGCGTTCATATTGCGCTTCTGTAAACAACATCTTTTTAATGTTGCCCTGGACCAAGGATTTACGGGATGATGATGATATCTTCGACCCAGTTACGCTCGCTGATGAACTTTTTCGCATTGATGTCTCACTCTCTCCCACACTCTTAGTGTGGCTCACATGGGGTGTGCTGCTGACAGGGGTACTGGGTGTAAGTGAAGTGTTTGAATCGTCTTCTGCCTCCTCGTCATCATCAGATGAAAAATCAACGTTTTCATTACGTGCAATTCGGGCTTCCTTGATCACCTCTAGGTGCGCTAACCATTGAACAGCATGCGTTCTCCTAAGATGACCTCTCTGGCCTCCGGTACCATAGTTGGTACCAAACTTACCACGACTAACTCGAAGCTTACAAATGCTACAAATGGCTACGTTTTCCTTTTTTGGGCAAACACTAAAGAAGTCCCAAACTGGAGACTTGAAATGTCTTTGGGGGCCGGAGGAGGCGGCGATACTGGTAGTGGTGGGGGTCCTGCTGCAAATGCCAGATGAAGTGGAGGATGTGGATTGCCGAACTTCAGTACGTTTTGCACTTTCACCACCACTAATTGAGGTTGAGGTGGATGGAGGTCCCTTCTTGCGAGGAAGCAATATGGAAGCGGTAGGTGTTGGTGTACTAGTTAACTCCAAATCCAATGATTGTTGTGTTTCCATTGACTCCTCGTCGACATCATCATCACGCTCAGCAGCTTCTCAGGATAGGGTCAAAATGTCTCTTTGCTGCATGCCCGCTGGGGCTGCAGTGACCTTTATGATGACTGGCTCGTCGTCATCGTGAGAGGCTTCATCAGCAGCAGTATCCCTCACTTCTTGTTGAGCCTCATCATACTCCATAGCTATGAGTTTTTCGACGACCTTCCTTTTACGCTTAGGTACCTTTGTCAGATCATGGTGTGCCTCACTCTCAGACTGCCGTGGTGGTTCCCAATTTTCATCCAGTTCATCAGAAGGAGGTGGGCTTGAAGAAGATGTACACACCCTCCTTGATCTTTTCCTTGCTAGGGATGTGGAAGACAATGAATGATCATCAGGAGGAGTGGCTTCCAATGATACCTCGGCTGGATTGTCGATTTCCCGATGTGCCCCTACTTCGGGAGGAACAACTATTGTGGGCGCTTGTGACCCTCCATGCACCTCTGCTTGCGCATCTCCTTGCGCTGCCTCTCCTTCCACATGTACTTGGGCTTGTACTTGCACATGGTGTTGTTGTTGCGGCTGTGGTTGTTCAACACTTGTCAGATGAGTTACAACAACCTGTGTTGATTCAGGGACATTGCTGCTACTTTCTTGCGATGAGCCAACATCACTGGTCGATGGTGATTGGAGAAGTACACTGACTGCCTCTGAAGCACTCAAGGGCTTTGACTTAAGTTGGCGTGGTGGTGGAGGCACTGAACCCAATGGAGCGGGGGTGCTGCTCCCAGCTTGGTCCCCAGCAGATCCTGCTGCTGCTGCAGGCGTACTTTTTTTTTTGCTCCCAAAAAACGCGGCGGCCGGCACACCAGCCTCCTTGGTAACTTGCTTCTTCTGCTCCTTACTAGCAACTTTCTTGCTAGAGGAGCTACGGAGACCTTTTTTTGGGGCCATCTTCTTCAGAGCAGGTCAGACAGCAGGCCGCAGTTGCACGAATTGTAGAGTTGTCTGAGGCCAGACGTGACGTTGCGTGACGTTATGCTGCACACACACACCGCTGCAGGACTTCTTCCTGGCACTGGTGGTTCTCTTGAGTCTTGTGCACCTAAAAGCAATGGAAGACAGAGGAACATCAGTTCAGTTATACACCCCAAAAAAATCGGAAAAAAACAGAAAAATCAGCACAATCCCATTCCATCCATGCCCTCCATGATATTTAAGTTCAAGACACCCCACAGAAAGACTAGGCCCATGCAAGACCCAATACCCCTGGTGAAAAGGCCAAAAGTACAGCCCCCAAAAACGAAAATCACTGAAAAATCAGCACAATCCCATTCCATCCATGCCCTCCATGATGTTTAAATTCAAGACACCCCACAGAAAGACTAGGCCCATGCAAGACTCAATACCCCTGGTGAAAAGGCCACAAGTACAGCCCCCAAAAACGAAAATCACTGAAAAATCAGCACAATCCCATTCCATCCATGCCCTCCATGATGTTTAAATTCAAGACACCCCACAGAAAGACTAGGCCCATGCAAGACTCACTACCCCTGGGCATAAAGGTTGAAAAGTAGGCAAAATGGTTGCAGGCCTAACAACAATGCCTGCATTCAAAATGGCCACTTGCCTCCCAGCACATGGCCAGGGCCTGTAGCAGCACTCAAAATGGCCCCCAGCCACATGGCCTGTCCCTCCCCATGAACACCCCCAAAAATCGAAAAACACTGAAAAATCAGCACAATCCCATTCCATCCATGCCCTCCATGATGTTTAAGTTCAAGACACCCCACAGAAAGACTAGGCCCATGCAAGACTTAATACCCCTGGTGAAAAGGCCACAAGTACAGCCCCAAAAAACGAAAATCACTGAAAAATCAGCACAATCCCATTCCATCCATGCCCTCCATGATGTTTAAATTCAAGACACCCCACAGAGGAGGAGGAGCCTAGCCTGCAACCATGATGGCCGCTTGATCCCTCGGCTCCGCCGATCCTTTAGTTTTCCTCCCGTACCGCGACTTCTCCTGCCAGCGATCCTGTTTTTGAGTCGAGCCCTCGGGACCGGGAGGTGACTCTGACTCCAGCGGTGTGTTTCTCTGCGCGCTCCCTGCGGTGGAAGTGCCGGGGCGCCCTCACCTCCTCCCTGGCGTTGGATGAAGCTGATCGGGTCTTTGTTCCTCGAGATGGCCGGCCATGTTCGCACCAACAGCGGACATTGAATGCGGGGCAGAGGCGGCTGGTGGAGAGCAGCTGCTACGCTGTGTTTTCCGCTGCGGCGATCCATTCAGCTCCGCTCATCTCTGCGCTTGGGAGATATCGTGGCTGAGAGTGCAACATTGTATCTTCGCCCTAATCCGCAGACGACCTTGCTTTATCGCTCGTCCCTTCCAGCGAAGCGGTGGATGCCATATTAAAGGTTGTGCTCTCAGCTCTTGTGCCTATTCCGGGCTGTTACTGGAGATATGACCGATTGCCCACATTACATTGGCGCCGTGCATGGTGTCAAAATGGATTGTGCTTCCCCTGTGCCCCCAGCCCGGTCATATTATGCGGAACACAGGCGGGGCGACCAGCTACGTGGCAGGGATGATGGAGACCAGCCTCGAGGGCTACAACAATTCCGCGAGCCCCGTGTGCAAGGAACCGCTGCCCCCTTCCCTCCTACGGCACCATTGCAGATTGGAGACATCCTGTGCGCTCTGGGTACTTTGAGATCTGCTCTACATGATAACGCCTGGGACTTAGGGGACCGACTGGACGCTATTTCCCCTTACGTGCCTCCGATGGGCAGAGTTGGCTCCCGATTGCAGGACACTGTGCCACACCCTGTCTCCGATTACTGTGGAGTGCCTACCCAGGTGTGCTCCGGGGCGTTGGAGATACGTGAGCCTGATACCACCTCTGTGTTGATTGAAATGGTGGTGAAGAGGTCTGATGATGGTGGGCTTGTGCAAAGGCCGGAGAGTCGTCCATGGACGCCATGTTTGGCAAATCCTTTGTGTTCTACTGGCGACATTCATTACTTTCTCCTGAAGCTGATGCTACTGCTTTGGCCGGCTGACTTTGGCGGACTGCTGCAATGCGTTGTCCCCCTTTCTATCGTTGTTGCACGCATGGCTTTGAAATGGACAGACTCTGGTGGACAGCGTCCTACCCTGTTGGGATCATCCCGTTTGCTTATCCCATTCAAGATGGCTACCGTGCAGCTGGACTACGTCGATACCCCAGATCGCAGGGGGCAAGGTTGAGGGTGTTCCCCCTTTCGTGGACTGCTGTAGAGTACACTGCTGGAGCTGCAGGGGATAGACAGTGGAGTTGAACATTGTTTTACTTTGGTTCGGGGATCCGGGGATGGGTGGCCGAGAATTCACATGCTGGTTGTTTAGAGCTTATATGTATGGCCCTCCTCCGATCTTATGTGGTACCTTTCTTTCTTCCTTTTTTCTTCGTCTGTATTTCGGGTACTCTTTTTTGGGCGACAGGCACACTGCTAGGGGAGGGGGGGGGGGGTAGGCCGTAGCCTCTGCATGCGTGTAGGGTGGGGGTAGGGGGGTAGGGTTTTTATTTTGTCCGTTTCAGTTTCTATGGGCCTTCTTTTTCTCTTTACTCTTGGTTTTCTTTTCTTTTCCTGTTTCTTTCTTGGGTCAGTAGGGTGGCTCGGTGCGAGGGGGGCGGCGACTGGCATGCAGCATATTTTGTTCTCATTATCCTGTCGTATCACTCCCATGCCGCTATTCTGATTATGTTTTTCTGTTGATTGGATTTCTTCTGGTTGACGTTGCCCTCTCATGTCATCGGTGGATTGTTGGAACTCTGATCCTTCTTATTTCTTATACTTTGGAACATACTTAAAAAACTTTAAAAATTAACCTTAACTTCTCCTGTTTCTCGGTAGTGCGAAGATACCCAGTGTAACCCAGGCTGATTGTTATTTTGTACTCAGATACTACTGAGTTGCCGTATTGCTTGCTAACTTGCTTCAACATATGTCGTGGCCGGCTGGATGGTTGTAGGCCCGTATTTGTTTTGCTGCTATTGTGCAATAAAGGTTTCAAAAAAATTAAAAAAAAGACACCCCACAGAAAGACTAGGCCCATGCAAGACTCAATACCCCTGGTGAAAAGGCCACAAGTACAGCCCCAAAAAACGAAAATCACTGAAAAATCAGCACAATCCCATTCCATCCATGCCCTCCATGATGTTTAAATTCAAGACACCCCACAGAAAGACTAGGCCCATGCAAGACTCACTACCCCTGGGCATAAAGGTTAAAAGGTAGGCAAAATGGTTGCAGGCCTAACAACAATGCCTGCATTCAAAATGGCCACTTGCCTCCCAGCACATGGCCAGGGCCTGTAGCAGCACTCAAAATGGCCCCCAGCCACATGGCCTGTCCCTACCCATGAACACCCCCAAAAATCGAAAAACACCGAAAAATCAGCACAATCCCATTCCATCCATGCCCTCCATGATGTTTAAGTTCAAGACACCCCACAGAAAGACTAGGCCCATGCAAGACTCAATATCCCTGGTGAAAAGGCCACAAGTACAGCCCCAAAAAACGAAAATCACTGAAAAATCAGCACAATCCCATTCCATCCATGCCCTCCTTGATGTTTAAATTCAAGACACCCCACAGAAAGACTAGGGCCATGCAAGACTCACTACCCCTGGGCATAAAGGTTTAAAAGTAGGCAAAATGGTTGCAGGCCTAACAACAATGCCTGCATTCAAAATGGCCACTTGCCTCCCAGCACATGGCCAGGGCCTGTAGCAGCACTCAAAATGGCCCCCAGCCACATGGCCTGTCCCTCCCCATGAACACCCCCAAAAATCGAAAAACACCGAAAAATCAGCACAATCCCATTCCATCCATGCCCTCCATGATGTTTAAGTTCAAGACACCCCACAGAAAGACTAGGCCCATGCAAGACTCAATACCCCTGGTGAAAAGGCCACAAGTACAGCCCCAAAAAACGAAAATCACTGAAAAATCAGCACAATCCCATTCCATCCATGCCCTCCATGATGTTTAAATTCAAGACACCCCACAGAAAGACTAGGCCCATGCAAGACTCACTACCCCTGGGCATAAAGGTTGAAAAGTAGGCTAAATGGTTGCAGGCCTAACAACAATGCCTGCATTCAAAATGGCCACTTGCCTCCCAGCACATGATCAGGGCCTGTAGCAGCACTCAAAATGGCCCCCAGCCACATGGCCTGTCCCTCCCCATGAACACCCCCCAAAATCGAAAAACACTGAAAAATCAGCACAATCCCATTCCATCCATGCCCTCCATGATGTTTAAGTTCAAGACACCCCACAGAAAGACTAGGCTCATGCAAGACTCAATACCCCTGGTGAAAAGGCCACAAGTACAGCCCCAAAAAACGAAAATCACTGAAAAATCAGCACAATCCCATTCCATCCATGCCCTCCATGATGACTAAATTCTAGACAACCCCACAGAAAGACTCAGTCCACCCACCACTGAGTACCCCTGGGTAAAAGGCCCCAAAACAGCCCAAAAATCGAAAATTCCAAAATTGTAGTTGCAGCAACTGTAATGCCCCAAACAAACTTACTTGTGAAATTTCTAATCCAAAAGTGATCCACAGAAAGTCAAAAAGGCCTCAAATCCAAATATCCAGCAGCATCCACAAAAAGTAATCCTTCCAGCTCCAGATCCAAATGAAAAGTGACCAGGAGATGGACAAAGCACTGGGAGGAGCCTGCTGGACAGGAACAGGAAGTTAAAGACTGTGGGGCACTTCCTTCCTCCCACCCCCCCCCCCCTCCCCAAAATGGACTCCTCGCAAAAAAAGTGCAGGCAAATGTCAACCTGAGGAGTTATTCAGATAAAAATCATCATTTCCAGAAGGTTTATGCTGCTTGCTGGTGGATTTCTTGTGCAGAATTGCAAATTTTATATTTTCGCGAGTGCGAGATTGTTGCTGCTCGCCGCATCTCCAAGCTCGCAATTGCGATGTCCCGCGTTACGTGATCACGGCGCACTCGCGTTGACAAACTCTCGCTGTGCAAGTAGGCAAGCTGCGATTACGTAATCGCGCTCGCCAAATTCTCGCGGGATCCCGCAGCAAGATCCAAAATGGCGCAGCACTCGCAAAATATCGAGAAAAACAACTCGGCAAACGCTGATGAACGTCGCGCGCCGCAAAAATTGTATCACCCAGAAAAAAAATCCGCTGCGTGCGGATTTAGCGGATTTTGCGGGAAATCCGCGAATCTCGCGGATTGCGAATTTCCCGAAAATCCGCGAGCGGAGAGGATTTTACACCCATACTTAGAGCAGGCACCAGTGAGGACAAGAGTTCTATTGATGCAAAAGGCAATTTCATTTATAATTGGGTGTATACTCCCTGGAACAGGGCAGATGTAATGGCACTTAAAGCTGCACTGCCTGACCCACGGAAAAATCCAGCCGCTTTCTATGAGGAAGTTGAGGGAGCCATTAACTCATGCACTATAACTTTGCCTGATGTTGATTTATTTTTCTGGTTGATATTACCCCCAGACATGTGGAGGACTGTGCATAAAGTTGACGATCGCACAGCTTATGGGGCATCGTGGAAAGAGATAGAACAAGCGGATGAGGAAAGAGAGCCCGCACAAAAGCCGTGTCAGTTGATTTTAGATCTTCCAGCAGGCATATTAGCTAAGTTAAAAACGATTATTCCCCCTAAAAAGATAGATTGAACAGTTTTAGCGTCATGCAAGCAAAAGGCAGATGAATCGGTTTCTGATGTCTTTACGCGCTTTGAGGAAGCATTTCATGATTTTAGTGGTCAGTCATTAACAGATGACACAGGTAGACATCTGTTTGTAGATAAGTATGTAGCAAACTTATTACCAGGAGTGGCTAGCCGTTTAAAAGCTAGTGAAAGCTCTTGGTCTACGTCTTCTGCGGCATCTCTCTTGACGATGGCTCAATATTATGAGTGTCAGGAATTAGAAGTAAAGGGTAATGAAGATAAGAAGTCTAAGGAATTAAAAACAAAGGTTATGTTATCTCAAGTTTATGGTCCGCCTTCTAGAGGTAATGATAGAGGTGGACGTGGATCTTATGGTTCTTCTTACACTCGCTCGACTCTATCTGTTGATCAATGTGCGAATTGTAAGAAATTTGGGCATTGGGCAGCTGAGTGTCCAGAATTACGCTCACAGCAGTATACACGTGGTCGGGGTCAAATGAGGAATCGTGCGGGATATTCAGGGCCTAGGGGAAATACGAATGATCGCGCTAGGTTTGAGTCTAATGCACAGACACAGAATGGTTTTAATACTTTTGACAGGCGTAACCAATATCAAATGTCTGACTATGTGCAGCCTGACTCACATGACTCTGCTTATGTATAGGATTGCCTGGGATGGGGTAAGGAATCAGTTGAAGTCCCAGTAGATCAGAGGGGTCCTTATGTTACAGCACATGTTTTGGGTTCTACTGAACAGTTTCTGGTTGATACAGGAGCTACTCGTAGCGCTCTGTCTAAACAATTGGTTCCAAGGGCTCCCCTGTCTGGCTTGACAATTACATCGATAGGGGTCGATGGAACACCTTCCCTTAGCCCATTGTCACAACCACTTGCATTACATGTTGATACATTCATTGCTCCATGTCCATTTCTGCTTTCCCCAAATACACCAGACAATATTGTGGGTCTTGATATGCTCAAGCATTTCAGGGCTACAATACGGTGTTCTCCTAAAGGAGTACGGGTGATTTTAAATGATAACCATCCTGTGATGGAAAGAGCCTGTCTTGTTAAAGAGGATATTGCATTAGCTTCACTCCCTAGTACTTTGTGGGCTACTTCAGACACTGATGTAGGACAGATGGTTATTCCACCGGTGCATATTAGTGTAAAGGAGGGAGCTGTGCTGCCACACTTACCTCAGTATAGAATTTCACAGGAGGGAGAAGAGGCACTTATACGCATTGTTCATAATCTTATTGAAGTTGGAGTTGTTGAGGAAGTTCCATTTAATGTTTGTAATAGCCCGATTCTTCCTATTTTGAAAAAAGATACTGACACTAGGATTTACAGATTTATAATTGATTTAAGAGAAGTGAATAAGATCGTGGCACCACAATATCCTGTGGTCTCTGATGTTACGACACTTCTTACCTTGGTTCCCCCGACTGCAACTACGTTTTCTGTGATAGACTTGAAGAAGGCTTTCTTTTCGATCCCTATTCATCCTGATAGCCGATATTTGTTTGGTTTTACTTTGAATAATCAATCGTATAGATTTTGTAGAGTTCCTTAAGGCGATACTGAAAGTCCTAGTATTTACAGTCAAGCATTAAAAAGACAACTTCATTCTTTTGTCTTACCTGAAGGTGTGGCTCTCATACAATAGGTTGATGACATCTTGTTGGCAGCCGATACTCCTGAACAATGTGAAAAATGCACCTTGTCCTTGCTTTCTTTTCTTGCTTTGCACCATCATAAAGTGTCACGAAAGAAACTGCAGTATTGTAGACCAAAGGTAACCTATTTCGGTCACCTTTTGTCTAAGGAGGGCCGTGCACTCACATAGTATTCAGGCAATTTTAGACACACCAGTACCTTCTACACAGAAAGAAGTTCGTGCATTTCTGGGTCTTATTTCCTTTTGTAGGCAATGGATATTGGGGTTTTCATACATTGCTAAACCTTTGTTAGCACTTTTGACAAAAGATACACCAATACCCCTCCCATGGGCAGATGAATGTGAAAATGCTTTTAGACAGTTACGACAAGCCCTTTGTTCAGCACCAGTGTTAGGTACCCCAGATTACATGAAGCCTTTCACACTCTATGTACATGAGAAAGATGGATGTGCATTGTCAGTTTTAGTACAGCCCCTGTGCATATTTCTCAGCAGTACTTGATCCTGTAGCTCGAGCGTTGCCTGGGTGTTTCCGTTCAGTTGCGGCAACAGCTGTGTCAATATGCCAGAGTGAAGGGATAGTTTTGTCACATAAGTTGTTAGTGCTGGTACCCCATGCTGTTGATGCCCTTTTAAATCAAATAAAGAAGCAGCATTTGACTAGCGCCTGCTTGACAGGATATGAACTGACATTGCTAGCTCCTCACATTACACTGAAGAGATGTGCAACACTAAACCCAGCCACTTTGTTGCCGTATCGGGTGACTCAGCCTGAGTCACAAGAAACACATGACTGCATATTTCTTACTGAAGAACAGACAAAGGGTCGTGTTGATCTACAGGATACGCCCCTTCTAGATGTAGATGGAGAATTGTGAGTTGATGGGTCCTGCTTGATGGTACATCTTCAGCTGCCTATGCAATCACTACGCTTCACACGATAGTGGAGACAGCTCGTATACCACAGAAGTCGGCTCAAGCAGCTGAACTGATAGCTTTGACACGAGCATGTGAGCTAAGTGCTGATTTGTGTGTGAATATTTATACAGATAGCCGCTATGCTTTTAGAGTGGCGCACGATTTTAGCCTGCTCTGGAAGGAAAGAGGCTTTCTTACGTCCCACGGGATACAAATAATGCATGGAGAACTAGTGCATTACCTTTTGACTGCACTGACATACCCAAAGAAAATAGCTATTGTGAAGTGTAGTGCGCATAAGAAGGTGACCAATAAGGTGAAACAGGGTAATGCTTTTGCAGACCGTGTGGCACGTGAGACTGCGATGCAGCGAAGTACTACTGCCATGTATGTAGTGAAGTCACAAGCTGAACGTTGGCACAATGCTAGACAAGAAGTATTAGAGATACAGAAGACCGCTTTTGAGAAAGAACGGGAGCAATGGTCTAAAGATGGGGAGTTGGATGATGAGGGTTGTTGGCGGAATAAGCAGATGGATACATGGAAGTTGCCCATAGCTTTTGTACAACCTATGGTTCAGATGGCACATGGGCTAGCACATGTTGGAGCTTCAGCGATAACGAAATTGCTTATGCAAGTTTGGGAGCATCCAGAGATTGCTAGCACGGCTAAGAGAGTAGTACAGTCTTGTTTGATCTGCTTACAATACAATCCTGGAAAAGGGACGCAAACTCCTAAAGGAGGGTTTGCTACACCAACTGCACCTTTTGAAGGTTTGCAAATGGATTATATTCAGCTTGAACGCTGCAATAATCTAAATTATGTCTTGGTGGTGGTATGCACCTTCAGTAAATGGATTGAGGCATACCCCACAAAGGACAATACTGCTATTACTACAGCCAAGGTGCTTATGAAGGAATTCTTTCCTCGCTATGGTGTTTGCCGATTTTTGTGGAATGATAATGGACCTCATTTTGTTGAAGTTATTAAGTATGTCCTGAAAGGATTAGGGATCAAGCAGAAGTTTCATGCAGTGTTTCATCCACAATCAGCAGGATTGGTGGAAAGATATAATGCTACTCTGAAGTTGAAATTAGCAAAGATACAGGCTTCTACATCTTTGACTTGGCCAGATGCACTGCCACTGGCATTATTGTCTATCAGATCAGTGCCGCATTCTCGAACAGGTCTCACACCAAATGAGATTGTGTTTGGACGACCCATGAATATATGGGGAGTTCCTAAACCAAGTTCTGTATATGATGTACCTTGTGTCTTAATGAATGACTATTTGGCACAATTAACTGATAACTTGGTTTCTATTCATCAACAGGTACGAGAAGCACTTCCCGATAGATCTACAGGTGAAAGTCATGAGCTCCGACCTGGCGACCACGTGATGATCAAGGTCTTTGAGAGGTCGAGCAGCTTGGAGCCGAGGTGGCGTGGACCAGAGCAAGTGTTACTCGCCACGAGGACAGCAGTTCGAGTCACGATCCCGAAGAATTGGATCCACTGTACCCACTGTCGGCGAGTACTTCCTACCTTGGTGGAGCCTGCTGTGTTGATTGACCATCGAGAGGTTCTGACTGCGGAGAAAGGCCAGCCATGACACCTGATGGATCTGAGGAGTTCTTCCCGGACCAGACAATCCCTGGAGCAACGAGATATCATTTGAGACCGAGAAAGGAGTCTACAGTGCTTGTGAAAGTTGTCTGAGCGGTCCCTGGGTTAGTGAAACGGAGAGCCGATGTGGCAAGTGGGGGGGATCAGCCAGCATTAGTGTAGTGATACCCGTCTTGGCCCGTGGTGAAGAAATCAGCGGCTGCCCAGGGGTAAGAGCTCTGACAACTACTTTAGTTTCTGAAAGAGTCAATTAGGGTTGTTGCTAGAATGTAAAAGAAGAAGCAGATATTTTGTGCTGTAGGGTTTATTGCTGCTTTGGTGATTATGGCAGCAATCGCCTGGTCTTTTGAGAAGATGGCCCCTGCTCGTAAGTTGTTTGTTGCTACTACACCGATACCGGAAGAACATCTCTTTTTCACACTTCCTTATCATGAGCGGATGCATCGCCAGTCTTATCTAAACAACACTTTTATTCAGATGCTGCACCACACCCATAATGCTACAAACATGACCAATTGTTGGGTATGTGGGATGATACTTGCACATCAAAAGAAAGGAGGAAAACCTTTTATACCTCTTCCTTTCTCGCATAATGGCTCCTGCCGAGCCTGGTATACGCTCTTGTTTGCATCTAAAGTACCTACAGTAGGTGGACTTCTTTTCCGCCTTAATAAAGTATGTCACCAGGATAAAGATGGGTACCCCCAAGCTAATGGAACTGAGTGGGAATGGGAAGAGTACCAACCGGACAATATTTCAGCACCGTACGACTTCACCAACATAAGAGACTCTGCTGAAGATGGACAATTTATAATTTCCGTTAGAAAGACTAAAGCAGATTTATGTGTACAAAATGTTGGACGAATTCCAGTAGGAATAAGTGACTGTATTGTAGTTTTGAATATTGATGGAGTGAACAATAGTTCTTTTATAGCTTTGCATAATTCTTATTTTGTGTGTGGTAATTATGGATATTATCAATTACCAATTGGGTGGTCAGGTATATGCTATGTATCGTTCTTATTGCCTCCTATATTCTTGGCAACTGCATCATACCATCAAGATCTTAAAACTGTTTAATGACATTACTAAGAATAGATATAGGAGGACACTAAGTGCAGATGATGTAGATCATACAGATACTAATCTACAGCAATATATGGATTTCAATCTAGGACTGTTTTTCTTTGTGGGTGCTGCATTAAATAGTTGGAAAGTGCGACGATTGACTAGGTTTGTGGAAGCTGTTACTAATCAAGCAGCTATTGCACTTGGAAATATTACTGAGGAACTACAAATTGCTAGAATTATAGCACTCCAAAACAGAATGGTATTAGATGTGATGTTGGCTGATCGAGGTGGTGCATGCCGCATCATTGTAAGTAGTTGTTGTGTTTTTATCCCGGATCGCTCACCTTCAGTATATGGTGCGATTTTTGAACTTCCAAAAATAGCTGCAGAGATCCATACAGAAAATGGTACCTGGACTTTTGCGGGCTGGTTCTGGGGTTTGATTTCTACTTGGGGCTGGAAACTACTGACTATCTTGTGTATAATGACTGCTATATTCTTCACATGCTGCATGTGTATTCAGTGCGGTCCAATGCTTTGTTCCACATGCATTACTGCCTGTATACCAACTAAGAAAGATGTGGTAGAAATGAAAGTACAATATATGTTAGACAAAGAAGTAGCTGAAATGATGAACATTAACATACAGGATGAATATTTGGACTATCCCAGAAAAACGGATGTCTTCAACTAATGCTGAAAGGGTCATCTGTTGTAATTTAGCAGCGATTAGGTTAAGCATTAGCAGAAGACATGTTGTATTTAGCAACTATTGTAATATTGCACAGCTTCCATTTTGCATTTGCGGCAGCCATTTTGTCTGCCACATATTGCCATGTGCTCACCATGCTCTTTGTCCTACCTCTTTGTTAACTGCGTATGATATTTGCCCAGCAACAGGCTATAATTAGCATCCCCCACTTTCAGACATGCTCAGTAGGGTCTGCAGCTGTTACTGATTAGTCTCAGATAGGAATGTGTTTACCACTTTCTGAAAACTGTTAACTCCACCCACTTATCGATTGTGCCTTCCAAAATGTCCTTATATGTCCCTAATGTGTGCCCTTGTGTTTTGTACCGCCTTCTTTTGAGCCCCTGTGAGGGTATAAAAGAAGCATGCTTCCTTTGTCTGGTGTGCTACTTCATACAATACTGAAGGGTGTTGTGTGGACTGTAGTACCCCTCATGAGGTGTAATAAATGCTGTTTTTCTATTTCCAGTTTCTGTGCCAACTTCTTCCTACGTTCTGAGGACTCTGTGCAGAGAAGGGCGAACCCCTTGCATTGGTAGGCCTTGCTGAGGCTCATCTCTAAATAATGATCGCCACACTCTCTTTTTCCTCCCCTGATATCCCCCATTGGAGCCCATTCCCAGTCCCCCTGCCCAATTGATGTTGAAGTTCCCAGTCAAAATAATAGTTGGAGACCAAGTAGCCAGCTCCAAATCCATAAATCAAAAATATCCGGCTCGTCTTTTGTCGAGCCATACATACACCCTAAGGTGACCCACTCCTCATTAGCTTTGTATTCTATAAGAACCCATCTCCCCCACTTATCCTCGAGCCTTTTCCTAATTATAAGATCCCTTCTATTTGACAAAATTGCCACTTCTCTGTTTCTAGCCCCCTGCTTAGAGTATGCTAGTACGCAGAACCCTAACTGATCCAACAAATGGCCTTGAGCTCCCTCTATATGAGTTCCCTGGAGACATAGAAAATCCACATTCAGGGATCTCAGCCATGTTGCAACCCATTGTCTCTTATTGCGGTCATTTAGACCGCAAACATTTACCGTAATTATACGCGCACCCATTAATGCACATCCGGTACCTGTCCCAGCAAGCTCACCAATAACCAACAATATTTTATCGATTTTCCCTTGTTGCAATACCTTTACCCCCTCAAACACTGAATCTTTACCAGTGCTTCCCTGTGTATAAACATCCAACCAAAAAGCTATGTGCCCTGTACCCCTCCCCTCCCCTGCCCTTCCCCACCCCCCTCCCACCCCCTTACAGGCAAATAGGTCATTCCTGACCTATGTGCTACAGCTGTAGCCCTAGTGCCGCCCACCCCTCCCCCCTGCACTTAATTACCCTCTCATACTATGCCTTATCTGATCTGCTTGATGCTGCCATTATTATATTAAAAATACACTCAGCCATATCCTTTTCTACCTATTGTTAAACCTTCTGGTTTGTCTAATGTAGTGCCACCATCGTGCTTTTTGAGCCCCTTTTCCTTTCCTTCAACTCATCCAAATATGCTTACGCCTTAATTTCAGAGAAAAAGTTCTTAATCTGTCCCTCATACACCACCTTAAGACAACATGGGAACATCAGGTATGCCTCACCACCTATATTCCGGAAAGGGGTTATCATCTGTCTCATTCGCCACCTCCTCTCTACCGTTGCATGGCAGAAATCTGGGCGGACAAAAAACGTTGTACCATTATAGGATCGTTTAGCTTAAGGTTTGGCCTTATCCATAATTTCTTGCCTCAATATGAAATTCCCCACAAATATCAATATTGCCCTGGGTTTATCACTAGCTGGGCCTTTCCTATGAACAAGAGGGAACCTGTGGGCTCTTTGTATCTCATTCTCCCAGTTCCAGCCCATTAATTCTGGAAAGGCCCCTTTCAGCAAGTTTATAACAAATGCCTGCACATCCTGCCCCTCCTTTTCTTCTGCAACACCAAGTATCCTGACATTATTGCGTCGTTGGCGATTCTCATAATCCTCAAGTTTCCAATGTACGTCGTCTGCCATTTTTTCTTGTTCCTTCTTGAACTCATTCCACTTCCCAACATCTTCCTCTAATTTCTCAGTTCTTGCTTCCACCTCAGTGACCTTTGACACCATATCCATATATAGTTTATTCACCTTTCGTAACGATCCCATTAATTTTTGATTAGTCTGCTTTGCCCTCCGTGATTCAGTCCTGGCCTCCCCCTGCATTTGCTTTAGGGTAGTACATGGTGAGACCTTCAATCTCCTGGGCGAGGCAAACTCAAGAACAGGGAGGAGAGCCATCATCAAATCAGAAGTGAAGTGAGACAGACTAGAAAGCCATGAAATTGCATGCATAAGTGGCCAACACAAAGGAGAATTTCATTCCCAAGCAACTTGGAATATACACATTGGTAAATGTTCGTAACAATTGCAACAAATGAGTTCAAAACAAGAAGTAAACAGATTATCAAATTTTAATCAAGATTATAAAATATATTCATTTAAACAATACATTTCAATTAAAAAACATTTCATTTAATTAAAACCAATCAGTGGCAAAAGTAAATTCTTCTACGCGTTTCGACACACAAAGTGTCTTTGTCAGGAGTAGACAACCTTATACTTCTGAATTTATTTCTAAACTTTGATGATCGTTATATTCTTAATATCAGCGCCTCAATGGATGATGAGGGGGTTACTGATGGAGTCAATCTGAATGCGACACAATTTTTATAGGTTTACATTAGTGAGGCCAGTGGGAGCCAAACACTTGAGGAGAATCTTGCTTGTGGTTAATATTTTGATAGAAATTATCTTACAATATTGGAAATGCGGTGCAGGAAGCTCACTCAAAGGCCTGCATGTACTTATTATTTAAACTTTTTAACTTATATCTTCTTTAACTTCAAATAGCAGGGTATGAGTCGGAGTGTAGTTTGATAGAGGCCCTGCGATGTGACAATCTCGCAAGCTAGAAAAGGAGTCCTCTCGAAAAAGGCAGCAATCGGGTTCCGACTGGTGTGGATATCGCTGGGCCAACACAGAGCCATTTCTATGTATTGTATTATTCACTATAGGTTTTGAAAGACAGACAGCTAAATCCGCAGAAAGTAACACAGGGTGAAACCTAATAAGGGTGTTGCAAGCAGGGCTAGGCATATTTCTATATTTTTAGGTTACATGATTGAGAATAATGGCACAAAAACACAATTTAAGTGGTATCAATATCCACATCTATTCGGCTAAAAAGAAGACAAACTGTAATTTTGCAGCAATCTCTCAATTACTGAAGAGTTACTGGCCACCAAGGAGCAGTTGGCAGCTCACAAAGTTCACTTAATGGCTGTACTGAGTTACTGCAGCAGCCAAACAAATTAGGTCTGCAACATGGCCATAATCTGATTGCCTGCAAAGGTGGCCAACCAGATTAGTGAAAGAATAGAAATCTGAATGGTCACCCGGAATAGGATCATTCTGATTGCTAACAAGGAACCAATCTGAATCATTGTAGCCAGTACACAGGTCCTTGGACTCTGTTTTTCAGTCAAGAAAGGAACATATTTCATTTGGGGCACAGGCAGGAGGAGAGTAGCACTGTTGTCACAGCAACACCCTACAGCAGAGGGCGGGCTAGCAGTGCCTGACCTTGAGAGCTTATCTGGCTGCGCAACTATACTGGCTGATCCAGTGGCTAGGGGCAGACCGCAATCCCGACAGAGAACGCTGCCCAGACGCATCAGACACTGCCAACCTAGCAAAAATCCTTTTACGAGTCTGCCGCACCGCACCAGCGGACACAATTGCTATCAAGGTGGTACTGAGCTGTTGGTCCGGATACCTGAGGAAAGGCGGCGCTACGACTCCCTAGTCCCCTGCCATACCACCGACAATGTTGCGGTATCTTCCACAGGGAGAGCACTGCGGAGGGCTAGAAGACTGGGTAGAAGCGGGATTGAGGGAAATGGGAGACCTTTGCAAAGACTTCGCACTATTACACTTCGAAGACCTGCAGGCTACATATGACATCCCTGGGGGTCACTTCCTGAAACATAGGGCCTTGACTCGCAAGATTACGGCGCATTGGAGAGGTGGGGGCACGGAGCCTCGAGCGCTCGCAGGGTGCAGATATGTGGCGCTCTCAGCGGGAAGAATTAAAACGGAGTTCAGCCTATACAAGGACACACAGACAGATGCACGGCGGCCATTAGAATGACTGAAATTACAATGGGAAGAAGACCTTAGTAACGAAATACCAGAGAGGGACTGAGAAAAAATTCTGCAATGCATACCAAAGGCGTCCAGGAACACACGTTTCAAATTAATTAACTATTATGTACTGCACAGAGCATATCTAACGCCGGCCTGCCTTAGGAGGTACTTCGGAGCAGAATCAGCGGCCTACCGGAGATGCGGCGAGAGGGAAGCACACATACTCCACATTTTCTGGGACTGTCCCCTACTGCATACCTTCTGGGAAGACATACGCCAGATAGTAGGCGACCTGATAGATAAAGAGCTGCCACAGACACCAAAACACTTCCTTTTAGGAGGGTTTCCGCACACGGCCAGGAACAAAGTGATGGGGAAGTTTGAGGACATTGCTTACGTCCTAGCCAAGAGGGAGATAGCTAGAAACTGGAGGACCCCGAGAGGCCCGCAGATTGCCACTTGGAGAAGAGAACTAGAAAAGTGGGCGGTGCAGAAAGTAGTCTTCTATTTAGGGAAGCAAGCCGGGGATTGCTAAAATGGACATGGCCAAAGCATGGGAAGCATTGGTAGATGAACTAATGGCATCTGGACAGGAGGACGTTGAAGAGCTGGGCTCCCCCAGGGCAGCTTACGCAGCCATAGGCAATGGACTGGGAGAACCGGGACTGGACTGGCCAAAGCGGGCACCGGGCAATCCCCCGGTGTGCCGCAAGATGGGGGCCGGTTTTGAGCTCCTGGGATTTTGTTACAGGGCCGTTTTTGCAGCAAAATCGGCCCTGCAACAAAATCGGCCAAAAACCGGCCCTAGAAAAGCGCTCGGCTGCACCTCCAACCCCCCGAGTGGGGAGGGGGAGCCGGCCGAGCACTTTGCCCGGGCCGGTTTTGGTTCCCAGTCCGGCCCTGGGGAGAACACCAAACTTAATACACCCAAACTAGGCCACCGCCACACACGGCCGATGAGTTCCACATGTATGGGCAGCTACTAACAAACTGCTCCTATATATTATTTGTTCAATTGCAACCCGGGGGGGGGGGAGATTTGAGGGGAGGGGGGAAACTGTTTTACTTATTGAGAAGACTGATTGTAAGAATTCCCAACGATTAACAGCTCACTTGCCATGTTCGTCATGGACTTATTCAACATCAAGAAATGTCTGTGATACTAAGAATTAAATGTCAATAAAATATGGTTGAAAAAAAGAAAGGAACCCATTCCCAAACAAAGGCAAATTTCAGTATTTGGTTAAGGAAGGCAACTGTTTCTTTAGTGTGCCTGTGTTTTACCAGATTTGCAAAACTCACTTTTGTTCTCCAGGTGGTAAAAATTAGATTTGACCTGAATATTTTTCAGTGAATTTTTGTACTACAGTTAATAGCGAGTCGTGTGATATATAAATATACTGTGTTTTTTGTTCCTTCTCATGCTCCCAGTTTAGTAACGGGTCCTAATTTCCATTTGGCCACAAAAAGTGAAAATCGTTTATTTCTGCCAACCTATCACGGTGCATAAACCGTGTGACTTGTGTTTTAAAGCCATCGCAGTGCCAAGGAGTTGCTGGGCCCATGCAGTCAGAATACACTTTTGTGGCAAAATATGTTGTAAATCAGCATATATTTCTTATGTCAGAAAGACTGAGGTCTCAGGATATGAGAACAGCTTAAGGATTCTAGAAAGTGTGCACTCTGTTGCTCATGTTACCCTGTGGTACGAAATTATAAATATGAATTTAGATTTATGAACATCTGCCCCGTAAGCATTTTGGTCTTTGCACGATAAGTGTCTATTCTGTGTGCTGTGCCAGGCAAGAAAAACATTACAAAAAATTATGGCTAAACAATTTAAGAAAACCTATTGACAAAAAATATGCGTAATGCTTTTGCAATAATTCTGTTATAGGCGGCAAAATGCCACCCTGTCAGTGGAATATTTCCTAAACTTGGTGCTTTGAAGAAAAGTCACCTGAACTGGTTTCCCATTGCTGATTATCAAACACACCCAGTGCTTGGTGTGTAAAAAAAATTAAATAAATGTTTTAATGGGAATTCTCCCTCTTTGTATACAGGTGTGTTCCCCTGCCCGGAGCTCTCAACCGCAAATATATCTGGTATTGTGACTTTTATTTTGGCCCTGTGTCACAATGATCTAAGCATGTGCACAGAAACCTGGCCTGTCCCTGACACTGTGAGGTTCTTCACCTGTCCTTTAACTTTAAGGTGGGGAGGACAGAAGGGTAAGAAGTGTGTCTGCATTGTGGATAAAGGTCCCAAAATGCAAGTATCGATTGTCTAAAGCGCTAAGAATGTGAACCTTGGCTTCATCCTAGACTCCTCTCTCTCGATGTCCAGACAAGTCAACGCCGTCTCGTCCTCCTGCTTCAACGTACTTCGCATTCTCAAAAAGATCTTCCGCTGGATCATTCTCGAGACAAGAAAGACTGTCACCCACGCACTGGTCACGAGTCGACTGGATTATGGTAACACACTATACGCCGGAATCACAGCAAAATTACAGAAAAAACTCCAGCGCATCCAAAACGCGTCAGCGAGACTCATATTAGACATCCCTCGCCAAGATCACATCACCGGACATCTAAAAGACCTCCACTGGCTGCCCGTCAACAAAAGAATTACTTTCCGCCTTCTCACCCACGCACACAAGTCCCTCTACAATCTAGGAACCGAATGCCTCAACACTCGACTGTCCTTCTACAAACCCACCCACCAACTAAGATCGTCCAATCAAGCCCTCGCCGCAATCCCGCGCATCCGGAAATCCACCATGGGTGGCAGATCCTTCTCTTTCCTGGCTGCCAGGACCTGGAACTCACTCCCCACTCACCTCCACCTTACTCAGAACCACATCTCCTTCAGAAAAGAACTTAAAACCTGGCTATTCGACAAATAATGAACCCCTTACCCTAGCGCCTTGAGACCCTCTTGGTGAGTAGTCCGCTATACAAATGTACGAACTTGAACTTGAAGTTAAGATGTCATCTATGACAAGGCTAACCTTGCATCTATGGGGTTTCCAGAGCCACTTGCTGCAGCACAGGACAGCAACCCTCTACCTAGACGTCCTAAGCATGTTCCGTTAAAGCTTCAAGCTTTCGAAGCTTTATTCGGCATTTGATCCATCAAAATTCATACAATTAAAAAGAAGTCCACACAAATAACATAATCAATATATAAAATCAAAGTAAAAATGCATAAAACCATATAGATATAAATACATCATAAAAAACTCGTCCACAAACCTACACCATTAAACTAACTACTTTTACTGTAGACAGTGCTGGGTAATACGTTCTTTTTTAGAAGTATTTTGCCTAATCTTCCACATTTTTAACAAATATTGTGAGACCGGAAAGACTACACACTGGGAGGTGTCCCTATTTCAATTGTGAGAGTTTCTCTATACGACCTAATTGCATAATTGCAGCATAGTAGGCAAATATACAGTCTCCTAGCGCCTTGGTACACTGAACAGAAAAATAAAACGTGCCCAAGTGCTTCAGTTGTTTCTAAACAAGCAGCACAGAACTGGGAGCGGGTCCTCGCTGTGCCCCCACTAATTGATTGTGAAAGAAACAAGCATTGGCATAGCCAATAGGTCTCGCCTTTGGGACTTTATAAGTGTTTAGCCATGCAGCTAATTATCCTGGGTGCCAGGGCCCAAAGCAGACCATGGAATGCAGCAGTCATGTAGAAGCAGGTCTGTGCTGCCTGGAGATCGATATTAGATGCGGCACAGACCTGAAAGTGCAATCAGGACATAGTCGCATGAGGAGGCATGGCATACTGCCAGGGATTGAAGAGCTATACAATAATTACACACTGGGTCATGCAGTCTGATGCCGTAATACATGCTTGCCTCAGGCAATATAGACATATTCCAAGGCTTTCTAAAACACAGACAAAAAGAAAACTGCCTTGATGCACGTGAACAGCACTATAACATTCTATGTGCAACTGCAAAGTGCTATGAAGTAACATATTATAAAACCATCTACCTTTCCTCTTCTACGTCACTTTGCATTGTTGAAGCAAAAGAAAAGCAGTAAAAGTGCTGCCCAAGCTCCAACCCAACGCACACAGAAGAGTTACTATATTGTCAGCTTTTTATGGGCCAAGATGCAGTGTATGGCATCTTCTGTTTATGGGTAAATTAATAACAAACACAAATCCAGCTTTGAGGATGGCGCTCTGTGTCTGACACGACAATGTGTGTAATATGCAGTTGGGTGAGTGAAGCTAAAAACAATTCTTCCCCTTGCAGAAAATGTGCATATAATATAACCAAAGTAGGCAGAAGGCAAATTGAATAATAAAACAGTAAATATGTATCTACTACCAAAAACAAATGTGAAAACAAGCAGAGTTTTACAGCTTTGCAAAGCCACAACATAGCGGAAAACATTATTTATCCGCCCAAAAAAGACATCAGAAAACAAAATGAGAAGTACTGTATTATTGTGTGAGAGAGCGAGAGTAGTGTGAGAAAGAGTAGGGAGGAGAGGGAGTAGTGTGAGGAATATGGGGGGAGACTTGCCCTTCCTCCCATTGAGCACAATCAGGTTGGAAAAAAAGTAGATCTGATTTGCCACTTTGGAAAATTACTGGAAAGACGGGAGGGCCGGGCTTTACTGCGGGCTCTTGTCCAGTTCATCCTTTGTCCAGTTCCTTTCATTGAGCGGAGCTTCCAGGGAGAAGAGGGAGCTAAATGGAGGAGAGTGGCCAGTCCCAGCGGAAGATGAAAGGAAGGAATGTGTGGGTAGTGTACAGGGGCAGCAGGGAAGGAGGGAGAGCAAGCGGAGGCACTGGGGCGATGACTGGGTGTTGCAGCTCAGAGCAGTGGGGTTTATTCTTTTTTTAGTGAGAGCAGAGCAGGAGGGCTGGGGGGCTGGTCTAGTTATTTGGTGCAGACAGGCCCCTGTCAGTGGCTTGACTGATCAAGGTGCACTGTTGATTTTTTGAGTAAAGGCTGGTTGGAATAATTAGGTTAAGGGCTGGATCGTTGATAGATTATGACATGATTTGCCTGTGGGGGCTGGTTGGGTCTGTGGATTAGATTAGAAACGGGGATGTATGGTTGGCGAGATTAGGAAACAATTAGGGTCCATAGGGAGTGTTGTTTCAATATGGGGCTAAATGCTGTCCATGAATATACGTACTGCCTTAAAATGGTGATATGGGGAGAATAATATTTTTTTTTGTAAACAGCTGCTGGGGAAGACGGCTTGGGAACTGGGTTCATAAATGGACAGTCAGCTGACCCTTAGTCTGGTGAGCAAAAGACACAGTTTTTTTAAGAATCTGCATTTTAACAGTAACTGGAACATGCAGAGGAGTGGAAGGGGTGTGGGAAGTAGATCAAAGCTAAGCTTGGTGTGATTCTGCGTTTGGCACTACAGGCAGGAGTGGTAATATAACGGGCTGGGTGTGCTTACATTACGAAGACTTGGTGATCTCCGCGGTCACTGGCCGACAGAACAGGAGTCGGTTCTAGGCTAACGGACCCTTGTCTACATTTTGGGGTTCGTGATTATGGCTAAAACCAGACACCACATAATCGCTTTTGTTTATATTCGCGTCACATAGGCAGTTTAAAGTAACACTGAGCACAAGGCATATTTTAGGAGGTGATTAAGGGGGAGAGGGGCTTTGAAGTTGCTCAAGAACACAGGGCGGGGTCTCAAGAATGGAAGCCATTTAGTCCTGGGGCACGGAGTGTGTACTCACCAACTTGCAGGACATTCTCCACGTAGGCCGTCTCCAGCAGGCGGATACCTCGGCGGAAGGGTAGCCTGTCCCCGGTTGTGGGTGCTGCGGTGGTTCCCATGGGAGTTGTCAGAGCGCCTCCAGCTGCCCCCACTGGCGCCAGGGCTGAGCCGGCTGTGCCCCCAGCTGGCAGCAGAACGCCTTCCTTGCCACCCAGGCTAGAAGGAAGAGTACATGCATAACTGGTGCTCGGAGCGGGGGAACCTCCAGTAGACAATGTGGTCCTGCAGGGGCTCTGGATGAGTCTGAATCATCTTCTCCACCGCTCAAAGTCACAGATCTCGGCCATGCACTTGGCCGCACAGTCCAACAGAGACTCAGGCAGCTGTGGGGGCTGGGAGATGGTGATAAGGAAGATCCCGGCTTGGGGCCCGCGGTGCGAGCCTGGTACGGCCACGATCAGCAGTGATTGACGGAGCAGCAGCATGAACGGGAAAGCAGCAATCAGGTATAGGATGTCCAACAAAACTCAAACACATTTCCCTTATACTGGCTAAATGGGAAATTGCCACAAAATGGGGCAGCAGGCACCCTCCTACACAAAAAGCATGGCTCAATTGCATAATCCAACAACAAATGGCCGACCGATAGGAGCTCTGTGAAAGAGCTCAGTGCACTTGGGATCCCCTGGTCGGAATATCCCTTCTAGTAGCATGCATGTAACTGAACTGAAACCACAAGCTTAACCACAAGCGTAACCGGATTCAAGACGGAAAGCGCCACTCACCTGGATATCCCTACTGGACTAGTCTCCTTCATTGAAAACGGCGAGACTATCGGCGAGTGGAGGGGCGATCATCGCGCCCGGCGATATGACCGGACTCAGCCATCCGCTGTTTTGAGGGCGAAGCAGCAGAACTCTTGCGTGGAGGGGCAGCGACCGTGTCGGACACAGCTAGGGTTGTAGACTATCCCCAGGGTGGCAGGAGTAGGGCCCCGACCCCGTGACGAGGTAGCGGGGTGAATGACAAATGGCTGCAGGTTTCCCCTGAAAAGTCAGAAGCGGACATAGCAGCCCGCCGCACAGAGTTGAAGCCGACCCACGGGGATGAAGAAGCAGGACCCACCGACCCGCAAACAGCCTCACATCTGATCTGATATGTAAAAGAGCCCTGCGGACAACAAATAGGGTTTAGGGCTGCCCGCGAGTACACACGATACGGTCTCTTCACAGGCTGGAGCGGACCAAAATAGGCTGAATCTTACCGAGGGGCCGCAACCCCCAGGAGTATATATGCGGCTGGAACAAAATAAGCGACCCACCCAAAGGTTACGCTGCGACCAGGAGGGTGAGATTAGGGGCTAGACTGGAGGACGATCCCACTGTTGCGGAGGAAGCCGCTATCTGGCCCCGCCCCCCTCGGTTCACTTTAGGTCAGCGCTGAGAGCGCACAGCCGATCAAGATGTTTTTGCCCCTTTCTTGACGCTCCGAGGTGATACAGCAGCGAGCCGGGACCTCGTCAAAATAGAGCCTGGAAGCAGGGAGGGGATGATCAGTATTTGAGCTGGCAACATCGTAAATACAACAATGTCACATTGGTCTCTCTTGTTTTATACATGAGATATTAACTCTCTGTCCAATGCCAATGTTACATTAAAATGGCTGACCAGGCAGCTCGGAGGTAAAGATGAGCAAAATGGCTGATCACCCTAACGACGGTGAGAAGCACAGCCCCAATATGGGTCAATCTGTCACAAACCGATAGCATCACAGGTGGAACTAACACCACTTACAACAACTAAAATAGGACTAAAAGCAAAATACATGGAAAGGGAAACAGGACCACAACAATCAGCCCACAGTTAATGGATAAAGAAATAGGACTAACAGCTGCCTGAGATTTTGGACATATTGGAACGGCTCCTATATAAGAATACATCATACATCCTCTAACCTCCTTACCCAATAACTGCAGGTCAGAATTTACACGTATCTCTGCTAACATATACTCCACCAATAGACCTCATAATCCAATACTATACCTTTTTGCCCACTACCAATATACCCCTCTGCCCTTCGACTAACCGGTCCCTTAGCATACCTCTCATGAGATGCCAACAGCACATTCTAGGGGATTTTTGATCACCCCTCTTCCCCACCCAGATTATTACCTAACCACCACTACAGTCGACACCTGCCCCCACACCAACCATCCCCCTTAAGCCCCACCGCATACATCCCCCTTACCCACCTCCCTAAACCCGACCCCACACCGCATATCGCTGACTGCTAACCGAGATCCACTTACATCTCGCACCCCTGAACACATCACCAACTGTATCGATCATATCATGGAGCTCATAGGCTCACACACCTACTCCATCGTTTACCCCCCCCAAACTCTCTAAAAACGCAGCTAAACATTTTAAACACAATCTTATAAAACACCACCCTGAAACACCCATCACAGATCCCTACTTCTCAATACACAACGGACACACAACCAATTATATCATTTTCTACACGAAATGAAGAACGCAATGGAGGAATGCACTCCTAACCCTATTTACAATCTCTTCCACCAGGAAAACCGCACATGGCCTAGTTATCTATATTGCCCCCTCCCAACTTTTCCAAGCGACTGCAACCATCACCATATATAATAATGGAACCATCCTCATGCAATCCACGGATTGTAATCTAAACCTCTTAGACAACATCTTCCCTATTATCCAAGAGCAAGTGTCCAAACCCCAAACGGCCACTCAGACTACTCCCTTCGCTAATACTCAACATAGCCCCACCTGGCCCTCAATCCCCTCCTATAATAACTCTTCCCGACCAATCAGAAGCTCCAACCGGCTCTGGGAGAGTGATTTACTCTCTCATGTGTGTTTATATGATCTCACCCCCATGAAACCACGCATTCCCGGGTCATCGCTGATCCCTATTATCCCCCCAACCCGCATAGGACCACTAAACCAAACACTAGAGGAGTAATAGACAACAACCTCAGAAGAGTCCCAATCACCCAGGAACCTTCCACAACCCTCTTCTCGCCAGTGGCGTGACAAAACTTAAGGGGGCCCCCCTGCATATGGGAGCCAGTGTAGGTCTCTAGATCTCTATAAAGGGCTCTATAAAGAGCCCATTAATTTCAGATTTTGGTGTCACCCCTTCGCCACATAGACTGGCCTTTCCAGATTCATGAAATAATTAATACCCCTCTTCCAGTGCTCCAATGAAGGAAAGCAAACATCTGTCCAGTTTCGAGCAAGGTTCTTCTTTTGCAACCAAGAGACCAAATCAGTAACAGTCCGAGTTTGTAACGGTTTCTATTGAGATCAACAGAAATTAGGGTGCTTGGGATGTTACCAGCCCAATACCTCTTCAAGCATCAGCAGGAGCCCTTTCCAAAAAGCACCAACCACCCTACACCCCAGACCCTATGTTTAAAATCCCCATGTGTGGCTATGCAGGGAACTCATCAGGCCCATTTTCCCCAATTTCTGTTGGGTAAGGTATGTACAATGAAAGTCATTTAGTTGGATGATCCTAAAATGTGATGCGAAGACAGATTCCCAGGGAAGCACATGCCTCCCTCCAATCGCCTTCGAAGAGTGAACCTAGATCTCTCTCCCTCCCCTCATGGAGGTGGGGAAAAGTGTCAAGGGAGTCATTCACTAATGTTCTAAAGATTTTCAAGAATGTATGCATCTGGAACTCTTCTTTCGGGAGTTTATCTTCTAAAGAGTCAAAGTTATGGAGGTCCTCATGTCGCCCCTGATCATGGACGTCAATTCACAAACTTGATAGGGGTAGCAGAAGTGACATCACGGGCTCTTTGGCCTTCACTTTCACTCACCCATAAGCACGCATACAGGATACATTTAAAAGAATATTTTTTTTACTTACCTCAGCTGTCATATAACTGCTATTTGTACTCCGTTTTCTATAGATAGAAAACATGGAAAGTGGAGACACAACCGACATCCATAAAGGCGAGCTGTCCCAGTGTCATTGGCACTGATTTTGCAACCTGTGCGGTCTGTGGTGCAGATAGGCAGGGCCATTGGTCGCAAGGGAGAAGCCAGTGGTTGGAGCAGCAACCCCTGATGATCCCTGAATCACGTCCATGCTCCTAATTTAGAGCCACAGGGCATGTTACAAATGTAAATATTTGTAAAATTGGGAGCAATGTACTTCAAATTCTTACTGTAGTATTGTAAAGGACTTTAATACTGTCCGGGCATGGGATCGCTAGTTTGGAGATCCCTGTGGTGTTCCTTTGTCAGAGCAGCCAAAGTTCAGCCACTTATCGGAGCCAATCCCCGGTCCATATAGGTGCTTCTTTGGTAAGTTTGTTTACACCCCAGGGCTTTGGGTGTACTGTACCATGTCTGAAAACCACTCTAGTAGTGGGTGGCGGAGAAGAAATCCCTCCATAAAGGAGATGCAGCAGCCGTTTTCTCTGCCTGGCCCATTCCCTGATGCATAAGCCGGGTTCTCCGGTATCATACCATCACTTATTTATTATCATGAATTGTGCCACCGTGTAGTTTGAGGTGATAGCAGGTGATGTTATGTCTCGAGGCAGCACTATTTTAAAACCACTATTCTAAAAGAATCCTTCTACATAGCACAATAATCCCTCTGAAGAGCAACACTTAATTTGTCTGTGGAGGGGGAAGAGTTTGTAGGGTTTTGTAGCATCATTCTATCAGCATCAGTTGGTTATGATGAAAAAAAACATATTTTGCATTTTTTTTCAATCTGATGGGTATTGGAGCGCACGTCTAGTAATGCCAAGCTGAGACAAAGCAGGCTTCTGAAAAGACAATGGGTTAACATTTTTGAATGTGTAATTAAGGTTTTTTAAAGAGGGGTAAGACGGATTTACAAAGGTAGCACCCTTTAAGATCACACACCGACCCGGAGAAAGGACATAAACTGGCAGTGCCTAATACCAGTCGTTACAGGTGATTCAGCCTGGAGGTGTGAAGTGGGGATAAGAGAGTGTCTGAGAAGTTAGAGAGAAATGTTTTTGTTCACCAACAAGTTACTATCATCTTGATGGCAGTGTAATGTACTAAAATGCTTTACCCCTACAGTTGGATCTTTCATACATTGTGAAAATATTCATATGGAGTCTAATGGCTAGTTTTTTAGTCAAGATTTAGGTTGTACATCTCATGGCAGGAAAAGTACAGACCAGGGACTTCAGGTGTCTCCTTCCATGCCAACCTAATTCACAGGCCTAATGTCTACACTGATTGGAAAAGCCTAGTGTAGCAAAAGTGCTACTAAGATTAGACATATTTTATTCAAAAATACCTAGATGCACTGTACTCGTCGATATCAACTGCATTGAAGTAACAAATATATCTACAGGCTTATTTTAAATCACTAATTTTGACTCACAGGTGGGTCGAAGAATACCTAAACAGATTAGGAAGAGGAAAGTTTCATTTAAAGGGTATACATTTTTATCTATTTACTGGTAAGCTAGCTACACTCTACCTTCAGACCTGTGATATCAGGGGAATGCTGGATTTTGTTATCCACACTGAAATTACACTGTTACATAGCACTTCTTACACAATCTTAATCATTAAGTAAAACACAACGGAAGGCTGCACTGCAGGCAGTAATTGAAGTGTCAGCTGCTGTATCGACACAGTCTGAGCGGGCCTCGGGCTCAGAGGCTCGGGCAACGGACTCTGAAACGGAACTGTCGAAATTTGGCAGCACGAAAGGCCCGGAGGTCACGCCGCAAACTTCGGGGGAGATTGTCGAAGGCTAGGGGTGCTCTGCCCACCCGGTGCTTCCCTTACTTGCTGGATCTTGGCTGACCTAATGACCGGAGCAGGCAGACCTTGGACGATAATATCGTGAGTAACGTTCTTTTGGAGGGCGGGGTTAGGGGACCGATGATCAAAACTCCTGTAGCCAACCCGCGCATCTTAGGGCCCATAAGGCCTCCGCAGTGCAGACTGCGGATTAGGTGGGGAAGAGGGCACGTTTGCCCGCACATGGTTTGGATGGGAGCGACTATAGTACAGTTAGGTCCTGTTCTGGGGGAGGGTGGGGAGCCCGAGGCAGTTGGGGTAGCCAGGGGCACAGTTGCGGGAGGGAGGAGGGGGGTTGTTGTTGCGGGGTGGAGTATGGATATAGAACACTGTACCACACTACATGGGATAATGACTAATACGGGAGTGATAAAATGTGTGACCTGGAATGTGAGGGGCTGCACACCATGACCAGACGCCACAAGATTCATGCCTATCTAGTTCGCAGGGGGGTTCACATAGCACTACTGCAGGAGACACACCTGACGAAACAAGAGGGAATAGCACTGCAGCGTAGATGGAGGGGACACTTGTTTAACACCACATATTCGGCCTTCGCTAGGGGGGCCTTGATTTGGATAAGAGCGGGTACACCGTTCCAAGTCACTCGGCAGGTGGTAGATCCGGAAGGGAGATTCGTGGCTGTGGAAGGCACCCTTAGAGGGCGACACATAGTGCTTTGCAGCGCGTATGCACCCAATGTAGACCAGGCTGCATATTATGCGCGGCTCTCTGGGGAACTGGCTAGTTATCTCAGAGGACCCGTTCTGTTGTGGGGGGGGACCTTAATTCGGTGATAGATGTTGACCTAGATAGATCGCACCTCCATTACACTCATCACCCGTACGCAGACTAGCGAAATGTAGATCTGACTGGCAGGGACAATGGGGATTAATTGATGCTTGGCGCATGCAACACCCACTCGAGCGAGACTACTCGTTCCACTCCGGCCTCCATGACCTCCACGTCCGTATAGACGCCATCTTGTGCTCGCCGCTTGTGCTCCCCGCAGTAGCCCACACTGAATATCTAGCGCGCACGATTTCGGACCATAACCCACTATTACTATCGCTTGACTGGATGACTGACATCTCTAAGGTCCCGATTTGGCAGCTCCGACCGGATACACTGGATGACCCCCCCGTTCCGCGAGGCGCTGGGGGACAGAATTGAGCAATATTTTGCGGAGAATGAGTCAAGTCAAGTCAAGTCAGAAATTTATATAGCGCGCTACATACCCATAGGGTCTCAAGGCGTTTGAGGAAGGGGAGGAAATTGCTTGTCGAATATCCAAGTTTTAAGTTGCTTTCTGAATGCTAGGTGGTTCTGAGTAAGGCGAAGGTGAGTGGGAAGAGAGTTCCAGGTTTTGGCTGCCAGGTAGGAGAAGGATCTACCTCCCATAGTGGCTTTGTTGATGCGAGGAACAGTGGCAAGGGCTTGGTTGGAGGATCGTAGCTGACGGGAGGGGGTGTAGAAGGACAGTCGTGTGTTGAGGCATTCGGGTCCAAGTTCGTAAAGTGCTTTGTGTGCGTGGGTTAAGAGGCGGAAGGTAATCCTCTTATTTATGGGAAGCTAGTGGAGGTTTTTCAGGTGACCAGAGATGTGTTCTTTACGCGGGATATCAAGTATGAGCCTGGCTGAGGCGTTCTGGATGCGTTGGAGTTTTTTCTGGAGTTTTGCGGTGGAACCGGCGTATAGGGTGTTTCCGTAGTCCAGGCGACTCGTAACCAGTGCGTGAGTGACCGTTTTTCTAGTTTCGGTGGGGATCCAGCGAAATGTTTTTTTGAGCATGCAAAGAATGTTGAAGCAGGATGATGAGACAGCGTTGACTTGTCTGGTCATTGAGAGTGAGGAGTCCAGGATGACGCCCAGGTTCCGTGCGTGGTCCGTCGGGATGGGTGCTTTTCCAAGGGCCTCTGGCCACCAAGAGTCGTCCCAGGCGGTGGGGGAGGTACCTAAGATTAGGACTTCTGTTTTGTCTGAATTCAGTTTCAGACGGCTGTGCTTCATCCACTCGGCTACTTCTTTCATTCCTTCGTGTAAGTTGTTTTTGGCGGTGTTGGGGTTCTTGGTGAGTGAGAGGATCAGTTGGGTGTCGTCAGCGTAGGAGATGATGTTGAGATTGTGTTGGCGAACGATGGCTGCGAGGGGGCTCATGTACACGTTGAAGAGGGTGGGGCTGAGTGACGATCCTTGCGGCACGCCGCAGATGACTTCAGAGGCCTCTGATTTGAATGGAGGGAGCCGGACTCTCGGAGTTCTTCCGGTGAGGAACGAGGTGATCCATTCCAGTGCTTTTCCTTGGATTCCGATGTTACTGAGGCGCTGTAATAGGGTGCTATGGCAGACTGTGCCGAAGGCTGCGGAGAGGTCAAGGAGGATGAGGGCGACTGTTTCTCCATTGTCCAGTAAGGTTCGAATGTCATCTGTTGCTGCGATGAGTGCGGTCTCAGTACTGTGTTTGGCTCGGAATCCGGACTGTGAGGGGTCGAGGGATTTGTTGCTTTCGAGAAAGGCGGCAAGCTGGTTGTTGACAGCTTTCTCGATGAATTTGGCCGGGAAAGGAAGGAGCGAGATGGGGCGGTAGTTTTGGAGTTCGGTGGGGTCAGCTGTGGGTTTTTTCAGAAGGGCGCTGAGTTCTGCGTGTTTCCAGCTTTCCGGGAAGGTGGCGGAGTTGAGGGAACAGTTGATGACGTCTCGGAGGCGTGGTGCTATGATGGAGTCTGCTTTGTTGAAGATGTGGTGAGGGCATGGGTCAGTTGGGGATCCTGAGTGGATGGAGTTCATCAGGCGGATGGTGTCCTCAGTGGAGATTGGGTTCCAGTCGTTAAGGATGTTCAAGGGGGGAGAAGGTCCTGCAGAAGGTTGGGTGGGGAGGTCTTCGGGTCGGTTGTCGAAGCTGTTGTGGATGTCTGCAATTTTGTTGTGGAAGAAGGAGGCTAGGGAGTCGCAGAGGGCTTGAGAGGGGGTGATGTCGTTGGAGTTGGCTGATGGGTTGGTAAATTCTTTGACGATGTTGAATAACTCCTTGCTGTTGTGGGCGTTGTTATCTAGTCGGTCTTTGAAGGCGGCTTTCTTGGCAGACCGGATTAGTTGGTGGTGTGTACGGGTGGCGTTTTTTAAGGCGTCTCTGGTGTTGGAGTTTGGGTCTTTTTTCCATGCTTTCTCGAGGGAGCGACAGAGTTTCTTGGATTTCTTAAGATCATCGTTGAACCAGGAGGCCTTCTTGCTGCTTAGTTTGTTTTGATGTTTTTTCAACGGTGCTAGGATGTCGGCGCTTTTGGATAGCCATTGGGTGAAGTTAATGGCTGCTTGGTCGGGGTTTGAGGAGTGGACAGGAGGGATTTGGAGGAGCCATGAGGAGATCTGGTCGATGGTGAGTTTGTTCCAATTTCTACGCAGGGTGGGTTGAGGGTGGTAGTGGATTGTGGGCTTATTGTAGAAAAAGTGAACGCAGCTGTGATCCGTCCAATGAAGAGCTGTGGTGTGGCTGAATGAGACGTATTTGCTGGAGGTGAAGATAGGGTCGAGTGTGTGACCTGCAATGTGGGTGGGGGAAGTGACAAGTTGTTTGAGTCCGTAATCCGCGGGCATTGTATCGGAAAGTTCGCTGGGGTCCGTAAAACATTGCTAGAAGACTTGGACAGGGCGGAACGTAAACTGCGCAAAATTGAGCGGGCGCGCCCAGACCGACCTGACCTCCAGGGAGATCTCTGTGCGGCAAGGGAGGCGGTGGCAATAGAGCTAGAACGCATCCGCAGTTACGATTATAAAACGTATTTGGTGAAATCGCATGCCGAAGGGGACAAGGCAGGGACCCTGCTAGCTTGGCTTGCCAATCCCACCAGGCGTAGCCACCCGATTCTGGCCGTTTCAGGGGGGGGGAAGGCAGCATGTGTACCACGCAATCGACGATCCTGAATAGCTTCAGGGCCTATTATGAACAACTGTATAGGAGCGACCTTGGTGACAAGGAGAGGGATACAGCTGCTTTCCTAGAAGACTTGCAGCTACCGTGGCTAGACCGGGACCAAGCGAAACCCTTGGGAGGCCCGATAGACTTAACGGAAATCAGAGGAGTGGTAAAGCGGATGGCCCGGAATAAGACCCCGGGCCTAGATGGCTTACCGATTGAGTTCTATGGGCGATACCTCGATCAACTAGGCCCGCGGCTCCAGATTATCTATGCTGAGGCTAAGCTGCAGGGACGACTGCCATGTTCAATGCGTGAAGCTTTAATGCTCCCCTTATTAAAACCGCGGAGAGAGAGTACTAATACTGCGTCCTACCGACTCCTATCAATGCTGACCACCGACTATAAGATCCTGAGCACGGTGCTAGTGACTAGGTTATTACAACACATGCAGACATTGGTCCATAATGACCAATCCGGGTTCATTCCCAAGCGAAATACCAGCCACAATATAAGGCGATTGACCCGCCTGCTGAGCAGCCCACCACCAGAAGCAAGAGCTCCCTTAGTACTGGCAGTGGATATAGAGAAGGCTTTTGACAGCCTGGAATGGGAGTATCTCTGTAAGGTGCTGCGGTGCTTTGGGCTCGGGGAGGACTACATACAATGGACAAAGGTATTATACGCTGATGCGAAGGCAAGAGTGAAAGTGGGCACCCTGGTGTCGGACCAATTCGAAGTGCTTCATGGCACCAGACAGGGCTTCGCGCTGTCTCCACTACTGTTTGCCTTGGCGGTGGAACCTTTGGCAGCGATGGCTAGAAGGGGCACCTACTATGAGGGCCTGGCCCACAATGGATTTGCGTGGAGCCGGCGTATTGCCATTGAGCACGCCGTTCGCATTCTGCTCGTATCGCGAGCAAAGCAGCATCGTTTCTGCACTAAAGGTAAGGGTTAAAGGTCCCCCTTGCCTTCCTGCCGCCTGGCTTGTATTGCCTTCTACTTAACTATAATTCCGTTTGGTTACAGACCCTGAAATATTTCGAGTGCCCACCCTCGGGAGGTTTGGATATATTGTATACCTCCGTGACGTTTGATTCATTCCAAGCAGGATAGCAGTTAAGAGTAACATTCCTAACCAATTGGATTAGGATCTCGAGGTAACCTCACTCGTCCTCACACGCCACATGTCGTTGCATGTAATCGTTGTTTGATCCTAACCGATCCCCTTCGTTGTAGGCACCAGCCCTCCACTCAACCTCTCCTCTCCTCTAGACTCACAGGAGTTCTTTGAAGATTGCTCGAACAGGTTTGTCCCCTTTCACCTAACATCGCTGTAATTCCAATAGGCACGTAGATATTCTCGCCGGGAGAGAGATTCTTGGATGCCCACGTTGCGCATGTTCACGACGCAGTCACCACAGCCCCAATCACGAAACGATACTCTAGCCACAGACAAAACAGCGTGACAAATCGAGTTTTTTAATTTAACCCGGTTGCATGGTCTCTGTAATATGAAGTCCACATGATCCGTCACCACTGCTTTACCCTCGGAAACGACACTTTTAGCCACAATCACGACAGCGTCGACAGGCTCACGGTGTAATAAATCGAGTCGTTTTTAGCTTAAATCCTTTTTGCACCCTCTCGGAAAGCATGAGATTGAAACACTGGAATACTTGATTATGAATTCAACATGAACACCTTGGCATGACACAAATGAATACCATGTGAATCTAGTGCATAGTACCTGAAATAAGTGCTGTATTTAAACAGAATTTTCCTTTCTCTTTTCTCCCATCTTGCAATTTTCCATTCTCAACAGGTTGCTTTAAAAAGTACATACAGGCAATATATTGTTAAAGTCCTGATGATGATCCCAGTTCACTAGGAGCCAGGGATCGAAACGTCGTCGACACTTTTTCAGTTCTGTAACTTTCCCATTGTGTCAATATTGTTACAGGAACTGTTTGTCTGAACTTGCTTTGCAAATGTGCTAATGATGCAAGGGACAATTGGCTCCCATGTTCTTTTTGCCTGATATTCTTTACCCTCTTTTCTTTGCTTACCCTCTCACTCTCGAACCTTGTCCGAGTGTGCTCTGGATAGGTACAGGCTTGTACCCTATCAGCTTTTGCATTAGACCTCTCTGGTGGTCTTTTAATTGTGTTTATACTGTAAATAAAATTTCAGGCCCGGCTGGGCACTGAAAAAACTGGCTAATATAGTACTGATTGGAGTCTATATTTTCATTTGTTTTGTGAAAAACTTAACCCTATGGACCATTGTTCTCCTTAATACCACAATGGAGCCCGCCATTTTATCTCGCTATACGCGGATGACCTCCTCCTCTTCTTGGAAGACGCCGATGAGGCGCTGCTGGGGGCGGAAAGACTCCTTGCGCGCTTTGGGGAAATCTCTGGCCTGAGGGTTAACTGGGCCAAGACCGGTCTGTTTCCCCTACGTAAGCATGAGATCCAGCCCTTCCTCCGGCCCTTACTTAGATGGGAGCCCAGTTGCTTAGAATACCTAGGGGTGCACATTTACCACGAAGAGGCAGACCTGCTAGGAGGGAACGTTGGACGCTGTGTCCGGGCCTTAAAGGGCAATATGACTTTCTGGGCCACTCTCCCGCTGTCAATGACGGGCCGCATATCGCTGCTTAAGATGATAGCATTACCCCGATTGCTGTATTATTTCCGGACCTTGCCTGTTTGGGTACCGGCCGCGTTTTTTCGGCAGCTGCGCTCAATGATTATCTCCTTTTCATGGGGCCCGGGCAGGCGAAGAGTGGCACTGTCCACGCTGATCCGCCCGAAAGACGAGGGAGGCCTGGCTGTCCCAGATTTTGAGCTTTACTACTTATCTGCCCAGCTTCAAACCCTAACGCAAGAAATTGCGAGAGCGTACCGCAGCCCAGAACAAGACTGAGACAGCGGCATCCCCCGACATGTGCTTGCCTTCATTGCCCTGCGACAGAGATTGCAGCTAAGGGACCTATCCTTGGAGGAGAGAACTCTCCGCCTGTGCTGGAATCGCTTGGCGAGGCGCGCAGGGATTAAATGCCCATATGCGCCCGAGATCCCTCTCGGCATGGTGACGGCGCTCCCACACGGGGGAGACTGGTCACACTTGCAGGGCTGGGAAGAGGCGGGGCTACAGGTGATGGGAGACTTGTACGAAGATGGAGCATTGGTTCCATATCAGACGCTGCAGGAACGCTTTGACCTCCCACGAGGTGACTACTTATTGCATGCGGCAGTGGTGCGAGCCATACAAGGACACTGGGGTATGGGGCTCGCGGAGCCGCCGACAGCCCAGGCCTGCCGGTACACTATGATGTCGGCAGGCGTCTATAAGGCGGTTACGTGCTTATATTTGAGAATGCTGAGGGAAACACTGCAACCGCTGACTACTCTGAAGGCCAAGTGGGAGTCAGATTTACAGGTGGAGATCCCGGACACCACATGGACGCAACTGGTGGGTCGGGCCATTAAGAGCACGAGAAACGCACGTTTCCAACTCATTCATTTTTATATTGTCCACAGAGCCTACCTTACCCCGGGCAACATTCGGAAATATTTTGGGGCAGAGGAACCCGCTTGCCCACGCTGCAATGCATTAGGGGCAGATCTGACTCACATGCTCAGAGAGTGCCCCCACCTCCAAGACTATTGAAGGGATATCGGTGACACCTTGAATGAAGTTGCAGACAGGGACCTTCAATATACCCCAGCTAAAAATAGGATGTCGAGCAGGTTCATCGATATGGGCCGCTTATTGGCCAAACGCGAATTGACAAGGGGGTGGAAATCGAAAACGTGCCCGACACACCGAAGGTGGCTTGCTGAGTTTTTGAAATGGGCGTCGAGCGAGAGCACACTTAGATATCAATTGGCCGCGCAGAAGAGCTGACGAGCGGGCCCTGGAGGCGGCTATGGAGTGGGAACTCTTGGTGCAGGCGCTATGGGATAGCACACTGGATGAAGAGGAGGATGAACGAGAAGTGACGCTTGAGGCAACTAATGACCAGGGGATACCGGCACCACCTCCAGTGACACACACACAGTAGATAACTAGGACCCTCTGATTGCAGTCATACAGACCCAATTTCTGACGATTGATGACACTTGGGGGGGAGGGTGGAACGAGGGGGATGGGGGAGGGTTTCCCTTACCGGTAGTGTAGTTGGGACGTTCAGTTATAGGCACTACAGGGAGGGAGGGATCAGGCCTAAAAACTGAAAAGCAGACAATGGAACCCCCACATGCGCTGTACAAAATCCGCCGATTGTGAGGATTGCACCGTTTTGTGACAATGCCGCCCGACCTCCGGGTTGTGGGATGAACGGCTGTGTATACCTGTTGGGGACCTCGAACCGAGAGGGGGGATTTCACACTGATGATACTTATGTGATTGACGTATTATATGTTTGGATCTGCAATAAAAATTATTTACAAAAAAAAAAAATCATTAAGTAAAACACAACTAGCAATTGAAAAGATGTATATCTGAACCTGGTTGGATTGCTACCAATCACTAGGGTCACAAATCTCTCCAAAATACCTGAAGCTCGTCTTAGTGGAGCCTTACAAAACAATGAAGATAAAAATGCATTTATATGCCTTCACTGAATTTTTTATTTCACTGCAAAAATAGCTCTTAACTCATACTGCATGGAGAACAGTAATGTGAAAACCCAATGAAACGGCATGTGTTTAGTACAACAGCTAGCTGCTTAAGTGCAGATGTTCTAAAAATGAGGCGCGCCCCATTAACAGCCATGTTGTATTGTGTGAACACATCATAACAAGCGTAGTGGGATTATTTATAGTTTTGTAAGAGCTAACAAGCTTACAAGAGCAGGGATTTGGAATGGAGAAGCGAGGGTGCCCAGAAGCCCCAGATTTGTGTGGTACGAACACTAGGACGGGATTCAGAAAATATGTGGCCAAGATTACATACAACTGGAAATTGAGATCAGATATTATCCATGCTAAAATAAGCAAAGATGATTTGCAGCAAGATGATGCCTGATGTCTACGTGTCTATTAAGGAAAGTGGAGTATGGACAATTGCAGCGATTCCGGACAAATCCATTAAATCAGCATACTCCCTGCACCTCAGATCCATTAGATGAAAAAAAAATGTTTTAAAAGCACAAGATAGCAGTAACAGCCACAATATTTAAAATATATGAATCACATTTTATAGACAAAATCAATAACACCATACATGTAAAGTAGAAAAGGGTTGGTAGAATCACTGCCCGATATGGGGACTAGAAGCTTCTCACAAGCTTTTAAAATTGGTATCCAGATTTTTGGGCCAGATGTATAAAGGGTTTTCTTGGTTGAAAAAAACCCTTTCGCTAAATCAGAGGGCTTGAGACTGGTAGAAACATGTTTCTAATTTGCTAAACCCATTTAGCAGTTCAGAAATGTTTTTAGGAATGATTACAGATTTGTGATTTTGAAGGGGGTGGGGGGGTCTGAGGCATCCATTCCTAACTGTGAATCAGTAACAAAGGTATCAATAATTTGCAACACTAATTCTGGTCACAAACCACCCTTTGATATTCATGGTGTCAGTTTCAGGAGCTGTAGGAAGAGGTCCAGGCCCACTTGGGTTTCTTTGAAATGAGAATCCTTTTTGAACTTCTTTCACAGGGGTGGTGGTTAAAATTTGTAATGCGGGTGTAGTATCACATAATTTCATTAATTTTATGTTGTGCTTATTACTTTAAATTCCCGAAATTATGCTATTACTCCACGGTAAGCAATTATATGCAGTTTGCGAGAAACAATTAGTGCGAGCACATTGGAACTGCGAGAGCAACTGGAATGTGAGTTAGTGCTGTTTGCAGCACTTGCATTTTTAGCATTATTTTTTAGCACCAAATATGTCCTTTTGCCAAAAATGGAAATGAAGACACATTTCATACTAAAATATAGCTTTTAATGGGGCGTGGCTACCGAGGCGACCAAGATGGCCGCACCCGAGTAGAGCTCCGCCGGTCAGGCGATGCCAGCAGCCTCGATCCGCGTTGTGCGAGCCTCTTCAAGCGCCAACATCTTTCCCCTGTGAACGTGGGGCTCTGTGCCTGAGTTTGATGCCGCCGTAGAAGCTAAAGGACTCCTGGGGACGACGCTAGAGCCTGATGCCTCCGGGCCCCATCTTGAGTCCTCGCCCTATTCCTCCCCCTGCCCGTCCACTTTTCCCTGCTCCCGCCTGCCCCGGGGCCTGCTCCTGCGGCCCGCCACCCGGTTTCCTCTCCACTGCCTGGCCCCCGCAGTCAGCGCAGCTCTTTTGGCCTTCGGGCCTACCTCACTGCGGAAGCCGGGCCTGGATTAGGTGTGCAGGCCGGACTTGGGTGCGGGAGGCGGGCGAGGCGTTCTGGGGTTGGGGGTCGGGGTTTGGTGGTGGGCCGGTGGTGACGGGCGAATGCGCTTCCCTCCTCCTCGGTGCCTGGGGGGTGCACTGTGACCGGTGGGGCTGGGGACCCTCCTGGTCATCCTTTCCTCCCGAGCTGGGTCCCCCCTTGTTTGCACCGGAGGGCCCGATTGCCCGGTTGTGCTAATGGCTGCAGTGACTACAAGATTGAAGGCCGTCCTTGCTGTTTGGCCTTATCTACGCCCCTGATCCTGCCAGTGGGGTAGCTGTGCCCTGGCCCTTCCTGCACATGGGTGAACTTTGAGCGGCTATTGGGAATGCCACACGACTTTCTCCCCGCCGCTCTACATTGCGACGACGGCCCCGCCTGGCTCTGTACTGGTCCTTCCTGCTGCTTAATTCTGGTGGTGCCTCTGCTGCTGCTGGCACGCTGTTCGTTTGGGGGCCTGGATACTTCAGTTTCTTCACAGGGCCTGCTCTCCTGGCCACGTGGGTGTTTTTGCTCCGGCCCTCTGGCCTGGCGGTGGAGCTTGAGATCGTTAATCTTCATCGCAATTTGGCTGTAGGGGACTCGCCACAATGGTCAAGAAGGACCCTAGGCAGCCCAAACTCCAGTTTGACAAGCCACCGGTTGCCACCTCGGACTCAGCGACGGGCTCGACCGCGGAGGCCGCACTCCAGCAGGAGGAAACCGACTCGACCCCCCTGGCTACGGCCATGATAGCTGAAATGAGAGCTGGATTCAAGGCCCTTGATGCCTGTTTCGACGACCTGGATAAGAAACTGGCTGATATGAATGCGCAGGTCCAGGGCCACGATCGTAGGTTAGACGTGGTGGAATCCAGAGTTTCGAACCTTGAAGACAGGACCTCCTCCTCTCTGAAGCGGCTGGAGAGGGTCGAGAAGATCCTAAAGAAAGTGGCTATAAAGAACGAGGACCTAGAGGCTCGGGGGCGTCGCAACAACATAAGCATTCTCGGCGTGCCGGAGACAACAGCCACTGGTCGACTAGATTCATTCGTAGAGCAGCTTCTTTCTGACTTGTTTGGAAGAGAATCCTTCACCCAAGGCTTTGTTATTGAGCGAGCTCATCGATCCATAAGCCCTCGCCCCAAACCTGGCTTATCTCCCAGACCAATTGTCGCAAGACTTATGAACTTTCGAGATCGGGACTCTGCCCTACGTGTGGCCCGCGAGAAGGGCGAAATCCAGTGGTAGGGTTCCAGTCTTTCCTTCTTTCCGGATTTCACAGTCATGGTGCTGGAGGCCAGGCAAAAATATCACAGTGTCAAGGCAATGCTTCGAAACCTGGGGCTCCGATATGGCATGCTTTACCCAGCTCGTCTCAAGGTTGACATTGATGGCAGGCCAAGGATCTTTGACACTCCGCAAGCCGCACAGGAATTTTTTCGAGACTTTAAGAATAACAAAAATGGGGCATCAGGCAGTCCTCGGTCCCACTCCCCTCCGTTGCAGTCCTCACAAGCCAGCGTAGACCTCTTTTCCCAGACGGGGAACGGCTGAGTACAGTCTTGCATTGTTCATTGGCTCTAATAGTGCTTTATAGACTTTGGCTCGTTTGCTTATTACCCACTATTTGATTGTTTTGTTGTTTGATTGCTGGGTTGCCCGACTGGCGTGGCGTTGCCATGCCCTATGGTGAATACCTCCATGGTTTGTTTTTTGGGATATGATGTTAGGCTGTTCCTCTTTCTGGGTAGTGAGAGGGTGGGGGGGGGATGGTGGGGGATTTTTGTTTTGTTTTTTGATGGATATCATAGTTTATTAATGAAGAGGATTGCTTTACATGAAGTGGTACGTTGTTTCACTGACTTCCCTTTTTTTGTATTGCATACATGGTACAGTTAGGACATGATTCCGGCCCCTCCGGTCTTTTGTTATTAACATGGAATGTTCAGGGTATGAATAATAATAGGAAACGCGTCAGGTTTTGAATTATGTAGCACAGCATAAGGCTGATATCCTTTTTATGCAAGAAACCCACTTGGCAGACACTGGCACCAACTCTATGGCTTCCGGTTGGGGTCCTCACAGGTATTTCTCCGCTTACAGTTCATATTCAGGAGGAGTCGCTAATTTTGTACATAAAAGGATTCAGTTTGCACACTATCCCACACAGCGTGACCCCGAAGGCCGGTTCTTGATTGTCACTGGTCAATTGATGGGCCATAGGGTTTCACTTGTATGTGTGTATGGCCCGAACACTGACTCTCCCTCATTCTATCATTCCCTGCTAGCTCCTCTACTCGCTTTCGACGCGGGGCTGTTGATCATGGGTGGGGACTTTAATCTTCTACTAGACTATTCTAGGGACAGCACTGCCTCCACTCCAAACTCCAAGCCCCATGCCCGACTGGCCCTTCGTGAGATCTGCACACAATATTCCTTAGTAGACATTGAATCCCATCTGCACGCACACCATACTGCCTACACTCATTATTCTGGGTTCCACAACACCTAGACCAGGATTGATTATTGGCTAGTCTCCCCTGTAATTGCTGGCTGGTTGGGATCGGTACAGACTCTCCCCCGCACTCTTTCCGATCACTGCCCGGTTCTTCTTCAGCTCCTTATTCCCCGGGAAGGGGGTTATGAGAGACAGTGGCACTTTCCCAGTCTGGCCCTGCTGGACTCCGTTTTCAATGAAGAGGTCAGACAGGCCATAGGAGATTATTTTGACCTGAACACGGGCACTGTCGAGCCGTGGGAGGTCTTATGGGAGGGCTTTAAAGCCTACATCAGGGGGGTCTGTATCTCTAAACATGCTGGTGTCCTTCATGATTTGCGTACTACTTTGGATCAGATTGAAAAGAAAATTGCTGCGGCGGACCGTGAATTACTCGCTTCCCCTTCTGACTCTCTTTCTGCCCACCGCTTGGAGCTGTGCGTCGAGTTTCGGGATGCAGCTGATAGGGAATTGTCGTTCCTGCATAAACATTGCGTGGCGCGGCGGTATGGGGAGGGAGAGCGTCCGGGTTGCCGTTTGGCCAATACGCTACGCCCCCCCAGAGGCCCCACGTGTATCGTCTCTATGGCGGGACTGGACGACTCTCCGGTTCATTCTACCCCTGCGATCTGTGAATTGTTTCTTACATATCACAAGACCCTTTATGCTTTGTGCCTTTCCGCGGTCAGGAAGATTATCTTTCTGAAGTGGCTCTGGCATATCTGGAACAATACATGCAGAAGTTCCTTCTGACCCCCATTACCTCCGACAGGAGGCGATCGATGCCTTACGTGCGTCTTCTGCCTCCGGAATGGACGGCTTCTTGGCTGACTTTAATAAAGCATACAAGGACCTTCTGGTCCAGCGCTTAGTGGAGGTCTACGCGGAGGCCCTAGAGGCAGGTATCCTCCCCCGACGTTTTGGGAAGCTGTGATCATTTTATTGCCTAAACCCGGTAAAGACCCCATGCAATGTGGATCATACAGACCGCTGTCACTGTTAAATTTGGATTACAAGATCTTAGCCAAAGTCATTGCCATTAGGCTGTCGCTCTTGATGGAATCTATCATCTCCCCAGTGCAATCGGGTTTTGTTCCACATAGGTCCACTTCTCTCAATCTCCGTACTCTATTCACGGTACTGCACCATATTGCTCCTACCACGCCGGCCGCCGCAATCCTTTTGGATGCGGAGAAGGCCTTCGACTCCCTTGAATGGCCATTTTTTCTTTCAGTCATGCGCCGAATGGGAATGCCGGAATGTTTTGTAGCCACGTTCACTCTGCTATACACTAAGCCCACGGCCCGGTTGAGTCTTAATTGTACGTTGTCTGACCCTTTCCCTCTATCAAGAGGCACTAGACAGGGCTGCCCCCTCTCCCCCCTCTTATTTATTTTGGCCATGGACCCCTTGGTTCGGCAGTTTCAGGAGAACCACCTTCAGCGTGTGTTGAAATTTCGCACCGGTCCTTTGTTGATGTCCATGTACGCGGATGACTTGGTATTATACGTTCAACAGCCTCAGGATAATTTGGCATCATTGATTCGGGAAATTATTCAATTCGGCACTTTTTCCGGGCTCCACATCAACTGGCACAAATCAGTAATTTTCCCGCTCACTGCCTGCACTACTTCTTGGTCATTCGAGTTTCCGTTGGAATGGTGTGATGATTCCATTAAATACCTGTGTATCCACATCCATTTAGACACTGCATTGTTGATTCGTCTCAACTATGGCTCCGCTATTGCAACATTGGAATCACAGATCACCTGATGGCTTCGCTTGCCCTTATCAATGGCGGGTAGAATCGCTATTATTAAAATGATAGTGTTTCTCCGCTTTTTGTACTATTTTAATAATATTCCCGTTCCTTTAACCAAGGCATTTTTCACACAACTCCGCTCTCTACTGCTTTGCTTGGTCTGGGGAGATAGGACACCCCGGGACAGCTGGAAGGTATTAACTTTGCCACCAGACAGAGGGGGGTTAGGTGTGCCAGACTTTTATCTGTATTATTTAGTTTCGCAGTGCGCCTATGCCTATGCTTGGTTCCATCCAGACGTACGCATACCATATTTACGGCCAGAGGCAGATCTAGTCCTTCGAAGACGGCTCCTTACAATTCTTCCCACTGGTTTTCCTTGTGATCCCTGTGACATCCAGACTGTTTCCACTACATGTTGGGCCTGGATTAGACTGCGTAGATATTTGGGGCTTGATCTTTTATACTCACCGGCCCTCCCCCTTCCCAACACATCCCTTTTCCCCATTCAGGGGAGGCTTTGGTAGAGCGCACCTTGGTGAAATTCAACATACGAACCCTTGGGGACTTAGTCCCAGATGGGCATGTATTCTCCGCGTCGGAGGAGGCACGGTTTACCGATCGCTCCTTTATGGACACATTCATTGTCACCCGGATTCGCTCTGCTTTGAGGGCGGGTTTCCCCTCCTTTCCTTTAGCCGAGAATAAGATGCCTCCCCTCACTTTGGTGATTCAGAGCCCCACGAATGTGCACCTGATCTCCAGATTGTACAAACCGTGTGGGGCACTCAAACCAATTGATGACTCTAGGCTTAGGGCCGCTTGGGAGGAGGACCTGGGTGGGCCTATCGCTGATGATCAATGGGCATATTGCTGTAAAACCACAACATATGTCTCAATGAACAGCCGCCATAAATTGCTTCAGTTCAAATTCCTTCGTAGGATGTATTTTACCCCTGCCCGCGCACACAGAATTGACAATTCCCGACCTCACCATTGTCAGAAATGTCTTGCTCCCTTTGCTGATTTCGCACACTTGTCCTGGACTTGTCCCAAAATACACCAGTATTGGCTGGACATCCACTCCACCCTGGGGATATACTCTCCATGCCGCTCCTTCCCACACCTGAGATAGCACTGTTGGGGTATGTTGAGCACTTCCCAAAGAAGGTTCGTAAATTAGCGGCGCTTGGTTTCCTACAAGCCAAAAGGGAGATAGCACTGCTATGGGGTAGCAGGCGCACCCCTACTCTTCGCTCGTGGTTGAACAGCTTAGCATTCTGCAATGTGAACATGCGAAGAATTCAGCACCTTACTCCCCACCTCCTCCAGACCAATCAACATCTGGGGTCCGTATAGGGACTGTATCTCCCGGCACCAATTAGCCCAAGACTCTCAGTTACAGTCCTGCATCATCCCTTCCGGTGTGGGATAGCACATCGTGGACTCTGGGGTGGAACAACAAGGGAGAGTTGTCCTTACATCTAATTGGTTTTCGGTCTCTGTGCTCGACAGTATCTATTGTTTGCAGTTTTTGTCATGTAATTGATTTTCATTGAGTATAGTATATTTGGAGTGTTTAGTGTTCATGTACCACATTGTTTCTTTCCTTTTTTAGTCTCTCTGTCCTCAAGATTTGTAATCATATTTTATGAATATGTTTTTCAGGTTTTTGGTAAATGTCATTTGATGTTTTCAGATTGTAATTTCATTGTATGTTTTCTTTTTCATTTTTTGTTTTCGTTTTTTTTGTTTGGTAAATGGAAAAATAAAGTTTAAAAAAAAATATATATATATAGCTCTAAATGCCAGTTTTGCATTTTGAGTTATCTTTCCTAAATTTTTCGTAATTACACATATGCAAATGAAGTAAATTTTGCACACTTCTAACGAACGGTCTGCTTTCCTACGTAGGCCACCATCACTGTGAAGGTAGCCAAACTGAGAGAATAATAATTTACAATCTGCACACTGAATAATAATTAGACGTGTCATTCTGTGACCCCCCTCTCATTCCTTATTTTGCAAATAGATATATTAGTACTTAGGTCGGATCACAAAATAAGTATCACACTTAGGAGAAGGTTATTTGAGGAGGGAGAGTTTCCCTGCCTCTGTCTAGTAGTGATTCTGTACTGCTAACAAGAGGGGTTGATTTCCATGCCTGAGAAGCACCATGTCAGTCTGGACATCACCATGCAGCAGTAACGACGGACTCCACTGACTGGATACCAAAAGTTGATGAGCAAACATGGGATACAAGTGACTGGCTTCAGGTAGAATAAAAAAAACACTATGCACATCCAGTGCTGCTTAGAAGTCCTTAAACACAGACGTGAGTAGAATGGATTACATCTGTGAAGTGAGGTACATTTCAGTGCCTTGTCGAGCTAAAACTGGCCCTGAAATAGCATATTATTTTACCTTCGAAACTGAGGCTGCCCAATTACGTAAGTCTACACAAGTAAGTCACAAAACATTGCACGATAAGCATATTTTTTACATGTTTGTAAAGTGACAGGGGCCTGTGGGCTCCCAGAAGTAAAACCAGGCCGCAGGACGGAGGCGTACGTGCCAGTGAACCAGCAAAGAAGCCACATCTCCTTTAGTCCAAAAAGTCAGGTGTGCTCTGCAAAGTGAAAACAGTCCTTCACATCGGCCTTTCTTTCTAGGCTGTAATTCAAGCCAAGCAAGGACAGGTCTGAATTTGTACATTCAGACATTTACTGGCTCCCTGCGCCACAAATGACACCAAATCAATTTTGCTTCCACTAGTGAAGGGCTGCGTTCAACCAACAGAACAAACATACTGTAGACTCCAGAGGGCAGCAGTACAGAAACCACACAGACAGCTGCTCTAGTCCTCATGCTGTCTGATCCCTGTGTTCGTGCATCAGGTAGGTGTCAACGGCACTATACGGTACTGTGGTGAGGGTGCCCCCTGGAGCTAGGGGCCCCCCGCACCGCGGGGGCTGGGGGGGGTGGCTGTGTTACGCCCCTGCTAATACCCATCAAATGTTTCCCATGTTTTATTGCAGAACAATAGTAATTAGTTTTCTTTTTAGAAACATAACTTCATGAATTTGTGAATCCTTAAGAAGATAATGATAAGCACTGCAAAGCCAATATTTTTCACTTTTTGTAAGTCAATGTCTGGGAGAAACTGCACTTGTCCTTCCTATTCTACCATGCTACAACCAGGGGCACCCAAAATTGATCTAACTGTCTCCAGTACTCAGACTCGCACGCAGATATAGAGTACTATTACTATACATGGGTCATGGTACACATACAACATGCACACTGCATGTCAGCCCACGCTCCTGAGTTTCACATAACAGTGGAACTTTACATGAGAGGAGCCAGTAGACCACACTTGTAGAGACACAGATCAAAAGGTCTGGCCAAACAGTAAATCGTAAAAGGCATGCTGCCACTACCGCCTCAGGTCATACATCGAGGACAGGGACATAGTCCACTGTCTCCATGAGAACATGCTTGAAGCATCCCTCCAGGTCGCAGGACAGGGTCTGAATCTTGCATTGTCAGGGACAGGCCTAGATTTCTGTTCTGTGCACATGCTAAATTAGTGTGACACAAGGGCCACATTAAAAGTCAGAATACCAGTTTTACATGCAGTTGGTCGCTCATTCCAGGCGCACCCACTTGTTTATCATGCACAGGACATTCCCATCCCAGCTGCAACCACAGGAATGGTGCAGCAATTGGACACTCCAGAAAGCAATACTCAAGCACAGTGCACATTATTTTTGATGAGTGCTGATATTCAGGCTGTGTACATAATGTTCCATTGCCCCCTGTTCGCACGTGCTTCCCTACACCTTCTTCTAATCCCCTTTAAAATCCTTGGAGTATTGCACCTTTCTTTGAAAGAGATATAGTGGTTACAAACATTTGAAATAAATGTGGGAACAAAGAGAACATTGGAAAGAGTGGGTGACAAAGAGAACATGGGAAAGAGTGGGTAAGGAAGATGTGAGTGGGGGAAACAAAAAACAAACACCATGACCTTCGGCAAGGGGACAATGGATGAGTGGGTGGGGAGTAAGTCGAAGCCATCAAGTGGAGTGTAGGTAAAGTTGTCTGTAGGCAAGACCTAAAAATTGTAAAACTTTTAACTAGTCCTGGGAGAAATGTGCATCAATTCCTTTGTGGAGATTATGCATAATTCCCTAAACTGTGTGCTATGATGCAAAATGCTGATCTAGCAGTTTTCACAATTGTTTACCTAAAAAAGTGCAAAATAACGTGAACTAAACAACAGGTGCAACCTCTGTATCTTTTGCAATCTCGAGTTTATGTACATTTTCCCAGAGTGAAATCTAAATGACACAACGCGGTGTAAACAGAACCGAACTGGGAACCCATAGGTGTCCTGGCAAATTTTGTCAGACCAGCCCCGATACGTTGCGTAGCATGCAAGCACAACAAGCGAACCCGAATACTACAAGGGGGGCTTAGTGGGTTCTCCCCTGAGAAAATTTGGGGAATAAAGTGCATTCTACAACACATTTTTCATTATATATTTAATTTAATTAGCTTTTAAAGCATAGTAAATGATGGGCTTACAGTGCACCAGGTTCCCACAATCTTTATTGGGGCCCTTCAATGGTTCCGTCACTATCACCCTCTAACAGCGCCCTTCATCTTGCCATAGCCCCTCTCTCACATGTATGTACTTTGTTTAATAGCGCCTCTTATACCTGGCTACGGTGTCGGAGCACTTTACATCACACACACGAAGACAATGAATAATACATGTGTAAATCAGTATATAGAAAATATTACAAAAGACAAGGGGCACTACAGGGTGCAGCCATATTTAAGTCGATCATTAGAGGACTCTTGTAAATACTTTAGTATATACCTATATGTGTATTTACTTTGTGGGCTCTGGAGATCAGCCCTAGGACTTATCTACTTCCGCTTAGGGACTTTTTTTCTGTTCAACTGCCTCTATTTAACTGTCTTGATAGAAAATGTCCAGTAGAGGTCAGTAAAATACTAGACTTGCTTTCTGCTGAGGGACTTTCTTTTTTTTATTGTTCTGGCAACTGCCTCTGTTTTACTTTCTGGATGGAAAACAACCAGTAGAGGTCAGGAAAATACCAGAATCACTTTAGCATTCTCTAGATTCCAGTCCATATAAATTGTCTTCCACGAGCACCCTTTAGACAATAATATTTTTTTTAAATCTGGTATTTTCAGTGATATGGCCACCGCAGGACCTGATTTTATATTAAAAACAGAGCTTTGGACTACACAACTTCTCACCTGGCGTTTCATGCAGTTTGGTGCTTACTTTCCCTCCATGTTAAAGAACAGTAGATGTTTCAGCACCCAGGCTAATGAGCTGCATAGCTAAATACATATGATGTCCCAAAGGCGAGACAGATTGCATTGCAAATGCTTGTTTAAGACTGCTGAGGCTTGATAAGCACAAACTCAGGAACACAGGATAACACAGTGGCTGAGGATACATTTACTAATAAGAATTTATTTCTACCCAAACAAACCCTTTTTAACAACATTAGGATGATGAAAGGCTGGAAAAAACTTAACTTTCTAAGCTGTACCATGAAGTTTGCATGCAGCTCTTTGATTGCCGTAACAAAAGGATCTCTGACAAAAGCAGTAACCCACTGAGCTATGAACATAAAATGCACTTATGTGACCTATGGTACACATTCTTTGCAGCAGGATTAATAACCATCTGTCCTACCTTGGAGAATAGAACCCTGCCACCAGCCAAACTTCCATCTCTCTTCAGCAGGAAGATCAATCACAAGGGACATCTTGACACTTTTATTGTTGCTAAAAACTGCTGTATACACAAGGAACGCTGCAGAGGGTGCTTTTAAAACTATACCATATTTCAAAGCACATGGAGGTTACCCTTCCCCCTACCTGCCATCCGGGAAAACACCCGGGGGCAGATTTACAAGCCCCCCGCGCCACCAGTACGTCACTTATTATGATGTACTAGAGGCGCATTTCACTTCTCCATATTTAAAAGGAGAGGAAAAAGCCACGCTGCATGACTTTTCCTCTCCTTGTCAGTATGGCCCCTTCACATGCAGCACTTTGCGTGGAAAGGGCGTTCCATGGGTGCTGCTGTAGGTGTTCCCGCACAACACCTATGGAACGAGACACATTTCCAGATTTACGAGGAATCTTAAATCTGGAAATGCGAGTCATTGCTACGCCTCCCCAGGGGAGGTGCAACGAGGAGAAATGTTCTCATTTCTCCTAGTTTTTTCCTCTTTCAAAGTGTGCTGCATTCTACAGCACGCATTAAAAGCGGTATATTGCTGTAGTTATTGTTTTTGCACAGGAAGGTGCCTCATCCTGCACAAAAACAATCTCCTCCATGAGGCAGGCATCCTTGAACCATGGTGCAAGGGTGCCGGTGCATGGCTGCAGTCTGTGCGCCAGCGCAGGGGGGAGCATAGCAATGCGACATATTATTGTAATTATGTCGCATTCTTGTGCTTCGGAAGTGCCGCAGCATGATGCAGCCAAACGGTTTGCATTGCTGCGCTACGGGACTTCCTTGTAGAACTGCCCCCCAGATGCCCTGTGTGGCCAGTCCTTGGTTGTAAATTTAAGAATTTCGTCTAAAAAGCATAATGAGAAATGCCGGAAATTACGCTAGATTATATATATGTACACGAAATTTCGGCTGTGGCTACTCTTAACTATCAATGGCCATCTCACAGTTATTGCATTACAGGTAACACTGAAATACATTACAATATCGTTTTGTGACATTCCTATGCAAAATGTTAAAGTACCGATTAAAAGACTACAATACAATTACACTTGCAAGGAAAAAAAAGTGTTGGGAGCAAGATTAAAGTTGTTTGTTAGTTATGATGAATGTGTGTTTTTGTTAGAGAAGACCACCTTACAAAGGGTTACATTGTAAAGACCATGGTGGTTAAAAGATTATTAAATGGAATACAAACATTGCAACACTGGGAATAGGCAAACGGGAGGTTGAGAAAAGATATCAGGGGATTTTTTATTACCCTTCTAAATAACTCTTGAAATAGGAGATAAAAAAAAAATTGTGGTTCAAGATAAAATAAAATTTGCAATTCACCCGCGTAGGTCGGACTGCTCACCTACTGGTTCTTATGCAGCACACACTGTTCAATCCTACAGAGCTAAACTCCCATTTAAGAAAGGTTTTACAATACTTTTTATATCAGCATTGGAAGGATGAAAGGCTTGGTGGGTCCAAACGGAATCTCAAGCTAATGGTTACACAGACGCCTAAATAAATCACTCGGCAAGGCTGTTTTATCCGGTATTTTTTTTTGTTTGTGTTTATATACTGACACCCAAATACCTATAAAAAAAATAAAGTGATAGGCTTTGAGGCAGGGAGAGGCTCAGCAGAAGAGTATGGCCTTAATGTCAAGCAGGTCGCTGGGTGAGGGTAGTGGTGGACTGGTGGCAGCCTCTTTGGAATCTATGTTCTCATCTCTGTCATCAGATATAAAAAAGGGATTTGAGGTTTCAGCTGCCAATCAGACAGAAATTAGGAACTTCTGCGAATCCTTAGACAACAAAATCGATGGACTTAATGCCCGAACAGCGGTGTTAGAAGACACAGTGGCGGGACTCTCATTACATCTGGATCAGGCAAAGGTTGACATTGCTAACCCTAGGAAAGAAGACCTTGCCCTGTCTGAAAGAATAGAGAGTTTGGAGAACAATGCTCGGCACAGAAACCTCCGAATCCTTAATGTTCCTGAGGGGAGTGAGGGTACCGACATAAAGCAGTACGTCATCACGCTTTTAAGAGGTTCTTTAGGGCTTGAGCAGTCAGTTGAAGATCTAGGTACTGACATTCAAAGAATACATAGGGACCCCTTTAGGAAGAATCTGCAAAGATCTAAACCTAGAAAAATTCTAGTTAACTTTCATACTTACTCTCTTAAAGAGGTTATTCTTTAATCAAGCCCTGAAACAGAAATCCTTGAGTGGAAAGGGATTTACCTTCCAGATAAGATCAGACTTAGCCAGGGTAACCTTGGATAAACAGTGGGAGTTGGGGAGGAGGCTAGACGCCTTTAGGAAGTTAGGGGCAGTCGCACAACTCACGTTTCCAGCTGCATTAAAAATCGTGCATAATAATAAAATGCACAACATCAGATCTGTACAGGCTGCAGATAAATTATTGCTCGTTTTGGGGAATGAGAAAGGTCCATCAGGTTAGCTCAGAGCCAGCTCTGACCCTCTACTAGAGTCTCCTTATCTATCCATTTAATTTAATTCTAGAAATTCTGGATAGAGGAAAGAAGCACAAAAGAAAAAAAAAGAATCTATTCTTAAGTTTTAAAAATTAAAAAGGGAAGACAAGCATTGGAAATGCAATAGGTCTCGCAGTAGGAAAGTTTGAGCTATAGGTGTTAATTATTTTTTTGTTTTTTATTTATGTGTTGTTTTTTCTAAATAGCTAAATTAATAGCTTTCTTCTTTACAAAGCCAATAGTTATAATTTTTCTAAATGTGACACCTCTAGCATTTGTAAAGCAACATGTTTTGTATTAACGGGACTTATATGTGACTTATATGTATTGATATAAAAAAAATCAATGGCTTTAAAAAACAATAATTAATACGTAAATAAAATGGATTTTATTTTATATTGCCAATAGCTTAAAGTGTATTAAATATATTTAGTGAAGATGCTGTGGTTGCGCTGAGTGAGGGTGAGGGGTTGAGGGTGAGGGTGGGTGAGGGTGAGTGAGGGGTTGAGGGTGAGTGAGGGTGAGTGAGGGTGAGTGAGGGTGAGTGAGGGTGAGGGGTTGAGGGTGAGGGGGTGAGGGTGAGGGGGTGAGGGGTTGAGGGTGAGTGAGGGTGAGGGTGAGGGGTTGAGGGTGAGTGAGGGTGAGGGGTTGAGGGTGAGTGAGGGTGAGGGGTTGAGGGTGAGTGAGGGTGAGTGAGGGTGAGGGGTTGAGGGTGAGTGAGGGTTAGTGAGGGTGAGGTGTTGAGGGTGAGTGAGGGTGAGGGTGAGGCGTTGAGGGTGAGTGAGGGTGAGTGAGAGTGAGTGAGGGTGAGTGAGAGTGAGGGTGAGTGAGGGTGAGGGGTTGAGGGTGAGTGAGGGTGAGGGGTTGAGGGTGGGTGAGGATGAGTGAGGGTGAGGGTGGGTGAGGGTGAGCGGTTGAGGGTGAGTGAGGGTGAGGGGTTGAGGGTGAGTGAGGGTGAGGGTGGGTGAGGGTGAGTGAGGGTGATGGGTTGAGGGTGAGTGAGGGTGAGGGGGTGAGTGAGGGTGAGGGGTTGAGGGTGGGTGAGGGTGAGTGAGGGTGAGGGGTTGAGGGTGGGTGAGGGTGAGTGAGGATGAGTGAGGGTGAGGATGAGTGAGGGTGAGGGTGAGTGAGGGTGAGTGGTTGAGGTTGAGGGGTTGAGGGTGAGTGAGGGTGAGGGGTTGAGGGTGAGTGAGGGTGAGGGTGAGTGAGGGTGAGGGGTTGAGGTTGAGGGTGAGGGGTTGAGGGTGAGGGTGGGTGAGGGGTTGAGGGTGAGTGAGGGTGAGGGTGAGTGAGGGTGAGGGGTTGAGGTTGTCGTATTACAAGCTGTGCTGTCATCTATGTGTGTACTCTGGAAAGGGAATTGCTGCACACTGTGTTTTTTTTTATTGTCTCAATCAGCGTTTGCTTTGAGCAACGCATCAACTGGGTGGTTGTCAGTGCCCATAATGTTTCTTGGGCGTGTTTTTACATGCCGCCTACATGCGGTGTGCGACAACTTAAGGGACACACGCAATGCTTTTGACTACTTGGTCTTCTTATCGGGTGGCCAGAGGGGGCCTTCAGAGGTGAGACAAATATTGTTATTTATTTCTTAATTATTGCAGATGACTTGACTGGGGGCGGTTTAGCCGCTGCGGCTTGACGTCTGAGTCACGAGCCACTCTGAGCGCGCACAGACTGACCTGCTCCATGGGGTCACATGAAGGTGCTGCAGGGACTTCTTTGTCGTCTCAGTTGCAAGGCAGCACTGCGAGCCACCAATGGACTTGTTTCAGCATGCTCCCACCTTCAGCCACCCAACGCTGTTGTGACTGCGTGCCCACATTTTGGTGTTGGAGGCAGCACAGAAGCACAAGAGCTGCGGAGTGACCCGTATTGTCTTTAGCCTGTGTCCGATCAAGTTCGGCCAACCGCAAGCTGTGGGAGTAAAGAAGTACGGAAGTTTAAAGCCGACCGGGCATGTCGCAGGATCCTGGTGTACTTCTGCTCCGCACTTCGTTCTGGAGAAAAGGAACGATTTGGTAATGTACCAGTGTCTAGTGGCCACCTTTTTCAAATGTCTGACAGTGGATTTGCAATTAGACAGCTCAGAAACACACATTTGAGGCGATTTCATTCAAGCTCCCTGCTACGTAATGTTGACATTTTTCCAGTACATTGCTCAAGGGGTCACTACACGTGGGAGAAGAATTAAAAGACCAAAGAAAAACATTATAGGAAAGATGGGCCATTGTGGTATGACACAGGTGAGAGGTCGCTCACTGGTGAAGCGTTTTGTTGTTTTCAGTCATTCTTTTGTTTTCTTGCAAGTGAAAAAAAAAAACGAAAGAGAAAGCAGGGTAACCTGACCCAGGAGGGGGGAGGAGGGAGGAGAAATGCGTCTCGGCCGGAGCAGGGGGCGGAGCAGGGAGAGCGGGCTTTGGAATGTAATTCACACGGCCGGCCGGTCGTGAAACTGAAAGCATGGCCGGCCGGCCGTGAAAGCCTTTGATGCGGCAGGGGAAATGCGAGACGGCGGGAAGGGGAGGGGGCGGAGCGGGTAAACCAAGACGGACGTGCACGCGCTTTTAAGCTCAATGCGCATGCGCATTGAGCTTAAAAGTCACGGGCACTGCAAGGAATAGCCACGATTCCTTGCAAGTTGGGGAAAGAGTGGATAAGTCCCAATACTCTCGCTTGCTCGATGCGCATGCGCATCGACAGGCGAGACCTAAAAAAAACGAATATAGCTATATCTAGTTTGAATTATCATTTTGTGGTAACTTATTAATCCTTTGGCATCATGGACTTTTAGCAATTAGTAGACGCTCCAGGAGTCCGGAGGGGCACTATCTTCTGGACTTGTTCAGGATAGATAGGGCAAGGATTTCCCATGGTGGGAGGGTGGGTAGATTAGGGCACGGGGTTAGTGGGAGGGTGTTGCAAGGGAAATAATGTAAAAATGTCCTCATTTTCTGCTTGGTAGTGTTTTTCTCTTTTGTTATTAGAGAGATGCTTGGTGGAATTAATATATTATCGCAGTATCGGATCGGTTTCGGTGGGCTTTGGATGGCAATCGGAAAGATGATGGGGGGAGGCAACTTCTTTTATGAATACTCTACGGATTCTCTCCTGGAATATCAATGGCCTTCGCACCAGACCCACAAGTGACAAGATTTTGCAATATCTTCGTGATTCTGATGCGCAGGTCATGGTTCTCCAGGTGACGCAACTGACAGAACCAGAGATGCTTTCCTTGGCTAAAAAAAAAACAAATAGATGGATTGATTTATGTATTTCAACAACGCAAACCATGAATAATAGGGGAGTCGCAATCCTTTTTAAGAAATCTGTAAAAGCCCGTCTTATATCTAAGTTAGCAGACCCAGGTGGCAGATGGGTCATTGCAACAGTAAACATTGCAGGGGCACACATTACAATAGTAGGATATTATGGTCCGAACCAGGATGACCCCTTGGCCTTGAAGTCCATCTTTTTGCATCTATTATCCTTTCCAGAACCCACCATCTTGGCCTGGGATTTCAATATAGCTTTGGATCCCCTTCTCGATAAATCACCTAACAGCCGGGCCTCAATTCCTTCTAAAACTAGGGCTTTTTTATTGGATAATATGAAACAGTATGGCTATTTAGATATTAGGTCTGGACAACAATTGGGCGTATCATTTCGTAACTACAAATATCACCATCAATCAAGAATTGATTTTATTCTGATTAGCCAGAAACTGGAAAACGTAGTTAAAAATATTTTATACCTCCCCTCACATCTATCAGATCATTCAGCTGTCTATATGGTAATGGAAGGTTTTCCCAAAGTTTCAACTAGAATTTGGTCGTATGACCGTTCACTTCTTTCACTTCCAGAGGGGATTTCATTTTTAGTAATGGAAGTTGAGTGCTTCATGAATACGAACATCGGCTCAGCTTCGCTAGGAAGTGTTTGGGACTCCTTTAAGGCCTTTTTAAGGGGCCAAATAACTAACAGGGTCACTTATCGGAGGAAGCTATATAGAGAGGAGGTATATTCTAGTGAGGCTGAAATTGTCAAGATACAAGAGGCATGCGCGATGTCCTCTGTGAACCACAGTAAAACCAGTACGCGACATGGAAACAAACATCAGCCCAGGTTTGCATCATTGCCTTTAATACAAGAATTGCCAAATGTAAACAAAAAAAACATGGATGCGGGCTCAAGCGCCAGCCCGGCAGCAGGGGAGGGGGCATGCGCGATGTCCTCCGTGAACGACAGTAAAACCAGTACGCGACTCTCTGGAGCGTGCGACCAAATGGTGCCACCAGATGGTGCCGCACACTCCCGCGTGCAAATCTCCAGATGTGCACGCGTTGGCATTGCAAGCATGCCAAAAAAGGCGTGCACGTCTTTGATGAAAAAAGCTGTGCCGATGCATTAGGTCTCTACTATGCAGCACGCATGCGCGCTGCGTAGGTGAAACCTAAAAAGGATCCAGTTTCTCCAGCACAGCCAGAAAAATCCACAGCTGTTGCCGTAGCCCTTTGAGCTATACATCCTTGCGTTCACAGCTGGTTGTCAGCGCTGGGTGAGACAAAGCCCTGGTATTTTAGCCCAATGCTGGACCTAACGTGCGAGCACAGCCCCAAACTAGGGGGCGTTGAATAGTCTGACATGAGGAAATGTACAGCAGTCGCAGGCAACTGCTCCCCAATCCTGCTCCTTTTGAGTCCAACGCCCTATTCTTTTCATTTCCGCCTGTGCCTCTTTTGGTCAAAAGGCTGCCACGCAGAAAATTTTCCCTCCCCTCCTTCTTTAAAACCACACAGATATTTATATAAAGTATACTGTCAGTCTTGACAGGTTCCTTCCATAATATTTGTAAGCCTGGCAGAAACACAGGTGTTTTGCAAGGCTTTTTCAGAAGCGTGTGCTCATTTCTCTAAAAGCAAAGAGCCTAATTTATAAAGATATTTTTACTTGTATACGCAAGTTTATAGTAAAAAATGCCTTCATTTATAAATGCCAGAAAATCACAAAATGAATCCTGGCCGTGTAAAAGCAATTACTGCTTAAGATTTCTCAGTAGTAAATCCCACAGCAGGGGTGTGGCAGTGGGCAATGTAAGGTGTTGTTAGCCTTGTAAACTTGTGGACAACCGTAGACTGGTGCGTTTGTGGGCATGGCCAAACAACGATTCAATTGGTGAGAAAGTAACACTCTTTACAAACTGGGAACAGACACGGATCACTGTCAGTATTAGTGGGGGTATATGGAAAAGGCTTTCTCAATGGAGGAAAATAGGGGGATATGTACAAGGAAGTGGGGGAGCGTGTCGTTAGCCTCCTTGGCTTAATAATATGCTCCGCCACTTCTGAAACACAAAGCTGCACCATATTTACAAGAATGTTGTGCATCCTTGCGTTTCCCCCGGCCATGGTGCTAAGTTTAGCAATTTAGCGACAACGCAAGCCCTCTTGCCAGAGTGCAAGTGTGTCGGCCTACAGAGGAGGTGTCCCTTCCTGCACATAAACAATCCTAAAATGCCATTCTGTCACTTTCATGTGTGATGCTTCATGCAGAACACATGAAAGTCACATAATTGCATTTTTTATAGGTTTGTTTATGTATAGCAAGGGACACCTTCCTGTACATAAACAAAACATGGCATTTTGGTTTTTCTATGTCTGCTGTACAAGGCAGCACACATGGAAAAAGCAAAAACTATGAGAAATAATGCATTTCTCCTCGTTTTGCCAACATAAGACCAGGGTTTTCCTGGTCTGAATTTTGGCACTGCCTCCTATATACGTCATCCTTATACAGAGGGGACAGTTTCAAATACAATGTGTGTTGCTGTGGAATGCCCACCACAACACCCACTGCACGTCCCTTTCACGCTAAGCATAGCGTGAAAGTGGGCCTTATGTACAAGGCAGTGTTAAGCCACAACAATGTCGGTAAAAGTAAAATTGTGGTGGTGATAGGGGCTTTTACATATGCCCCATAGTGTTCCTGCAGAGAAAATACTATAAAAAACATTTGTGCATTTGCATTACAGCCTCCATTTCCCCTGTGCACGATTCTATGTTATGTAGGATTACTCACAGCTGAAATATGAGCTGCTGTCACATGACATTCCCAGTGGTGCACCTGGAAAACTATTACCAATGCTTCTTTTTAGGCTTGCTTCTTGGAGTGTTTGTGAACAGGGAAACACACAAAAATATGCTGTAGTGGAGAACTGAAAAAGGACTCAAATCATGTAGTAATGTAAACTGTGGAGCTGCTGCACTGAGCCCTCTGCAGCCGAGGAATCCCAGGAGGCCAAACACGGGCAGTGTTTCAGTATCATTTATTCAAACTAAATAAAATGTGCATCTTAAAAGGAAGCCTCTGATTTCACCTCGGGTGATGAATGCGTCCGTGATTTATGCTGGTTTGGGGAGTTTCATTGCCAATCCACGGGGATGAAGATGAGATTAATAACAAACGTCTACAAATGTTAAAATAATAGCACACATTCATATTCCATCCAGAAATGTCGGTCCTGACACCATCTCGTGCTGGTTTTCTTGTAGCAATATTTTTGTTTTAAACACAAATAAGTCACAATTATTGGTTTGTTTACAGTTCAGTACAGTTACATTCTTCGTACCTTTAATAGGAATCATTAGTAAATCAGTCATTCCTTCCCATAGTATTTCCAATATTTTCCCTCATCTCCATCTCCTTGGTAGGTGAGATACACAGTTCACCCCGGTACACATTCCACTTACTCCACTTTTTATCCCATTTTTTAGGACAACCTATGGATTTGAACACTTCTTTTTCTGCTATCATACATTTGTCTAATTCCTTAGTCCAACCCTTCGGCGATGGCTTTTCTTCCACCCCCCACTTCACTGCATTTACGCATTTCACTAGTGTGTATCCCAAAGCCTCTCGTATATTAAGGAGTCCCAGTTGGGGTGTTAAGATAATCTCTTTTCCTAGTGCTCTCTGCATGTGTGTTGTAGCCTTCTCCCATATAGGTTGCACGTGGAGGAACTCCCATATTGTGTGGTAGAATGTGTCTTCGCAATTGCATTGGTGGAAACACTGCGCATCTTGTCTCTTCCCTATCTTCACAACGTAACCCCTGTAAAGTAGGTTCTATGTAGGATTTTCAATTGGATAAGGCGAAGCCTGAGGGGAATGGCTGCTTCGCTCTGGGACATCAGTGATGTTTGCCAATCATCATGTTCAAGTTGCCCCACATCAGCCTGCGTTCTCTCTCGAATAGTATGTAACAGATCTGGCAGGTTATTACATAGTTTCTTATATGTTAAAGATACAGCTGTCTCTAGTATAGGTTCCGAGAGCAATGGGTCCTCCAGAGGGTATACTCTCCCTGAGCTAGTTCATATTGATCACTTAATTCCGCAAACGTTAGTATCTTGCCCTTTTTCACTAGGTGGCCTATTGTGGATATTCCTATAGTCTCTCAAAGCAGGGCTGGTTACAGAGTAATCCGAGTTTTTGTGTGGACCATAGTGGGGTGGCTTGTGTCAGTACATCTGACCAGCCGAGACGTCCGGTAGGCTAGCGCCAAATCTCCACTGTATGGGCTCATGGCCCCAGGTATTGACCTTTCCAGGCTTTAGAGTAGAGGGCTCCCAGGTAACCCTCACTGCCCTTCGACTTCGGTCCCAGGCTTACACTCTTCCCGGCAGCTCCACTGCTGTGTGTTGCCTGCCAGCCCCTATGTGCAGGGTTCGACTCCACCTGGTTCTTGTCTTAGTTACACTGCTTTTTTTATCTGTTGAGTTAATCTTCACTGTTTTACCGATTACTCTGCCTCACTGTGTTTTATTTTTCTCCCACTGTACCTGCCTCACTGTGTTCATTTTTACCGCATTACTCGTCTGCTGTGTTAATTAATTCACTTGTCACTATTTTACCCGTGATTCTCTTACATTGTACCGCCTCAGTTTGCCCTCTCCCCCCTCTGCTCACCCGCCGTTTTTCCGACGTTCCCGCTGCCGCATCCACTCGTAACCCCTCTCCTGACCACCCCATTCCCGCCTCCCAGCTACTTGTCCCTCCCCTACAAAATGGCGGCCGCAGCGCTGACGTGCCATAGGCGCGCTAAATGCAAGCCCGTCTGCACCCATCCGCGATCTGATCGTAGCCAGCGACAGGACCCCTGGTTTGCAGAGGCGTCACCACTACAACCCTACCATCCTCCATGCACTCAACTACGGAAGGCACGCCGACTGCGCGATAGCTTCACCTAACAACATACAAGAGCAGTTCTTGTGCAGACCCTGCCGCAAATCCTTCACCATCGACAGAGCCCCTGCGAATGCCGTATAAACGCCTGATGCACACACCACCAAAACCCTAACCTGCATCTGGGACCTACTCAACACCCTCTCGACCGGCGTCGCCTTCTTTCCGGAAACCTGGACCAACGACTCCTCCGGTCCTGACCTCGCCACCACCATCCCTGACGGCTACAAGCTCCAGAGGAAGGACCACCCTTACCGCCCAGGAGGAGGACTTGCCATCGCACACAAGACCCCTTCCGCCTCTCCACATCCAGCACGAGTGACCTCCATTCCAACACTGAACAACTCCACTTCCAGATCCAGACGAGCCCCAGGACCACACTACGCGGCACCCTCGTCTACACACCTCCAGGTCCTCGCACCCACCACGGGAATACCATCGCCAAGCTCGATGCACCCGACGCTTTCACCTCCACGGACAACATCCTACTCGGTGACCTAAACTTCCACCTCGACATCGCCAACGACCCCGATTCCACTGATCTCCTCGACAACCTTGACAACCTAGGATTGAAGCAGCTCGTCAACCTACCCACCCACAGAGCGGGCTACACCCTCGACTCCATCTTTGCAGGAGGAACTAATATCCACTTCCGCCACACCACCCAGCCCCTCTGGACTGACCACCACTGCGTCCACTTCACCTTCAATACCACCACTGCACCCAACCCCGCCCCACGCCTGCCACATAGGAACTGGAGTAAAGTCACAGAGGAACTCCTAAACACCACCATCCTTCAAGACCCCCCCAGCGCCACAACTGACACCAATTCCGGTGCCAAGGAACTCCACCGCTGGATCGTCTGCTGCGCCGACAAGCTCGTACCCCTCGGCCACACCGACAAACAACGCCCGCCGAAAGGCGCCTGGTTCAACACAGAACTTTATGAAGACAGGCGCTCCTGAAGAGGCCTAGAGAAAACCTAGCGAAACCTGAAAACTACGTAAGCATGGAACGAACGCAAGAGTGCCCTGAAGGAACACCACCAGCGTACAAGAGACAGCAAACGGATCCTCATAAGAGACAAAGTCCAGACCAACGCGACCAACACCAAGGAATTGTTCAGCATCATCCAGCTGCTCGCAAAACCCACCTGCAAAGCCACGGATGTCACACCTTCCCAGGTACTCTGCGATAAGCTCAGCTCCTACTTCCACCTGAAGATAAAAGCCCTCTACGACAACTTCAACGAACCAACAGCGAACACCACGCCCCTACCGACCACCACCTTTAAGCCGACCATCACGTCCTGGGAACCCGTGACCGTTGAATGCATCACAGCCACTGTGAAGAGAACCCACTCCGTAGCCCCTACGGACCCCTACCCACCACAAATTTTCTACAGGGCCGCCATCGCACCCGAACTGGGACACACCATCAACGCCTCCCTCAGATCCGGCATCTGCCCAGATGACTGGAAACGGGCGAAAGTAAAACCCCTCCTCAAAAAACCATCAGCTGACACTACGGACCTGAAAAACTACTGGCTCATCTCTCTTCTCCCCTTTGCAGCCAAAGTCACCGAAAGACTCGTAAACACCCAGCTGACCACCTTCATAGAAGAGAACTCCATCCTGGATTCCTCCCAGTCAGGATTCCGCAGCAACCACAGCACCGAGACCGCTCTCCTCGCCGCCACCAACGACATCCGCATGCTACTCGACCAGGGTCACGCAGTGGCCCTCATCCTTCTAGACCTCTCCACAGCCTTCAACACCATTTCACATCGCACTCTAGCATCCAGACTACACGAAGCAGGAATTCAAGGATCCGCACTCAGCTGGAGCCAATCCTTCCTCTCCGGCAGAACCCAGAGAATCAGACTCCCCCCTTCCTCTCCGAACCAACGGAAATCAACTGCAGAATACCCCAGGGATCTTCATTCAGCCCCACGCTTTTCAACATCTTCATGGCCCCCCTCGCCGCCATCGTGAGACAGCATGGGCTCAGCATCCTATGCCGACGACACACAGCTCATCCTCTCGCAGAATCCCGAAGACACCAGACTCTGTTTCCAGAAAGGCTTGAAGAACGTGGCAGCCTGGATGAAGGACAACTGCCTGAAGCTAAACTCAGAGAAGAGCGAGGTCCTCAACCTCGGTCCCTGCACCTCGGCCTGGGACAACACCTGGTGGCCCTCGGAAGCCCACCCACCCCTACAGACCACGCTAAGAACCTCTGCATCATCCTCGACTCCTCCTACTCCATGGATAGCCAGATCAACGCATTCACATCCTGCGTAAGACTTCCAAGTGGATCTCCCCCAACTGCAGAAGGATTGTCACCCACGCACTCATCACCAGCAGACTAGACTACGGAAACGCCCTCTATGGAGGAGTCAACAAAACCCTCCTGCATAGACTCCAGACCATCCAGACCACTGCAGCCAGACTTGTCTTTGGGACACCGTGCCAAGAGCACATGTCCCAACCCCTACGAGGCCTCCACTGGCTCCCTGTCGAGAACAAGGTAACTTTCAAACTCCTCAACCAAGCCTGCGAATCCCTACACAACATCGGACCCAAATACCTCAACGCAAGATTATCCTTCCACGTACCCAAGCGGAACCTCCGTTCCGCCGACCTTGCCCTGGCAGAGGCCCACGCATCCGCAGATACAGAACCGGCGAGAGAGCTTTCTCCTACATCACAGCCAAGACGTGGCACAAGCTCCCTGTGAACATCAGACGCTCCCCAACCCTGCACACACTCAGGAAAGACCTCAAGACATAGCTCTTCGACTGATTATGGAGCCAAGCGCGCCTTGAGACCCTCATGGGTGGGTAGTGCTCTATACAAGCCCCCTGATTGATTGATTAATTGATCCAGCAGATATGCCGGGTCCATCGGGGAGTGATAGATGCAGTGATTGACCACTATCAACTGTGACACCCAGGAGTATAGATGCACATCTGGGAGAGCAATACCTCCATCGTACCAACCCTTAGTTTATTTATGTAATGCTATACGGGGTGCCCTGCCCTCCCACAGTAGCATTTTTACCTCACTCTCAATCTTTATGAAGTAGGACTCAGGGACCTTATGTGGGCAGTTTTGAAGGATGTATAGGAAATGGAGGAGAGCAAGCATCTTAAAAAGGGCAGCTCGATCCAACAAGGAGAAGGGCAGTGACCTCCAGTGCCCGACGTCATTCCGCAGTCTCTCCAGAGGGACGGCCAGGTTTCTGTTGTGGAAGATTGGAGGATCAGGAGTTATATAAATATCAAGGTCTAAGAATCCTCAGTGGCTGTCTCCACCTCACATCCTAGGGGGAGTTTAGGAATCAGCCCATAAATCGCAAAGATCACCGATTTGTTAATCGAATAACCGGAATATCTACCGAACTTTGTAAAGATATTTAAGATTCTGTGCACTGATTTAAAGGGGGACCACAGATACAGCAGGATATCATCAGCGTAAAGGAATATCCTATCTTCATGTCCTTCTGCCCACTTCAACCCTGTAATCAGTGTATCAGCCCTCACCCATGAGGCCAGTGGTTCTAGTACTAACGAGAAAATCAGAGGGTAAGGGGGCAACACTGTCTTTTGCCCCTTCTGAGTGAGAATATCCTGGAAAGGCAATTGTTGACCCTGACCTGGCCTTTTAGGTCCATGTAGAGCAGCTGAATCCAATTTATAAATGTTGGGCCAAAACCTAGACGCCGAAGCACTTCAAAAAGATATGGCAATTCTATGGAATTGAACGCCATTTTGGCGTCCAGGGACAATATCACTGAGTCTTCCTCTATTGGTTGTTTGTGGCCCAGAACATTCTGAAGACGACCGATATTTAAAGCAGTGTTCCGGCCCCACACAAAGCCAGACTAGTCCACAAGCACCGGTGAGGGGATCCTTGCGATCAGGCGAGAAGTCGGAGTTTGGAGAGGATTTTCGCTTCCACGTTAATTAACAAGATCAGCCTGTAGGATCCATAGTTATCAGCGGGCTTCCAGGTCTTACGAATAACACAATAGAGGCCAACCGTTGGTCCTCCAGTAAAACTCCTTTTTCATAACTTTCATTATACATTTCTCATAAGTGGGGCGCGACATGCGAGGCCGTTGTTTTTAGGAATACAATTGGGATCCCGTTGGGCCCCATCCCCTTCCCTGATTGTACACTGTTTATTGCTAGAGAGATTTCATCGTCTGAAAGATCCTCCTCTAGTATATTCCTATCTTCAGTGGTTAGGGTAGGCAAACGGATATCTGCTAGTAATTGTCAGGAGTCTTCTGCCCTAGCAGTGGTTGAGGAGGTGTATACCCTCTAAAGGTGATCTGCAAATGCATCAGCGATGGCTTGCGGGTCTGAGAGTTGTTGCGTATTACTAAGTGTTATTCTGGGTACCCAGCGCTCTTCCTGTTCCCTCTTTTCCAACCACGCCAGCATCTTGCCAGCTCTATCTCTCAGGTATCTGGGGGGCTGTAATTTCACTGTGATTGTGCATGCTCTGTTTCGAGCTGGTGTAGGTTGCTCTCTAATTGTACCAATTGTGCCTGCTGTTTTTTTATCATAACCCACTTTGAGCGCCAATGCCTGGCCTTTCAGGACCGTTTTAAAGGCCTCCCATATTATTTGAGCCGATTCCACTGAGCCCACGTTTTCAATGAAATAGTGGTTCGACTGGGTTATTAGCCTCTCCTTTAATGACTATGGTATTACTCTGCCGCTGGTTATAGTATGTAAGTTCTACCCACACCGGAGAATGGTTCAAGATGCCTCGAGGTAGACAACTTGGGTTCCAAAAATTGCCACTATCTGCCACATGTGTCAAGAAGTAACCTATGCGAGATAGGCTTTTGTGGGCAGTCGAGTAATAAGTGAAGTGGGTTTGATCTGGGTGAAGGTATCGTCAAATGTCAGTAAGTCACTTAGCCTTCGTGAATTCCACTCAGAACAAGGGTTACAAACGGGAGATCTACCATTAGTTTCCAAAGGTCTATGAGCGCCACCTTACCTAATGCTGGCGGAAGGTAGGTACGCTGATATTACATTAAGCGCCTTCCCCTCCCAGCTTACCTCCAGTACAGAAAATCTACCCTAGCGGTCTGCCCATGTGCGTATTGGGGTAAATGCTAGACCAGTTCCCCTAGATCCCGAGGTGTAACCCGCATGGACCAGGAGTTTATAGCCCCCCCCGCGTCAGGGCTTTACAGTTATTCCCCATCAGGTGTGTTTCCTGTAACTGGACCAGATCATGGCATGTTTTTTTAGATATTATAATACCCGGTTTTATTTTATCCCCCATTCCACGAACATTCCTGGTCACGATGGAACGTGATGTGTCTTTGAGTTTCTTGAAGCAATTTGGCGTTTTTCTATATGCATCCATATTGTAGGTGCAACAAGGATATACTATCCCAGTTTTTTAATACACTCAGTTCGCAAACTCAATTTTGAAGTTGCCCTTAGAAACAGTGTGACACTACTACATATATGTAAATTGATACTTGTATAGCGCACTACTAACCCGCAAGGGTCTCAGTATAGAGTACTACACACCCGCAAGGGTCTCAAGGCGCTTGTACGAGGCGCTTGTACGAATACAGCTGTGGAACCCATCCTGGCTTTCCCTGTGGGCACCCCCAAGGTGGAGGCCAGGCATCCTTAGCGTTGTTGGGCCGTTGTGGAGATTGTGGAGATTAAGCAAGCTATTGCCCAGAGTTGCAAAGTGGGAACCCATGATTGGAATAGGCACCGAGGCGAGAATTATCAGGTCCGTGGAATTTTGAGCCCGTCTACGCCCGTCCGCGCCTGGACCGCGCCCAGCGCCAGACCCCCTGGTCCTCGCGAAACACTCTCCACCCGCATAACGTACGACACCGCTTCCCTCCTGGCCCTCAACCCGGACGCATACCACAATGCTGCATAGCTACCCCAGGATACACCCATGGACCATTCGCCTGCCACTCCTGCAGGTTCACCTGCATCAGAACCCACACCAAATCCACCTCCCCCAAACACAGCTCCGACACTAACCACCTGAAGTGCATCCTGCTGAACACCCGCTCGGTGCACAGACACGCCACTGAACTCTGGGATCTACTCGACACTACATCACCGTACGTCGCCTTCCTTACTGAAACATGGATGAACGCCTCATCAGCACCTGACATCGCCATAGCCATCCTGGACAATTATAAGATCATCCGAAAAGACCGCACCGTCCAAACAGGAGGAGGCATCGCCATCGTCCATAAGAACACCATCCGAATCACTACCAGCTCCGACGACAACCTCGCGCCGCCGAACACCTTCACTTCCAGATCCACACCGACCCCAGGACCACACTTAGAGGCACCCTCATCTACAGACCACCAGGAACCCACACACAATTCAATGAAGACATCACTGACTTCATCAGCCCACATGCCCTCACCTCCGAGAACTACATCCTACTAGGAGACCTCAACTTCCACCTGGAAAAGAAAAATGACAGCAACACCACCACCCTTCTGGACAACCTGGCCAGTCTCGGACTCAAGCAGCTTGTTGACACCCCCACCCACTTAGCCGGACACACGCTCGACCCTATCTTCACCTCCAGCAAACACATCTCCTTCGATCACACCACAGCTCTCCATTGAACGGACCGCAGCTGCGCCCACTTCAGCTACAAAAAGACCGCGACTCACAACCCCCCACAACCTATTCCTCGAAGAAACTGGAATAACATCACCACCGACCAACTCACCACATCGCTTAACCAAAACCCTCCTGCCATCTCATCGGACCCTAACCAAGCCGCCACCAAACTCACACAATGGATCACCCACTGCGCTGACGAATTAGCACCCTTGAAAATCCACCAGATCAAACAAGGTAGCAAAAAGGCCCCCTGGTTCAACGATGACCTGAGGAAATCCAAAAAGTTATGTCGCACCCTCGAGAAAACCTGGAGAAAAAACCCAACCACTGACAACCTGACCACCTTCAAGGACGCCACCCGCAAACACCACCAATTAATCCGATCCACCAAGAAATCAGCATTCAAGGATCGACTCGACAACAACGCCCACAACAGCAAGGATCTATTCAACATCGTCAAAGAATTTACCAACCCCACCGCCGGCACCAACGACATTACTCCCTCCCAAGACCTCTGCGACTCTTTAACCTCTTTCTTCCACAACAAAATCCCGACATACATAACAGCTTGGAAAACCAGTCCGAAGAACAGTCCACTCCTCCCACATCCGAACCAAAACAGCACTCCCACAACCTTTGCGCCTGGAACCCAATTACTACTGAAGACACCATCCGCCTGATGAACTCCATCCACTCAGGTTCTCCAACCGACCCATGTCCCCACCACATCTTCAACAAAGCAGACTCCACCATCGCACCCCATCTCCGCAATGTCATCAACTGTTCCTTCAACTCCGCTACCTTCCCGGAAAGCTGGAAACCTGCCGAACTCGGCACCCTTCTGAAGAAACCCACAGCAGACCCCTCTGAACTCAAGAACTACCGCCCCATCTCACTCCTCCCATTCCCTGCCAAAGTCATTGAGAAAGCCGTCAATAATCAGCTCGCCGCCTTCCTCGAATCCAACAACTCCCTTGACCCCTCACAGTCCGGCTTCCGAGCTAAACACAGCACCGAAACCGCCCTCATCGCAGCTACAGACGACATCCGAACGCTACTGGACCACGGAGAAACAGTTGCCCTCATCCTACTTGACCTCTCCGCCGCCTTCGACACAGTCTGTCACAGCACCCTCATACAACGCCTCAGCAACGTCGGAATACAAGGAAAAGCTCTGGACTGGATCATCTCGTTCCTCGCCGGAAGAATCCAGAGAGTCCGCCTCCCCCCATTCAAATCAGAGGCCACCGAAGTCATCTGCGGCGTACCACAAGGATCATCTCTCAGTCCCACCCTCTTCAATGTATACATGAGTCCCCTCGCATCCATCGCGCTACAACACCACCTCAACATCATCTCATACGCAGACGACACCCAGCTGATCCTCTCCCTCACCAAAGACCCAAACACCGCCAAAACCAATCTACACGAAGGAATGAAAGAAGTAGCCGAATGGATGAAGAACAGCCGATTAAAACTAAACTCTGACAAAACGGAAGTCCTCATTTTAGGATCATCCCCCTCTGCCTGGGACGACTCATAGTGGCCCTGGGTACAGCACCCATACCTACAGATCACGCACGTAACCTGGGCTTCATCCTAGACTCCTCCCTCTCGATGACCAGACAAGTCAATGCCGTCTCATCTTCATGCTTCAACATCCTATGCATGCTCAAAAGAATCTTCCGTTGGATCCCCACCGAAACAAGAAAGACAGTTACCCACGCACTGGTCACCAGCCGACTGGATTATGGAAATACCCTTTACGCCGGAACCACAGCCAAATTACAGAAAAAACTCCAACGCATCCAAAACGCCTCAGCCAGACTCATACTGGACATCCCCCGTCAAGCTCACATTTCCAATCACCTGGAGGAACTCCACTGGCTCCCCGTCAACAAGAGAATAACGTTCCGTCTCCTCACCCACGCACACAAGGCTCTCTTCGACCTAGGACCTGAATGCCTCAACACATGACTGTCCTTCTACAAACCCACCCGCCAACTACGATCATCCAATCAAGCCCTTGCTGCAATTCCGCGCATCCACAGATCCACCATGGGAGGAAGATCCTTCTCCTACTTAGCGGTCAAAACCTGGAATTCTCTCCCCACTCACCTCCGCCTTACTCAGAACCACCCCTCCTTCACAAAGCAGCTAAAAACTGGCTATTCGATACGCCTTGAGACCCTCTGGGTGAGTAGTGCGCTATACAAATTCCAGAACTTGAGCCCAAGACCCGCCGAGGCGGGTAATTGAACCCTAGTCCCAGGCCAGACCTCTGCATCAGGGTCTGCCGCTCTAACCATTGAGCCACACTTCTCCACATCTTTGCTGGCTCACTACCATAATCTATAACAGACTGCCTCAGCTTGCACAAGCGGGTGCTGCTGCTACCGTCCAGGCACAGGGAGCTTCATCAGCTCAGAGGGCAGAAAACGCACCACACACTAGTGAGCCTCAGCAGTCTGAGTAACCCCACCTCTCTGTGCACCTTAATACACAGACAGCTCTCTGCCATTACTCAGGGACTTTATATAAAACAACAATATATTGAAAACACCCATTTTGTGAAGAAATCCAGACTCTCTTACATAAAGAACAGAATACACACTGCAGGAGATGAATCGACTGATTACACACTTAGGAGGGAGTTGAGCTGTGAACTGATATCATGTCCAGAGTGAAATATTCTGCAGACCTAAACAGCCGAGTGCCAGCAATAATGCAGGCTTTCCTACTTCACCTCGATGTGGTAAAATGATATCACTAAGTGGAAACTTTTTGACATGAAGTCCATATTTATATTAATATAATAATGCGCAATTCTTTATAACACGGAGTTGAAGTGGGAGCTTGTCGTTGTCCGGGCAATAATATATAATACATTCTGTGGTTTTCAAAAGCTTTAACTAACCGACTACGGGAAAGTTCAGGCTCCCCTTTCATGTCACCTCCCCACTCCCAGTGCTCACGCTCCCTTTCTTTTAGCCCATACGTTAGTGCTTCTAGCCCTCTACAACACCCTCCCCCTTTTCATCTCTCTTCCCACTATGTGCTGTGTGTTTATTTGGCAGGAGGAATGCGGTGCTTGTTTGAGTTATAGGATTTGTTTTGCTCAACTGATCTGCCTGTCATGTCGTTACGCCTGACCTCTGTCTCGAGACAGGGCAGGCGACCAGGAAGGGGCGGGACAGGAAACAGGAACCGGAACGAGAACAATACGTAGTCTGTAAGCCAGTTAAGAGCTGGCATGGAATAAAGAAAGATGTCTACTTAGAAGCTCTGACTCCAGTGTCTGATTGCCAGGGGCGAATGTGACACTGCCCTCGGTGGCTACTTCTTCGCGCTCACGAACATTTAAGGTTTTGTGCCGTGCAAACGAGGGTGCCTTGCCATTTAGCAAAGTAAACCTATTTATCCTTCTGTTTAGTATTCTCTTGTTCAATCTGTATTCTCCTGAGCAATTTTTGTTTTAAAAATCCCAATATCTATTATTTTACCCATGTATTTGACAGTTTTAAGCTTATTTATTTTCCAGAGTAACTGACTATAGAAATGCCTATGTTTTGACTTTAGAGGATACCAGGGGAAATGTTATTTCTAGGCTTCCCCTAAAAACCGCAGACACTTAAAACAAGCATTTACAATGCAATGGTTTTGCCTTTGTTAAAGTTAGAGCTATTGGCATTGCTCTTGACATTATTTTTATTTATGTTTTTTTTAACATAAATAAATGGCATTGTCATTTACAATGCCACTAGCTTTATCTCTCGCAAATGACACACACAAACACACAGAGCCCCCCCCCACACACACACACAGAGCCCCCCACACACACAGCCACACAGAGCCCCCCACACACACAGCCACACAAAGCCCCCCCCACACACAGCCACACAAAGCTTCCTACACACACAGCCACACAAAGCTTCCCACACACACAGCCACACAAAGCTTCCCACACACACAGCCACACAGAGCCCTCCACACACACCCACACAGCACAAGCAGGCAACAGGGGCACACGGAGGCACAAGCAGGCAACAGGGGCACACGGAGGCACAAGCAGGCAACAGGGGCACACAGAGGCACAAGCAGGCAACGGGGGCACACGGAGGCACAAGCAGGCAACGGGGGCACACGGAGGCACAAACAGGCAACGGGGCACACGAAGGCACAAGCAGGCAACAGGGGCACACGGAGGCACAAGCAGGCAACAGGGGCACACGGAGGCGCAAGCAGGCAACAGGGGCACGAAAACGGAGGCACAAGCAGGCAACAGGGGCACACGAAGGCACAAGCAGGCAACAGGGGCACACAGAGGCACAAGCAGGCAACAGGGGCACACAGAGGCACAAGCAGGCAACAGGGGCACACTGAGGCACAAGCAGGCAACAGGGGCACACGGAGGTACAAGCAGGCAACAGGGGCACACAGAGGCACACGCAGGCAACAGGGGCACACGATTACTGGTGGCTGACATTATTTCATGAAGTCGACCCATCACTTGTTTTGCTTTCCTTAAACAGAACAGGGTAGGAATCGAGTTCCTGCAGGAAACACATTAAAATGCACATGGAGTATTCCAAGCTAGCAGAGAAATGGGGTGGACAGTGATATTATTCTGTGTCTTCTACCGTCAACAGAGGGGTGGCTATCTATTTGTTCTAGAAGTGATAAACATGGACCAGGAAGATTACTTCTGATAGATGTTTCATAAGCAAGAGCCCTATGAAACGGACAAGCAATGGTAACTGTGTAATGACGGGTAAAATGGATATCCTCAATGAACAGGGACAGAGCACATATTTTCGAATGTAGTTGGCTGACTTGATGGATAGCGTAGATATGATGGATGACTGGAGAGAACTGCATTGCACTGAAAGGGCTTATTCCTTTACCCTCTCCACCTACCCCCTACCCCTCCCCATGGCTCAATAAAAGAAAAGACACGAGAAAAAAAGCTAAACCTAGCATCTTCTTTCAGCCAGTGGGGCTCTCCTGCAACTCCGGCAGCTGAGGCAGCGGTAGGGGGGCGGAAACGGGAGCAGAGGCAGCAGTAGGGGGGTGGGAACGGGGCCGGGGAGACACAGAGAGCGAGGCAGCGGTAGGGGGGCGGGAACGGGAGCCGAGGCAGCGGTAGGGGGGCGGGAACGAAGCCGGGGAGACACGGAGAGCGAGGCAGCGGTAGGGGGCGGGAACGGGAGCCGAGGCAGCGGTAGGGGGGCGGGAATGGGGCCGGGGAGACACGGAGAGCGAGGCAGCGGTAGGGGGGCAGGAACGGGAGCCGAGGCAGCGGTAGGGGGGCGGGAACGGGGCTGGGGAGACACAGAGAGCGAGGCAGCGGTAGGGGGGCGGGAACTGGGAGCCGAGGCAGCGGAAGGGGGGCGGGAACGGGCCGGGGAGACACGGAGAGCGAGGCAGCGGTAGGGGGGCGGGAACTGGGAGCCGAGGCAGCGGTAGGGGGGCTGGAACGGGGCCGGGGAGACACGGAGAGCGAGGCAGCGGTAGGGGGGCGGGAACGGGGTCCGGAGACATGGAGAGCGGGAGAGGGGGTGGGAACGGGCAACTATGTCAGTCGGCCGAGCTCCGGTGTACTGCCCTCTGTCTTGAAGAGCCACACCCTACACTAACCTTAATCGTACACGCCATAAAGATATTTCTCTCTGGGGTGCCGTGTTTGTACAGCCTTTAAGCTCGCTGGCCTTCCTGTGCGCTCTGGGTCCCCTCCCGCCGTTCTGCAGTCAGCTCCCTAGCTCTACAGATCCCGCCTGTATCTCACCATCTTGACTCTGTTGCAGTGTGTTGCCTCTTCCTGGAATGCAGCGCTTTTCCGGCTGCGCGAGACCTTTCTACGGGTGCCGACGTCACAGTGCTACACCAGATCAGCTCACATGACGGCAACAAAGCAAACGAGAGAAGGCGTGCAGCGGACATCCCCTTCTGCCTAAAGCTGCCATCGGGCGCTGCGAGGTGAGGCGGACCTGGTCCCAGGACTCGTGGAGGGGGCGCCGAGTGCCGTCAATGGCGGACCAGATTCGGGGGCGTTCTCGGCTTTTGGCTGGCGTAGCGTGACGTCGCCAAAAGCCAAAAATTCTCGGGAACGCCCCCGAATCTGGTCCGAGATTGACGGACAGAGCCCTCTCCCAATGGCTAGCCTCCATTTATGGAGCTAGCCAATGGGAGGAGGGGGCGTATACCCGACTGCACACACAACTCATATGGTTTTTTGGCGCATGCGCACTGCGTGCGCATCGCCAGTCAAAACCTAAAAAGAATACGATTAAGAATACAAGGATGGGATAACTTGGTAAAGTCCATGACAACTTGGGGGCACTGCTTAGTGGCAACCGGAAGGGGCGTTCAATGTTTCAGCCTGTCTGTGCCCCAGATGTCTGCCCCTCCGTATAATGCTCCCCTGTCACCTAATACAATATTTCACACTCACTTTTTCCCCCTCAAACTCACTCTCGCTGTTTCATGCACATTCCCTTTATTTTTATTTTTTTAATATGTTTATTACAGGATTTCTTAAATATAAATTTTTATTTTTTTCACTCTCAAACCCTAACCCTCCCTCCACCAGTCCCCACCCAGTGAAATTACTAACAATCATAAAAGGAAACAGGATCGACTGGCAATCAAATCTATGACAAAGTCAATTACAAAGCTAAAAATAGGAATCAATACATACACTTTCCCATAAATAGTTATTCAATTAGCTGGTAAAATCAGTTATTCTTTTCAATCATTTCTATAAAGTGCGTGTGCAATTCCTCCCTTCTTTTGTTCTACCCAGCTGGACAAGAGCTCCCAAATTTGTAGAAATGTTTTCCGTTCCCTAAAGCCTTTCCGAGCATAAATTGATTTTTCAAGATTATAAACGGACAACAACCTGGCCAACCACTGCTGGAAAGCGGGGGATCTGAATCCAGCCATGCCAAAGAGATGCAGAGCTTGAATATAGACATTGAAATACTTTATAGCTCTCTTTCCTCAATGGTGCTGCCGCCCTCTTGTATAACCAATAGGATTAGGGTGGGGATGAGGACTACTTTCAGGTACAGCTTATCTCTAAAAAACTCTCCAATTTGGTTAATGGTTAATGACCGTTAAAAGAGAAGCACAGGTTGCAAACATGTGGACTATATCTGCCCTGTGGAGGGTACAGCGTGGGCACCCGGTCCCTTTCCCTTCTCCCCTTTTATATGGTGTATAGTATAAAAAAAACAAGTTTTATAAAACTGGACCTGCAGTTTAGCTGAAATCAATACCACCTATGGCGTTGAAAAGGCTTGCTAAATAACACACTATAGGTGATGTGATGTCAAGTTTGGATTGCCACCTTTTGGAATTTTTCTCCCTATCATCCTTCATTAAACCATTTAGGAAGCAATTTGCAGACCCAAAACGAGGGGGGGGGGGGGGTCTATTTGTTAGTTTCACCACTGATTCATTGTTAACCATTTCACCAGGCCCACCCCCCTTCTTATATAAAAAAAAATCCCTTATGTGAAGAAATGTAAAAAACTCTATATGGGTGAGATTAAACTTGGTCCTAAATTCATCATACGAGACAAAGCTTGATGCTGAATAAAAACACCATATTCTATTAATCCCAACTCTCCATCAATTTGTCATAAATGAGTCAGAAACAATCTCTAGTAGATTTTCACTACCCCGAAGTGAAGTGTAAAATTGAGCCGGCCTAATCCCAATAAACAGAGAATAGGGACCTATATTCTATAAACCGTCGTGAGAGTCTTAAATCTGACCCTTTTAGAGTACCCTAGCTGTAGCTGTCGCTGTCGCCATAAACATCCCCAGGAGTGAGCCCCGAATATTAATTCAAATGGAGAAGGGTACATTGGTGGATTGGCACTTGGGAATTTCCTCAGCAACACTGTGTAATGCACTAGAGCCATGGCCCAATAATATAGCCTCAAATTGGGAAATGCCAACCCTTCCACTCTTTAGGGAGTGTCAATAGTTTAACGGACCTTCTGAGTTTCGAATAGGCCCATATAAAATATGAAAATATATTTTCAAATTTTTTAAACCATTGATTAAAACAAAAAGGGGGATGGCTCTCATAAAATATAATAATTTGGGGAAATAGTCAATTTTTATTAAAGTGCACCTGCTCACCAGCATTAAGTGCAAATTGTCCGACTTCTTTAATGTATGTTTAATTTTTTCCGCTACTGGTGTTAGATTTTCATCTACAATGGCCAGCTTTTTTTTGAGGAATACTTTGCAACACAATTAACTAGAGTAATTGGGCGATAAGACCTGGTTTGTTCTTTTTAGGAAAGACAATCATTTTCTCCTATGCCCAGGACTTTAGCGGATTACCCCCATTAAAGATGTGCGTAAAAGATCCAGCATCACCTCTTTTAGCTGACCGGCAAATATCTCATAAAACTCAGAGGGCGTTAGATCAGGCCAGGTCGCTTTCTCATCTGGCAAGCTTGAAAATGCCACAAGCATCCCGCCCACCGTCAAAGGCCCTTCTAAATATTATTTTTCTTCCTCTGTTAGTAGAGCCATAAGCGATGGATTTAAATAGTCACTGATGAAACCTGCTTCTGGAGGTCTGTCCCCCCATAGTCCTCAATGTACAAAGTTTGTTAAAATTTCTGAAAAGTCTCTTTAGGGTCAGGAACTACACCCAATTCAGGATCCCTAATGTTTGAACTCTACCTATGTTTATATTCCTGCAGGGTTCATACCGCCAATTGGTGACCTATTTTCTCTTGCTATTCTCATATATCTTTTCCTGATGGACAATGGCTCTATCCACAGATTTCTTTGTGAGGATTTCACTAGCTGCAGCTTTTGCTATAGCTACCTCAATTTGGGCCTCACCTACGACATCCCCTATCTCTACTGCCACTGCAAGTTCTTTTTCAGCTTGTGCAAGTCCTAAATGGAGATCTTGAATCTTCTGTTTTTTTACTTTCCCTCTGTTTAAGGAAAACTGAATAGTTTCCCACCGGATTCAAGCTTTCAATGAATCCCAGACGCTGACCAGGGAAGATGTTGCTAGACTTATCTTAAAGAACTCTGGTATCCAATTCCTTGATTTGCTTCCTATAGTCGTCATCAAGAAGTAACGCTCTCTCAAAGGTCAAGGTTGAGGTTTTCTGCCTCACTCCCATCCCTGCAAGTTCCAGCACAAGCGGATTGTGGTCAAATAAAAGTCTGGGATATCTGTCTATTTGACATTTCTGCTGCAGCGAGGAAGATACAAAAAAAGTAGTTCAGTCTAGTATGCTTTAGATGGGGAAAAGAAAAAATGTAGAACCTTCCTCTAATGGCCTCACCTTTCCCCAGACATCTTTTACACAATGCAAGCCACACATATTTGATAACGCCTGAGACACTCTTGGTTTCCTCCCCAAATTAGACTCCCAGTTATTTGGTAAGTTAACATTAAACTCTACACCAACAATGAGAGGTAATGGACAGTTTGCTAGATCATTGGTCAACCAATTAAATAACCCCTGGATCGTCTACTATTGATCCATATATTGAACAAAGTGTAAAGGTATCAGCCCCCGCAAGGCTATACTTCGTGATCACCCATCTCCCCATAGAATCCGATCTCTTTTGAAGGAACTACAATTTATTATATTGGGTGAAAATTTCAACACCACTTGTACGTGATCCTTAGTCTGTCCCCCCTATGAGTCTTTAGCCCAAATTTTTTAACAAGCTCATCCTTGAGTCTTCTATTTGGGTTTCTTGCAAGCAGACAGTGTCTGCTTGCAGTGCTTGCAGCCCTAAATATAACCTCTCTCCTTTTTTGGCATCATTTAGCCCACAGATATTAACAGTGGCAATTCGAAGTTTCCCTACACCCGTCATCAACACCGCAATATTAAATTTTGCCATCCTCGGATCATAAGCCGCATACTGTTTGAGTTCCCAACATTATCCTAGCTTCAAAAACCAAAACCAAGTGTGATCGAATTGTGTGGTCCCTTTATCCCCCCACCACAAAACAAGAAATCAGACATAGCCTGAACGATGTGTCCCCAGCCCACTGCCCTCACTACACCTCTCTCTCAAACAGTAAAATTGAGCCCCCCTTTTGCCCTTCACCTATGCCTCTTTCAGGTAATACATTTAATGGTTGACCCTTGACGGTCATTTAGATTTACTATTGCGGTTCCCTTATTCCAGTTCTGACAATAATCCTGGGGTAGTATCTCCGATGTGAAGTTATGAATATATCCGCTAACAATGACCTTTAGCCTGGCTGGATTTAGAAGATAAACCTCTGCCCCCATATTTTGAATGGGATTGATTAGCTGGTGTAGATGCCATCTTTTTTTTTATATATTTCTTTTTATTAATATATAACAAACAATGAAACAAAATTAACAAATGCATTGGGGGTACATCAACATTATTTCTGCAGTGCTCGGAGCAGAGGAAGTCTGGCAAACAGAATATGATACATAGAATGGTATAGAACTTAGAATCAAGGGGAGTCCTGAGTGTCCAAATCAGACCACCCGGCTAGGGGAGCACAAATGTCGCCCCGGTAAGCATTCCACGGCCCCCAAACCTTTACACAGCACACTCTCTGAACATACACCAGTCCAGATCCTGGACCCATTTGGTGTGCTGCAGCGATTGAGTTGCTCCCCAGAGCTGTGCTATATTGCGCTTCGCAATCATACAGGCCAGTGTAACCCATTGATGTAAGTATTGATTAAGATCCGTGGGTTCCCAGATATTCAAAAGACATCTGCGTGCTTCCAATCGCACCTCACAGCCCAGGACCTCGTTCAGCGTATCATGAGTGGAGCACCAATAACTCTGAACACTATCGCAGTGCCACAGTATGTGCAAAAACGTCGCAACCTCTCCACAGCCTCTCTTGCATTCGCCATTCGTACTCCATCCCATCCTCACCAGACCCGGACCCGTAACATACGATCTATATAAAATCTTTAATTGCACCAGACGCAACCTCATCTGTATCGCCACTACTTTAGGGGAGGACACAGCCTCAACCCAATCCTCATCGTCTATCTCCAAACCATCAGCAACCCACGCCACCCTGAGAGACCCCAACGGGTCTTCCATGTGATTAATCAACTTTCGATAAATCAATGAAATAGTTTTCTCTGGTATATGCCCATCCAATACACGATCTTCAAGAGGGGAGGCCTCGGGGAGGGTGTCCCCCGGTAACACATGAGAGAGGAGGGCATGCCGGACCTATAGGTAACGAAACGGCTCATTGCTATGAAGATGATGTCTCTGCTGGAGCGCCTCGAAGGACAGTACTTCCCCTTTCCCCCAGACATCCTTAATCTGACCAATACCAATCAACTCCCACTTGTCAAATGCGTTGGTGGTCCACAGATTGCCCAATTTGGCGGAGCTAAAGAGAGGGGTCGCGAGAGTCAATCTCCCTTCCCATCCCAGACTCCTGTTAGCCGCATGCCAGACCTTCACCGCATGTGAGGTGGGACCCGCGAGCGAAAACCGTCCCGGACGATTATACAAGGCCCGAAGGAATTCTCCCCCGGGCGACTGACTACGATCCATGGTGTATCCAGGGTCTCCTGGCAAGCCATACACTATCTGATTAATAGCCGCCAACTGGGAGGCCCAATAATATTTCTTCAGATCGGGAAGCCCGATACCTCCATCATACCAGGCCAGGGTGAGTTTAGCATAAGCGATGCGGGGTCTACCATCCCATAGAAGCAGCCTCTGAAGCGCCTCTATCTCCTTAAAGTATTTAGCGGGCACAGGGTCCATAGCATTTTGGAGAGCATATAAAAACCGAGGTAAACAATACCGCTCTGCCCAGGAGAGACAGAGGCAACGCCCTCCAACGCTCAATATCAGTGCGTAGTCTAACCAGCGGCGGCAACAAGTTCTCTACGTACCTTGTCCTGGCGTCCAAGGCAATATAAATTCCCAAATACTCAAAGCCCGTAGTAGCAATTTGGAGGGGGCAGGTTTGTGGAATCACCGGCGGGTCTCCCGACAATACTAACAATACAGACTTCGCCCAATTAATAGCAAAGCCTGAGTACTCACCAAACACTCTGAGAATGTCGAGAAAGACAAGCAACGAGGATCTAGGAGAAGTGAGATAGAGAAGCACATAATCGGCATAAAGCGAAATCTTGTCTTCCCAATCCAGGGACCACCGCATCCCACGTACAGACCTATCCCATCTGACGCAAGCCGCCAACGGCTCCAGCGCCAACGCAAAGAGAAGGGGCGACAGAGGACATCCCTGCCGCGTCCCTCTCTCCAATGCAAAATCACCAGATTGACAGTTGTTCACAACAACGCGAGCCAAAGCGGCAGTGTATAGCAGGCGCACCCATCCAATAAACTCAGGCCTGAAACCCAGCTTCTCCAACACCGCGAATAGGTACGACCATTCGACCCGATCAAAGGCCATGGTGGCGTCCAGGGACACCAACACAGCGGGTTGCAATAAATCACAGGCCCTACCCAGCACTCCGTGTAAACGCCAAAGATTCAACGCCGTGTTGCGGCGTGGCATAAAGCCCGACTGGTCTAGGTGTACCAAGGTGGAGATCACCTTGACCAACCTGATCGCCAGTATTTTGGCCAAAATCTTGGGTTCCGCGTTAAGCAAAGAAATAGGTCTATAGCAAGAGGGGGAGGTTCAGGGCTCACCTGGCTTGTGGATAACGACGATATTCGCAATCCGCTGATCATAGGGGAGGCTACCAGACTCTTTACTCTCAATAAACATGGCTTTATTATGCGGCGCAATTTTGTAAGCATTCAATTTATAGAGCTCAATCGGAATACCATTGGGACCTGTCGCCTTCCCCGAGTTAATGCTCTTGATGGCTTCCACTATTTCGCCATCCGTAATAGCGGAATCCGTATACTTCCGATCTTCCTCAGACAAACTAGGCATAATAATATCCCTAATCATCTCAGCCTGTTCAGCGCCAGTATATGCGTCCGAGGAAGCATAGACACTCTTATAGTGGCAGCCAAAGGAATTTGCGATCATCTGAGGATCCGTCAGAGCCTCAAGACCGCCACTCTCAAGCTCCGGTACTAACTGAGAGGCGCGCTTTCCTGAAGATGCCATCTTAGCTCCACTGTAGTGTGTTCGAAGTCGGCTTCACTGAAAAATTATCCCTCCTCAAATAATTTTTTTGCGTTCGGGCGTGCCTTATCATAGATGTTTTGCCTCAACAGGAAAATGCAAAAATTGACTAGCATTACCCTGGGTTTTTCGGTTTCACTATGTGGGTGCTTTTTTGCAGTTAATGGGAACCGGTGAGCACGTTGAACCTCGAACGTTGAGTCACAATTTGATTTATCTTGGTCTGGTAAGGCTCCTTTAAGCAGATTAACTATATACTCCCTAGGATTACCACCTCCACTCCTTCTTGGATCCCCAGAAGATGTCAATTATTCCGACGCTGGTGGTTTTCATGGTCCTCCAATTTGAATATGACATCTGCCAAGGCAGCGCCCTGAGATTAATTTGGGGCTTCCAGGGCTTCTACTTCTGCTTCCAGGGACCTTGTTTGACCTTCTACTGTTGTTAGACGCTCTGCAAATTCTTCACAGTTTTTATTTAATTTTAGCATCCCCTCCTGCAGTTTCTTAGCGGTCATCCTTGGCTGTTGGCTTTCACTTCCATTTTCTTCCTCATTTGTTTAAGGGAAAAGAAGATGGTGGTAAGTGATGTTTCTTGTCTTCCTCCTGCTATTCCTTTTTCAGCATTATCCTTATTGCTTAATCCCGGCTCTTGCAAAGATAAATGGGCATTGGAATAGTTCCATCTCAACTGTTGCCTACTGATCCCTATTACACTCTCTTTTTTCCTCCCCTTAGTTTTCTTCCTTGAAGTCTTCTTCCTTTGTGTCTTTTGCGGGTCATCCAAGGAGGTGCTGCAGTCGGACTCTGAGGTAACTTTGCAGTTAGAGGATAGACTTTCTTGTTTAGAGGAGTCCGCTCCACCTGTTAAAGAAAAAATCTTCTCCCCTCCCCCAGGCTACTCGGGGGATAGAATTCCCAGTTGTTTATAGCTTAGTTTCTCTGGCCCCAGTAGTGTAATTTCTTTAGGTTTTACTGCTCTTGTAGCAACCTCCTCATCCTCCCCTTGAGCTAGACCTAGTACAACTGGATTTATGACAACCTCCTGATTCTGGTTAAGAGTTACACTCTGATCATTTACTGCAGTTATTTCTAGGGAGAAAATTCTATTCTCTGTAATACCATTCAAATTGCGATGTCCTTTAGTTGCCACTTCAGGGGTTTCATATGTTAAATTCCCTTCCCCTCCCCTTGTTTAAGGGCATCGTCATCTAATTCAGCAGGGGGATCGTCAATTTTCTTTGCCTCACCTGCCATAGGGGACCAAACCATGAGGCAATAGCTGGTTGCAAGGACCCACCCTCCTGCGACCCATTACCTGAGGGAGGCTTCGGTAGTTGATTTTTTTCCCTATTAGGCTCCTGTTTGTTTCGGTCGTAGCACTCTTGCTGCTTGGAATCCCTGGATGCCTCAGGAGCCACTCCAGAGCTTACTCCACCCACTGTGATCGATCCAGTAGTCAGCGGTTTTTCAGTCTTTCCTCCATGCCCAGTCATGGTTGAACTCGCGCCGGCTCCTCCGGTACCGTTCAGCCACTTCCTGATTCCTGCATGAGTCCTAAACAACGCAAACCAGACGCCAAGCAGCAGCTGGTCTCCACGACCACGGTTCAACTCTGTGCGGGTGCACTGCGAGACCCGCAACCTCCAGCTGCAGTCAATCGTGAGTCCACTGATCACTGGGAGAGCAGGGGGCACGGGAAAACAGTTAAGCTAAGCAATCGCCATCTTTGCTCAAAATCATGCCCTGTCCCTTTAAACCCTGCGTCCGTTCCTCCACCCCAAAACTCTGCTTGTCACTCTCTTCTAAAGTTTCTCATCTTCCTCAACCCATAACTCTGACTGACTCTGTTTAATAAACTCTCTCTCTCAATGCACCCCCCCACTTATTCTACCACCCAAAACTCAGTCTCTTTCTTCTAGTTTCTCCTCTCCCTCACTTCTAACTCTGTGTTATATCTTGTAAACTGATTCCTCTTCTCCAAACTCTCTGTTTGTCTCTATCTATGTTATTCTATTGCCCCCCACTTACTCTTGCAAGTAGCTCCTCACACTTCCATTGCACAGCTATAGATTAGTGGTCAAATATAGCTTAGCAGTAGCTGATTTAATCAACTCTAACAATCTGGATCTCATCTTTTTGACCGAAAGCTGGCTAAAGAAGTCCTCACGAACCGTACTTAACCTGCTTTCGTGTGGGAATACTTCATCATACACATGGATAGAATGGACAACATTGGTGGCAGAACCAATAATACAAAAACTCAAACAAATTTGTGAAAATAAAGAAAGAAGTGAATTTCCCACTTTCCAATGTCTCTCCGTCTCTGAAAATGAAAACCATCATCCCCGCGCCCTTCAGACTCCATCTTATCTACCATTCACCTAGAAGGAACAAAACCTTTATTAAACAACTGATCAAACACATCAAGGACTCCCTAATAATCTTGAGTGACAACATTTTCCAAGAAGATTTAAATGTGCACTATGTTGATCATAAAGATGCAGCAACGTCGTCCTATGACCATTCCTAATTGATAACAATCTCACCCTAAGCTTTGATTTCCCCACACACCAGGGGCTGTATTACAGAAGGTGCCCCGGGGCGCAACAGGCATTTGTGCCCGCTTGCACGCCCCAGGGGGACTTTGGTTTTACAAAAGAGGCCACAGAAACATTTGCGGCCCATTCTGTAATACCGATAGCGCTGGTGCACTTAAATGCCACCGTCACATTCAGAAGGCGTTCTCTCATTTGCATAGGGGAATGGGCAATGCAAATGAGAGAATCCCTTTGCCTTTCCCCCTGCGCTCTTTCACAGACGCGGGCACAGAGGCAAAGACACTGTCAGTGCCCCCCGGAGAGCAGTTCTCTGGAGGGAGAAAGGTGGTACCATGGACCCCCTCTTGCAGGCATGTGCAGTCACATGTGCAAACTTGTGCTGCCCCCAGGGCAGCACAAGTTTGCGGCTGCCCTGGGGGCAGCGCATTCTATGTATTAGGGCGCACTTTCTCTGTTTGCGCCTGGTGCACCTATTTAAAGGTGCACCAGGTGCAAACAGGCAAAGTGTGCCCTAATTCATAATATTGCCCCAAAAAGCTCCACTCAAGATCTCGAAATGTAAATGAAAGGAAAATATCAACCGATGAACCCATCTCAGTCCCTACTCTCTCCACTTGTCGAAATCATCAACAACTGTTCAAGCGAAGAGACCCAAATAATAGATTGAAGATCTGAGGACCTTTTATCAAGAAGAGGCTAGCATTGGAAGTAGCTCAAGCATTACAAGCATTCCCAGTTCTTCAAGAGACTCATTTAAGAAATTCTGAGACAATTGATTTATTTAAAAGAAATAAGTGGATAGACTTTGTGGTCTCCACTACTCAGACCAGTAATATCAGAGGGGTATCTATAATTTTTAAGAAAGTAGCTAAAGCTAGGCTTATATCCCAGCAGGTCGACACAGGTGGAAGATGGGCCATAGCCTCCGTAGCAATAGCGGGATCTCAAACCACAGTACTAGGATACTACGGGCCGAATCAGGATGATCCTACGGTAATGGAGACTATGTTTTCACATTTACTCTCCTTTCCTGACCCAACTATTATAGCAGGTGATTTTAATATCGTCCTAAATCCAGCTTTGGACAAATCCCCTAATAGACGATCCCTAGCTTTGTCCAAGTCTAGGTCAGTGCTGCAATCTGCAATGAAAACCTATGGGTATGTGGACATATGGAGGGAAAGGTTTGGGGATCAGCAAGGAGTGTCTTTCCGAAACTATAAATATAAACACCAGTCAAGGATTGACTTTATCTTGATCAGCCAACGGCTGGTTGAACATGTAAGATCCATTGAATACTTACCTCTTCATCTTTCAGACCACTCTGCAGTACTAATGGACCTAACCTATGTAATGGAGAAATTGCCCTCCAGATGGTCCTTTGATCGTTCTCTTCTCTCTTCATCTGAAGACATACTATAAATGAAAAGAGAAGCACACTTTTTCTTTTCGATTAATAATGATTCAGCAGCAACAAGAATTGTCTGGGACTCGTTCAAAGCATTCTTAAGGGGTCTTATAACAACGAAAGTATCTCATAAAAGGAAGCAATATAAAGAACAAATCCTGTCCATAGAGGCAAGGATAATAAATCTCCAAGGGGTTATTGATAGTAACACGAGGGTAGATGAGTCCGTTATAAAGAATTATAGGAAAGAAATGGCGACTTTGAAGGCCAATTTGGGTTCAGTACTGAATCTTAGACTGCAGCAGAGATGGGAAGCAAGTAAACTAGCCCATTTCGAGTATAGTGAAGGTGCAGGAAAAATGCTTGCATGGAAGTCTAAATCAGATCAGGTCAGGAACAATATTTCAAAAATCAAGGTGGGCAATGATTCCTTAACATCGGATACTGAAATTAGAAGGGCCTTTAAGGCCTTTTTGAGTCTATCTATGAGGAGGATATTGTAACCCGATCTGAGGAGGTCGATGATTGGCTAAGCCATATTAACCTCCCTAGACTTACACAGGCTCAGTCTCAAGCATTGGATGACTTTATCACTGAAGGAGAAGTTAGGGCCACTATAAAAAAAAAAGCAAGAAGGGGAAGGCAGCAGGGCCAGACGGCTTACCAGCAGAAATCTACAGATTGTTAGAAGATGAGATTGCCCCCTTCCTCACTGAGATGTTTAATAAGATCCTCCTTGAAGGCCAGACTCCCCCTTCATCATGGGACAAAGCATCCATCACACTCATATTGAAACCCGGGAAGCCTAGAGACGCCTGCGAATCTTATAGGCCCATATCTATCCTGAATGTGGATTATAAAATCTTCACCACTATTCTAGCCTCTAGATTAGCTTTGGTAGCCCCCGCAGTCCTACACGCAGATCAAAAAGGATTTGTAAAAGGCCGACAGCTGTATGAATTGACATACGAACTCATCGGGGCTATGGATATTGCAGTGACACATAGTTTACCCTTGGCCGCACTCACTCTAGATGCGACCAAGGCCTTCGACAGGGTTAATTGGGTGTACCTGTCGAGGGCCCTGGCTAAATTTGGAGTGGGGAAGAGATTTCGTCATACTGTAAGTCTATTGTATGCCAATCCATCGGCTAGCCTATTGATTAATGGCGAATTGTCAGACCCCTTTAATATAACAAGAGGGACTCGGCAGGGATGTCCGCTTTCCCCGCTTCTGTTTGACTTTTACATTGAACCTCTCGCACAACAACTGAGGAGAGAGAATGCGATTGTCCCCTTTCATCATAGAGGCTGGGAAAAGAAGGTAGCATTATATGCGGATGACCTACTTGTTCTTACATCAGACGTAACAACTGCACTCCCGGTTATATTTGAAATTGCCAAGGGGTTCGGGAAATTATCAGGCTACCAGATCAACACATTAAAAACTGAGATGTTGGTCTGGAATGACAATCCAAGTTCCTTGGAAATACAGGAGAGCAATTCACTACGATATTTGGGCCTGAATATCACAAAAGATATCAATAGGCTTGCCACAGTAAATATTACAGCAATTATTAAACAATGTAGATAATTATTGCAAGCATGGTCGCATCTTCAATTATCTTTGATAGGGAGGGCTAACCTCGTTAAAATGGTCATTTTGCCTAAAATCTCTTTTCTTTTTAACATTATTCCCCTTTACTTTGATCAAACTCAAATAACTAAAATACAATCAGAAATCACCTCTCATCTGGAATAAAAAACTGCCCAGAATAGCTTGGAAAAAGCTTAGACGGCGTTAAGAGAAGGTGAGGAATAGCCGCACCAGATTTAAAATTATACTTGTGGGCTTTTCAGCTATCTCACATACGAATGCTTCTAAATAAACCTACTGATTATGGGATAGGATTAATGTTTTCGGCCATGCTAAATGGGGAAGGCCTCAGTCAGTCGGGTTTTTTATTTAAATTTGGCAACCCGAAATTCTTCAAAAAGATCACGTTGAAGGTCCAGTATGGCTTGGCTAAAACCTGGTCTTAGCTAATTAAACCTATTAAACAGGGATACTACTGCGATAAAACACCACTTTGGGGGCTACCTGATAGCTCAGCCTGGTTGGAAGATTCCTTAGCCAATCCCCTGAGAGAAGCAGGCCTCAAAGAATGGGGGGATCTCTTTTATGAGGGGGACCTGCTTTCCTGGGAGTATTTACAGAATAAAATAGGTCCAACCTTTGAGGTTTAAATACATACAAATCAGAAGTTGGACACAGACATATAACGATCCACAATCCAAACGCAACAAGTTTCCACTTGGAGGGCATAGTCAACTAATAACCAACTTGGTTGGTACCCCTTCAACCAAACATGAGATTTCACAATGGTATAGACTCCTTCTAGATGAATCTGATGGGGAATTTGAGTTACCAACTCAACTTTGGGCCGATGTAATTTTGACTCAAGACGTACAAGAACTTTGGTCTACCTCATTCGAACTTTTAAAAAAATTGGTGAAACCCTCATGGTTACGTAGGAACCATCTCTTTACCCTTCACAGGGCGTATTACTCCCCCCAAAGATTATCTAAATTTACCTCAGGAACCCCAGCGGCATGTGCAAGATGTGGTTTGATGGCAGCTTCAGATATCCATATGTTTTCTGAGTGTCCCCGTATAGCACCTTATTGGGAGGCCATAGGTAAGACTCTCACGGCATCATTAGGTACCCCAATTAGTATAGACTTACAATTAGTGATCTTTGGAGTTCTGAGGACAACTCAAAACATAGCTAGAAACCTGGTCTTCTACACGATCCTTCTGGCAAGAAGAGAGATCTGCAGGAGATGGAAGGATCCCATCCCCCCTTCCCATGGGGACTGGCTGACATCAACGTTACAGACTGCACGTATAGATCTAGCCAGATCAGGAAACCAAAGCAAAAGGACCTTTTGGCACTCGATTGTATGGTCACAATAAAGATCCGGGGTTGTTTGTTTTTTTTTCCCCCGGGTCCAATGATTATACTACTATGGTGCCAATCCAAATCTTATCCGGTCATATCCCGGCCTAGGCCCAGCAGTAGGCCTCCCCACTGGTAGCCTAAAAGAATATCAAGCTAAGACAGTTGCGGGATTTGTGGCTGCCCACTCGAACGAAATGATCCCTTCCAGTTACTATACTGTGTAAACTGGTCTAAGGCTTATTCTAAATGGCTTTCTTAAACCATGGTGGATATGAGGACAAAAAAAAAAAAGCATTCCCAGGGAGCAGAGATCAATAGTTAACAGTTCAGTACCATGACAACATGAGAGGAAATATGGGCAAGAATGCCCCATAAATAATAAAAAGGAAAACATTTAAAAGATAAATTCAGAGCTAACAAAAGTCAGAAAAACTCCTACAGCATTTGAACAAATCAGGCATCAAAACAAATCCCGGTGGCAGAGTCTGGAACAACTTTTTAATGAACAAAGCACATTTTTTGAAAAAAGTATTTCTAAAGTCAAATCATTATTTTTAAAAAAAATCGACAAAGAAAAAAAGGTCTAAAAAAGCTTTTCAAGATAGGTAAAGAATGCACACTTCCAAAACCAGATGTATCATCCACCTTTTGCAAAGAAAAGTGCAAGTTCTCCACTTTCTTTGCTAAAAAAGAGAAGAAGGTTGAACTCCCCGTCCTTATTGCCAGAAGTTCCAGCAATGTAAAACTATTTAACTATAACGATTAACTTGGATCTCCTTCAGAGATGTATACCCAACAAAAGTATAAATAACAATTACACTCACCCCATTTCCTTAAGAGAAATTCCAGAATGCATCTCAAGGAAGTTAGCCTTTCTGATTTGAACAGCACATACTTAGTCTAATGAACCGTCACAGAGTGTTTATAAATAGATTAGGTCTTGCTTTCACCAAAACAAAAGGAGGGTATGACCCCAGGACCTGAACAATGTTTGCCTGGTCTCAACTCCCTGCTTCCTGGCTCTAGAGAGGTGTGTGGAGACAAAACTTAAACAGTTTGAGCAAATTACTTCATGGGTGAACTTAGTCAGGCTTCAGATCAAACTGTAGCACAGAAACTGCTTTTATAAAAATTGTTGATGATGCTTTTCACGTCTCAGACAACGGAACGGGGATTCTTACCTCGTCATCCTTCTTGGCCTGTGAGCAGCTTTTGACATGCTTAACTATACCATGCTCATAACAATTCTCAAAATAAATTGGGAATCCATGGCACAGTCCTCACCTGATGCACCACTGCTCTGAACAATCGGTGCAAACTCATACGAAGGATTAATTAGTTCTACAACCCTGTCCTGATCCAACAAGCAGTGCTCCAAGGTTTCACCCTCTCTCCTACTCCATTCAACCTCTGCTTGGAGCATTAAGCTTCCTCTGTTAGGCTTACTAACATCTAGCATAACTTGTATGCCGGTTGTAGACTGGGTACCCACTAATGAACACGCCACACACAGAGCTTAGTATTACATGTCTTTATTATGCTGCGTGTAGTTGCGAACTCCACCTTCTAAAACAAGGTTTCATGGCAAAGCGCTCTGATACCTATGGCATAGCTCTACGGAGTCCATTAGGAGTCAGAAGGGTACCACCATAAAATATCGCAGGATGCTACACCTGTGACACACAACTATATTTAAAGGAAAGAATTCTCACCAGATGGTGTACAATTCTTGCCCAAAGTTTATGGCAACATTCAAAGCTGAATCTTAAACCCACACTAAAAATCGGAGTTCTCGTATTATCACCACCTGAATCCTCAAACACAATCCACACTTGGCTGATCACTAAACTGTAACCCTGCAGTCACGTAGTCAGCCAAATCTTACGACATCATATTGGAAAAAAAAACCTTTGCCTTCAAGAGCAAATCCAAGGTTTAGGCTGCTCAACTGCAAATATGACGCCTACACTGTATTAAACCTTTTACCCCTCAATCACACAAAAAGCTGTATGCCTGGAAACCCTCTAGATAGCTAGCACAAAAATTGACTATCTCAAGTTGATAACACATCCTCCAATGGAAGAGCAATCATGCAGAAACTTCCTGTTGGTACCAGAGTTGAAAAAGGAATAGTCACTTAAGCAGTCGTTTACAGGATGTGTCAAGGGGCAGTTGAAAAAGCCATTTTAAGCATGAAAGAACATTTTCAAGCGACAAGTTCTGCTATCGACAATGTTGTGAGACAGGAAGTAACATTACTGGTTTCCAAAACTGGCTTCACTTCATGGAGGCTCCATGCAGTGAGCACACAGCTCACTGTCCAAGTTGAAGGCTAAGTGCCAGGACTCCTGATTCTCTTCTCACCCATCTCTTTGCCTGCGCTACTCCACTGCTGTTGTGCCTCCCCGCCTAAAACTGAAGGTGCATTCTCCTGTGCCACCTGCCAATTCACATGCACTCTCACGCATCCGCCTCACTACCCCAACACACCTCACACACCCAACACACAGGATCACATACACACGACCCCCACTACATCACACCACTCTCTGTAGTGCATACTCTTCAACACTCTGTCTCTCACTAAACATGCCACCGAAATTTGGGAAAGCTGCATGACCGTTCACTGTACCTGCTCTTCCTGACCAAAACCTGCCAGACTTCCTCATCAGCTCTCGTCACCCCCAGTTACAAGAATGTAAGACAGGACTGGAAAAACAGACCCGGAGGCAGAATAACTATCATCTTGAAAGAATCCCCCACTGCTCTACCACGTTGGAAAGCATCACAAGCAACATGGAGCACTTGACCTTCAAACTCTTCATCACATCCAACTACACCCGAGCAACACCCTCGTCTACCACCCTTCCAGACCACACACCAACTTCGGAAACATTATCGCGGACTTTGTCGCCTCCTGATCCTCCACTCTAGCACCTTCATCCCCTTTGGCAACCGTAAGTACTACCTGGAGAACCTCACCGATACCAACACAACCAACTTCCTTGAGGACCTGTACCACTTCTGACACACCCACCGAGTGAAAGGCCCCCCGCATGCCACCAGACACCTACTGGCATCCTTCTTCACCAACTTTTGCAATATCACAGTAGACAAAGCCACACCGATCATCTGGTCCAATTACACCCTCATCGAACTCAGCATACTGATCTCACACCACCACAGAAATGCCATCACCAAATTTTTATGACAGAACTAGAACAAGATCTCAGAAGCATCCTGGTCTTCCGAACTCCCACGCCACAAGCACAAAATCGACACAGCAACCTCCCCGAATCCATCCCCTACGTCAATGCTTGGATCACTGCCTGCTCAGAGACCCTGGTTCTCCTCAAAGCCACTAACACCAGCCCACAATCACGCTGGTACACAGAGGAGCTCAGGCTCACTGAGCAAAACTGCAAGCAACTTGAACATAAAAGTAGGCAAAGCCAGAATGATACCTTGAAGTGTACCTACAAATCCCTCTTCAGATTCTACCATCAGCACGTCCGAGCCACTTCCCCTAACCTGAACAATCCAATCATCACAGCCACCTACCCAGATGCTGTGAACATGCCACAATACTCATGCTTTTCAAGACACCTTCAGGTGACCCGAAGACCCTAGCTAATTACTGGCCTATATCCCTGTTATCTTACCCATTGAAAGGCATAGAAAAGATTATAAACAAATGCCTAGAAATCCCCCTTTCTGACAACCACATCCTTGACACCACTCAGTCTTGATTAAGGCCCAACCACAAAACAGAGACCACCCTCATCCCCGCCATGAACGACATGCAGATGACCATAGACAGCAGTGACACAGCGTACGTCATCCTATTGGATTTTTCTGGAGCCTCTGACACTGTCTCCAACCCATTGTTATCCAACAACTGCACGAATCAGGCGACCAAGGTACCACACTTCACTGGATTTGCTCCTTCATCTCGGGGGCCGTCAAGGTCATCTGGGTAGTTCAACGAGGATATTCACTCAAAACCACTCTGTTCAACATAATATCCTATGCTGACACCCAGCTCCTACTCTTCCACTCCGATAGACACTAAACACCTGGACCAATTTCTCCTCCTGCATGATCAAAGTCACCGGGCGAATGAAAACCATTTGCCTCAAGCTAAACACAGACAAGTTGGAAGGAGTAATCTTCTGCAAAGACACCTCACTCTGGGACTCCACCTCGTCGCCTGCCAAACTTGGACCCACACCCCTACTGGCAACCCATGCAAGGAACAGGACAATAGTAATCGGCAGCCAACCCACTTGGAAAGGCCAAGTGAAAGTAGTCTTGGTCTCCTGCTTCAGCGCAATCAAGATTCTTATGGCGATCTTCAAATTTAACCATACAAGCAAGAGGTTCGTATAAAACTGTGGTTCCTACGTAGCCAGGTATTTTTAACTCTAGATAAGACCCACCCACTCTTACACCACCCAACTTTACATAGTATTTGACTAAAAGTGCTCCCAAGTCTCTGCTGGTCGCAGCACGGCCCGATCTGAAGCGGGACGGGAAGAACCTGATGATGAAGAATGCCACCAAGGGAAATCCTGGTGGGTGAAGGTTATTTTAAGAAAACCTTTTGTTTTCTAGAGTAGAGTGGAAAGATAGTCCAAACAGTGCAGACAGACTATTTGTTGGCTAAAGTAAACAAAGGAGGCAGAGTCCTGACCTATGTCTCCCCTTTCTTGATTTGTATTGCCAATGTTGAACACCCATCTGCATAAAAAAACGTTACATTGGCCAGCCCATCATGATGACGTATGCATGCATGTGTCACCACACACGTGCATGTATGTGCTTACACTGCACCAGCCACTTTTTTGGGCTTTTAATTTACAAGTCAATGATGGCAGACATCCATCCAGGACCAGCAAATTAAAATATGAAAAGTTTATGAAAGTGCATAGGCAAGTTGAGAAACGAACGACCTGGAGCAAATTGTAGCAGCTAAGCCTTTGGGAAAAGAGGGGTGTAGAAGCAACATAATGTCAATAGAGCAATAAGGAGCAGTAGGGAAGAAGCACATTAGATCAAGGGTGTTACAAATGAAGATAAGCTGAAGACAGCTGAACAGGATAGGAGAGGGGCGGTACACATGAAGATAAGCTGAAGACAGCTGAACAGGATAGGAGGGGTGGGTGTGTGGGGAAGCCACTGATGAGCTGCAGTGTGCAACACAGAGATCACAGAGATGTGAGATGGGAGCAGCACACATGGGAGAGATCAGGAAAACACATGCACTCCCATGGAATGTTGAATGGAAAAGTAAAAAGTAGTTCCTTAAATGTAAGCAGTAGTTTGTCCCTCCAGTGAAGGGACAAACACAAAAAGAGGAAGGAAACCAATAAATAGGAAGCAAGCAAGCAAATAAGGTTGACAAAAAAGCCAAACTATATAAAGCCATAAGATAACCCGAAGCATCGACTTTGTACACAATAGGTCTTTCAACTATTAGAGTTGTCTATAGGCGAGACTTAAAGATGATGGGGGCATATGAATATAAATCTGTCAACAAAATAATGTCCATAGCAAGCAAAATACTTGAGTTTGCATCTCATTCATAGAAATTAATCAATGACAGGCCCAAATAACCAGCTCTTAAAATCATCAAAGCTTAAAAAAACAAGGCAACCATTAAAAAGATCAACCCTCAGTGTGAGCTAAGTAAAAAGTATTGCAAAGAAGCCTGCAGGGGCTTGCAAGACAAAGCAAGGAGGAAACAATTTGCGCCCCAGGTGTTCTTAATTTACATCCTTGGGTTCAACAAATTAAAAGTCAACATGTAGGTGTTACCTTTGGGCTTCGGTTTCGGGCGGTCGTCTGGTAGTATGTTCCATGGTTTTCGTTTTGGCTCGTTAAGTTTTTCCAGGATTTTGTCAATGGCATCCTTTGTCATTTTTGACTGACCACATGCTTGTGCTAAATAGATCTGTTGAGCAAGCACGGATGATGCATTTTTGTCCTCGGGCTTCTGTAAACAAGAGGTGATAAATTATGGGATAGCTTTAGAATCATTGATAATTACTTACAAAAATATGCTACTATTGATTACATTGGCAACACATTTAGAAGTGGGGTATCCACGTTTGTAAAGGACAAGTAGGATTTTTTTGGGCATTCTTTGTATGTATGTTATCTAGAAGGTTCCAAAAAACAGGGTGAACACTGTAGCTTCAAGGTGATAGCAAACACCGCAACACATATACATATAATTTACACATAAAACATATATAAAGTAAGAGGCACTATCCACTATCTTACATGCAATAATCAGCAATAATCCTATTATGGTTCATGAGAATGGACGGAAGTGCCTTTTTAATATATATTTAAAACTATTGCGAGAGGTAAGGGCATCAATTTGTGCAAGTTAATAATCGAGAAATTTGATTCGTTTTACAGCCTAACTTAGTCGGTCTCCCCTCATAAATGAATATTTTGGGATCTGTTGCAGGGAGTGATATCTTTGGCTGTTGAATCTGAAAAAATTAGACAGATAGCGTAGACGCAGGTACAGGGCAGACTTCCAGGCAACAAAGCTATTTTTTTGATTACATGTCTCTTTCTTAGCCATTATTGGTCAGTCGGGTCGACTCTCTGGACCTATAGCGATATATTCATTTTAAATAAATCCACTGCATGCAGCTGTACTTTGGACATTTAGAAATTCGACATCAGGCAATAACTTAAAAGTAAATAGACTGTCTTGAAATAACAGCTAAATACATTAAACAATAGAATGCGGTAGACAAAAGTTAAGATAGGGCCACATTCATAGAGATTAAAAAAGTGGGTAAATTGCTGGCTTGAATACCGCTGACATTTGTGACTCAGATATAATGTCAGAGTAAACAATGCATGTACGTTGAGTAAAGTCACATGGCTCTAAACAGAGATAGGGGCTGATTAACAGATGGGACTATGGCCCACATGCATCATTGTGACATTTTGCACTTCCTAATTTGCGAAAAATAAGGAATCGCAAATTAAGAAGTGCAAAATGCTATGCATCATTATTTTCGGTATTCATTTGTGATTCGGTAAAAATCACAATTTTTACCGAATCCCAAATGAATACCGAATTCTTAAGTTAATTTTCGCAATTCCCATTGATTCCTATGGGCCAAAAGGCCCATAGGAGTCAATGGGAATTGCGAGTGGCACTTTGAAAATTTCATGGGTGCAGGGGGGGGTCCAAAGGACCGCCCCATGCACCCCTGAAATGTATTTTTCGCATCATGTTTCACACACACATGTCCTAAGGACATGTGTGTGTGAAACATGAATGTTGAAAAAAAAACATTTTAAGCATTTTAAACACTTTTCCCAAATTTACCGAGTGGTTCGACCACTCGGTAAATTTGGCACCCTAATTGCGAATTTACAGTTTTAAATTTAATGATGCATTGCTTTTAAGAAATCGCACATCTGCGACTTCTTAAAAGCACCCGCAATTTTAGAACTCGCAAACATGTTACGAATTCTAAAATTGCTTCATGCATCCCAAAAAGCACTTTTGCATTCGCAAACGGCCGATTTTAAGGAATCGCACCGTTTGCGAATGCAAAAGTGCTTGATGCATGTGGGCCTATGGCTTTTACTCTGCCAAAGCGACGGAGAAACAGAAATCCAAATTTAGTGATATCTGCAGCCTCAGCTGACCTCTCTTACATTGGGGGGTCCACCCTCACAACGGTTCCTGTCAATGCATTGAAAGTGTGGCGGGCAACTCCATCAACACGAAGGTGCTGTCCGGTGCCCTTTCAATATTTTTTCTTAATTTTCAGAAACAAAATCCGATAGCCGGATTTTCTTTTTTAAAATAAAAATAATCGCAATGACTCGTACACCATGGGAGCTTTTTTCCCATGAGGAGGGGGTCATTAAAGTGTTTTTAGTTTCACTTGCTTTCACGTTTAAGATAGTTTTGAGTGAAGGAAAAACTGGTAAATAAGGTGGGTGGACAATCTGCCAAAACTCCAACTGGTCTTACTCTGTTGGGCCATGGGAGAAGTATGTTAGAGGTAGAAACAGAGTAGCCTCCATCCTGACATACTTACGTTCCACCCGATACCTAAATGAGGTGGCGAAACGTCTATTCGGCAGAGAGGGTACTCCATTGTCATTGAGATGGAGTACCCTCTCTGCCAAACTTTAGGTTAGTGCCTTGCTCATAATAGGATAGCATTGCTATTTGTCTCAGTTATCTGCTTTGATTGGCTTGCCTCTATATTATTTTGAGTGTTCCACCCAGGAGCATTTCTGTTTCACAGTATTCCAATGAGATGAGTTGCATCTTTCCTCAATATACTTGAACTGACTTTTTTAATTTGTATATTTAGATCCCCATGGTAGTGCATTTGTTTTCTTGCTCTTCCTCTTGCTTTATTCTCTGCATCCTCCACCTGTCCCCGGTTTTCATTCCTTTCCCTCGGTGCCCCATCCAGCTCCTCATAATATATTTTTGAAATGTTATTTATTTGTTTATTTTACAACGGCCTTCCAGCTGTAAAGTGGTGTCAGCCACTCACTTCTCTTTTTTACACTTCACTGGATTCAAAAAGCATTGCCAAAGAGGGCCAGAGCTGGGAACCAAAAGCATCTCTGACAAAAATGCTCAAAATAGCCCCATTTCTTTCCTCCTCTTGTGTTATCTTTCTCTGACCAGCAAACCATTCTGTCCCTATCCTTCTCTCCCTGCTCTCTCTTCTCCCTCCTTGATCACTTTCTCTCTACCATCTGGCCGTCCCTGACAGTGTCACCAGAGAAGTGGTCCTGGGCTTCAAAACCAACCTCCAAAGTCTCATGCCCACCTGGCTAATGCCTAGTTGAATAATAAGCCTGCCTGGCCCTGTTGCCATAAGTAATAGCTCAAACTTTAGATGTCCAGACCTATGGGCTTTGCCATACTTGTAATTACATGGCGCTGTCGCCGAACCAGCAAATACTGTTACAAATTGGGTTCAACTCTAGCATTATTTATTCAAATTAGACATAGTGGCATAATACAAAATGGCACGGTTCACTGCCATAAGGTGGTGAGGGGCTGCAGAACCTCCAGCCACTTACGATGTAACTGTCCAAATGCAATCACCTAGAACTGATTCCGGCCTTTCGACTCAAGCTAAGACTCCATATGGATTACCATATGCCAGCTCATATGTGGAAAAGCAAACACATATGCCAATCTTTCATGGAATTTCTTTGAGATATTAATACACACAAGTAGTAGATACTGAGGATCCATTAGTGAACACAGTCTTAGTTGGTGTAGAGAAATGTTAATATGGTTTCTCATCGTAGATCATGTTGTATGGGTGAGTAGAACAAAATTATATAGGAGGTACCAGTTTATTATTTTAGTTTTTTTAAACTTTTGTTTACTTTATTTATTTCAGTCTAGTCAATCCATAACAAAACCCAATATAAACATTCATAAAAAGCACAACTGTAAGAGTTAAATCAGGTTGAAGGCGAGGGTGAAGGAGGCTGTTCTTCTGAGGACTCTTGAGTATGAAGAGGGAGAAGAGCAAGAGACAGGGGCTAGAACTGCCAAATTTATGGCGGATCGAAGGGGCAAAGCTAAACAAAAAAAGAAGTCCAAGAATAGGAACAAGAAAGTGAAAAGAACGCCAGCAGAAGGTTTATCCTTAATCAATATTGCTCCAACTATGAAAAAAATCTCAATTTGGACAAGAGTCCTCTTAGGAAGTGGATACAGGTTAAGGGACTAGTAAAGAACATGACCCTTCGACTGTCAGGCTCGGCCCTATCTGCTGATGAATCTCAGGAAAAACGGGTGGGCAAGCACCCGTCGCATCAAGCTCCCCCATCGCCTGCGCCAGTATCAGCTCTGGATACAGATTCTGTCCAGCTTCCCAGTCCTATTTGTTGCTCTATATTGGAAACCTTCCCTGAAAGCCTCGAACCATCTTGCCATGGCTCCAGCATAGCAGCATGTATGCCTTCTGATAACTCGGTTTCTCCTTGCAATATTCTGCCAGGTGGTTTTGAGAGCCCCAGACATCACCATTGCCATCCCGGAAGGCTACAAGATCATCCGAAAAGACCGTACCAACCAGACAGGAGGTGGCATCGCAATCGTCCATAGGAATTCCATCTGCATCTCAACCAGCTCAGACGTCAACCTCGCTAACGCCGAACACCTTCACTTCCAAATCCACACCGACCCCAAGACCACACTCAGAGGCACCCTCCTCTACAGACCACCAGGACCACGTGCACAATTCTGTGAAGACATCACTGATTTTATCACCCCACACGCCCTCCCCTCCGAGAACTACATTCTATTGGGAGACCTCAATTTTCACCTGGAAAAGAGCAACGACAGCAACACCACCACCCTTCTGGACAACCTCGCCAACCTCGGACTAAAACAACTTGTTAATACCCCCACTCACTACGCAGGTCACACACTCGACCCTATCTTCACTTCCAGCAAACATATCTCCTTCAGTCACACCACAACTCTCCATTGGACGGACCACAGCTGCGTTCACTTTGTCTACAAAAAGACAACATCCCACAACCATCCTCAACCTACTCTGCGAAGAAACTGGATCAAAATCACCATCGACCAGATCTCCTCATCGCTTCTTCAAAACCCCCCTGCCCACTATTCGAACCCCAACCAAGCAGCCATTAACCTCACTCAATGGCTAACCAACAGCGCCGACAACCTAGCACCTTTGAAAAAACGTCAAATCAAACTAGGCAGCAAAAACACCCCCTGGTTCAACGCTGATCTTAAGAAACCCAAGAAACTCTGTCACTCCCTTGAGAAGACCTGGAAAAAAGACCCAAACACCAGCACCAGGGACGCCTTTAAAAACGCCACCCGCATACACCACCAACTGATCCGGACTGCCAAGAAAGCCGCATTCAAAGACCGACTTGACAACAACGCCCACAACAGCAAGGAATTATTCAACATCATCAAAGAGTTTACCAACCCCGCTGCCAACTCCAACGACATCACTCCCTCCCAAGCCGTCTGCGACTCCCTAGCCTCGTTCTTCCACAACAAAATCGCTGACATCCTCAACAGCTTCGACAACCAACCCGGAGACCAACCCACCCAACCTCCTGCCATACCTTCACCCCCCTTGAACATCCTTAATGACTGGAACCCAATCTCCACTGAGGACACCATCCGCCTGATGACCTCCATCCACTCAGGATCCCCAACAGACCCATGCCCTCACCACATCTTCAACAAAGCAGACTCCATCATAGCACCACACCTCCGAGACGTCATCAACTGCTCACTCAACTCTGCCACCTTCCCGGAAAGCTGGAAACACGCCGAACTCAGCGCCCTTCTGAAAAAACCTTCAGCTGACCCCACCGAACTAAAAAACTACCGCCCCATCTCACTCCTTCAATTCCCGGCCAAAGTCATCGAGAAAGCTGTCAACAACCAGCTGCCCGCCTTCCTCGAAACCAACAAATCCCTCGACTCCTCACATTCCCGATTCCGAGCCAAACACAGCACTGAGACCGCACTCATCGCTGCAACAGACGACATTCGAACTCTGCTGGACAATGGAGACACAGTCGCCCTCATCCTCCTCAACCTCTCCGCAGCCTTCGACACAGTCTGTTATAGCACCCTGCTACAACGCCTCAGCAACATCGGAATCCAAGGAAAAGCACTGGAATGGACCATCTCGTTCCTTGCCGGCAGAACTCAGAGAGTCCGCCTCCCACCATTCAAGTCAGAAGCCACTGAAGTCATTTGCGGCATGCCACAAGGATCTTCACTCAGCCCCACCCTCTTCAACGTATACATGAGCCCCCTCGCGGCCATCGCACGCCAACACAACCTCAACATAATCTCCTACGCTGATGACACTCAACTGATCCTCTCAATCACCAAAGACCCTAACACCGCCAAAACCAACCTTCATGAAGGAATGAAAGAAGTAGCCGAGTGGATGAAACACAGCCGTCTGAAACTGAATTCAGACAAAACAGAAGTCCTTATCTTAGGTACCACCCCCTCCGCCTGGGACGACCCTTGGTGGCCAGAGGCCCTTGGAAAAGCACCCATCCCGACGGACCAGGCACGGAACCTGGGCGTCATCCTGGACTCCTCACTCTCGATGACCAGACAAGTCAACGCCGTCTCATCATCCTGCTTCAACATTCTTCGCATGCTCAAAAAAACATTTTGTTGGATCCCCACCGAAACTAGAAAAACGGTCACCCACGCACTGGTTACAAGCCGCCTGGACTACGGAAACACCCTATACGCCGGCACCACCACAAAACTTCTGAATAAACTCCAACGCATCCAGAATGCATCAGCCAGACTCATACTAGACATCCCGCGTAAAGACCACATCTCTGGTCATCTGAAAAACCTCCACTGGCTCCCCGTCAATAAGAGGATTACATTCCGCCTCCTAACCCACGCACACAAAGCACTTTACGAACTTGGACCCGAATGCCTCAACACACGACTTTCCTTCTACACCCCTTCCCGCCAGCTACGCTCTTCCAACCAACCCCTTGCTGCTGTACCCCGCATCAACAAAACCACCATGGGAGGAAGATCCTTCTCCTACCTGGCGGCTAAAACCTGGAACTCACTTCCCATTCATCTTCGTCTAACTCAGAACCACTTTGCATTCAGAAAGCAACTTAAAACTTGGATTTTCGACTTGTAATCCCCCACCCCTCTTCAAGCGCCTTGAGACCCTCTGGGTATGTAGCGCGCTATATAAATTACTTACTTGACTTGACTACTTGACTTTCGAGGTTATCCTACACACTTTAACTAGCCATCGCGCTGAAGCGCAAGAACATTCTTTGCAATTATGGGGGGACAACACCAAACTTCAGAACTCACTGACTGAAATGACTTTCATGTTAGGCGGGATGTCGCAGGAAATTGAGGACCTTCAGCAGAGAGTTGTTGGTATTGAAGAGAGTTCAGCTCACACCGAGACTTCTCTGAAGGATCATGAGAGCCAGATTCTTGCACTACAGCTGAAGGTTGAGGACTTGGAGAACCGCCAACGTCGATCAAATCTGAGACTTTTTGGTGTTCCGGAGGGGGTCGAGGGGTCAGACTCAAGGGCATATGTGGTGAAACTATTAAACAAAGCTCTACCTGATTTAGCTGACTGGGATTGGGACTCTCAGGTTGAGAGAGCCCATCGTCTTCCCCAATTTCAGAGGAAGAGGGATAGCAAATACCCAAGGCCCTTTATTATTTATTTTGGGAACTTTCTCTTGAGGGAGGCAGTAGCTCTTAAAGCACGTCCCAACTTGCCTATCAAATGTGAGAATATGTCTTTATTTGTTCGCTCAGATCTGAGTAAACCTACGATGGATAGGAGGTGGAGATTAAAATGTATAGATCCCTTCAAAGCTATTGGGGGACAAGCGTTTTTGCAGGAGCCTGCCTGCCTCAAAGTCATTAAAGGCGCTCACACGTATTATTTCTCGAATGAGAAGGAGGCGCAGAGCATGTTATCTAATTTGAGCTAAATTGTGGGCTATAGCTGAGCAATTAGTATCTATATATTTTTTTGGGCTTTCTTGGGTCTCTGGGGATTGCAATTAAAACGCTTTTCTTTCCTCTTTTTTTTTGTTGTTGTTTACTGGCACTCAGGAAAGGGGAAAAAAAGGGAGAAAAAGAAAAAAAAATGGGTGGTCGGGTAGCCCCAGTGCTGCTTTGCTCTGTGCTGCCCTTCTAAGGGCAGCAGATACGGAGGGGGCTCCCTCTTGTTCTGGGTTGAGGGAGAATGGGGGTGGGGGGGGCCCAGGTTTTCCGAGGGTTGGTTGTAATGGGAGGGGTTAATAAGTCTAAAAAGCCAGCACATTGTGATAAAAGCTTAAATCAGAAAGGAAGGTATTGTTGTTTGTTTTGTTTATTTTCATCGCTTAATAATATACAGTATGCAAAGTTGGCTTAAATCATCGATTAAAATGCAGACACTAAAGTGCTTAGCCTGGAACGTAGCCGGCCTAAATAGTAAGAACAAAAGAAGACTTATATCTGAAGAATTAAGGCTTTATAACCCTCAGTTAATTTTCCTATTTGAGACACATATTTCGTATAAAGACAGAAAGCTACTTAACCAGCTGGGTTATGAGGTTATAGTCTGCTCTTCTCAACAGGTTTCTCTTAGGGGAGTTGCCATATTAAAGGATAACAGATCTGGGGCTAGATGTAGGTAATTCCCATTTACAGACTCTTAAATACCGAATTTTACTGATTCAGAATTTAAGAGTCTGTAAATGGGACGGGGACAGGTTTAGGTAATTTTAAAATCTGAATTACCGAATCTGTAAAATTCGGTATTTACCGATTCTGTAAACACAGATGTGCATGCACACCTGAATTCTGTATTTTACCACACAATAGGATTGTGTGGTAAAATACAGACTCTTAAGGGCCTGTGGCACTGTAAACTGTGCCACCTACATTTGTAATTACAGAATCGGTATATTTACCCATTCGGTAATTTTACCGAATCGGTAAATATACCGATTCTGTATTTTTCAGCCCCCTACATCTGAAAACCCTAATACCGGTCGGAAACGGCCGAAATCGGCCGTTTCCGACTGGTATTAAGGCTCCTAAATCTGGCCCTTTGAATTGAAACGACCAGATCTGGCACTGATAAATTGGGTCGGTGGGTGATCGCGTAAGTTTGTATCGGTAACTGTAAATATGTACTATGCAGAGTCTATGGCTCCAACACGGATGAAGCTTTTGTTTTTGATGAACTGAATTTGGAATTATTGGGTTGGGAGGGGGAACTAATTATGATGGGGGATTTTAATTGCATCATTGATTACAAACAGGACACAACTAGACCGGGGGCTTTTCAACGTATGCACAAAGTTAGGGCCGCTATTTTAGATATAAGTCGGGTACACAATGTTAAGGATGTATGGCGCTCTCTCTATCCCGATCTACCTGGCTATACGTTCTACTCAGCCCCTCACAAACTTTGCACGCAGAATGATATGGCCTGGGCAACGGATCAAATAATTCAGAATAGCTTCATGGAAATCTGCCCCCGGGTGTCCTCGGATCATAACCCCATTCTATTAACATATAGCTATGATGAAGGTCAAAATAACACAAGATTGTTTTCCTTCCCCCGTTATCTACTTACCAATACAGTTTATATTTCTCAACTTAAGCTGCATCTGTGTGAATTCATTAAAATAAATCTTCATACGGCCTCCCATATCTGTGTTTGGTACACATGTGTGGCCAGCATTAGAGGCCATGCGCAACAATATATCTTTAAACAGAATTCTGAACGTCGGAAGGCTCATAACAAATTAACAGCAGATATTTTGGAATATGAAACTTTATTGGTTGAGGCGCTTTGTTTACGATCCATCAACATCGTAGAAATAGAGCTAAAACTTGGATCATTAAAATCTAATCTTAAAACAACCTTTATTGAAAAAAGTTGCGCCAAAATGCTTAAGACCAAAATTCAGTGTTATGAAGGAGGGGATAAAATCGGTAAGCTATTGGCTTACAAAGTGGCGGATGATAGAGCCCAGACTTGTATTAAATGCATAAAGGGTGCAAATCAAACTATGTGTAACCAACCAGCGCAGATTTTGACTCAATTCAGAGAGTATTATAGTACCCTTTATACCCCGGAGAACCAACCCCCTACATCTGATATATTAGAATACTTAGAAAGTAATATCAGGAGAAAATTTAATTTACTGGGTTTAGAAGATCTCTCGGATGACATTACCGAGCTGGAACTAAGGCAGGCTATTATATCTCTGCCCATGAGGGAATCCTCAGGGGAGGACTCAATCCCGGTGGAAATATATAAAACCTGCATTGAGGAAATAATTTCTCTTTTTCTTCTTGTAACACAGTACATTGGGGTAACGGGGAAGGCCCCGAATTCTTGGAATACAACGAAAATAATTTTCTTTTTAAAAAAGGACAAACCAGCGGAGGAATGTGGGTCCTACAGGCCAATTTCTTTGATTAATTCTGATGCGAAGGTCTTTGCCAAAGTTCTGGCAAACAGGATGACCATGATTATCCCTGAGATTGTCAGTGAACAACAGCACAGATTTGTCTTGGGCAGAGACACAACAATACACATTAACACAGCTATCACAGCCTTCGACATTGCAGAGACCGAAGCCTCCCTACTCGGCATGATTTTATTAGATGCCGAAAAGGCTTTTGACCGAGTGGGGAGGGATTATCTTTGGTCTGTGTTGTCTTTCATCGGTTTCAGGGGTAAAATGGTCAGCTGGATTCGGGCTCTATACGACCAACCCACAGCTAAAATTAGCTATTCAGGTCTGCTATCCTCTGCTTTTTCCATTGCACGGGGCACTCGCCAGGGGTGCCCGTTGTCACCTCTGCTCTTTTCAATATCTATGGAGCCATTTCTTTCTGCGCTCCTGGCCCAGCCTAGGATAATCCCATTTTGCTCTGGACCCCACTGTTTGAAAATTACTGCATATGCGGATGACATTGCAATATATTCATCAAATGTCACAACAGCACTAGAGGGCATCATGGTTGAAGCGGATAAATTTGGCAATGTCTCTGGCTACAAATTAAATGTGAATAAAACCCAGATAGAGGTCAACTATAAATTATCGGGGAGAACTTTGGGGGTCTGTAGAGCCGCTAATTATTTGGGGGTGAAAATATCATCTAAGATCTGTGATATAATTCCCATTAACTACGATGTGCTTGTCAAATCAACTAAACAGCTTCTTAAAAAATGGCATAAACTACCATTAAATATTATAAGTAGAATTAACTTTATTATGATGAAAATTCTGCCGAAATGTCTTTATTTTTTTCGATCTATTCCTTTGATGCTTAACGTCTTTTTTTTAAAAGCTAGATGGAATTTTTAGCAGCTTCATCTGGAGTTATCGGAAAGCACGAAAAAGTTTATTTTCTTTAAAAGGATCTACTGATATGGGAGGTCTTTGCTTCCCAGACTTTAAACTTTACTTTTGGGCAACTTTCATTGGGTGCCTTCGTTCCTTGCTTAACCCTGAGTTTAAAAATTTGTTTTTTCATACCATTATGCTGAATTTAGATGCAAGAATGTTGCTGCTAAGATTGAATGACCCAAATTTTTACAAAAGAGTCAAATTTAAGACAGCTCGAGACATTGCTAAGATTTGGTTCGGTATGATGCATTTCTGTAAGACCTCTTTCTATCATTCAAAATTAAGGCTTTGGGATAACCCAGGACTTCCGGGGATATTTAATGATAGCTGGACTAGTGCTTGGGTAACCCATGGTATTGTAACCTTAGGGGATTTGTATGGTGCTTCTGGCCTTTTAGACTTTGAGACACTAAAACATCTGTACCGTCTTACGGAGTCTATGAGGTTTAAATATATTCAGGTACATGACTTTTTGATACGCCGGATGAAAATCTTAACTGTCTCAGAATCTGATATTTGGGAGTGCCTCTATTCATCTAAAAATAAAGCAATAATATGCACCGGCTATAACGGTTTAATGTCTTATGTAAAACAAGATTGCTCCAAACTAGCGGAGAAGTGGAGCTCTAAACTTGGAATGACGATCTATCCGGATCAGATCTCTCAATCTCTCTCTAAAATCAACAATTTGGTTCAATCAGCTAGCCTTCGATTGCAACAATTTAAAACTTCTTGTTTGTTATACTATACCCCGGAAGTGATCCGCAAATGGTCTTCAAATGCATTATATACAGATCACACCAAATGCCCTAAGTGCGCTACTGTGGGCGCTAATATTGAACACATATTATTTTCCTGTCCGGAATTGAATGACTTTTGGCTTAATTTAGATAAAGTTTTGACATTTAAACTGGTTAGACCTCCATTATTGTCAGCTTCTACTGTACTTCTAGATATACATAGTATTACTTTACCTCAAAAAGCTTTAATTACTATTTTGTTATCCTGTGCTAAACTTACCATAGCTCTGGCATGGATATCGCCACAGCCGCCACATATTATGCAATGGTGGTCCCTGGTCAACGAAATACATAACATGGAAGCTGGAATAGCCTGAATTAGGTGTACTAGGTCTATGCTTAAATTTGAGAAAATTTGGGGCAATTTTATTTAAAATTTTCTTAGCAGGGGCTCTTTTCTTTTTTGGTATGAATTCTCTGTTAATCATTTTGAATCTCTATTATTCTGTATTTTTTGCCATTCGGTATAGATTCATGTACAGATTTTGATGGTCTATATGTATTGTTTTTGCTGAGTTTTCACTTTGTGCTGATAATAAAAGAAAAAAAAAGAGTTAGATCAAATATATAGTGCCATCAGTCACATGCATAGTAGCAGATAAAACATAGTTAATGCCCTAACTCAAAACAACTAGTCTACACTGAGGCTCCTTAAAGATACTAGCACAAAAAGTCCACAGATTCTTTCGAGTCAACCATAGCATACATAATGCCACTGCCATTACTAATTAAAGGAAAGATAACTTAAGGCAACTAGATTAAATAAATAAAAAATCTTCAGGCTAATGTGCAAAGCGAAATGTGCAAAGTCCTTCAATTAATAAAATCACATTAAAATAGATAAAAACAGCAGCAACGATCCATTAAGAGTGAGGCAAAGTGCATGCGCAAAGAGGCACGACAAAGCTATACAAGGGTCGAGTCGATTAACAAATACTTTTAAGAAGATATCTCTGCTTACTATGGGTAGTGAGCTTGCAAATAGGCCAAGCAGCATGTAGAAATTTTGTCACTGCAATAACAATCAATTCTCTCGTATCAGTGTGTAGTATACGTAAAGCAGGGATGAATTGGGTGAATCCAAAGAGCTTATAAATAGGTATAAGGTATTTTTTAACAAGGATGTGCATAGGTGGGACAGAAAAAAGCAAAGCAATGCGAAGTTTCATCGACTCTGGGGCAGGAGCAAAACTTTTTATATCAATTTGCTAGTTTTGCTAAGTGCAAACTTGGCAGATTTTAAAATGCTACATAAAGTGGGTTGCCTCACATTGAGAATGGACCCGCTGCCGTCAAGAGCCATGACTGTATCACATTTCCTTAGTTGGAGGTCTCCTAAGGTTAGATATCTAGAGATGATTTGAGAGAGAGTACATCCAGGGAGACTTTGTGCCAAGACAAATAGAAGATGTGAGTAGCAGCCCTGACACAGGTACTCATACTTTGCCAATTGAAGAAAGCAGAGGAAAACAGCTGTGAGGAAGCCAAAGCTACTGAGAGTACGGTAACAAAGGGCCAGCAGAACCACAAGAACTGGACAAGGATCCATCAGCTTCTTCGGTGTAGAGCGCAATTGTTAAGGATAGAACTGGCAACTCTTTTTTATATGCAGCCAGAGAAACATAGAGTATTTGTGAGTCTGGAGTTTGTACATTCAGTTCACTTCACTTGAGCAAGTATGAAGGTCGGGAAACTACTTTTCCGCTCATACGCACAAACAATATGGTCAGAAAGGAAGAAGTGTCTTGGCATTGATGACATTAGCCATGTGTAATTGTGCCAGAGAAGCCGACAGACCTCCACATCTCTGTAGGACTCTTGCTTAAATTGGCATGGTTGACATGTGTCACTCCTCGGGTAAGGTCTGATTTCAGAGATGTCTTTGGGGTTTTGATATTTTTCCATCCTTAGCACTCATGCCCTTCATCGCATTAGAAAAGTGAATATTAAACAGTAATCAATAGCAAGCAAGTCAGTTTATTAACAAGTAACTATTGACAGAGAAAAAAAGGAGTACCCATAAAATATATACAAACTGTTACCGGCTAGGTAAACCATGTTAGGGAAAAGCCCCACGCTGCACAATACTGTGGTTAAATTCCCATCCTTCAGAGGTGCGAGCACCCTACCAGTTCAATAACACAGTGTTAAGAGCAACTGTCTTCCCCAGAAGTACTAATAAAATGTCCAATATGTGAACATTTTGATTTATAAATAATATTAAATAGAGACAAATAACTATAGAATATCCACTTCAGCTCCAATTATCTCACAGAACATAATTCTAAAAAATTTGGATGAGGAAGAGGTGATGAGACTAATTGCTCAGCTCTTGCTCAGAAGAATGAATCAAGGATTTATCCCCACCACTTCTTGACATTACAAATCTTGTGAATGCATCCATCCAGGGTACTGGCACTGAATGGACTTTGGTAGTCCGAGAAATTGGCTATAATTCCCTGAAGGATGCCATCAGTATTTTCCTAAAAAACACGGCGGATCCAGAGGATCTTAACAACTATCATCAAATTCCACATCTTTTGCATCAAAGAAAGAAACAGAGAACAGAGTCTTCCATAAGCACATGGAACAATATATTTTACACTACAATCAGTCATGTTTCAATCCAAAGAGAGGAACAGAGATCTTGCTGGCCAGCGAGATTAAAATCTGATCATTACTACAGATGAGAACAATGATGCAGCAACATTGTTACTTGTGATCAATAATTTCAAACTGTTTGAAAGACCGAAAGAATATAAGGCATTTCGGAAAACAGCCATAAACTACATTAAAAATGATCAGATAATTCCTCCACATTCGCAGGCACCACATTGGAATTGGGACCGCAGAATCTTTCAAGGTCACAGAGAAGGTACCTCAGTTTGCACAGGTTTATTTCAATTCCAAAAGTACTTTGAGCATACGCAGATTCTCTTCTGCCTAGGTAATGAATCTGGCAGACAGGCCCACACCGTAAGGTGTGCGAACGCTCTTTCTTATGGGGAAAAAGGAGAATGACTTCTGCCTGAATGCTGCTTAAATGGAGATCTTGTCGTCTTACCCATCTGAGTGCCCTATATCCTTTAGACGCACCTCAAACCCAACACTAAAATCAACAAGCATTTGCAATGCAACAGGTCTCGCATTTGCAAGAGTTTATAGTATTGGCATTGTAAAGGACAATGCCTTTTATTCATCTGTTTGGAAAACTAACACAAATAAAAAGCATTGTCATTTACAATGCCAATACCTCAAACTCTAGCAAATGCGAGACCTATTGCATGGCAAATGTTTTTTTATGCAGCTCATTGATGAGCTTTATACAGCACTATTGCTATTTGAATGGGCAAGCTGGCAAAAAAGAATGTTACTTTGTGCAATGCAACGGGTGCTTCTGTAAAGAGGTGGAGAAAAAAAAATGTGTGGGAAATCAATATACAGCGGAAAGATGTCTCGACCTTGGAGGGGTGGTGGGCGGTTGGGGGGGCAGGTGAGATGATGTTGGGCACGGCACGAGAGATCCGGGAGTTTAGTTATGGGCAATCTGAGAAAAAAATAAATGTTACCTTGTGCGATGAAATCAGTGCTTATGTAGAGCGGTTGATTAAAGGGTTCAATGACTTCTCTGTACAGTACGGCGAAATAGCAAACGGTAGCCGTACATTCAACCATCAGGTATTTGCATCATTATGGAAATGCATTAAGCAGTTTATTCTGTTCCATTAGATGAATACAAATCGCCATCTACAAATTTGCTGTTCTAGATCCCTGCCACTTTCCTTTAATGAAGAGTGCCTGAACCAGCTACTGTTCCATTTAAGCTCTTTGCTGGCAAATAAGGAAACAATGCCAGAACAAGTGTTTGCTATTCAACACTGAGCTGCACAGTTGACACCAGCTGTACCACATGATTAATTAACAAATATCACCCAACAAAAAGCACACAACATTTTAAATCTTTCTCCTTATGCACTACTGTTCTGTAAATACGAAGTTTGCTGTTCCTATAGTTAATGGATAATATTTTTTGCTAATAGGACTTTTGTTCCCATCAAGGCTAATCAGCATCCTGGTGTTTAAAATATTAACTCACAAGGTCAGTCCTTTGTCAGTATATCCAGAAGTTCAGTTTCACATTTTGGAAGGCGAGAAGTGGAAAAGTGTGTACATCAAGCTTCACTTCATTTCCCAGTTTATGGGATCAGTGTATCTGGTTTATGTGATTGTACCAGCATCCCAAAATAGGCTGGTAAAATATAGAGCCCATGATCGCAACTAGTGGCACTGGGTAAAATACTGCACTATTTGATATGCTGGATTCAGGATCATGCACTACAACAGACTATTTGGAATTAGTGGTATCACCTTCGCTGCTAATGGAATTCCCCTCCTGTGCTGTCCCTCATTGAAATGGGTGTGGTCGTGACGGAACCATTCCGTCATCAGCACAGCCCAACCGTGACTGATAACGGAATGGTTCTGTCACAAGCATCGAAGATACTTCTGTGATTTATTTTGGCTGAGTACTGTGGTAATCTACTTTGAGTTTGATTGTTACTGGCCCTCATTTTGTAAACTATTATCCCTCTCTTTGAAATCTTGGCACATCGTTTGATCTAACTGTCAAGTGACTAAGGTTGCCCTCTAATTCAGAGCACCTGGGATGAACCATTGCTGACTCTCTTGTTTAGCCCTGCTTGAACCAGAATCCTTAAAGTGCTATGGGACCGGTCCATGCATGCTCCAATCTCAGGCGAGTAACGCTCTAAAGCAAAAATTCAATGCAGCTGGTTAGCGGCTATGTGTAATCCCATGATGTGAACTAGCTTGGGGTACGAACTCCATTTTTTACTCCATGGTTTCAAGAAGAAACTAAGTTGTATCAACAAACTACACATTTAAAGAAACAGGACAGCACACAAAAACAAGTTGCTGTTTTGGGTATTCAACAGTGAAACAAACTGTCAGGTGTACCAAGAATGTACTTTGCGATTGCACTTTCATGAATGTTTGGGCACATGCATATTCAAGCTTAAGGCTAGGGGATGTTGTGAAACTGCGAAAGATAGTTTCTATGTTCCTTTTTGTTCTTTTGCTCGTATCGAACTGGCAATTTAGACTAAATTTAGTGCTCTGTAAGTGTGGCAGATAATCGATGTGTGTTATACACAATTTTACAGTTTCACTATAAGAAGAATATCGCGGTAGACGGTTTAAAAACCTAGCAACAGCCAAAGGAAACCGAGTGATGCGCGCGAGCAGACCACCTCTTACCTTCATTCATTTAGTTGCTTCCCTGTGAAATGGATTAAAAAAAGAAGCCTGCGAGTGGTGTGTGCGCCACAGCGAGACATGTGGTTTTAATTATTGTGCCCGTGTCTGGGCATGATAATTGAAACCACATGGTAGTAGTGCAGGTAACCGACACCAATAGGTCATGGGCGGAGCAATGTGCCCGCCTTTGGCAAATTGCGTGCTGTGTTTGTTAAAAAGACGCACACAAAGGTCAATAGTGTGGGCCAAAAGGAAAAGCACATGCAAGAGTGTGTGCGATTCCTAAGTCAGTTTTTAAACCGCCTACAAGAAGTGTCGTGCTGTGCACTGCAACGCTAGGTGGTAGACCTAAAAAGGCCGCAGATAATTTTCAATTCAAATATCACCTTGTTCCTCCACATTCTCTTGCTCCTCAAGATCCTACTGTAGTTAGGACCATAACTTACACATGAATAGAATCATAATACCCATTTAGTTTCATTATTGCAACCTAATGTATATCAGCCTTCTCAATTACTCCCAGAGGGACTACAAACAGACCCTAGTTATGAGCCAATGAGATGCAACAATAATTGACTCCTGAAAAAGAAGCTTGTCTTAAAATAAAAGTGTTAAGCATCATACACAAGATCTTCTTCAGTAAGCACTTATGTTACCTGCAGAACTCTGGCTGGCAAAGAACATACAATCCACTAACCAAAATGCAGGAGGCTAAACATGGAAGTAGATCCCTAGGAGCACTGGGACAAAGCTCAGGCATGGGCTATATCCAACGCTATTAGACAAGGATAAGAGTAAGGGGTTTACTAGATCCAAGTATAGAAGGTCACTTGCATGTTAGCATGAACGTTTTTGTAATAAAAGCTTGTTTAAATAAAATAATATGTTTCAGTATATCTACTGCCTTTTCTCTGACATACACGAGTTGCGTAACAGGGGGACAAAAACATGATTTGATGAAACTGTGATATTCATGGGAACTTGTGCTTTTCAGAAGCTTGTTGGAAAACTTGTGGACAGGATTCTTGATAAAATGCATGGACTACACGTAAAACACCACATCACACGATACTATGTTTAATTAAAACAAGGTATCACAACTTCGTACAATAATATACAGTTTGATTTTGGACTGTTAATGTAACAAAGCAAGTACAGTTGATTGGTATGGTCTTTTGAGGAAAACAGTAAGAAAATGAAACCAATGAACTTCCCAAAAATTCAGTTGTAGTGATCCAGGGAACAATTGTGCTTACCACGACAACTACTTTTTAGAAAATAAAATCACATCTTTATATATTTCTTTGGGCTGTGCTTTGTTACATTATAAGTTACTTATCGTACTACATACTATTCTATGGGGTGGTGCTAACTCCTTTTAATTAATTACTTATTTTACTGTCAAATTGAATGTTTATTATGTATTGCAGTGCATGACTGAACATGACATCACCGGTTGCAGAATATAATAAGAAACTTGATGAACAATCTGTGAATGTAGTAACCATCAAACGTTATAATTTTCCTACCTCTTACTTAAGATAGGTATTAGGGAAGCCTATTGGTAGAATCCACCTATGTTACAATAAAACTTCATGTCCATGAGTGTTGCAAAATGTCTTCATACAATCTTAGAGAAGATCCATATTGAAGCAGCAGGTTTTGTAGCAAACTTATAAACAAAGACACGATCTGCACTTAGCATTCAGGAGGTGAAAGTCCATCATCTCAAGGAGCATGCCAGCTGGTCCATTTATCCAGTTCAGAGTAACTGTCAGTTTCCTCCTCAAGGGCTTTTGGTATCAACTGCAGAACTGCCTGGTTTGATCCCATCTGCACCATCTCTAGCACACTAGAACTGTAGACTGTGAGGCGTTGGTTTGGGCTGGGCAGCTGGCTGTAGGGGAGGTGGATGTAAGAGGTTGGGATGCTGGTCCCTATCGTCTACCAGAGCATTCCATGGTCTTTTGGGGGAGCAGCCTTTGGAGGTATTGTGCACGGCCTCAGGCACCATTCTGGTATATCGAAAGTCTGAAAAACAGGAGCAGTGCCATACATCAATATGTGTCTACAGTGCATGAGAGATTGCTTGTAGACTGTGCCCCTCATAGATCCCAAATAGATCCATGTCCCTGCCTTAACATGTCTTGGAATGGAGCACATGCCTCTCATGCATGCAGAGCTGACTTGCGGAGAAGGACATCTTCACCCTTCAAGCCCTAGTGAGTCAGCGCCGACAGGTCATATGCAAGACTCACACCCAGAGATATGCAGCCCTTAGTTTTATATTGCTTTTCAGTACTTCTGGTCAAATCGCCATGCTCAGAGCAGGGTAGCAGACTTTGGTAGTCTGCGAAATTGGCTATAATTCCATCGTTGTCCTCTTTGAGCAAAATGATGTATCCTGGGAAACCACAATAAGTTCCTATCCCTCTGTTTCTCTATTTATAAATAGTACTTAAAAATAAGATTGCCACTAGTGTGAACCACAATGAAAAAAAAAACATTACTTTTCACTTGCAAGGGTCCAGGTGTTGATGCACAGTATATCTAGCACATTGACACTCTAGTATAAGAGTAGGTGCTATATAAAATGATAAATAAATAACAACAAGCCATTTCCCTCGGTTATGCACAACCACCAGGAAGCCAGACATATGCATAAACTGCAGTACATCGTTAAGTTTACTGTGCCATCTAGTTAGAATTTACACAAGCCAATCTATGCTGTCCTCACACAAAGTGAGTAAACTCAGAATTCACAAATTTGACGTGCCAAAAATCCTTTTTAATTTACCCAAAGTATTTCAAATTCAAATTTCAAAGCTTTATTCGACAGCATGTCATAAACGCATTACACCACATTACACCCTTTCACTTTGTGCTCAAACGTTGCTCTCGCTCACATCTGTTGTTAGCAAGTAGCAAACGTGGGCATGCCATTGTAGAGCAAACAGCACATCTCCAAAGAGGCAGCATTTTTTTGTGCAGTGAGAAGCAGCGCATCCTGAACATTGAAGGCATGGGGGAAGGAGAGGAGATTATTTAAGCAGAGGGTGATACCCTCGAAGAGAGAGAGTAGGAGCTCCGAGAGTGTGTATTTACAAAAAGTCAAAATAAACTTAGCCAGGACTTTCATCACAACCTCATACATCAGGTGAACACTAACGGAAAGGCAAGCATACTGTACGTTCGCTCCCTTCCTGAGCCCCCCTGCCTCAACCAGCAAAACCACAACCCACGAGGTAGGACACAATGTAACCGACCAATAGCAAACGACGCAGGTACTGTGCCCATTACACCAACAGGGGTCCTGTAACTGTCCATCAACAGTTGTCTGCCTTGTGATGGGTCAGAAGGCGCAGAGTTATGGTTACTGCACCAGTGCCTCTGGGCCAGGGTGCCCCCTCTTGGCACACACATACACTTCGGGGCCATGCCAGCTGAACTGCAGGGCACTAAGAGAAACTTTAACATCTCTAGATTGGTGCCATACATGCTGTTTTCACTTCCAGCCACATACAAGAGAGGGGGGAAATGAACAGACAGCACCCACTGAATAGTAAGTAAGTAAGTAAGTATAGACTTTATTTCGGTTTTGATTCAAACCATAAAAGTACATATACAATATAGACAATATAGAACACAGTAATTATAAAACGTGAGCAATAAAGTGAAAAATTGCAAAGTACAGCAGGTTCCATACACAGAGAATTAATTTAGAAAGATAATTAAATCAACAAAGGTACCATCATTGGTCCAGACAATTTCTCAGCTTGACAGTCAATTTAAAAAAATCAGTAACTTGGAGAATACTATCACCGTGCAAAAGTTGCAAATACATTAATGCTGGTCTGATCTGATTAAAATTGAGTTTCTTTAAAAGATATACGTTTGCGTGGGTTTTCATAAAATTTACATAAAAATATAAAATGAAGCTTATCCTGTGGAGACTTCCCGTCGCAGCCACAGGGAGCAGTAGGTTTGTTAAAAACATCATTTTTTTGGTCTAAACAGCAGACGGTGAAAAAGATTTAATCTAAACCTTGTTAGCAGGAACTTCTCATGAGAAGTCAGCGAGCCCATCGGACCTGGTCAATGCTACCCCCCCCCTGCTATCAAATCTGCTGCCTTGATAGACCAGTTGGTAGGGGTGGCGGGCTCGCCATTCTCTATAAAAGTAATTTTAGCTGCAGGCTCAGCGAGGGCACGGTCAAGGACTGTGAAAACGGCAATTTCATCCTCCAGATCTCCCCCACCACCTCACTATCGGGTCTGCTGATATACCGACCACCAGGCGCGATAGGTGACTTTCCAAGCACGCTGATGGACCACATCCTTTTAAAAACATTAGAAACGCCCAATTTCCTTCTTTTAGGGGACTTGAACCTACACTTTTTAGATAAAACAGATAACACAGCCGCCAATCTCCAAGCAGACCTCATGTCAGCTGACCTCCTGCTGCTGAACTCGAAACCCACGCACGAGAAAGGGCACCTTCTAGACCCCGTTTTCTCTAATATCAATAATCTTCAAATACATGACCCTACCCCTCTCCCATGGACCGACCACTTTCTGGTCCCCATGCACTGGTCCTATCAGCCCGCCACGGTTCCTAAACAGAAAACCAAGATTCTAACTAGACGTTGGAACAAACTAAGACCAGAAGAATGGGAAGGGAAGCTGAGGGAATCCGACGGTCCCCTCTCCACTGACCCCAACTCCGCTGATAGGGAGTTTAACAGCTGGCTCACCAACCCCCTAGACAGCCTCATCCCACTTACATGCGCCCTCAAGCATGTAAAAAGGATTAACCATGCCCCCTGGTACACTCCGGCCCTGAACATCCTCAGGAAGGAGTGCAAAAGGACGGAGCGGACTTGGAGAAAAAATAAATCGGTAACGAACAAAAACGCCTACCAAACAACCATGAAGGCATATAAACAAGCCCTCCACAGCGCAAAAAGCTCCTTCTTTGAAGAAAGAATAAAGAGTTCAGCATGCTCTGCTAAGGAGACTTTTTCCATCCTTAAAGAGCTCCTCCATGTTCCAGCTCCCCCGCAGATAGCCCTGGACCCCAAAGCAGCCGAGGAAAAATGCGCCAACTTGGCCACTTTCTTTGATAACAAAATAAAAAATATCCTTTCCTCCCTACCCACCACCAATCAGGCCCCCCCCCCGGATCAGCCAAGGATCGTACCCCCACTTCAAGAAATCCCACGGACTCTTCTGAACTTCCACGTTTAGCCTCATTCGGACCATTTACAGAAGAAGAAGTGGCAGCCACCCTGGCAGCCACGAAAAGCGGCGCCCCCAGCGACTCAGTGCCCGTACGGTTCACAAAAAGCATCGCTCGGACCATCGTAGCTAGACTCATGGCCCTCATTAACACCTCTCTCTCCCAAGGAGAAGTCCCTCTAAGCTGGAAGGAGGCCGTGGTCAAGGGCTTACTAAAGAAGCCATCTCTAGACCCACGGACTTGTCCAACTATCGTCCCATCTCGCTCCTCCCCTGGATAGGGAAGGTTGCAGAGAAACTGGTAAATAAACAACTGTCCCACTTCCTGGAGGCTAACCTTCTCTTAAAAAACTCCCAAACCGGCTTTAGACCAGGTCAGGGGACAGACACCGCCCTCCTGGCGGCCGTAGAGAAAGCGAGAGAGATCATTGACACAGGAGGATCAGTGGCAGTGGTCCTCCTGGACCTCAGCGCGGCATTCGATACTGTCAACCATCAGGTCCTAGCCCAGCGCCTAGACAACATAGGTATACAAGACAGTGCGCTGAGATGGCTCACATCTTTCCTCTCCCAACGCTCCTTCCAAGTCTGGGAAGGAGAAAGCCGCTCCCCCCCAATTCCCCTCCGGTGTGGAGTGCCCCAGGGCTCCTCACTGAGCCCCACGCTTTTCAACGTGTATATGGCCCCACTGGAGGAATTGGTCGCCCCATTTGGAGTCACGATCGTCAGCTACGCTGACGACACCCAGCTGGTGGTGACTCTCTCACACCCCAAGCTAAAACCCTCCAACCTGCGTGACTGTCTCTCCACCGTCCACCAATGGATGAGCGACTCTGACCTAAAGCTCAACGGGTCAAAAACAGAGATCCTGCTCCTCGGCCACAAATCCCCGAGTCTTCCACCTGACATCTGGCCCGCCTGTATGGGTGACCCCCCTTCCCCCAAAACAGAGGTCAAGAGTCTAGGAGTGTGGCTCGAGACAGACCTCACCTTTAGGACTCAGGCTAGGAAAACTGCCGGAATCTGCTATGGGCTTCTAAGATCATGCAGAAAGGTACTGCCCCTACTACCATTCAAATCTCGCCTCCTGCTAATCCAAGGCCTAGTGCTAGCAAGGCTAGATTATAGCAACGCCATTTACCTCGGCGCACCGGAAGCCACCTACCAGATCTTACAAAAAACCCAAAATGCCGCAGCCCGCCTGCTCACAAACACCCCATCAAGAACATCGGCCAAACCAGCGTTGAGAAAACTTCATTGGCTCCCCGTGAGGGAAAGAGTCGCATTCAAGGCCCACTGCCTGGCCCACAAGACCCTGCACAACGTTGGCCCTCCCATTCTGAGCACATGGATCACCCCATACAAACCACCGAGAGCGCTCCGGTCTGAACAGGGAAACCTTATTGTGGTCCCTAGGGTGAAGAAAACCCGCGTTGGCGGCCGCAGATTCTCGGTAAATACTGCCAGAAAATGGAACGCACTTCCCCCGAACCTTAGAGCGGAACCAAGCCTTTTAAGATTTAGGAAATCCCTCAAAACCCTCCTCTTTCCTTGATCTACTCGAAGTTCTCCTTGCCCCCCCCTTTAGGAGTACGAGGTTCAGCGCTGGGATACTCAAGGGTGACTATGCGCTCTATAAAAAACCTAAAATAAAAAAAATAAAAAAAAATAAGGCTCCATCATATCACATGTTTTTAGCATAACACATTTTCTTACACTGGGTTTAAGGAGCTCCTCCCCTTCTCAATTGAGCTTTCTGTCCGTAAGGAAGGCACGCTTAACTGCCTCCACATCACCCTTTACAATCCAGCTCAGGTTCTCAAATAAGTCCAAATGGCTGAGCCTTGAAAAGTTGGATTTCAAATATTTTAACCAGGGGTGCCCATTGCCTTTTCCTGCGACAGGAATTCACTGAATATGCAGCTGGTGATCAATTACATACAAAGTGGCGCAACACCCGGGCAGCAGCGCGCGGGTGTTCCACCACTTTGTGCACATAGATCCTGCACTTGTGATGAGCTGGGAACTGGTTGGCTCCTTCGTGGGAGTACAGGTTACATTGGCACTAACTAACATTAATGTAATGTTATTTCACATTAATGACCAATCGTCTCGTCCCCAGACAGGTGACAGTGGTCATACCACTGATAGGTGGACTCCCCCTTAACCTCCCAAACCATAACCCCATAAGTGACAAGTATCAAGCAGGTTTTAGAAGGAATGTATCCACCACCGACCAGATTTTCAGGTTAAACATGCTCTTCTGGAAAACGGTCAAAGTCCAGGGCGGTTCGCTTTTAACTGTTTTCGTTGACCTCCGTGCAGGCTTTGATTTGGTCCCATGGGGGAAACTCTGGAGTGTATTGAGGGATTTAGGTATTCCATTCTCCCTTTTAAATATCCTAATACGTCTCCATTCACAGAATTTCGCAAGGGTCAGGTGTGGGAAACAAGGCAATTTGTCATCTAGCTACTCCTTTTGCAGGGGGGTAAGGCAGGGTTGCGTTTTGGCGCCAACCCTGTTTTGCCTCTATGTCAACGGAGTGATCACTCACCTGAATAAGGTCCCAAATAGAGACGCTCCAAGGCTCGCAGGTACAGGGATCTCTGCGATTATGTTCGCAGATGATACCCTGTTGCTGGCCAAGACCCCAATGGGCATACAGTGAGTCTTGGATGCTTTTGTCTCATTTTGTTATGATCGAGGTTTAGAAATAAATACATCTAAAACGAAATTCATGATTTTTAATCCAACGAAAACATCCCGCCCTAATCCTGTTATAGGTGGTGTCCGTTTAGAGAGAGTGCAAACTTTCGAATATTTGGGACTAACTCTTAATGAGAATATGACTTGGGCACAACATCAGACTAAAACCCAATTAAAACTCTCGCAAAAAGCAGGGGGATCCTTAAACTCCTAAAACAAACTATTTCAAAACCTATTTCTACCCCACTCGAAATTTATAAAATGCAGGAACGGGGAGCGGTGATCTATGGCGGGGAACTGTGGGGTCACAGTTGCCACCCAGTAATCACCACTACGGAAAATAGGTTTCTCAGGCAGTTGGTATCCCTGCCTGCTAGTACGCCCCAACTTCCCCTTAGGATGGACTTGGGACTTAGATCACTCAAGGAAGAACTAGGACTCAAGCCCCTTACTTTTTGGAGGCGTCTTTGGGTTACCCCTGAACTCGCCAGTTATAGGCGTGAGCTTGTAGAACTGTTAAAAGCTCCTAACGTCTGGAATCTTTCCTGGGTGAAATATATCAGGCAGGAATTTGACAGGCTAGGTTACCCGTCATTATGGTCTAACCCTGAAGAAGCGTGTAGGGGCATATCTCTGAGGGAGTTAGTTAGTCTGTATTATGATCAAAATGTGTTGGCCTGTTTAACCAATGCCCAAATTGGAACAATAACGAGATCATTCCCGGGTTTAAAAGATCACTATAAACTGGAGTCTGCTTTTGACATCATCAGCCCTAATGGTCATAGGAAGCTATACCTCCAATGGAGATATGACTCCCTACCAATAAGAGCCCTGACCTCACACTGGCACCCTAATGCCCCCAGGAACTGCCCTGCGTGTGGGGCTGAATTAGAGACAGAGCTACACATGGTCTTTTTCTGCCCTTCCTATAAGGCTTCTAGGAAGAAGTGGATCATCCCCATCCACAAAAACTTGGTCGTCAGGCAGTGTTTTTACTCTTACCAAATATTAAAAACAGACTTATCGCCAATAATTGTTTTTGGGGTCACGAAATTCCTGGCTGCCATGTGGAATACCAGAAGAAAATATGTGGTAAATTGAGATGAAATCTAATTATGCAACTTTTTGAGGTGATGCAGGGCGTTTTCGGCTGACTGGCCTTTGATCCCAGATAAATGGTTTTATTGAGAATGAGTTGTATGGTATCTGTACTCTTTTTTAACAATTGTAATATTTTATGATGAATTTTATTGTGTATTCTTTTATGACATCTTTCTTGTCGAAATAAAGACGAAATGAAATTAAATAACCCCATAAAACAGAGGCAATGCAAGCTCGCCTGTAAAGATTGCAAGACAAGGTGTGTCATGTTGCACAATTTCTCTTGTTTTATAAATCATGTTTTAATTCGTAAAGTATTTTTAACATGTTTGTGTCTCTCTTGTTACAAAAAAACATGTAAATATCTGGATATTGGCCTACATTGACTCTATGGAATCGTGCTTATGAGATGCTTTTTAGAGGTTTATTTTGTGTTTACGAGAACTCGATTATTTCGATCCTATATCTGGTTTTAAGCATTTCAATTATTTTCATGTCTTTTATGGAAAATAAAAATATTTTGAAATGATGAAATGGAATATTCAAATATGTTTGTGCTTAGGCTTTAGATCCTCTGCTGCTGTATTCCCTCATCACCTTAAATTGTTGATGCACTACTTCTTAGCCTAGAAACGCCATTTCCACTTTATCTTCAGCTTATTATAACACTTGCCTGTTTGTAAAATTAATTGTGTTATTGAATCCATTGAGAAGGGTACTCTTTTATTTTTCTGCACCCATTTTGCTGTATCAAATGCATATTGAGGTCTCTCCACAAAGCTTGGAAGCGCACTGCAGCATCTCACAGCCATGAGGTTCAAGATAATAGCATTGTTGGCCACACTCCTATCTGGAAACTGGCTCCATGACGTGGTAACAGAGGATGACGTGGGTAATTCGAGCTATGCACCGATCTCACCCGGACAGGTCAAGGGAGAGAAGTGCCAGGATGAATTACTTGGCATTATCAATTTTCAAGGTGTTTTGATGCATCAGTGTGAGTTCTCTAAGGGTCTGCTTCCCATCCATTCTTACCGTGTGCGGTGGGACATCTTGCATGCCAGGCTCTCTCGCAGTTTCACAGGTGCTAATATCCCTCACAACAACCCCCAGTGAGTTCCAAGAGGCTCCTGCTAATACAGCCACCACACAACCAGCGGTTGTTCTGCAGCAGTCACCTGCAAGGCACATTGGAAGGTGCTTTGGGCAACTAGGTACATATTGCACTGCACTATTCATGCACATCATGTACAATACTATTGAGGTTGTACAGTATGTATCTGAAAATTGTCAATCATCACTGATTGTGTCCACCGCAACCTTTTTCAACTGAAATTGACTTGCTAATAAGCAACAATCATGGATGATAATCGTGTGTTAGTGATATTGCGTAAAAACAAACAACTATAAATGTATAAATAAGTTTGTCCATGGTAGGTATATTCATCCTATCTTCCCCAGGCATTAATCTGTTAAACCCATGGACACAATTGTCTGCTTCCCTTGATACCCTAAGAGAATTACATGTACAGTACTAGAACACAAAACTGACCACAATTCTAGGAGCACTCCACAAGCATAACGAATGAAGCAGCACCATCTTCGTCTAGTAACAATAACCTCACTTTATAATGCACAGGACCAAGGGGTTAAATATGAAACTCTGATCCAGAATTATATTATCTCATTAGTTGGCAACAATGTACACAAAATAAATTATTTCATACCTGTAATATGTAGCATACTAGAAAGCCAGAGAGACTCTGTCAATCCAACAAGAGATGCTCTGCGGTATTGCTTTTGTTCTTCAGCAAAATGTCTTGGCTACTGGGTTGTGGCTTTTCTTTGTACCGATTTATTACTCCCTAAAATGTAATTAATTGCTGGTTTTCTTTGCATATTGCTGACATGTTGCTTCTCTGATTATTGTAAATTCCCTGGTTATGTTCTAATGTAGTCACTACCATCTATCCCAATTCATATTTATTGCCTATATCAAACTTATATACAACGTATTATCCCTGTAAAGCGCTCTGATACCCTAACGGGTAACATTCGCACTCTATAAGACCTTGTAACCTATGTCACAAGGTCAGTAATTATTTTTCATTTGTTGATACCAGCTCACTTTTAGCTGCTTTACAGCGCCTGGCAGCGCGCATTTTAAAAACTCCTGAAATTTCGGTATTCTTACCTTTTAATATTTGACCAGACAGCGGGTGACTTGAGACTCGTTTTCTTGCATGGGGTGTGCCTCCCTGCCCCGGTCCACCACGGCTGACGTGCCGATTGTTGTGGAGGGCAGGCGCCATCTTACGTGAGGACCTGGTTCGCGGCGGTGACGAGCGCTGAGCTCTAGCTGGGGGTGGGGTTTGGCTTTAAATTGACCACAGGATTGGGGCGCTTCGCGGTGCTAGTAAGTGTGGTGGCAGCACAACTGAAGGTCCGTTGAGCGCTGGGGGCAGACTGCGAGCTACCAGGATTGTGTAGAGCTCTTCTGCTACCCCTCTCCATTCCCGCTGTGTTTTACTTCTTTTAGCTGCTTTACAGCGCCTGGCAGCGCGCCTTTTTAAAACTCCTGAAATTTCGGTATTCTTTTTTTTTCAAATAAATTTTTATTGTTGCACAAGGCGCATCACAGGAGAATACATGAGGACACGGGCTGGCTTCAACATTCAGCCAGTATCCGTCGGATCCGCAACTTTTCTTTTGCCCATGGGGATCGCCCACCAATCAACCGCAACATTGCAATTCAAACCAAAGCATGTTGCAAATGCAGATGATGAAGAAATAACAACCCCTAACAAACAGCTCCTGCCCTGCCCGCCCCCCACCCCCACCCCAGAGTCCGTCCCCCCTTTCCTGATGAAATTACCACCGTCGAACAAACACAGGGTACCACCGTGTCACAGTTTAATAGGCCCAACCTCAGCCCCCATTATCATGCATGGGTTGATCATCATGTAAAGGAGCGCCCTCTTTTAGAGCTCATGTAGGTTCACTCTAGTCCGTGGTATTGCCTCCACTTTGTCCATACTCTCCTGAACTTCTTTGGGCAACCCCTGGCCTTATATGTCACTCTCTCTGCCGCCATATAGAGGTTGAGCCCCCTCCTCCACTCCTCCACTTCTGGTGGCTCGGCCGCTCCCCAGCGGCGAGCAATGTCCCTCTTGGCCACCACTAGGGTCAGCACTAGAAATATGGTCAGAGGGCGGGCCAAGTCGACTTCGGTCGTCAACCCCAGATTCTACATCCCCAAAGTGTGTGGTAGAAATTTCCCTCCGGCTGGTGGCACCTAAGGCATGTCGTATCCATGGCCTTCCCCATTTTGTACAATCTCACCCTATCGTAATATACTCTATGAAATTTCGGTATTCTTACCTTTTAATATTTGACCAGACAGCGGGTGACTTGAGACTAGTTTTCTTGCGTGGGGTGTGCCTCCCTGCCCCGGTCCACCACGGCTGACGTGCCGATTGTTGTGGAGGGCAGGCGTCATCTTACGTGAGGACCTGGTTCCCGGCAGTGATGCGCACTGCGCTCTAGCTGGGGGTGGGGTTTGGCTTTAAATTGCAATGGCTCCCCGGAAGCGCAGCGGACGAGTGCAGCGGGCGAGACGATGGCGCGCCGAAGGTAAGCCTGTCTGCGCCCGTCCGCGGCCGACCGGGGCTAGGGGCTAGTCCCCCTGTCCGTTTACTCGGATATTCATCCTCTTGTCTTCATCATCTACATGCTAACTGGCCTCTGGCAGCCATTACTCGGTCGACACTCGTTTCATCGGGGCTATTATGCATCAGGAACTCGTTCCCTGAGATTTTGGCACACCCATCACGAGTCTCTGCTGCTCATTCCCCTTTGCTCTCCCCCGCTCGCACGGACACCCCTCCTACCAAAGGGCCTCGGGCGTCAAAACTCTCAGTGAGCTATCTCAACACTCGTTCACTGGTTAGATACCAGTTGGACATTTTTAACTACCTAGACTCCGTGAAACCCGATATATTGTTGTTGACTGAGACCTGGCTCAATGCTGAATCTACCCCAGATATTCTTGTGGCTATCCCCCCTGGCTACTATATTCTGCAAGCAGACCGAGCTTCTGACAGGCCCGGTGGAGGAGTAGCAGCGATTATTACTTCCTCTATCAGATTTCCTTCATTAACTACGGCCTGTATTCCTTTGGTAGATTATCTTGTGCTGAGACTGGAATCCTCAGCCATACCCCTGATTTGTGTGTTAGGATACCGCCCCCCTCAACCTATGCCTAACTTTTTGACACTGTTTGGTGAGGTGCTCTCTGAACTTGTTATTAATAATTCTAATATCCTAATTTTAGGAGATTTTAATTATTGGCCTTTTGACGAGAAGGAGAGTGCTTGTTCCATCAAGTTCTCGGATCTTTTATCTGGTATGAACTGCCTCCAACACATAAACAACCCAACCCACATTAAAGGCCATGTCTTATGGTCAGACCATTTTTTAATTTCCTTTACCCTTACAGTTTTTCCCTGTCCCAGTAGAATTCTGCAGAGTAAATTTCAAGCCCGGAACTGGAACAGGGCGGATCTTTGTGAATTTGCTGATTTACTCAAAAACTCCCCCCCCCCCTGTTACCAATTCTACTGCCTCTATCGACACCCAAGCCTCAGCTCTTACGAACTGGCTTGTAACAGCCAGTAATGTTATTGCCCCGCTTAAACACATTAAGCTTAAACGCCCACACGACGCACAAAAGTGGTTTACTGAAGACCTTAAAGCTCAAAAATTTGAGCTTAGGCAGGCTGAGTGTCAATGGCGGCGAGGGTATGCCGCTGACACGAAGTCGCGGTATAGGTCCCTGCTTAAAGAATATAAAATTGCGATTCTATCGGCTAAGACCTCCTATTTTTCACAAAAAATAGTGAACTCTGCGACTAAAACGAAAGATATCTTCTCCATAGTGGAGGAATTATCACACCCGGACAGGATCACCATCAAACCCCTCCCCTCCCAAGCGCTCTGCGACTCCCTGAATCAGTTTTTCGTGGATAAGATTGCCAACATTAAAAAGAGCATCTCTCTCGCCGGCCCCCCTCTTCTTGTTGGGTCCGTTCTTTCTCTGTCCCCTCCTAATCTACAGCAATTTACTCAGATCCCCCCTATCTCAGAGGATGAGTTTTCCACCTTGTTAAGCAAGGTCACCTCTGGGTCCCCGACTGATTGCTGTCCTCCTCTGATTCTGCGCGAGGCTTTTACAGCCTGTCCGCTTCCCCCCTTGAGACTCCTGAATCTGTCTCTGTCTTCTAGTTTAGTTCCCAGTTCTTTTAAGGTGGCGGAGGTCGTGCCCATTTTTAAAAAACCCACGGCAGACCCGACAATTATGAGCAATTTTCGCCCCATCTCCCTCCTTCCTTACCTCAGCAAAGTGCTGGAGTCTCATGTTACCAACACTTTGAGCTCCTTCATTGAGCACTCCCAACATCTTGATTCTCAACAGGCCGGTTTTAGACCCGCCCATTCTACAGAGTCAGTTATACTCTCAGTCATGGAAGAACTGCGGAGAGGAGCAGACTCTAACATGAGCCAGGTTCTGGTGCTCCTGGATCTATCGGCCGCCTTTGACACGGTCGACCATAATATTTTGGTCGACCGTGTCGAGGAGGCCGGCATCCGGGGCACCGCTCTGGGCTGGGTTCGCTCCTTCCTGTCCAACCGCCATCAGGCGGTTCGGCTCTCCCAGTTTACCGCTGACAGGGTAGGTCTAACCTGTGGCGTTCCGCAGGGCTCCTCTTTATCCCCCCTTCTTTCAGTCGACTCAGCAAAAAGTCTGGGTGTCATCATCAGCAACGATCTCACGATGAAGCCCCAGATTAATGCTGTAGTCTCCTCCAGTTTTTTTCAGCTCCGAAAGATCCGGAAGATAGCCCGTTTCTTGACCACTGAAGCACTTTAGTTCTGCTGGCGTTAGTCATCTCAAGAATTGACTATGCCAATTCACTTTATGTAGGCATTCCATCCTATTTGATGAAGAGGCTGCAGCTTATTCAGAACCAAGCTGCACGCCTCATTTATCATCAGCCCAGGCACTTGCCACGTCAGCCCTTTGTTAAAGTCCCTTCACTGACTCCCCGTGTCTGAGCGGTGCAAATTCAAGCTTGGCTGTATTATTTTTAAATCCCTTGCCAACTTGAGTCCTTCCTTCATCTCTTCACTGCTGCACGCTTATGTTCCTGTCCGTAATCTTCGTTCTTCCCACCTTGCTTTACTCAAGGTCCCTGTTTTTAAACATAAGAAACATGGAGGTTCAAGATTTTCTTTTCTTGCCCCTTTTTTCTGGAACTCACTTCCTCTGAACATCAGACTTGTTTCTCCTTATGCACGTTTTAGATCTCTTCTTAAAACCTATTTGTTCTGTAATGCCTTCTGCTAATGCCTATGTGTTGCTAATGGTTTCCCCCCTGTTTGCTCAAGCGCCAAAAAACCGCTAGGTGTTAGCTGCGCTTTAAAAGTAATTTTTACATTACATTTTACATTATCCTTCCTAAAGAGGACACAGAGGGCTGAGGACACAAAATTAAACTGTTGTAAAAAAAAGTATAGTAGAGTGGACTTTGAACCCTCGAATACAACTAAAGGAGCTCATTGTCACGCTATGTTGTGTGTATTTGTAAAGAACACTATCACTCACGAGGGTATCCTGGTGCTGAGCAGAAGTATGTGCCTTGCCCTGCCTACGGTAGGTTAGTTAATTGAAAAACAAGGTCTTTAGCTTCTTAAAGAATTCAAGTGAAGAAAAGTTTATATATTATCAACATGAGTGCACACAATTTTTAACTCAACCTGTCTTTGTACAACAATTGTTTGAGGAATTCGCCATGCACTTCTGACATTGTACATTCTTTTATTTTTTATCTCATGTTTCCTTGAAAAAGTACAGAGTGGCAGTGTCACGCTGGACTTTTAACATTCAATTTGCAATTAAGCAATGGCTTGAGATCCCTGATCTTGAAAATGTAGTGTGGTTAGCTATTCTTTTTGTATGTATAGCTGGAAGGAATTTTCCAATGTATTAGGGGGAGGGAAGCGAAGGGGTGTAGGCAGACTTATTTAAAGTATAGTATAAATATGAAAGGAGAATTCTGTGTGGTCATTCATTACCTACACAGAATAACTTTTTCCTTGTGGGTCTTGCACCTGTTCAAGCTTGAATAAACCAAATGTTTTGCCTCCGACTCCCTGTACTCCTTTAATGTAAAGTGGACAAGAGGTGCATTTTCTCAAATAGCGCCGAACGAGCGGCCTCTTCGTGGGAAATCCAACAGCATTTATATTTGTGGCTGAGGTGACACGCCCGAGGCAGAAGGATTGCTGGGGCCCCTGCTCATGGGACTAGTTTCTTGCAGCTGCCATCTGAAGTCCCGAACTGCTGTCCCTTAGCAACAGGATCTCTCCGGCAGAGGTTCCAAACTGGTCAAGCGAAAAGTGGCTGAATTGCAGGGTACAGAGAGCTGGGCGTCTTGCGCAACTACCTGGTAAGATTGTTCTGAGATATTTTGTAACAGGTGTTTTGAATTATTAATTAGTTATTGGTATTGAGCATTTTATTGCAATATATTGGTTGTGTTTCAGGTTGGACCTGATAAATAGGCCTGTATTGATTGTATTGGTAAGTTTTCTCATTTAGATGATCTTTAACTTAAGGCACAGTGAGCAAACTAATGAAATATATTTCACAGAGTTGTTGTTGCTGTTTCCTGAGTCCACGCCTGGATGAGCCCCAACCTGTCCCAGTTGAGGGTCGTCTTGCATGGAAGATGATGACAAAATAAGGGACAGGTGGGAACTTGTGAAACAGACTACGGCATCGATATACTAAGGAATTTGAGGATTTGAGATGGCCGCTGGACGGATCATTGGATCTAGATAAAATTCAATTTTGCAAAAATGTTTATTTGAGAAAAAGGTCAGACAAGCAACATGGGACAGTTTTAATAAATGGGAAATACATGCTACAATGTTCGGAATTAAAGAACCAAAAAGAGAAGGAACGAGAACAGAAAAAGGGAGTGTTGCAGAAAGCCAAAGCATATGATCAATTAAAACAAACTGCCAAAGCATATGATCAATTAAAACAAACTGAAAGTATTGCATGTATGGATAGAGAGTTTAGAATGGCCACTAACAAAACATACGTGACACAAGAGAAAGAACATGTGGACAAGGATGAGGTATTAGAGAGACTATTGGAGAATCCCCCACCATAAGTCCCACAGGTTCCCATACCTGTAGCACAGGCACAAAATGTACCACTACCTATGGGTCAGCAGGGACATGCAACTCTAGTACCCATTTTAAATGTACTAATCCTTCCTTCTCCATTACCAGGTCAGCAACTACCTGTCCCACCCAGACTAATACTTAATCCGTCTGCTTTTCAACAGCAGTCACAAGCAGGACAAGCAACACCTGCACCAAATGTATCGACTACCCCTCGGGTACACTTTTTACCACGGTTAGTGACTGGACAACCCCCTTCTGCATCCCAATCTGCTGGAAATGCGCCTGCAAGTACCCCATCTTTGGTTCACAAGCATAGTGGTAATTTGAGAGATAGGAGTGGTAATTGGAGGAATAGACCTATTAATAGATGTGGATCACAGGGACCTGATCCAGAAGAGTTAAAAAAGTTAGCCCATAGATGGATGACATAAAAAATGCCACCATGAATACTGTTATGCCAACTTTAAATAGGTTTGAGGTTTTTCAGCAAAACTCACTCATTCAATAAATGACTGAAAGGATAGAGGACTGGTGGGCATGGTGTAATAAAAATACCCCCCAAGAGGTGTTACAATTGTGGGATGATGCGTAAGGTCACATGATGTCTTCTCCAGATGTTTCACGGGCTGTTGAAAATAGTTTTCATTGGGGTGTTAACCTCTTCGATGCTGATGACGGCTCCCGGCCGTCATGAGTCACGGTGGGCGTGTGCTGATGACGGCCTGGAGCCGTCATGACCACCCCCGCGATAAGAATCTTCAGCACTGCGGCGGAATTGGCGCCACAGTGATGAGGTTAAGGTTAGAAGAAAATATCAAAATATGAATGGGGAATAACCCCCTTGCTGCACACCCTGCTGCTGTTGCTGTTCCTGTTTAGAACCCCATTCCCCAATTTGTTCATACTCCGTGGAGTAGGTATGAATTAATGGCAATAAAAAAAGATTTGCCAGGCTTTAGGAAAAACCCAAAGGTGTTTTATGAAGCCTTAGAATCAGCCACTAAATTACGTGTAATGACATTCAAGGACTTCTTTTTTGATGCTTTACTTCCCAGAGAAATATAGAATGAAATACGTAGACATGATGATGTAGCGTACTTTGAACATGCTTGGGTACATTTTGAAAAGCTTGACACACAGAGAAGAGCAGGAGATAGGCGAGATCAACTTATACTTGATTTACCTGATTTTATTATTATAAAATTGCTACGAATAATTCAAAGGAAAGATGTAAATTGGGATAAAATAGCAGCTTGGAAACAAAAACCTACAGAAGGAGTCTCAGACTATTTTACAAGGATGGAGGAAATATTCAGGGCTCATAGTGGTCAGGATTTGGCAACTGTGACGAGGAAAAGAATGTTTGCTGACAAATTTGTGAATAATTTGATGAAAGAATTAGGAGAGTTGATTAAAGTATCAGAGAGCACCTGGCCAACTAAAGAACCAGCAGATCTTTTGGTAATGGCTACATATTATGAGAATTACCTGGCAATAAATAAAGAAAAGATTGATAAGAAACTGAAAGAATTAAAAACAAAGGTTTTGCTACAGCAAGCATTCCCAGACAGGAGAAGACAAAGGGGTATGGGAAATGTGAGGAATGGTGGACGTGGAAGAAGGAGTGGCAGAGCCTCATCAGGTCTTGCACAGCAACATAGAGCAGGATTAGGCCAAAATCAGTGTGCCTATTGCTTTCAAGAGGGTCATTGGAAGAATGAATGCCCTACCCCACAGAGCAAAACAACTGTGGCAAGAGGAAGTGGTAGTTCAGTGCCAAAGGGTACAGGGAGAGGTGACATAAATAGGCAAGATTTCACCCAGCGTCAGAATGACAACAGACGTCAGAATTATTTTGATAGTCAACAAGTTGACAAAAGTTTTAATACTGAAGAAGATTTTACTGACATTGATTACAACACCTTTGAGTATTCACAATAGGACAGCAATCGAAAGGGTGGAACTAGGGCCATGATTCAAGTTAATCAAGCAGGTCCATATGTCACCATGGATATAGAAGGGGAAGTATGTGACTTCCTTGTTGATACAGGTGTCACTTGCACCTCTGTGGCTCATGACCAATTTCCTGGGGTTCCCCTCTCCAGCAGAATGAATATATCAGTGAGATTCTCAGGTATCCCCCATCCAGAGCCCCATCTTTAAACCCCTCGATGTTACTATAGTTTCCTTCACCAACTCTTTCTCATTTGTGCTTACAAAAAAGTGTGCTGAGACCCTATTAGGTCTAGACCTATTAAAAAGACTGAATGCTATGGTTTTTTCTTCGCCTGATGGTGTCTTTGTATCAATCACTTCTGATAATTTTAGCAAATGTTTTTTAATGATAGGTTACTCACCTACCACCTGAAATACAGACAATAGATAAAATGATCTGGGCATCATGAGATAATGATGTTGGTAAAATGGGCATATATCCCATATTAATCAGTGTTAAAAAAGGTGCTCCCTTGCTCGGCATTCCTCAGTACAAAATGTCCCGGGAGGATGAAGAAGGTCTCAAAGAGGTTATCTCTGACTTAATCCATAAGGGGATAATAAAAAAACAGAATGCAGCCCATGTTATTGTCCTATACTTCCTGTTCCTAAAAAAACACACAGACGGAACCCCTCATAAGCATAGATTAGTGATTGATCTTCGAGCTATAAAAAAATTGTAGTACCCCAATATTGTGTTATCACTGACATGAATTCTATTTTACCATTATTCCGTCTTCAGACAAATATTGTACTGTGCTTGATTAAAACAATGCATTTTTTAGCATGCCCATTGCTAAAGGAAGTCAATTCCTTTTTTCATTTTTATTCCAAGGTCGTTCCCTAAAATGTACACATGCTCCTCAAGGGTATTCCGAAAGTATATATAGTGAAGCTTTGAAAAAGCAATTAGATCTTTTTACGCCCTCAAAAGGCTCTGTATTACTCCAATACATTGACGATCTATTAATTGCCTCGGATACAGAGGAAGGTTGTAAGGAAACAACAGTTAATTTGTTACATCATTTAGCACTTCTAGGACATAAAGTGTCCTTATCTATAATGCAACATTGTCAACACGAGGTTGCCTATTTAGGTCACCTCTTGTCAAAGGGGGGTGGAAAACTGCACCCACAAAGATTTGGTACAGAAAATGAAACCTCCCCAGACTCATTCTGATGTTCACACCTTTATAGATATGACTTCTAAGAATATTAGTAACCCACAATGTAGCTGCTTTGGGTAACCCCGATTATTCTAAGGATTTTTTTGTTTGTTTGTTCATGAGAAAGATGGCTGTGCTCTATCGACGCTTCTCTGTGGCTTAAAAATTTCTTATAAGGACACAGTATTCATGTTTATGGTGTTCCTTTTTTGTGATTTGTATTGTTGTTGCCACCTGTCTGGTTTATATGTATTGTCTTTTGTACACCAGCGTTTTTTTCTTGCTTGAGATTATTTATATGTTGAAATGAAACCTTTGAAATGTCAAAATAAATATATGTATAATTTTGATACTACTAGGCTGTTGTGAAGGGCTTCTTTAATCTACATATTGGACATCTTTCCAATTTTTAATATTTCTTTCCCCTGAGCCTTTTGTTTGATATAATAAGTATCTGTCCCGGGTTCGGGGTTTGTGGACAGCCCCTGTGGTTGTTAATCACTATCGGTTTTAACAGAATCCCTTGGAGGGCTGGGGGGAGGGGGGGGGGGTGGAATAAACCTTGTGCTTATTTTTTCTCCACATTGGATTGCCAAATTGTTTGCGCTCTGTAGCAGCTGCTGCTCTTGCAGTCAAACAATCTGAAATATACGTTCTAGGTCACAATTTGACAGTTATGGTACGGCACCCTGTGGATGTGCTAATAAACAAAACTCAGACCCAGCACCTGACCCATGCATGTTTAACAGGGTATGAGTTAACACTTTTTGGTCCAAATATCATTCTGAAACATTGCAATGTTTTGAACCCAGCCACAATGCTACCCCTCCCCAGTTCAAGGGAAGAACATCATGATTGTGTGTCCAGCCATGAAGAAGAGACAAAGGGGCTGGTAGGCCTAACAGATACTCCCATATCTGACCCAAAGGGAGAGTTTTTTTGTGGATGGTTCAGGTTTCAAATTACCAGTTGGTACATATGCCATCACCACTTTGAAAACAGTTGTAGAGTCATGTAAAATACTCCAAATGTCAGCACAAGCAACAGAAGTAATTGCCATTACGCGGGCATGTGAATTGAGTAAAGATCTGATTGTAAATATTTATACTGACAGTAATCATGTCTTTGGCGTTACCCACTCATTTGGGCGATTATGGAAAGAAAGAGGCTTTTTGACAACACATGGTAGTAAAATAAAATATGGGGAGTTCATTGTAAAATTATTGTATGCTCTGATGTTACTAAAAAGAGTTGCTATTGTTAACACCATCGCTGCATGCAAGATTCCCCTCCTGTGCTGGGCCCCAATGTAAATGGGTGTGGTCAAGACGAGCTCAGTCATGAGCACACAAGAGGTATACCTCATGACGAGCTGAGCTCGTCATTAGCATCGAAGGGGTTAAATGTGTTGCTCATAAAAAGATTATTGATTAGGTAGGTCAGGGAAATGCTTTTGCAGATGAAACAGCCAAGCAAAAAGCCAGGTCTGAATATAGTTTACTATATGTTAAAGGACTAGCTAGAGGGGTCCCTGAAGTACCAATGTTTAACACTTCCTTAGAATGTGTTAGAGAGATACAACAGGAAGCTACCATGGAGGAGAAAGAGGCATGGCAGATGTATGGTAGATTGAATGATACCGGATGTTTGATAGATCTGTCAGAGAACAAAGATGCATGCTTCCTAATTGTTATGATAAAGCTACTGTTACTATGGCACAGAGCCCAGCTCACATTGGTGCCAAAGGAATTGTGGCAACATTAGACCATGTATGGTTCAACAAACTGATTCCCAGGTTGGCAGAGTCCCATGTCAAAAACGGTATCCCAGTCCCAACATTCCATTTTGCATCTCCAGATTTTCCCTTTAAAGTCCTGCAAATGGATTTCATACAAATGGAACGAGTGGGCAAGCTTAAGTATGTCTTAGTGGTGGTTTGCACCTTTAGTAGGTGGGTGGAGGCCTACCCTCTATGAGATAACATAGCCTTAAGTAGTCAATAAATACTCCTAAAGGAGTACTTATCAAGATTTGGTTTGCATTTAAGGTGGTGGTGCGGGGGCACTGTATAGGACACACGGCTGGGGCTCGCAAGACTTTGTTAGATGATTTAGATAAGGCCGAAACGCGGTTAAGAGAACTGGAGAAGAGTCGCCCGAATCACCCTGAGTTGCAGGAGGGGCTTGGTGGGGCAAGGGAGGGGCTGGCTGTAGAACTGGAACGGCTGCGTTGCTTTGATCATAAGGCGTACATGACGAGGGCGCATGCGGAAGGCGACAAGGCGGGGTCTATGTTGGCGTGGCTCGCTAACCCAGTCAGGAGGGGTATGCCGATCATGATGATCCAAGAGACAGGGGAGGAGCCCTGCCATACCCAACCCGGGATCCTGAATAAGTTTCGGGCTTATTATGAGGGTCTCTATGAAAGTGGTGAAACAGGGGGGACAGAAGAGCTAGGAGAGTTCTTGGACGGCTTACAACTGCCGAGGTTGGAAGTTTCGGAGGCAGAGGAGCTGGGTCGGCCCATAACGCTCGGAGAGATAGGATGTGCAGTAAAGCAAATGGCTAGAAATAAGACCCCGGGTCTCGACGGACTCCCGATAGAGTTTTATAGTAAATATCTGGAGTACCTTGCTCCCCGGCTGCAAGAGGTCTACAATGAAGCGCAAGAAAGGGGTCGGCTCCCGGGCTCCATGTGTGAAGCCCTCATGATCCCGCTTTTAAAGCCGGGCAGGGAGGGAGCGGCTTTATCCTCGTACCGTCCGTTGTCCATGTTGACGACGGACTACAAGATCCTGAGTAAGATTCTTGCCAACAGACTGCTGATGCATATGACTGGCCTTGTTCATAAGGACCAATGCGGTTTTATCCCGACGCGCAACACTACCCACAATATTCGCAGACTTACGAGACTGATGGGGGCGGACTGGCCGGGCGCCGTCTCTCCATTTGTCCTTTCTATTGACATAGAGAAGGCCTTCGACAGCCTTGAATGGGGGTACTTGTATGAGGTGATGCGACGCTTCGGGCTGGGGGACGGATACATAAACTGGACCAAGGTCCTGTACACTGATGCGGTAGCGAGAGTCCGAGTGGGTGCTCTGATCTCGAGGCAATACCCGGTTAAGCGTGGCACCAGACAGGGGTGTTCCCTATCTCCGCTCCTTTTTGCCCTAGCGATGGAACCTTTCGCTGTAGAGGCCAGACTGGGTCGCCACTACGCCGGTTTATCATTTAGGGGCAGGCCACATTTCATTTCTTTATACGCAGATGACCTGCTGATGTTTCTGGCTAACGCGGGCCCCGAGCTAGAGGGGGCACGGCGGTTACTAGGGCGGTTTGGCCGGCTATTGGGCCTAAGGGTCAACTGGCCTAAGTCCTGCTTATTCCCCCTGAGGTCAGGAGAACTGTGTCCACTCACCGCGCAGGAACTCCGGTGGGAACCGCGGTGTCTGCATTATTTGGGAGTCTATGTCTATCATACCCCAGCTGACTTGCTGGAGGGTAACGTCACCCGTTGCATTAATGCCTTACGGGGGAACATGGACTTCTGGTCTACCCTGCCGCTATCCCTGGCTGGTAGGATCTCCCTGCTCAAAATGGTGGCCCTGCCCAGGCTCTTGTATTATTTTAGGACGCTCCCGGTGTGGGTCCCGAGTTCTATTTTTAAGCGGCTGAGATCTCTGGTCATAGCGTTCTTATGGGGCACGGGAAGGAGGCGCATAGCGCTCGATACTCTGCAACGCCCCAAGGATGAAGGAGGATTGGCTGTGCCAGATTTTGAGGGGTATTATCTGGCCGCGCAGCTGCAGATTTTCACTCAGGAGGTCGCAAGAGTGTATAGAGGCCCTGAGGACGCGAGAATAGAAGGCACCCCGCGACATGTGCTGGCGTACATCACATTACACCAGAAACTTCGGGTAGGAGATCTGACGGTCGAGGAGCAGACGTTCCGACTCTGCTGGGACCGGGCCCATAAGCGGGCGGGAGTCCGCCTTATGTATGCCCCTGAAATCCCGTTGGGGATGGTTACGGCCCTCCCACATGGAGGGGACTGGTCGCGATTGCTGGGCTGGGAGGAAGCGGGGATACAAATGTTGGGCGATCTGTATGAGGGTGGGGTACTGCTGCCGTTTCAGGAATTGCAGGAGCGGTTCGACCTGCCGAGGGGCGACTACTTGTTGCAAGCAGCGGTCACGGCGCTATGCAGGCTCATTGGGGGGAAGGGTTGCAGGAGCCGGGCACCTCCATGGCATGTCAATACACGATGATGGCCGCGGGGACTTTTAAGGCTGTCACCTGCCTGTACTCCAGGATACAGAGGGAGGCCTTACAGCCACTGACAGCTCTGAAGGCCAAGTGGGAGCTGGACCTTCAATTAGAGATCCCTGACACGACCTGGGGCCAACTACTGAGGCGGGCACGGAAGAGCTCGAGAAATGCCAGGTTCCAGTTAATCCACTTCTACATCGTTCACAGGGCATATCTCACACCGGGGAAAATACAACAATATTTTGGGATAGAAAACGCTGCTTGCCCCAGATGCAATACGGTTGGGGCGGACCTGGGTCACATGTTATGGGATTGCCCATCTCTGGGAGACTACTGGCAGGAAGTTGGGCGGGCCCTCAACAGTGCCACAGACAGGGACATCCAGTACACGAAAGCGGTGGGCATCCTCCATTGGTTCCCGCACACGCCTAGAAACAAGACTACCAGCAAATTTATAGACTTGGGGCTCATTCTAGCTAAGCGGGAGATAACGAGGAATTGGAAATCGAGGGTGGGGCCCGCATATAAAAGGTGGTATGGGGAATGCCTGAGGTGGGCGGCATGTGAGAGCACCCTGAGGTACCAGATGGCCTGGAGGACAAATGACGAAAAGGCTTTGGAGAGGGCAACTGCGTGGGAACTGATGGTACAGGCGCTCCGTGACATAGATGATGAGGAGCAGGAGGGCGAGGAGGAGCTGGATGTAGCAGACCCGTCACCATACCGGGGGGCACACCTTAGCGAATGTATGTACTTCCTACATCACAACAGACGTTCTTACAACGATGAATCAGCGCAGCGCGACCACGGGGGGGGAGGGAAGGAAGCGGGAATTGGCGGGCTGTTGGGGAACGAAAATTATGGGGTGGGGGAGGGGTGAAAATCACAAAAGCAACCCAGCGATATTTTAGAACAACTAATGTCAGACAGTGTAAAGTGGTACGAGAAATACTCATGGACAGAGGCTACCCGTACCTGAGAAAGGGGTTGGCCTCCCGAACAAGAACGCAATGGACAATAACATTCCTTGTACGCAGAGAAACTGTAATTTTGATTATCTTGTCGGTACTATTATATTGGTGATGCAATAAAAATGATGTTAAAAAAAAAATCAAGATTTGGTTTGCCCAGAATGCACTGGAGCGAAAATGGGTCACACTTTATTGGTCAAGTGATGGACCTGGTCTGCAAGGGCTTTCAGATAAGGCAAAAGTTTCATGCTGCAGGTCCAGTGGAAAGTTACAATGGTTTCTTGAAAGGAAAACTGGGTAAGATATGTGCTGAAACAAAATTAAAATGACCTGATGCTTTGCCCATAGCTTTGTTTTCAATGTGCGATACTGAACACTTGAAAATCGGTTTATCCCCATTCGAAATATTAATGGGGAGGCGTGCAAATGTGTGGGGTGTACCTAGACCTAGGACATTTTGTGAAATTGAATATTCTCTGCTTGTTGATTATTGTGACCAATTGACTAAAGAATTACGTTTGATTCATTCACAGGCGAAGGCCAGTCTCCCTCCACGTTTTGAAGGTTCAGGTCATAATTTGAAGCCTGGAGACTAGGTCTTCATCCGTCACTTTCAGAGGAAATCCAGTCTTGAGCCACCCTGGAAAGGACCAGTGCAAGTGTACATCACCACTCAGACTGCTGTAAAGTGCATGGGCACAAACATTGGCTGCATGCCCACCATGTTAAGAATGCCAAAAAGAACAATTGAGGGACAGAATGCAGAACAAGGTCATACATTCACCCCAGTACAGAGATCTGGGCCTAAATCCATCTTTTTTTTGCTCACCATGCCATTCCACTTTGGACCCAGCCATATGCAAATCAATCTTGATCCTGCGCCCAATGGGAACAGTCCAGCCCGGATTGCCAGGCCAGGTCATCCATGGACTGGAAACAAGCATCTTAGGACCAGTTTTGGTTTTTCTGCCATTCAACATGCAGATCTTCCCGGGGCCTCTCATCCCTTATCCGTAGGTGCAGCTTCAATGAACTTGTTGCTTACCAACTTGGAACTGTAGGTAACATCCAGCTGAACTGGGGTTTATTAATTGGTACAGTTAATGGGGCGACAGCACTATGGGGTGCCTTGTGAGGCCCTTAGCGGGGGACCACCACTTCCTTTGTCACTAGACATTGGTTTGTACTATTACAGTTTGGATGGGGATGCCTTGTTGTATACCTGTCCTGGGGAGGGGGAGTTGGGGTTATTTAAATAGTTGGGGTTTTTTAAGGGGATCCAGGGGTGTCACGGGGGAAATTCTTTAAGAGCTATATGTGTAGATTTCAGCAATGAGACCCAATTAGGCTTGGCTTGTCTCTCGTGGTATGTGAGGGGTATGAACTCTATGGTTAACCAAGATACACTCATATTTGATTTGTAGAGGCATTCAGTTCGAATTTCTTCAAGAAACCCACCTCCTGGCAAAAGAAGGGAAGGCGTTACAACGCCGCTGAAGGGATCAGGTTTATTGTAATACACACTCTGCCTTTGCGAGAGGTCTATTGATATGGATACGGGCAGGCGTCCCATTCCAATAATCAAGACAGGTGACTGACCCAGAGGGCAGTTTTGTGGTGGTGATGGGGAGACTAGACGGTAACGATCTCACCCTGGGTAGTATATATGCGCCGGGCGCGGACCAGCTGGCCTTCTTCTCCCTACTATGAAGGTTGGCGACCACCCTCACAGGGTCACTATTACTGGATGGCGACTTCAATTACACCTCTGATGTTACCCTTGACCGCTCCCACCCCGTCTCTCTAATGCACCTGCACACAAACTGGCAAGTCAAGTCAAGTCATGAAATTTGTATAGCGCACTACATACCCAGAGGGTTTCAAGGCGCTTAGGAAGGGGAGGAAGATTAATTGTCAAATAACCATGTTTTAAGCTGCTTTCTGAACGCTAGGTGGTTCTGGGTGAGACGAAGGTAAGCGGGGAGTGAGTTCCATGTTTTAGCAGCCAGGTAAGAAAAGGATCTGCCTCCCATGGTGGTCTTGTTGATGCGAGGTACAGTGGCGAGGGCTTGGCTGGAAGAACGTAGTTGGCGGGAGGGGGTGTAGAAGGATAGTCGAGAGTTGAGGCAATCTGGTCCGATGTCGTAGAGTGATTTGTGTGCGTGGGTAAGCAGACGGAAAGTGATCCTTTTATTGACGGGTAGCCAGTGGAGGTCTTTAAGGTGACCCGAAATGTGTTCGTTGCGTGGGATGTCTAATATGAGCCTGGCTGAGGCGTTTTGGATTCGTTGGAGTTTCTTCTGGAGTTTAGCTGTGGTACCTGCGTAGAGGGTGTTTCCGTAGTCCAGTCGGCTCGTGACCAGAGCGTGGGTGACTGTTTTCCTTGTTTCGGAGGGGATCCAGCGAAATGTTTTTCTGAGCATGCGAAGAATGTTGAAGCAGGAAGAGGATACGGCGCTGACTTGTCTGTTCATTGAGAGTGAAGAATCCAGGATGACGCCAAGGTTCCGTGCGTGGTCTGTCGGGATGGGTGCTTTTCCGAGGGCTTCCGGCCACCAGGAGTCGTCCCAAGCAGAGGGGGATGTACCTAAGATTAGGACTTCTGTTTTGTCTGAGTTCAGTTTCAGACGGCTTTGTTTCATCCATTCAGCAACTTCTTTCATTCCTTCGTGTAGGTTAGTTTTGGCGGTGCTGGGGTCATTGGTGAGAGAAAGGATCAGTTGAGTGTCGTCCGCGTAAGAGATGATGTTGAGGTTGTGTTGGCGTGCGATGGCCGCGAGGGGGCTCATGTATACGTTGAAAAGGGTGGGGCTGAGAGAAGATCCTTGAGGTACTCCGCAGATGAGTTCAGAGGCTTCGGACTTGAATGGAGGAAGGCGGACTCTCTGGGTTCTTCCGGTGAGGAACGAGGTGATCCATTCAAGTGCTTTTCCTTGGATTCCGATGTTATTAAGGCGTTGTAGAAGGGTGCTGTGGCAGACTGTGTCGAAGGCTGCGGAGAGGTCGAGGAGGATGAGGGCGACTGTGTCTCCATTGTCCAGTAGAGTTCGAATGTCGTCTGTTGCTGCGATGAGGGCGGTCTCAGTGCTGTGTTTTGCTCGGAAGCCAGATTGTGAGGGGTCGAGGGATTTGTTGGCTTCGAGGAAGGCGGCAAGCTGGTTGTTGACGGCTTTCTCGATGACTTTGGCCGGGAATGGAAGAAGCGAGATGGGGCGGTAATTTTTGAGTTCGGTGGGGTCGGCTGTTGGTTTTTTCAGAAGGGCGGTGAGTTCAGCGTGTTTCCAGTCTTCTGGGAAGGTAGCGGAGTTGAAGGAACAGTTGATGACGTCTCTGAGGTGCGGTGCTATGACGGAGTCTGCTTTGTTGAAGATGTGGTGAGGGCATGGGTCTGTGGGGGATCCTGAGTGGATGGAGTTCATCAGGCGGATGGTGTCCTCAGTGGAGATTGGGTTCCAGGCGTTAAGGGTGTTCACGGGGGGGAGATGGTCAGCAGATGGTAGGGTGGGTTGGTTTCCGGGTTGATTGTCAAAGCTGTTGTGGATGTCTGCAATCTTGTTGTGGAAGAATAAAGCCAGGGAGTCGCAGAGGGCTTGAGAGGGGGTGATGTCGTTGGAGTTGGCCGAGGGGTTGGAAAATTCCTTGACGATGTTGAAAAGTTCCTTGCTGTTGTGGGCGTTGTTGTCAAGTCGATCCTTGAATGCTGTTTTCTTGGCTTTTCGGATCAGTTGGTGGTGAGTGCGGGTGGCGCTTTTGAAGGCGTCCTTTGTGCTGGTGGTTGGGTCTTTTTTCCAGGCCTTTTCAAGGGAGCGGCAGAGTTTCTTGGATTTCTTGAGATCATCGTTGAACCATGAGGCTTTCTTGCTGCCAGGTTTGCTTTGACGTTTTTTCAATGGGGCTAATGAGTCGGCGGTGTTGGATAACCATAGGGTGAGGTTGGAGGCGGCTTCGTTGGCGTTAGAGGAGAGGGCTGGGGAGTTTCGAAGGAGCGATGCGGAGATTTGGTCCGTGGTGATTTTGTTCCAGTTTCTTTGCAGGGTAGGTTGGGAGTGGTTGATGGGTTTTGGCTTGTTGTAGGTGAAGTGAACGCAGCTGTGGTCGGTCCATAGGAGATCCGTAGTGTGGCTGAAGGAGACATGCTTGCTGGATGTGAAGATGGGGTCGAGTGTGTGACCTGCGATGTGGGTGGGGGAAGTGACTAGTTGTTTAAGTCCGAGGTTGGCGAGGTTGTCCACAAGGGTGGCGGTGTTGTGGTCGTTTATCTTTTCAAGGTGAAAGTTGAGGTCTCCTAGAAGAATATAGTCTTTGGAGGGGAGCGCGTGTGGAGAGATGAAGTCCGTGATGTCTTCACTGAATTTTGCGCGAGGTCCTGGTGGTCTGTAGAGGAGAGTGCCTCTGAGTGTTGTTTTGGGGTCGATGTGGATCTGGAAGTGGAGGTGTTCGGAGTTGGCGAGGTTGGCGTCAGAGCTAGTTGAGATGCGGATAGATTTCTTATGAACGATAGCGATTCCTCCTCCTGTGTGGCTGGTACGGTCTTTGCGAGTGATCTTATAGTCTTCAGGGATGGCAATGGTGATGTCTGGTGCGGAGGAAGCGTTCATCCATGTTTCTGTTAGGAAGGCGACGTCTGGAGAGAAGGAGTCTAGTAGGTTCCATAGGTCAATGGCGTGCCTGTGCACCGATCGGGTGTTGAGAAGGATGCATTGTAGGTGGTTGGGGTCGGGGATCTGTGGTGTGGTCGAAGCGGAGATGTTGTCGGTGCCGATGAATTTGCAGGAGTAGCAGGAGAAAGGTCCATGGGTGTGTCCAGGAGCGGCTTGGACGCAGTTGGGGGAGCGGCCGGGGTTGAGGGCTAGGAGGGTGGCGGCATCATAGGTAATGCGGGAGGACTGGGGAGCGCGAGGGACAGGGGGTCTGGCGCTGGGCGCGGTCCAGGCGCGGACGGGCATAGACGGGCTTACCTTTGGCGCACCTTCGGCGCGAATTGGGCGCGGTCGCAGCGCGTGAACGCTGCGCGTATAGGCATCGGTCATATATCGATGGTGGAGGGGGAGGGGCGAGGGCGGAGCTGCTGGGAGGCGGGAGGCGGGGTGGATATCCGGGGAGGGAAGGCTTCACCACAACAACAACAAGAGACTAAACAAGATGGCAGTCGGCCAAAAACCAATGCACAGATGGGGGCACACAGTATAAATGACACGCACAGACTGTTCAACAAAATCGGGCACAGACAGTCAAATAAATGGAAGGCAAAACAAAGCAGACACAGCTCAGCGTTACAGCACGTTATGGAGGCTGGCGCTCTGTGAATTATGCTAATTGGTGCAAGTGGCAGAAAGCGCTACGCTGCGAGACAGACGGTGCAATTATGGAGGAGTTGGAGCGCTATGGGGATGAGTAGTTAACTGTTGAAACCGGGCGCTATGGGAGTAAGTGGCTGAGGTCCGGTGCAGCTTAGCTCTAATCAAGGCAGGGAATGAATTAATTAATTAATATCGGCCGTGATGCAGAACTGGAGTTGCGGTCGGGCTCTGTGGGGAGAGATAATTCAATTGAGTGAAGCTTAGCTTAGATAACAATACCGCACTTGGGTCGGGACGGCAGCTTCAGGTGGAGCGACCGTGTCTGACGAGTCAGGACGGTCACAGAGGTCTCGTGGGGAGATCGAGCCTGAAGTGCTGTGGGAGGGCGGAGCTGCTGGGAGGCGGGAGGCGGGGTGGATATCCGGGGAGGGAAGGCTTCACCACAACAACAACAAGAGACTAAACAAGATGGCAGTCGGCCAAAAACCAATGCACAGATGGGGGCACACAGTATAAATGACACGCACAGACTGTTCAACAAAATCGGGCACAGACAGTCAAATAAATGGAAGGCAAAACAAAGCAGACACAGCTCAGCGTTACAGCACGTTATGGAGGCTGGCGCTCTGTGAATTATGCTAATTGGTGCAAGTGGCAGAAAGCGCTACGCTGCGAGACAGACGGTGCAATTATGGAGGAGTTGGAGCGCTATGGGGATGAGTAGTTAACTGTTGAAACCGGGCGCTATGGGAGTAAGTGGCTGAGGTCCGGTGCAGCTTAGCTCTAATCAAGGCAGGGAATGAATTAATTAATTAATATCGGCCGTAACTGGCAACAGAAATGGGGCTTAATTAATACCTGGTGGCAGGCGCGGTGCGTCCATTGGGGCGTGGGGGCTTAGCCCCCCCGCCCGCAGCTTCCTCGTCGTCCTTGAACCTAAGTAAACTTAATCAGTTTTCCTAAGTTCAAATACGCCGTGGGAGAACTGACAATCATGTCAGTCAGCATGACGTCGGACCGCCCACCCCCTTAAGAGTCTGAAGGGGGTGGGCAGTCTGGCGTCATGTCGACTGACATGATTGTCAGACCAGTGGGGGGCAACAGGCAGCAGCACAACACAAGTGCGCATGAGTGGGGACGGAGGGCGAATTTTCGCACCACGCCCACTCATGCGCACTTGTGTTTTGACTTATTTGCGCATGCCCATTAGCAGCCCTTTGTGCTCCTAATGGGCATGCAGTGGGCGTAAAATAGCCGTGCCCTAAGACAATCCTGGCGCTGCTGGCAGCGCCAGGATTGGCTGAGGGGGGCTGTAGGCGCCAACGGACCCAGATGCGGTGCGGACCTGCTCATGACCTCAGGTAGGAATAGAATTATTTTAACACCCCCTCCCTCCCACCTGCTAGCGCCCCTCCCCCCGTCAACCCCACCTCCCGTGAGGTCCGACGGCAGCATGCTGCTTTTCTTAGTGGACACTCCATGACTTGAAAGAAATGGACCCACACTCACGGGATCAGTTAAAAAGAAACGCACATGGAGTCTGAGTCCGGTAGTTTCCTGGCAAAGGCTTTCATCGTTCTTTGGTATCAGGTTACACATTGCTGGATATTTATATGTCTTCTTAATGTTTTTCTATCAGACTACACCGTTGATGTCTGTCTACACACATACCTTGAGATGCCTATAAACTAACGGGCCATTCAGGAATGTGCGGACTAATGCACTGAGGCATTATGGTATGGGTAGTCTTTGCTGGGGTAGCGAAATATTGTTTCAGTTCCTTATTCAGTCTGGTACACGCAGTTTCTATATATGGAATGCCCTGTTCTCTAGTGGTTTGCCCTGCGCAGGTCGTTTTTTTACAGGCCCTTATCTGTTCTTATTGTCTAACCCATTTGATAAGAGAAAGAGTGCACGTGGGTTTTATATGTGATGTGATCTGTTCGCGTTATAATTGAGGTAAGGATTTTCTTGTTTCCCGAGTTTCTTCCAGCAACCTCCCAGCATAAGAATCTTGTGGTTATTAGCTACCATGGGTTCAAATGCTCTCTATCACCCCTGCAGATTGACCACTGTGATGCGGGTCTATTTACAATCAAACTTGGACCTCAACACTCTATATCGGGTATTCTTGTCTACAGACCCCCAGGTAGGCTCTATGACTTTACTACTAGCCTAGTGGAAGCGGCTGCCCACTTAGCCATAAGGAAGAGCAGAATTCTGTTATTAGGAGATATGAACGTCCATCTTGAAGACCCACTAGCTAAAGAGGCAAATGACATCATGCAAGAGCTACAGTCCTTACAATTGGACCTAAAAAATAGTTCCCCGACTAACAAACACGGTCACCTTTTCGACCCTGTCTTTGGAAACTGGAGCGGAGTGAAAGTACAGACGCCCTCACCGGTAACTTGGTCAGACCACTTTTTAATTCCTTTTCACATTCTTATATCAGAGCCTGAGACCAGCAAGGACAATAATTACCGCTACCAGCGTTGAAAATGGAAAAACTTCTCACAAGACACCTTTAACAAGCTACTAGAGCTAGGGGGTCAGCCAGGGGGTATGGACTGCGAAAGCGCAAACAGCATGTTAGAGGAGCGTATCTTAAATGCCTTAGACACTACTGCCCCATTATGCATTGTCAAGAGAGTTAACAGTAGAAAGAAAACCGCCCGTGGTTCACACCCGAGTTACAGGCCGCAAAATCTATCTGTAAAAAACTAGAACGGCGATGTCGCTTAGACTTCTGTCCTATAATTAAAACTAACTACAAAAAAGCACAAAGGGAATACCACATTAAACTACGTACTACTAAGGCCATGCACTACAAAGCCCGTATTGGGGAAGCAGAAAACTCCTCCAAGGAGCTTTTCAAAATTTTTAAGGAGATCTCAGTGATAGCTAATGATAACACTTCTCAAAACGACTCAGTGGAAACATGTAATAAAATAGCAAACTAATTTTCTGGAAAGATAAGAGACATTTATGCTACTTTCTCTGGAAACACGACATCTGGACGTGATTTTGTAGAAAGAGAAGGAGTAAGCTCTGTGGAGGTATGCCTACAATGCTTCACGGTACCCCCTCCAGAGATCTTAAATAGCATATGTAAAAGTATCAAATCGGGCTCCCCTCGGGACCCAGCTCCAGCTAGGGTGCTGGGAGAGAGCCTTACGGTACTGGAGCCGTTTTTTAGGCATGTGCTTCAGGTCTCCTTTGCTTCCGCCAAACTCCCGGAAGTTTGGAAAAAAAGCAATTGTTCTCCCTATTAAAAAGAAACCGAATGTTAGCCACGAAACCCTTGAAAACTTAAGACCAATCTCCCCGTTACCTTATTTAGCTAAGGTGGCGGAGAAAGTGGCTAACACCCAGTTAATGTCTCATCTGGAAACGAACAACCTCCTTCACGCCTCTCAGTCTGGCTTCCGGACAGGCTACTCTACGGAGACTGCCCTTCTGAAAGCGACTGAGACCCTGCGACAAGGAGCAGATGCTGGACATACCATGGCTCTGATCATGCTGGACCTCAGCGCTGCGTTTGACACTGTAGCACATTCCATCTTGCTACAGTGCCTAAACAAAGCTGGTGTTACTGAGTATGCGCTGGGCTGGCTGAAAGCGTTCCTTACAGATCGTAGCTTTCAGGTACAGCGGGGATCTTTTGCATCAGACAGCATAGCCTTAGAACAAGGGGTGCCTCAGGGCTCTGCCCTGAGCCCCACTTTGTTCAACCTATACATGGCTCCCCTAGCAGATGTGGTGCAATCGTACGGTGTAGAATTAGTCTCATACGCCGACGACACCCAACTGCTGATCTCTCTGTCCCAAGCTCCAACCATCGCAGCCGCTAACTTCAAGGCCTGCATGCAGGACCTAGCAGGTTGGATGAATCTACACTGCCTGAAGCTTAACGGCTCTAAGACGGAGGTACTGGTAATTGGAGGGAATGACTCAAGCTGGACGGTGGACTGGTGGCCAACTTGTCTTGGCCCGATGCCTACCCCCTGTAAAGAGGCAAAGAATCTGGGCATTTGGGTTGATCCCAAATTATCCTATGATGGCCATATTCACAGACTAGTGGAAAAATGCTTCGGGGTACTAAATACTCTCAATCGCACCCTGGAGGCCAGACGAACCATGACCCAAGCTCTGGTGACCTCCCGTATAGATTATGGCAATGTGCTATTCCTGGGAACCACCAAAAAAAACTTGAGGCGTCTGCAGGTACTTCAAAATACAGCAGCACTCTTGGTCCTGAGACTCCCCAAAAGAGCAGCATCTAAATCCACTCTTGCTGCTCTACATTGGCTCCCTATTAAGAAAAGGATCCTGTTCAAAGCACTTTTAATGTGCCACAGGATTATATGGCACAAAGCTCCACAGTATCTTAAGGACCTTGTCCATACTTATGAGCCAAATAGAGCACTCCGCTCTAAGGGAACAGGCCTACTCAAAATTCCCTGTATAAAAAAAGCTAAACTGGGAAGCCGCTCATTCAGAGTGCTAGCTGCCAATAAGTGGAACCAACTCCCTGTTAACCTTAGGCTAGTAGAAACAGAAGCTAAGTTCAGAAAACGTTTAAAAACTCATCTATATAACTTATAGATTTAGTCTACATGTCACGGATCTGTCTCTTCTCCACAGCGCGAGGACACGCCGAGATGGCGTCACCATGCGCTTTACAAACCTACTTTATTATTATTTATTATATATCGGTTCCTAGTGGGAATGAGGAAAGGTTTTTTCAAACGCTGACCCCTTCAAGCACCAGGCATCTTGTGGTTAGTGACTGCAAGGAAAACAAATGGGTGGATGTCTGGGTTTCTAGTACTTGTTGGGATTTGCTGGGGCCCTTTGGCTTCATTTACCTGCTGCAGTATGTCTAGAGTGTCTTTTGGTGATTCATCTGTGCTAAATACCCAGCATTAATCATCAGTATTGCCATCTTAACACAAGGAATTGTCAAAGCAATTATGATGTTAGGGACTCTGACTTGTGGTGCTCCCTTTTAGAAAAGGAAGTAAATGTACTCCAGGAAGCCATACTTTAAATGCAGCATGACGTAGTTTTAGCAGTGTTCATTTTAAGATTAGCGCAACATGGTTTTTTATTTTCAAGATTTTATTGAAACCCTGTCTCTGACAACAATATGGCAAAGCTTTCTATATACAATGTGCAGGGGTTTGGTTATGCACTAGGCATTTAAGGGGGGCAGCATGATGCACTGTGCATTTTTCAAGTTACCTACTTGAGCCATGCCAGGTGTTTATGAGGGGCTTTTATTGAGCACGCAGGCGGTAAGGCTAAAGCCAAACACAGTGCCTGTCAGCGGTCTGGCCTCTCTGCAGAGAACACAATGTTTGCGTATTCCATTTCAACTGAAATTCTGTGGAAATATGTGTGAAGGGGGTTCACTGATGTCAAAATATTTAAGGCAAAAGTAAGAGAAATGAAGGTGCTTAAATTTGAGGGAGTGCAGTACATGTTGGGGGCAGTGAAGTGACAGATGTGAGGATGGGCACTCGGGGAAGAGTGAAAAGAGGATGCTAAAGAGATAAAAGAGGGGGTTGAAGATGTGCAGATGGACAAGATATGCTGAGAAAAAGAAGATACATATCTGACATAAAGCACACATAATTGAAGGCCAAAACTCCTTCCACAGGCCTCAATGCTATTTAATTCACAGACTCACTATTTCAGAATTTAAACATTTTCAATGTTAATTAATTATAAGAAATAATTGTTGTCACTCATTTATCTTAACCCGCTAGCACCCAGTGACAAAGCCAATCATACTGACAGGCTTTAGGCGTATGTCAGTTGCTGTGCCATTTATCTGGATAAAATTACATCTCAGAGAGAAACTTTATTGCAGTGGGGCTTGCTCGCTACGCTCGCTCGCATGTGTTGATTCGTTCTGCATACGCCAGACCCGTTTCGAATTCCACCAGCCGCCCCTGCCTGGCGGGCGCAGCACCCCTTAACCCTGAATTACTCCTCCTTTTCAGCCCTCCATGAATTACATGTTCGACTAGATGCCATTCTGTGTTCACCTGATGTCCATGAGGCGATTAGTTGCAGTGAATACCACACTAGGACGCTCTCAGACCACAACCCTGTCCTGGCACAATTACAATGGGGCGCACATGCCCATAAATCCCCACCTGGTGCTTGCGTCCAGAGATCTTAGATGACCAGGTTTTCCGTACAACTATTGGGGTAGCTATCACTGACTATTTCCAGGCCAACGAGGGTACAGCTACGTCCACGGATGTGGAATGGGACGCCTGTAAAGCAGTACTTAAGAGGGCGGTGCATATCTGAGCTGGTTGGAGTTCGGAAGGCTCTACTTCCGGATATTCAGCGAGATGATGAGCCCCTGCGCACCCTGGAAAAGGACAGACCCGAAAACCCGGGCAAGCACCAGGAGTTACTAGAGGCAAAGGGAGGAAGTAGCCGCCCACGTGGAGAGTCTGCGATGCTTCGACTACAAGACCTACATTACTTGGGCACATTCAGAAAGGGATAAATCAGGGGCCCTCCTGGCTTGGTTGGCGAATCCGGCTAGGCAGGGAACAATTATAGAAGATATTAGAGACCGAACAGGAGTAGCTAGGTATAACCAACAGGGGATCAACGACCTGTTTTTTTTAATATTACACTGAGCTCTATCAGAGCCACCTGGCCCCAACAGAAGATGAGCTACAGGAGTTCACACGAGAAGTTGACCTACCTGCACTAGAAGAGGATGCAGCAACTTTGTTGGAACGTGAGATCGAGGTACGGGAGGTGCGTGGAGCTATCAAAAATATGGCCTGTAACAAAACCCCAGGCACTGACGACCTCCTGATAAGAAGTTTACCTTGCCTACATTGACCTCCTAGTTCCCCAACTCGCACAATTATATAACGATGCCAAGAGGCTTGGAAAACTACCTGTCTCCACTAGAGAGGCGGTCATCATTCCTCTGCTAAAGCCGGGCAAGCAGGCATGGGATAGAACTGCATATCGCCCTTTATCCATGCTCAATCTTGATAATAAAATACTAAGTAGGATCCTGGTCTCCCGTTTGCTACCTCACATGACCACCCTCATACACACTGCCCAATCCTGGTATATCCCCACCAGAAACACAGCACTAAATATCCAAAGACTCCTGCACATCTTAGAAGCATATTCTTGCCATGCCGACACCGCTACGACCTTTGTAGTAGATATAGAAAAAAATCCTTCGACAGTTTGGAATGGGCTTTCCTGTTTCATGTGATGGGGAGAATGGGGCTCGGTTTTGACGCCACCGCCAGGGTTGAAACTGGGAGAGTAATCTATGAAGTATGTAGGGTGGTGCAGGGTACACGGCAGGGGTGTCCCCTTTCCCCTCTGTTTGCTCTGGCGATGGAACCCTTAGCGGCGCATGCTAGATCGGGCATGTGTTCAAGGGCTTGACGTACACAGACAGGTCCAGCATAATGCACTATATGCTGACGATGTTTTACTTTTCCTTGCTGACTTGGAGGCAGCCTTATTGGGGGCAAAAAACCTGCTCCACGCTCTCAGCAGAGTGGCCGGATTAATAATGAACTGGTCAAAATCTTGCCTTTTCCGGCACGTAAGGATAGAATGGGTCCGCAGTGCACGGAGGGAGTGAACTGGGAAGACAGATGCCTACCCTCCCTGAGCACTCTTATCTACCACAGACAGGAGGACATTCTTGAGGGTAACAATGGAAAGGCTGTCAGAGGGGCAAAAGCTAACTTTGAATTCTGGAGTTCTTTGCCATTGTCAGTAGCAGGCCGGTGGCTCTACTCAAATGGTAACCCTCCCGCGGCTCCTCTATTACTTCGGGACCTTGCCGATCTGGATCCCGGCAACCTACTTCAAGCAGTTCCGTTCAATGATCACAGCTTTTCCAGGGGGCAAGGGCAGGCGCAGGGTAGCGCTCAGCACACTCATGCGATCAAGAGCAGAGGGTACTCTAGCGGTCCCAGACTACGAGACATATTACTTAGCAGCCCAATTTCAAAGGCTCACACAATGGGTGGCGAGGGCCACTTGAGGGGAGGAAGAGCCCAGGGAGGTTTTGGGGCCCCTGATGTTGCTGTCCAGCATAGTACTGCAACTCCCAATCAACGCTACATCCCTCACGATGGAATTTGCCACAGCACGGAAATGCTGGAACAAGTATTTGCAGAGGGTTTCCATTAATGCACCGGAAATACCATTGATAATGTGCAGGGCCCTGCCACACGGTAGCAACTGGCAGAGATTAGAGACTTGGGTGCAGCAGGGACTGACCACCATGGGGGATCTATATGAGGAGGGAGCCATGATCCTTATTAACGATCTGCAAACCCACTATGACTTACCTGGGGGTGATTCCTAACATTACATGGCCCTCACAGTGGCCATCAGGAAACAGTGGGGTGAAGGGCACACAGAACCACCCACTTCCATGGGGTGCCAGTATGTGGTGTTGGCAGCGGGCACCTTTAAATCAGTGATGTGTCTCTATAGATGTATGACATTGGAATCCCTATCCCCATGTCCGCCCTAAAGATCAAATGGGAAAAGGATATAGGGGAGGTTATCCCAGAAAAGGTGTGGGGTGAGGTTGGGGAGAGAGCCAAGAAGAGAATGAGGAATGCGAGGTTTCAGTTAGTACACTTCTATATTTTACACAGAGTGTTCTTGATTCCCACCATTCCTGAGAGTATCATAAGTTGCAGGTTCTGGGTTGTCTAATCATTGCTAACTTTGCTGTATGACAGAGAGCTAATAAGACACTGATGCTAGTTGGTTAGGGGATCTGGGTACTGAGGTGAGTTTTTTGGGACACCACAATTCACTGAGGTCCTGGGTTTCTGTGCACCGCTCTTTGTATGAGCAGAATCCCCGCAACATGGCGTACCTAACGATGTGGTCTTATATTTGAGTCTCTCGAGTAGTGTTTTTAAGTCCACAACACCTTCACTCCTGTTTCGGGTTGATAGTTGTGTCGGATTAACCTGCCTATATGGATTAAGTATAGGTTTATTCAAGCTTGATATTTCAAAAAGGTTCATACTTTGAATTTTCACTTCTGTGTCCTTATGGCTGACGTTGACATAGCTCAGCATATTTGCGTCCCTCTCTGCAATCACTTAACACAGTATGGGGTACCCGCTGAAGTTATGGCGGTACTCTTTGTGGTTAGTGCAGATGCAGCGTACCCTTATTAGCTTTTCTACTTTTGGGTTACTTTTCCTGCTGCTAATGCGGATGATGGTACATTCCATAAATATACGCCTACTGTAGTGCCTGCCGTTATGCTCCATATAGGACACAGGAGATTCCACTTTCGGCTTGGTAGCATCAAGTTTGGTTTGATGGTGCCCATCCCCACTCGGTAACAGCGGTTCGGTTGGGTCCCTTGTCCATTCCAGGGGCAACTTGGCCTGTTTTGGCCGGGTTTACTCCTCACCCATGTTACCTTACAGTCCCTGTCGCTGACTTGAGAGTCCATCATGTCTCTGTAGTAGGAGTGCACAGGGCTTTAGTGCAATACGTTTCCCGCAACATCCAGGTAGGGACACCTGGTGCTGTGGCGCTACCAGTTGGAGCGGCCGGGATTAAGACTAGTCCTGTCATGGTTAATTTGGTTATGGGCAAGCGCCCCGAGGATAAGGACGATATGCCTTTTTGGCTTGCTGAGAAATTTGTCCAACTGTAAACAGTATTTCCTAACACGACTCCTGTTGAAAAACACAAGATTCTGCCCATTTGTTTGCAGAAAGACTTAGTAAAAGAGGCAACAGATTGTGAGACCTGTGGTAAAGTATTTGCTCAATCTATGCAAAGTGCTTCGGCACGCCGTCTATGACTGTCCTGCCCTCTATGATCAAACGTGTTCAAGATCAAGACGGTCCGGAGGTGGCTATTGAATTGGGAATGAGATTTGTCGGAGTGTTTGTCGTAGTTTCCAATGTCATCCTTGCTAATGTCAAGGGGGATGCGGAAAACTTTCAGATGTCGAATCCTTTATGCGATGTCCCCGATGCCGATAAGCCCCGGCAGTCACCGCAAATCATTGCGGAGGCTTATAAGACCATTATTTTGGGTGTTAAGCCTTTTGCTAAAACAGCAGCACAGCAGGAAACTCAGACTGCAAAGTCTAATAAAGACGACCGTCCAGTTTTTCCAAAATAGAATTGGAAGAATATATTCCAGGGGAAGCAGCAATAGAAACAGGGGTCAAATCCTGCATCACCAATACCTGTGTCTACTGAGCGCACATATGATTTGCACGACCACGCTAGTATTAAGTCACCTGATAGATTTCAGGTTCCTGATCAATGTTCTCCTCATTCTTTGCAGGAAACATCGGTCTCACTAACCGGTGGAGGTGAACGCGGTAGAGGCCGGGGTGCCCGCCAAGGTCGTGAGCAGCCCCGCCAGACAGAAGGTAAAGGCGAGCAGGACTACTTTCAAAGTCAACGTCCCCAGATTCTGAAAAAGAAAGTTACCGCTTTGACAGCGAGGTATGCCACGGATAGCGAGAACACAGCTTCGGAACCTGACATGGGCGCTGACACTGCCAGACAGCGCAGCGGAAATTACAGTAGTGAGGCAAGCACTATGTCCGTATCTGAAGGTGACAGCAACTCACACGTTCATTACTGTAGAAACAGCTGACACTAGAGTGGCTCCCCCTGACAGAATATATGAGATAGTCCTTTTAATTGAAGGTGACATACAGCGTTAAATAAAAGGGATTTTTTGGTCAAATCTGACCTCTATGTATTTTGTTAGCGGATATATATGAAGAAACAGGAGTATCAACCCATCAACCTATTGGGATTGGGGTATAAGGAAGTGTATACAGAACAATATCCCAAAGGGTATAATTGAACAGATTAGTAAACAATACCTGGTAAGGATATCTATACAGTATTATCCTAAAGAGATCAAGGAGTCAGTCATTTTGTTCATAGTCGTGCTGAAAAGCATCTTATTATAATTCAAAGAATTATGTAGGAAGGGGGGACAGATAAATACAAATGGTTACAGCACTGTGTGAACAATTAAACAAGTAACAAATATCAGCCCAAAGGGTTGTACAAGGTGCACAAGTGCAGTGGGTTGTGACACTACGGCAGCGCAAGTGACAAAAAATACAGCGAGAACGTCGCAAGGTGCAAGGTGCAAATATATACAGTGAAGATACACAATGGTTTCCGATTCAGTAATGGTGTCTTAGTTCAATATTCGTAGGGAGAACCACTGTGGAGGGGCGCCTAGAGTTTGGCTGTTTAGTCGACGGCGTTTCGATCCGTATAACTGAGGATCATCTTCAGGACATGGTGGGCTGGGTGCAGGGCGTGGTTCAGTAAATATCTGACCAGTAGGAGAGGGTTCAATTGGAGTCAAGCCAGTAGTGGTCCTGATCCGGGTCGCACGTGGAGAACAGCAGATTCCTGGGAATGAATCGTCTTCAATTCAGGCAGTACAATGAATGGCAGCACTCAGTCGCTATGAGCGACTGAGTGCTGCCATTCATTGTACTGCCTGAATTGTACTGCCTGAATTGAAGACGATTCATTCCTCCTACGTTTGATTCATACAACAGCTTGAAGATTATCGATCCCCTCGATGCCGAAGTGGACGTTTTCACGCCATCTAAACGGCCTTTGTCCTGCCTGGACTACTCGCTACCCCAGGAATCTGCTGTTCTCCACGTGCGACCCGGATCAGGACCACTACTGGCTTGACTCCAATTGAACCCTCTCCTACTGGTCAGATATTTACTGAACACGCACTGCACCCAGCCCACCATGTCCTGAAGATGATCCTCAGTTATACGGATCGATACGCCGTCGACTAAACAGCCAGACTCTAGGCGCCCCTCCACAGTGGTTCTCCCTACGAATATTGAACTAAGACACCATTACTGAATCGGAAACCATTGTGTATCTTCACTGTATATATTTGCACCTTGCACCTTGCGCCGTTCACGCTGTATTTTTTGTCACTTGCGCTGCCGTAGTGTCACAACCCACTGCACTCGTGCACCTTGTACAACCCTTTGGGCTGATATTTGTTACTTGTTTAATTGTTCACACAGTGCTGTAACCATTTGTATTTATCTGTCCCCCCTTCCTACATAATTCTTTGAATTATAAAATGATGCTTTTCAGCACGACTATGAACAAAATAACTGACTCCTTGATCTCTTTAGTATAATACTGTATAGATATCCTTACCAGGTATTGTTTACTAATCTGTTCAATTATACCCTTTGGGATATTGTTCTGTATACACATTTTGTTAGCGGAGGCAGACTGGCCCCCACCTTTTGTTGTGGCCCCAGTTTCGCACACACAGTTCCGAAAGTGTATAGCTGAATTTTGCAGAAGATTGGGCTAAGGTGCTTGCACCAGCTTTGTACCGTACTCAATGTGGATGGGACAAACTTTCGCCCTGTCATGAGATTCCTTTGCGGTCTATGCCACAGCCTCAATCCCAATATCCCATGTAACATGAAGCGAAAGCTCCCGTAGCAGAAATCCTTGAACAATTGGAATATCAAGGTGTAATTGAGCCAATTTTGTCACCGATGAATAATCTTCTTTTTACTGTGACCAAGACTAATGGATCGTACCGCCTAGTATTGGATTACCGCCACTTGAACGCTCATTGTCGGACCTGCGGGGTACAGAATACTCACAGTTCTACCCTTGTGCATAGTCTTGTGCGTAAACAGTTTAAGACCACACTTGACATATCCAATGGCTTTTTTAGCCAAAACCTTTCCTCTCTTAGTAGCCAATGGACAGCGTTCACTTGTGGCGGAAAGCAAAAACAGTTCAAAAGTTTAGCCATGGGCTATAAAACAGTCCAGGCGTCTTTGCAATTCGCACAGTCCCTGTTTTTGAAGAACTCCACCCTGATGCGTGCTCATATGTTGATAACATTTATCTCACAGATGATGAATTATGGCGGCATCTGTGTCGCGTTGACCGCATCATCTGTATGTTTGCGGACTTTGATTACAAATTTAACTTTGCAAAATCACACATTGCTGAGTACAGTGTTGTTTCTGGGCTATTCGCTCAACAATGAAGGTCGAGGTTTAGCAACTCACTTCCTGGAGAAATGCGCACAGCTGCGCGCTCCAACAACTCTGAAAAAACTACACTCTTTACTGGGTTTTCTGAATTTTGGGCGTTCTTACATTCCCGAATATGCCCAGCGTATCAAGCCACTTTATGCCTTGATACAACCAACTTTTACCAAATCTTGCTGGCTGCCTGAACATTCAGCTACACTGCATTCTCTGCAGTCTGATCTTCTTGACTGTAAATAGTTTCTGACTCGTGACAACCACACTAACCTGGTAATAAGAATTGTACCAGGCGCAGTTGGTTTCACGTACCAGACTTTTAATGAAGGAGAAACAGTCCCTATTGCTAACAAGTCACACTTGTACACTTCGGCTGAAATGCGATTTTCCTCTGTAGAAAAAGTTTTGACCGCAGTGCAGATCGCGATTCTGAAAGAAAGAGCGTTGTCGCAGGGGAAAAGCATGTTGGTTGTTACACCTTATCCTCCCTAGAGGCAGTGACAAAAGCCAATGTACCAAATTCAATAGCTTTGCATCCTCGTTGGATACAATGGGCCCCATCCTTGATATCTCCAGATGTCAAGTTTATTTTTGATTCCTCTTTGCAAACTCAGGAGTACTTGCAGTAAGAATTTGTTCATCCAGCTCCTTTGACCTTGCGCCCGCTGGAGGATTTCCATTGTATCATTTACACAGAAGGATCAGAGCAACCAGCGACAGGAGTAAAGCATGCTTATTCAGCAGCCTGTGCAATAGTGGTGGGTACTATGGTGAAAGGAGAGTTTAAGTCCGATGTCGTGCATACACAGACATTGGGCGACTGTACCGCCAAGTTGGCAGAGCTACGTGCCCTGGTGTTTGCACTGGAGTATGCTGACCCTTGTGTGACGACTCTCGTTGTAAGTGACTCTTACTACTGTGTTCAGTCTTACAGTGACAATGTATTCTTTTGGACTCAAAATGAATATTGTGATTCCAAAGGTAGCACAATCAAACACAAAATGCTATAGGTTTGAGTGGCAGAGCTTAAAGAACGACTGCCGCTCGTGTTTGTAATTCATACTCTTGGTCATCAGCGCTTAGGGGTAAACGCTGTTGGTAACTGTCATGCTGATGAAGCAGCGAAGACAGCAGTAGCAACATATGTAGTAGCAGCAGTTACACGTTCCAAAAGTAAGATTGATGATGACATCTTGGCAGCCATTGCTGCAACAGAGAAGGGAGGTAATTACCCTAGAGGTTTCCCTTCTAAATACTCTTATCATGTAAGTCCTGATAAAGTTCCCTATGTGAGAATTAACGACGTTTGTGACAGATTGATTCCCAACGCGGAACGCAGGCACTCCTTGATAACAGCCGCGCACGAGGGTATGGCCTCGGCTCATGCCGGCGTTTCAGCAACTGTATTTCTCTTACAGCAGCATTACTGGTGGCGTGGATTATACAAACAGATGCATGACTATGTCCTTACTTGTGACATTTGCCAGCAGATAAAACCTTTAACTTCTGCGCGCCCGTCCCAGACACTACATATTTAATAAACCACTTGGGTGTGTTTATTTAGATCACTGCGGTCCTTTCTCCTCAGATACTGCGTATAAGTACATCTTAGCTGCAGTGGATTCGTGCACACGCTTTATTTAGCTCCGGCCTCAACGAAGTGCTGATGCCCGAAGTGTCATAAGGGATTTGCAAGTCTTTGTGGGAATTTTTGCATGTGGTACCCTTCATTCGGACCAGGGTCCAGTGTTTGCCCCTAAGGCATACAAGGATGCCATGGGTTCATTGGGGGTCCAGGTCAAATTTTCGTCTCCATACAGACCTGAGGGTAATAGTGTTGTGGAGCGTATGAACCGTGATTTAAAGCAATCCTAGGGTTTTAGATACTGGCAGGAACTGGCTGGCCCATCTCTATAGCATTCAACGTGCACTTAATAATCTCCCTAGAAGGTCTCTGGGTGGGCGGACCCCAAACAAAATGTTCTTTGGCATCAAAATGTTTGTTCCGGACCTTGAAGGTCTGGACATGGTGGCGTCTGCCGCATCCTTTGACGTAGATGATCATTCTGCTTTATTACAGAACCTACAAAAGACTTGCAAAAGAACACTTGCAAAAGAACACTTGCCCTCCACAACTGATGCTACGCTTCAGATTCCGGTAGTTTGCTGGCTACCCGAGTCGGTGACCTGGTTCATGAGAAGGTGGAGAACAAGAAGGAGTTCAGCCACTCATAATGTGCACCAGTACCTGTGCTTGGAGTGCAGGGCACAAGAAAAGACATTTTAAATCTACTTCCTGGTCGCAAGGATACCAGGTACATCTCCATTGACAATGTCAAATTACAGTGAGAGTCCGATTCTTCTTAGTAGGACATCAGCGGTCTCTTATCCAGCAACGCTAAAAAATTCAGTTTTGGCTTTGGCAAATACCAACAGGCCTGATGTTGCCATCGAGATTTATACAGTTACTAATCCTTTATTGAATCCACCAGCTGTTGATCCCAATGATGATACGGAGTATACTTACCCCGCAGATGTCTCATTGCCTGGTGTACAAACAAGTGCAGTTAACCAGTCACGCTTTTCGTTTGGCACTGACTCTACAACATCAGAGTCCCCATCGAAAGTTTCCATTTTTGCTGTTTGTTTTAAAAGACATTTTTTGATACCCCTTTGGATTTACATTGGCTGTTGCTATTTTCAATTTTTTTATTCATGTCAATTGGATTTGTAGTTGTATTTTTTTGTCTAGTAAATGGACATTATGTTAAAGAAAGTTCTACAATTAGGTTTATTGATGGAACTTTGGCACCCCACTCCTCGTCCCACATCATGAAGATGGACCAGACTTTTGTCAACATCACAGCTTGGCCTGTATTAGAAGGGATTGTGTGGGATGCTGTCAAATTTCAGATACACGGCCCTACAGAGGTTATAAATGTCCCCAATGTAATTCGTGTTTCCATGGGGATGTTGCAAAATAGAACATACGCTCTGATGATTGGGATGTCCGAGCCGTAGAGGCTCTTTTTTCTGATTTGAAATATTATGCTGCTTTGATGCTGAAGATTTGCATTTAGATTCAGCCAGTTATGCAGACTTATTCTGCAACCAACACTATGGCAATCTTTTTCTACATAAAGCAAATACATTTAGAAATGTGGTAAAATATACACAATGGGAACATTTCCAGCTCCCATTGAAGGCAGCTCGAAAACTCTTTTGAACAAGTTTACTTATTTTGCTGATTTTAATCAATCCAATCCTGACACATTTTATTTTAAGATGACTGCAAAGTCCTCTTCCAAAGTTAGACTTGCCCACACTAAATTATTATATTTGACGTCTTTTATCGATCAATTAGCTATGGGGGCTATGAGCTGCGGAAAGATACTATAGATCTTAAATCAGTTTGGGGTACTAAAAGCTGGCAAGTGCAGGGCACTGAAGCTTTGCATCGTGCATGTCTCATCCCGAACCATATGTTGTTTTTTAACTTGACTATTTCAAAAACCACTTGCTTTGAATTGACTACATCTAAAAAATTAAATGCCCCTTCAATTCCTGATATGGGGAATACCCTACATGGTACAATCACACAGATAGTTCCATCTATGGAAATATGTAAGGTAAATATGTAAGGTTTCCTGTCTCCTTCTCTGATCATTCTCTGATCATTTTGTTAGGCGCCTTGATACCTGCGGGTCATTGTCTTGCGCATTATAAATCGCCATTCAATTCCATTCATTGATGAATTGCAGTACCTGTTACTAAATTCCTGCATATTCACTTTTACGTATTGAAAAGTTGGAACCTTTACCTTTTTCTGTTGCCGAATCTAATTCAGCTGTATGGCTTATTCATGGGTTAATAACACTGCCTTTTCCCCTGTTTAAATTCAGTGCATGCATGAAACACTATGCCATAGGCCGATATGAACCATTGGGAAGTGCCTTTCTCCATGAAGTTTGGTCTCTGCCATTTACCTGTAGGTGCCTGGGGGAGGGTGAAAAGGTTAAAGGTTAAAGGGAGAAGCGTGCACTTCTACACCTGACCATTCACTGGTTTGCAAGAACATACAATTGCACAGCTCTTGTAACACAAATGCTCCAAATTTAGCCTGCATTTTAAAGGGTAATCTAGTCCCAGCTAAAAAACAAACATTCACGTTGCTAGCTAATGGTAGCTGTTTACTTTTAAATAATGAAGATTGCTGCGGTATGCTGGCAAGGATTCCATACATTGTGACCGTCTCCCAACTTGTAGTCTGCTGTAAAAATGTGCTTTTTCTCCCCCGCATGGGAAGCTCGATGTGTCCATCTGGCCTTCCATTCTGATCTTGAAAGCATAGTTCAACAAGATGAGTCGAATAAGGGCTCTATTATCTCAGAAATAAGTTGCCCTTACTTCTTCCCGTGAAACGTTTGTCCTTCACATGGCTAACACCCGCACCAAGGTGCATGCGCATTTAAATACTGATCTCCCACTGCATTTCGGTGCTTTGATTCACACTATATTCAATGCCACGTTAACACCTGTCTTGGCACATTTTTTTAAAGTAGTGAGCTCTGGCCTTCTGACTTCATTCCAAACTATATTAGGTGTGATACCTGCATTTTTTCATTCTATTTTTTTGCAGCATCTTCAGCGGTTTGCCGTTAATTCTCACCTTGGCTGCCGGTGTACTGAAGTTGATTTTCGTGCTCAGAAATGGCTGCACAACCTGTGTCATAAGACGACCTGCCACGGTTGCTACAGATTCGCAACCGGATGCTTGAGTACTATGGAACACTACCTCTCCCCACCTTGAGTGTAGCGTATGGATTATCTTTCCGGTTTTCGTACTTTTCATGCCTACAGCCTGTGTTCCATTGCCTGGATTGCTCTTTAGAATGGGCTCTGGATTTGTGGCTCTGCAATACGGTGTCTCCTAACCCCGATTATGATCAACTAATAAGTCCCTTAGTTGCTCATGAGTTGGAATGTTCTGTGGGCCGGATTACGGCCTGTGCGGCAGCGCATGGAGTCCTACGCAATTGGAACGTATATGAACGGCCGCACATGAGTTTCTGGTACACAGCTATACTGAAGAATGCTTGAGTTGTCCTCTGATGGTGCTAGAGGCTCCGGTTATCGAGGAACATGTATGTTCCTTCATGGTATTAACTTGGATGGCTGAATTATTTTCTGATGATAATAATGACTTCCTATTGGAAGCAGTTGCACTATACTGTGCCTATACGCTGATGGATTGAATTGGCATACGTCCAGCTTCAGCGTGTACTGTACTCAATTTTGTTTTTACTTTTTTTCCATTTCTGTTATGGGCAGTATACTGCCCATTCTTGTTTTTTTAATATTTTTTCCTTGATACTTCGAACATTATTACTTCCAATTAATCAGTTTGACAAATTTTAAACTTGGTTCTGTCTCCCTCGAACTTGATCTCTGCGTTCCTAAAAATTGCCTTTCATCTTGTACGGGTTCCGATCAGGGGAGGGTTTAATAATGCCAGGGCCTTGTTTGCACACATTCCTATGTTAGCATAAGCTTATTAGAAGTTAAACGCCATTTTGCACTTTGCAGCTTTTACACACAACACTACATGTAACTGTTGCTGGAAGTTAGACTGCGGGATTTTTCCATGCATGAGAACGGCTTGTTTTTAACATCCCAAGACTTGCATCTCGACCTCAGTCTGTACACTGTGTACAAAAGCCTTCAAGGTCACCATAACAATGTATGCTGTTATTCAGGTTGATCGGCCGCCGCTCTAGACAACACGAACACAGCTGCAGCTAACTGAAATTCTAGTGCCTTTAATAATGCACTGCATGCATGAATTGGGTACTTGGAGAAAATCCTTTTCCATAGAGAGAGAGAGCTTTGCTGATCCTGATGTGATTCACTTCCTCTGATCTTGGAGTAATTGGGGTTTCCCATATAGTCTAAGAGACCTTCTATTATTATTTAAACCTAGTTCCTAGCAGGGGAGGGTGGTTCACAAGGCACTATAGGACCTGTTTCCACTATAATTAAAATATGATTTCTTCCTTTGTCTTTTATGGAACTGTAACAATGCTGATCGTATTATTTGTAATCATATGCCAGCTTCAGCGTGTACTGTACTCAATTTTGTTTTTACTATTTTTCCATTTCTGTGATGGGCAGTATACCGCCCGTTCTTGTTTTTTTTATATTTTTTCCTTGATACTGCGAACATTATTACTTCCAATTAATCAGTTTGACAAATTTTAAACTTGGTTCTGTCTCACTCGAACTTGAACTCTGCGTTCCTAAAAATTGCCTCTCTTCTTGTACGGGTTCCGATCAGGGGAGGGTTTAATAATGCCAGGGCCTTGCTTGCACACATTCCTATGTTAGCATAAGCTTATTAGAAGTTAAACGCCATTTCGCACTTTGCAGCTTTTACACACAACACTACATGTAACTGTTGCTGAAAGTTAGACTGCAGGATTTTTCCACGCATGAGAACGGCTTGTTTTTAACATCCCAAGACTTACATCGCGACCTCAGTCTGTACACGGTGTACAAAAGCCTTCAAGTTCACCATGACAATGTATGCTGTTATTCAGGTTGATCGGACGCCGCTCTAGACAACACGAACACAGCTGCAGCTAACTGAAATTTTAGTGCCTTTAATATTGCACTGCATGCATGAATTGGGCACTTGGAGAAAATCCTTTTCCATAGAGAGAGAGAGAGCTTTGCTGATCCTGATGTGATTCACTTCTTCTAAACTTGGAGTAATGGGGTTCCCCATATAGTCTAAGAGACCTTCTATTATTATTTAAACCTAGTTACTAGCAGGGGAGGGTGGTTTACAAGGCACTATCAGACCGGTTTCCACTATAATTAAAATATGATTTCTTCCTTTGTCTTTTATGGAACTGTTACAATGCTGATCGTATTATTTGTAATCATATGTCTGCTTACGTTAGCCAAAATTCTTGCATCTTAGAGCACGTCGTTAAAATTATAATTTTAAACTTTTCCATGTCTCTAATTACTCACGTTGTGGACTGGTATGAGAATAAAGCGAAAGAGTGTTCTTGATTCCCACCCTTCCTGAGAGTATCCTAAGTTGCATGTTCTGGGTTGTCTAATCATTGGTAATTTTGCTATAGGATGGAGAGCTAATGAGACACTGATGCTAGTTTGTTAGGGGTTCTGGGTACTGAGGTGAGTTTTTTGGTACACCACAATTCACTGAGGTCCTGGGTCTCTGTGCACAGTTCTGTATATGAACAGAATCCTAGCAACACTCCCATACAGTCATATTAAATTGCACTAGTTCTCCATCATTTGTGGCTTCACAAGACACATATTTTGTTTGCGGTAATCAGGTATATGTCTGGCTCCCTAAAAGATGGTCAGGCAAATGATATATTGCATTTATTCTTCCTCCCACTTACCTTGCACCATCTGAGTATCACAAGACACGTCAACTTAATAAACGGAAAGTACAGGTTGACCAGACAGATACCATGCTTCAGCAATTTACTGATGCAATGAAGGGTATAGTGCCTTTTTGGGGTCCTATGGTCAATAGTATACAGGTGCGCCAATTAATCAGAGTTGTGGAAGCTGTTATTAATGAGACTACCGGTGCACTCATTAACATTACTGTAGAAATTAAAGCTACCCACCTTGTTTCCCATCAAAACTTGATTGTATTAGACATTCTTTTAGCAGAGAATGGGGGGGGGGAGTATGCAAATTGATTGGCAGTTCCTGCTGTGTATATATCCCAGATAACGCTCCTAATGTGAATTTGGCCATTCAAAAACGTGCTGCTGAAATACATCAGGATACTGGAGACTGGACTTGGTCAGGTTGGTTAAGAGAAGTACTGCTCACATGGGGTTGGAAACTATTAGTGATAGCCAAGGATATAGGAGGGATTATTTTATGGTGCTGTCTACGTGTCAGTTGTCTTCCCATGTGTTACTGTATGCTCCTTTCAGCCTGCAAGCCCCTTTCAGTTTCTGTTCCACAACAGAATATGCTTATGATGCAAGTAGAAGAAATATGGGATTTAATTAACATTAGTGTTAAAGCCCTTACAGATTAGCCTTTTCACAAAAACCCATTTGTTTCTTATTTTCTCTGTCCACAATCCTATAATGGTAAATATATCTGAAAATGAAGTACTGTCATAATATGAGGGCCCAACTCAAATTATCTAGTACTGATTCTACAGGTTAGTGATAGAAAGCAATTGGTAAATGTTGAACTCTAAGACCATTTGAAGAAAAGTTTATATAATATGAACTTAAGTGCAGACATTTTTTTTTTAAATCAACCTGACTTTGTACAACAATTGTTTGAGGAATTTTCCATGCACTTCTCACATTGCACATTCTTTTATTTTTTTCTCTCTGTGTCCTTGGAAAACTACAGAGTGGCTGTTAGAATAAATAAAACCTTGTTAATCATTTGTGTTTCTCTGAGATGGAAAGTCACGCTGGGCTTTTTCCATTCAATTTGCAGTTAACCAATGGCTTGTGATCACTTATCTTGAAAATGTAGTGTGGTTAGCTATTCTTTTTGTATGTATAGCTGGAAGGAATTTTCCAATGGATTAGCGGGAGGGAAATGAAAGGGTGTTGGCAGGCTTGTTTAAAGTATTGTATAAACATGAAAGGAGAATTCTGTGTGGTCATTCATTACCTACACTAAATAACTTTTTCCTCGCGGGTCTTGCAAGCTTGAATAAACCAAATGTTTTACCTCCGACTCCCTGTACTCCTTTACTGTAAAGTGGACAAGAGGTGCGTTAAATCACAAGAGAGGTGGAGGCTCCGATATGGAGAGGGAAGGCGCTCCACGCTTTAGGTGCAATGCAAGAGAATGCCTGTACTCCTGATCTGGTTTTGTATATGCGTGGGATGTGTGCAAGTAGGAGTCCAGAGGAGCGGAGGTGTCTGGATGGTTGGTGGAAGGAGATAGGACTGTTCAAGTTTTTGTGATCCCGAGTGGTGTAGAGCCTTGAATGTGTGTATTTATGTATTTATTTAAGAGTTTTATATAGCGCTAGTTAGTCCCAGAGGTGTAGGAGCGCTTTACACCATTTGTTACTCTTAGGATACATTATCACAGTAGTATGTACAGTTACTCAAGAGGCATCACAAAAAATCGTCGTAAAAAGCACAATGATTTGTAATGAGATTAGATAAGGGAGGGGGGAAATGGAGAAGGGAATCATGAGGAGAGTGAGGTATTAGAAGGGATTGGAAGGGCTTGTGTGGGATGCTGTCAAATTTCAGATACACGGCCCTACAGAGGCTATAAATGTCCCCAATGCAATTCGTGTTTCCATGGGGATGTTGCAAAATAGAACATACGCTCTGACGATTGGGATGTCCGAGCCGTAGAGGCTCTTTTTTCTATTTGAAATATTATGCTGCTTTTGATGCTGAAGTTTTGCATTTAGATTCAGCCAGTTATGCAGACTTATTCTGCAACCAACACCATGGCAATCTTTTTCTACATAAACACATTTAGAAATGTGGTAAAATATACACAATGGGAACATTTCCAGCTCCCATTGAAGGCAGCTTGAAAACTCTTTTGAACAAGTTTACTTATTTTGCTGATTTTAATCAATCCAATCCTGACACATTTTATTTTAAGATGACTGCAAGGTCCTCTTCCAAAGTTAGACTTGCCCACACTAAATTATTATATTTGACGTCTTTTATCAATCAATTAGCTATGGGGGCTATGAGCTGCGGAAAGATACTATAGATCTTAAATCAGTTTGGGGTTCTAAGAGCTGGCAAGTGCAGGGCACTGAAGGTTTGCATCGTGCATGTCTCTTCCTGAACCATATGTTGTTTTTGAACTTGACTATTTCACAAACCACTTGCTTTGAATTGACTACATCTAAAAAATTAAATGCCCCCGTCAATTCCTGATATGGGGAATACCCTACATGGTACAATCACACAGATAGTTCCATTGATGAATTGCAGTACCTGTTACTAAATTCCTGCATATTCACTTTTACGTATTGAAAAGTTGGAACCTTTACTTTTTTCTGTTGCCGAATCTAATTCAGCTGTATGGCTTATTCATGGGTTAATAGCATTGCCTTTTCCCCTGTTTAAATTCAGTGCATGCATGAAACACTATGCCATAGGCCGATATGAACCATTGGGAAGTGCCTTTCTCCATGAAGTTTGGTCTCTGCCATTTACCTATAGGTGCCTGGGGGAGGGTGAAAAGGTTAAAGGTTAAAGGGAGAAGCGTGCACTTCTACACCTGACCATTCACTGGTTTGCAAGAACATACAATTGCACGGCTCTTGTAACACAAATGCTCCAAATTTAGCCTGCATTTTAAAGGGTAATCTAGTTCCAGCTATAACACCAACATTCACGTTGCTAGCTAATGGTAGCTGTTTACTTTTAAATAATGAAGATTGCTGCGGTATGCTGGCAAGGATTCCATACATTGTGACCGTCTCCCAACTTGTAGTCTGCTGTAAAAATTTGCTTTTTCTCCCCCGCATGGGAAGCTCGATGTGTCCATCTGGCCTTCTATTCTGATCTTGAAAGCATAGTTCAACAAGATGAGTCGAATAAGGGCTCTATTATCCCAGAAATAAGTTGCCCTTACTTCTTCCCGTGAAACGTTTGTCCTTCACATGGCTAACACCCGCACCAAGGTGCATGCGCATTTAAATACTGATCTCCCACTGCATTTCGGTGCTTTGATTCACACTATATTCAATGCCTCGTTAACACCTGTCTTGGCACATTTTTTAAAGTAGTGAGCTCTGGCCTTCTGACTTCATTCCAAACTATATTAGGTGTGATACCTGCATTTTTTCATTCTATTTTTTGCAGCATCTTCAGCGGTTTGCCGTTAATTCTCACCTTGGCTGCCGGTGTACTGCAGTTGATTTTCATGCTCAGAAATGGCTGCACAACCTGTGTCACAAGACGACCTGCCACGGTTGCTACAGATTCGCAACTGGATGCTTGAGTACTATGGAACACTACCTCTCCCCACCTTGAGTGTAGCGTATGGATTATCTTTCCGTTTTTCGTACTTTACATGCGTACAGCCTGTGTTCCATTTTCTGGATTTCTCTTTTGAATGGGCTCTGGATTTGTGGCTCTGCAATACGGTGTCTCCTAACCCCGATTATGATCAACTAATAAGTCCCTTAGTTGCTCATGAGTTGGAATGTTCTGTGGGCGGGATAACGGCCTGTGCGGCGGCGCATGGAGTTCTAGGCAATTGGAACGTATATGAACGGCCGCACATGAGTTTCTGGTACACAGCTATACTGAAGAACACTTGAGTTGTCCTCTGATGGTGCTAGAGGCTCCGGTTATCGAGGAACATGTATGTTCCTTCATGATATTAACTTGGATGGCTGAATTATTTTCTGATGATAACAATGACTTCCTATTGGAAGCAGTTGCAATATACTGTGCCTATACGCTGATGGGTTGAATTGGCATACGTCCAGCTTCAGCGTGTACTGTACTCAATTTTGTTTTTACTATTTTTCCATTTCTGTGATGGGCAGTATACCGCCCGTTCTTGTTTTTTTTATATTTTTTCCTTGATACTGCGAACATTATTACTTCCAATTAATCAGTTTGACAAATTTTAAACTTGGTTCTGTCTCACTCGAACTTGAACTCTGCGTTCCTAAAAATTGCCTCTCTTCTTGTACGGGTTCCGATCAGGGGAGGGTTTAATAATGCCAGGGCGTTGCTTGCACACATTCCTATGTTAGCATAAGCTTATTAGAAGTTAAACGCCATTTCGCACTTTGCAGCTTTTACACACAACACTACATGTAACTGTTGCTGAAAGTTAGACTGCAGGATTTTTCCACGCATGAGAACGGCTTGTTTTTAACATCCCAAGACTTACATCGCGACCTCAGTCTGTACACTGTGTACAAAAGCCTTCAAGTTCACCATGACAATGTATGCTGTTATTCAGGTTGATCGGCCGCCGCTCTAGACAACACGAACACAGCTGCAGCTAACTGAAATTTTAGTGCCTTTAATATTGCACTGCATGCATGAATTGGGCACTTGGAGAAAATCCTTTTCCATAGAGAGAGAGAGAGCTTTGCTGATCCTGATGTGATTCACTTCTTCTAAACTTGGAGTAATGGGGTTCCCCATATAGTCTAAGAGACCTTCTATTATTATTTAAACCTAGTTACTAGCAGGGGAGGGTGGTTTACAAGGCACTATCGGACCGGTTTCCACTATAATTAAAATATGATTTCTTCCTTTGTCTTTTATGGAACTGTAACAATGCTGATCGTATTATTTGTAATCATATGCCAGCTTACGTTAGCCAAAATTCTTGCATCTTGGAGCACGTCGTTAAAATTAACATTTTAAACTTTTCCATGTCTCTAATTACTCACGTTGTGGACTGGTATGAGAATAAAGCGAAAGAGTGTTCTTGATTCCCACCCTTCCTGAGAGTATCCTAAGTTGCATGTTCTGGGTTGTCTAATCATTGGTAACTTTGCTATAGGATGGAGAGCTAATGAGACACTGATGCTAGTTTGTTAGGTGTTCTGGGTACTGAGGTGAGTTTTCTGGTACACCACAATTCACTGAGGTCCTGGGTCTCTGTGCACAGTTCTGTGTATGAACAGAATCCCAGCAACACTCCCATACAGTCATATTAAATTGCACTAGTTCTCCATCATTTGTGGCTTCACAAGACACATATTTTGTTTGCGGTAATCAGGTATATGTCTGGCTCCCTAAAAGATGGTCAGGCAAATGATATATTGCATTTATTCTTCCTCCCACTTACCTTGCACCATCTGAGTATCACAAGACACGTCAACTTAATAAACGGAAAGTACAGGTTGATCAGACAGATACCATGCTTCAGCAATTTACTTATGCAATGAAGGGTATAGTGCCTTTTTGGGGTCCTATGGTCAATAGTATACAGGTGCGCCAATTAATCAGAGTTGTGGAAGCTGTTGTTAATGAGACTACTGGTGCACTCATTAACATTACGGTAGAAATTAAAGCTACCCACCTTGTTTTCCATCAAAACTTGATTGTATTAGACATTCTTTTAGCAGAGAATGGGGGGGGGATGCAAATTGATTGGCAGTTCCTGCTGTGTATATATCCCAGATAACGCTCCTAATGAGAATTTGGCCATTCAAAAACTTGCTGCTGAAATACATCAGGATACTGGAGACTGGACTTGGTCAGGTTGGTTAAGAGAAGTACTGCTCACATGGGGTTGGAAACTATTAGTGATAGCCAAGGATATAGGAGGGATTATTTTATGGTGCTGTCTATGTGTCAGTTGTCTTCCCATGTGTTACTGTATGCTCCTTTCAGCCTGCAAGCCCCTTTCAGTTTCTGTCCCACAACAGAATATGCTTATGATGCAAGTAGAAGAAATATGGGATTTAATTAACATTAGTGTTAAAGCCCTTACAGATTAGCCTTCTCACAAAAACCCATTTGTTTCTTATTTTCTCTGTCCACAATCCTATAATGGTAAATATATCTGAAAATGAAGTACTGTCATAATATGAGGGCCCAACTCAAATGATCTAGTACTGATTCTACAGGTTAGTGATAGAGTTCAACATTTACCAATTGCCTTCTAAGACCATTTGAAGAAAAGTTTATACAATATGAACTTAAGTGCAGACATTTTTTTAAATCAACCTGACTTTGTACAACAATTGTTTGAGGAATTTTCCATGCACGTCTGACATTGTACATTCCTTTATTTTTTTCTCTCTGTGTCCTTGGAAAACTACAGAGTGGCTGTTAGAATAAATAAAACCATGTTAATCATTTGTGTTTCTCTGAGATGGAAAGTCACGCCGGGCTTTTTCCATTCAATTTGCAATTAACCAATGGCTTGTGATCACTTATCTTGAAAATGTAGTGTGGTTAGCTATTCTTTTTGTATGTATAGCTGGAAGGAATTTTCCAATGGATTAGGGGGAGGGAAATGAAAGGGTGTAGGCAGGCTTGTTTAAAGTATTGTATAAACATGAAAGGAGAATTCTGTGTGGTCATTCATTACCTACACTGAATAACTTTTTCCTTGTGGGTCTTGCAAGCTTGAATAAACCAAATGTTTTACCTCCGACTCCCTGTACTCCTTTACTGTAAAGTGGACAAGAGGTGCGTTTAATCACAAGAAGAGAGGTGGAGGCTCTGATATGGAGAGGAAAGGCGCTCCACGCTTTAGGTGCAATGCAAGAGAATGCCTGTACTTCTGATCTGGTTTTGTATATGCGTGAGATGTGTGCAAGTAGGAGTCCAGAGGAGCGGAGGTGTCTGGATGGTTGGTGGAAGGAGATAGGACTGTTCAAGTTTTTGTGATCCCGAGTTGTGTAGAGCCTTGAATGTGTGTATTTATTTAAGAGTTTTATATAGCGCTAGTTAGTGCCGGAGGTGTAGGAGCGCTTTACATTTGTCACTCTTAGGTGACATTATCACAGTAGTATGTACAGTTACTCAAGAGGCATCACAAAAAATAGTCGTAAAAAGCACAATGATTTGTAATGAGATTAGATCAGGGAGGGGGGGAAATGGAGAAGGGAATCATGAGGAGAGTGAGGTAGAAGTCTTAATGTCAAAGTGTCTGTGTGCTGCTGTGGGCAGGCTTTGGAGGTTAGGCGGTAGCTATGCATTCGCGAGAGATCGATTGATGAGGAGATCTTTGAGCTGCCTTTTGATTTTTAAATAGCAGGGGGTAGTCCTGATCTGGAATGAGATGAGTTCCAGATTTTGGTTGCATTTCCTGAGAAGGATCGAGATGAGGTGTTTTGTTTGCGAGTTTTCAGAGGGATAAGGAGTAGAGTGTAGGTTCTCCTCAGACTCCTTGTCTGACCGGCCTTCTGGAGTTTGGAGGCCAGGTAGGCGGGTTTCCCTGTGTGCAGAGCTTTGGAAGTGAGACAGGCAGTTCTAAAGTTGGCACGCATTTCGGTTAGGAGCCATTTTACCTCTCTGAGTGCAGGTGAGATGTGTTCATGTTTCTTCACTCCGGTGACCATTCTGGCTGCTGCGTTCAGAGTTGATCTGAGAGGAGCTAGGTGAGATTATTATGTCCCTGTGAGGGTTGCATTCCTGTAGTCCAGTCTGGATAGCACCAGGAATTGAGTAGCTCGTTTGAGGTCATTGGGAGGGATAAAAGGTTTTATTTTGTTGAGTAGTTTAAGGTTGAGGAAGGCGCTCTTTGTAGTGTTCTTGTTGTGTTTGATCATGTCTAATATTGGGTCCAGAGTGATTCCCAGCGATTGTACAGAATCGGCTGGGGTGAGGTTGCAGTTGAGAGCATCAATAGCTTTTAGCCATTCTGTGAGTTGGAGGTTCTTCTCCTTGTTGGAGATAAGGAGGATTTCCGTCTTGTCTTGGTTTAGTTTCAAGTGGTTGAGTGATAGCCAGTGTTGGACTAATCTGAGCATGTTGTTTATTCTCTGAATGTCATCAATGCAGGAGGTTTCCAGATAGATCTGGGTATCGTCTGCATTGCGATGGAAGGGAATGATGTTGTTTTTTAGTATGGCGGTAAGGGGCTCCATATAGATGATGAAAAGTTGCAGGGAGAGCACTGATCCTTGGGGGACACCCCTGCTAACGGGGAGTAGGTCAGATGAGAAGTTTTAGATTTGTATTTTTTGGGTGCAGTTCTGTAGAATAGAGGTGAGCCACTGTAAGACCACCTCACCTGCTCTTGAAGTACCTTAATGAGTAGTTTGTGTTCAACCGTGTTGAAGGCTGACGATAGGTCCAGGAGTATGAGTAGGCAGCTTTGGTCTGTGTCGAGAGACTTGTGCTTATCATCTATTACATTTAGGATCGCCGTCTCTGTACTGCAATCTTTTCTGAAACCTGATTGGTGAGGGTCTAGAAGGTTGGTGTTGTCCAGGTGTTGAGTAAGTTGGAGGAGAACACATCTTTCCAGGATTTTCGTTAGGAGAGGGAGGTTGGAGACTGGTCTAAAGTTATTAAGGTCATTTGTGTCAGAGCCAGTTTTTTAAGTAGAGGTGTGACTTGGCCGATTTTGAGACAATCAGGCATGCATCCAGTACTCAGGGAGCTGTTTATAATCTCAGTCCAGGCCGGGGCTAGGGTGAGTTTGAGCTTTTTGGCCAGTTGGGCAGGTATGGGATCCAAGAGGTGTGATGAAGGTTTGGGTTGGAAATCATTTTGATGACATCTGCTTCGGAGATGGGGTTGAAACATTTCCAGCAGTTTGGTGGGTGCTTGGGTGTTATTTCTTCTGTCCCTGGGGGCGAGTTACTGTCGGGGGGTGGGGGAGGACTGCGCTGATCGTCCATGGATAGTTCTATCTTGTCGATTTTGTTGTTGAAGAAATTGGAAAAGTTATCACACAGGTCTTTGGAGGCCAGAACTGATGTTGAAGAAGGCTTGGCAGTTTGCTGCCTAATGAGATTGAAGAATTCTTTGGGCCTGTTTTTTGTTTTGCCAAGGGCACTGATTTGAGTCTAGCTCAAAGGATTGTGGATGGGTTGTTCCTCCAGAGTCTTTCTACAGTTCTTAGTTCTCTTCTTTCTGAGTTTATGGCTGTTTCGAACCATAATCTTGATTGAATGTTCCTGACTCTTTTTAGTTTCAAGGGGGCTATTTGATCCATATTGGAAGTCATAATGGTGTTGTAGTGAGAGGTGAGTTCTGTTGTTGAGAGCTCTCCTGGGGGGATGGGGAGGAGAGAGCTTAATCTTTCCTCTAGGTCAGCAAGGGGAATCAGACTTAGATTTGTAGCCCAGCGGGGGCAGGGAGTGGCAATGGATCGCTTGGTTGATGTGGAATAGGATGACATGGTGATCAGACCAGTCAACAGGCAAGGTGTGGTCGATAGAGACTAACTGCTTGAGCGATAATGGCATCCAGGTTTTGGCCTCTATAATGGGTTTCCACTGGGCAGTGTTGGGTGATGTTGTTGATCAGAAGTTCGTTCAAGGTTTTGATTAGAGAGCTGTTTTCCTCATTCCAGTGTAGATTGAGGTCGCCTATAGTTATGTTATTGGAGTCACGGAGTGAGCAGTGAGTTATCAGGTCAGAAAGATGTTCTCCGAATGAGGAGGTGTTTCCTGGCGGATGGTAGAGGAGATGGCAGAGTAGTGTTTTATTTATTTATTTATAGAGTGCATCATTCATCCCAAGGGAAATCACGGTGCTGAATAGCAAGAGGTCATAGCCGGGCTGCTGGTGGGGTGGAAAATCAAATGGATGTTAGACCTTAGGGGACAGAAAAGTTTTACGTTTGTTCCGAAAAGCTAGGTGGTTGGTCGTGAGGCATAAGTCTAGGGGAAATTTGTTCCATTTCTTAGCCGTCGGTGTGAAAAAGAGCGTCCTTCTGCCCTCACTTTCTTTATACGCTTTGTCCTGGCCAGCGCTAGATGGAGTGACTGTAGACTCCTTGTGGGGACATAGAATTCAATTTTATTCTGTAGTATTCTGGGGCCACTTTGGTACAGCACAGATTAAGTTGGCTCCTCCAAAGAGCAAGATTTCTGATTTCCCTGCATTTAGTTTCAAACAATGCTCAGACATCCAAAGTTCCATCTCTGAGAGGCAGTTGTGCAGTTTTATTTTGGTACCCTCAGGTCTTTCCTCAAGGGCTACCATCAGTTGTGTGTCGTCCGCATAGGAGCAAGTCCCCATTTTTTGCTAATTTTCGCCAAAGATGACACATAGGCGTTAAATAGTGTGGGACTTAGAGATGCCCCCTGTAGGACGCCACAGCTGATGGCACTAGGTTTGGATAGGAAATTACCTAATTGAACTGTTTGTGTTCTATTGCTCAGGAACGAGCTGAGCTACTCTAAAGCTTTAGAGTAGATTCCCTTTTCATAAAGAATTTCCGAAAGTCTGTTGTGTGAGACTCGTCTTAATGGTGGCAGTAAAACATTCAAGTGAGTCGTATTTGGAGGCGTCAGTTTTCCTGGAAGGAGATGTTGTTCTTGTGTATAATTGCCAGACCCCCTCCTCGCTGTTTTTTTCTGTCTTTGTACTTCACAATCAGCCCAAAGGCACAAGACTCTCAATAATTGGGGTAGAGAACTCGTTTAGCCATGTTTCGGTGATGAATGTGATGTCTATGTCATGGGCGAAGATGGTTTCTGCCAGTTCTGTTGTATGTTTGGTGGCCGATCTGCAGTTAATGAGCATGTATTTGGTGTTGGAACCCTCTTTTTTTTAGTTTCTTCTTTATGGGGGCCCCGGGGATATTAGTGAGGAAGGCTGGGGGTCTTGAGGATCTGGGGACGGGGGCTGTCTCTTCCAAATCCAGTGATAACCTGGATCTTGAAGCTAGAGGTGACAATGGTGGATGTTTCACACGAGGTGGCAAGACCTATCGCTTCACTTGTGGACTTGTGGCTCTTGTTCTCTTGGGTCTCTGTGTCTGGTTCAGGAGGGGTGTTGTGATCAAGCTGAACCGTTGGGTCTTGGGAGGGCTTGAGTGATTAGTGTTGGTGAGTGTGGGTGTTGGTTGGGCTTTCGAGGTGTGGTGAGGTTCAGTAAGATTTCGTTGAGGCCCAGTATTACTGTTTCTATCTGGCTTTCCAGCAAACCAAGTTGCTGAGTCATCTCTAAGGAGGAGGGGTGGGGGCGTCCTGGGAGGACATTGCGGCTCTTGTTCTTTTGGGTCTCTGTGTCAGGTTCCAGAGGGGGTTGTGGTCGAGTTGATCCGATGAGTCTTGGGCTGCCTTGAGTGATTAGTATCGATAAATGTGGGTGTCAGGTGTAGGTGTTGGCTGGGCTCTTGGTGTTGGCTTTTTGTGTTGGTATTGTTGATGTTATCCCAATGGGTAATTCTGGATATGTGGTGTGGAAGATCACAGCGTGATTCAAGCGGCCGTCTCTTGTGTGTCGGTGGAGGGAGAGATTTTGGAGTCACTGACTGTGGATTAAGTTCGCTGGTTGTTTGTTGGGAGGGGTGGTTTAAGGATGAAGGGGGTGGGTGGTGGTCTGTAAGGGTTTGGAGAGCCTTATTAGTTTTGGAAGGCGCGAATGCATTGTACACTATCGGGGAGGGGTAGATGGAGGGGAGGTTGGTGTCCAGAGTGGGGATGTTGGCTTTTGGGGCAAAGGTCTTGAGATTAGTTTGTGCGAACTTCTGGAGGGGCTGCTATCAGGGAATAAGGAGTTGGTCAAGCAGGAGTGGTGTGAATGCGAGGGGGCATTGCGGAGCGAGGGGAAAAGGGAGTCGAATGCTTCTAGGTTGTCAAAATTGGCTTGGATCATGACTGTGTTGTTTGTGTAGATTGTCGCAGAGGTGTTACCACTACCTATAGGGCGGTTTGGGAGTGACTGACTAACTGACTGACTGAAGTATTTATTAAGCGCACTTATGCCGTGGCGTCTTGGCGCTGCAAGGAGGGTAAGGCTACTACTGGGTGACTAGGGCGTAGTGAAAAGCCAGGTCTTTAATGCCTTTCTGAAATAACTCTTATTAGATTGTAGGCGAAGCTACAGTGTGTGAGGAGTTTCCATTCAGCCTGTTTGTGTATAGGGAGCCAGTGTAGTTCCGAGGTGTGTGCGATGCAGGTTTTGTGAGGAATTTTGAGGATAAGTCTGGCTGCCGAGTTCTGGATGGTTTGTAGACTAGTGAGTTGCTTGGGGATCCCGTCATAGAGGGTGTTCCCATAGTCCAAGTTACGACACCCAGCTGATCCTCTCCCTCACCAAGGACCCCCTCACCGCCAAATCCAACCTGCACCTGGGTATGAAGGCCGTCGCCGACTGGATGGAGGCAAGCCGGCTCAAGCTGAACACGGATAAGACGGAGATCCTCATCCTTGGGCACAACCCCTCGGCGTGGGACGACTCCTGGTGGCCTCAATCCCTGGGAACCCCCCCGGCACCAACCAACCACGCACGCAACCTGGGGTTCATCCTCGACTCCAAGCTGAGAATGACCAACCAAGTCAACGCAGTCTCCTCGTCATGCTTCCACACCCTCCGTATGCTCCGCAAGATCTACAGATGGATCCCAACTAACACGCAGAAAAAAATCACCCATGCCCTCATTAGCAGCCGACTCGACTACAGAAACGCCCTCTACGCCGGAGCCCCGTCCAAACTCATCAGCAGACTCCAAAGAATCCAGAACGCCTCCGCACGCCTGGTCCTAGACGTCCCACGCAGAGACCACATCACCCCGCACCTGAGAGACCTGCACTGGCTCCCAGTCGACAAAAGAATCACTTTCAAACTCATGATCCACGCACACAAAGCACTCCACAAGACCGGCCCAGCCTACCTCAACAGCAGACTCTCCCTATACGTACCCAACAGGAGGCTCCGCTCCATCGACCTATCCCTGGCAGCCGTCCTGTGCATCCAAAGAGCCACCTCCGGGGGCAGATCCTTCTCCCACTGCGCTGTTGTCACCTGGAACGCTCTACCCCTACACCTACGACAGACCACAGACCTCCCGGCCTTCAGGAGACTACTCAAGACCTGGCTCTTCGACCACTAGCTGCAGCGCCTCCCCCCCAGCGCCTTAAGACCCTAACGGGTGAGTAGTGCGCTTTATAAATTAACTGATTGATTGATTGATTTGGTGACTAGGGCATGAGTGACCGTTTTTGTAGTATTTGCTTGGGACCCATTTGAAGATATTTCTCAGTGTCTTCATGGTGGGATGCAGTGATGGGGTTGAGTTTTGTGGTAATTTCCAGTTTGTTGTTGATGATTACTCCTAGGTTCCTGGCATCGGTTTTGAGTGTGTGTGGGTCAGAGTTTGACCAGCCACCAGATGGATTCCCATGGTGAGGTGTTCCTGCCGAAGTTCACTATTTCTGTCTTCTCTTTTCGTTTTTTAGTCCTCATTTATCCACAATATGCTCTGAGTTCAAGAAGGGAGTATTCGGACCATCTCAAGTGGCCAAAGTGGTTGTTAAGGGCCCGGTCACTCCACGGGGGAGAGAAAGATATCAAGTATCTCTGGGTCCGCACCTTTGGCCTCTTGGGTGGTGCCCAACCCCCTAGTCTTGATTCTTCTGTTAGACCATTGCTTTCCTCCGTTTTAGAGGTGGTGACGGCCCTGCCGGAGGGCTCCATTTAGAGCATATTCTTAATCATCGGACCAAGAAAACAAATACCAAAAAGTAGGGGAAACAACGACAGTACCAGAAATCTACAAAGGGAAAAGCAATAGACCTACAAAGGCCGGGGTCTAATAGCTTATGTATAATTCTAAAAAGAGCCTGTCTCCACCCACTTATCCCAGATTTCCCCCAATTTTTTTTTGTTCTGTTTACCAGATTGTTCCAAAGAGGATACCCTCTGAATGGAATGAATCCATTCTTCTTCTGTAGGGGGACAGGGTAGAATCCATTTAATACAGAGCTCTCTACCAGCTAACAAAATCAGGGTGAATAAGAGTGCATTGTGTCTTTTTGTTAAAGGGCGGCCCGTCTAACTCCCTCTGTAGAGTCTCAAAAATTATAGACAAAGTTGTTAATTTTATTTCAAGCCCTATAATATCTGAAATAGTCTTACCCACTTTCTGCCAATAAGAATGCATTACCGGGCAGCTCCAGAACATATGGACCTCATTTGCTTTATCTTCTCCACATTTTGGACACTTCTTGATCTCTTGACTCCCCATTTTCGATATTTTCTGAGGTGCTCAGTAGGCTTTGTATACTGTGAAGAGGTGGTTCTTTTTTAAAGGTGCAGCATTCACATACAACCATAAAAAAGACATAGATACTTGAACTTTATTTTCAAGGTCTTCGTACGGCAGGTCCTTCTTCCATATCTCGGTAAATGAGGCCTGCATCTCTTCTCCATTCTGAACTAGTAGCCAGTACCACTCTGCCACTTCTTTCAATTTTGTTTGACAAGAGCATATCTTTGATGCCAAGTCCGAGTTCCCTTTTAGCTCTTTACCTATAGATTTTGCCCAGCTTGACAACTGATAATATTTAAACTTTGAAACCGAGTTCTCACATATCGCTGAGAAATGAGCCAAGAGATAAATTCTGCGTCAACAATCAATTGCCCCCATGTAGTGATGCTACAACCGGGAAGAGGGGCCGCGAGTGCATCTTCTAAACACAGCGGCCTACCTGGGGAATCCCAGATTGGTGCAACATCATTGCAATACGGAATTTTTAGAAGGCGTCTCACCTGAAACCAGAGCTACGCGGCTGTTAACAAAATCTTCAATTTGACCTTCTTAAAATATTTTGTGTGGCCAAATTTTAGAAGGAAACACCCTGCTTGTTGAATAAACTCTGTTGTAAGGGCTTTGTAGAGTGGAGAAAAAGTTTAACCTTCCATCAACAGTTGTCAATTTCTTTTTAATTGGAAGGCACAGAAGAACAGATATAAATCGGGGGTTGCTATGCCTCTATAAGCTTTTTTCTTTCTCAGTTTCTCTAGAGCTATTCTTGGATGTTTATTTCCCCACATAAAGCTTGAAAAGAGCCCCTGCACCTTCCTGAACCAAATTTTTGGGAAGTCTAAAGGATAGTATTAAACAAAAATTTATATTTTTACAGAATTGCCATTTTTAGTAAATTTGACTTGACCAGAAAATAAAGTGTAGGTGCCCCCATGATTGTAGTTGTGAACCAACTTACTTTGTTACTTTTTCAAAGTTAACCAGGGCTATTTTATCAATATTTTGAACTATCTGGATACCATATATAATTTCCTTCTTTGTGTAAGTGCTCCTAAAATTGGTATTCCATTTCATTAACTCTGTTTTTTGTTGATTGATAAGGTATCCAGAAACGTTTCCAAAGCTCTCTATCTCTGACCATATCTCTGGAGACGATCTTTGTAAATTGCCACTATATATTATAAGATCATCCGCATATAGACCGATTTTCTTCTCCCATCCATTACATCTAAAGGGAATATTGTTCTGGCAAGCTCTCAAGTTACACGCAAGGGGTTCAATATAGATATAGAAAAATAAAGGAGAAGGGGGCAGCCCTGTCTGGTCCCCCTTCCTATTTGTATTGATCTAGTTAATTTCCCATTAATGAGGATTTTAGCGGAGGGATTTTTCTTTAAATGGCTGTAATTGCTGTCAAAACATTTTCACCTAAATTAATGAGTTGAATTATTTTAAACAAGAAAGACCAGTTGACCCGATCGAAAGCTTTAGTAGCATCGAATGTCATTACTGCTAAAGGGGTCTTGTAGGTCTGAGCCATATCTATCACCCCAATTAAATCATGTGTCAGTTCACTGAGCTGCCTCCCTTTCATAAACCCTTTCTGGTCTGGGTGTATTAAAGGGCCTATTACCTTATCTAAGCGTTTAGTGATGATCTGAGTATATATTTTATGATCGCAGTCAGTGTTCCCAGGAACGTGCGCGGCTGGGCGGGCGCGCACGTCTAATCCCCCGAGCGCGCAGTGCTGCCTGTGGAGCGCGCATCCACAGCACTTCTCAGAAGAGCATTCGCGCCGCCGCTTTTAGAACAGCATTGGTGCGAAAAATGTTAATTTACGGCTTGCCGAGGCTCCTGCACTTACTGCTGTTTTACCATCTTAAAGGAGCACAGCTGGGGGCTGTTTGAGGACCATTGCGAAAATATTCCTGTTAATTGTAGCACCGTCAGCGCTGCAATTAACATAAATATTTTCACAATGGCCCTCAATTAGCTCTCAGCAGCGCCGCTTTAAGAGAAGAACGACGTGTAAAGCACACATGGTGCTTTTGAGGCTTGCTGCACACCTTATGTTAATAGAGCGCGGCATATTGTGTGCCTTTTAAAAAGTTTTCATGTTAAATGCAGCCCCGTGCATTAGTATGTCGGGCTCTGCAATTAACATGAAAACTTTCCAAAAGGCATGCAATCTGCAGTTATCTACCACGAACACCTTTTCCAAAATAATATAATAATCAACCACATGGTCTCTAGAATGTAACATCTGCTCCCGGTTAGGTAATAGTTCATGTTGGAAAAAAAATATTTAACTTACATTTCTAAATACAAACTACTAACTACTGGGTTCCTTATCCGGAGAAATATCTGTTTTCAGGAAGGATATGAAACAAATCTGCATAATTGAGAGACAAGAACGCAGTGTTTCAGGGTTGCTCCCGCAAAAATGGCTAAATCTACAGAGGAAAAAAAAGCGTTTGGGAAACGGGCACATCTAACTGCGAGGCCCTCCAGAGATGTGACACAGAGCCTTCCCTGTTCTTAGGGGTTAGCCCTCTGGGCTTGTTTGTTTCTGTTTTCAGCTCAGAGGCAGAAGTTTGACCGGGATTGAGGCAGGATGCTAATCAAAAGTAGACTCCCAACAGTTTGCAATCCTCTGTTACTCAATGCATTTTCCGTTTAATTTTCAGAGAGAGATGAACTTCTGAGCTTTCTAAATGGTAGCACGATTAAATAATTTAGCAACAATACAAATATTTTAGCAAGCTTCTGTCTAGTTAAGACTGCCTAACGAAACTAATGTATGTAAGAGTTCATTGAACTCTATCTGTTATCCCTCATAAACTAGAAACGGCTGCCCTATTTGGCTAGATAGGCAGACCCCCGATCAGACGGACATACACACAGACAACCAGAGCAGCGGAAAGTTTCCTAAGTACGAAGGTAGATTAAACAGACATTCCTAGGAGACAGGCGGCCACGATGCAAGTAGGCAGGAACAGAAAATGAGAGAGAAAGGGACGTACACATAGCATTAATACACAGGCACAGAGAAGCCAGCAGGGACAAAAGCCCGGAAGACAAATATAGACAACACACTTAACGACGTACTGACTGACAAACAGTTGTACACCGAGGTAACTGGATAGACAGAGATAAAAAAACATACACTGGCAAATACAGAAAAAGTTTAAAGAAAAATATAAATGCATATAGCTTGTGTATAGTTTATGTACAGGTGAATGATAATATCTAGTTAAAAAGATAGACATGCTGCCAAAAATACAAAGGGGAGGGAAGGATAGAGAAAATATACAGAAGGTACCCACATTGGCAGACGTAGATGGTCTGAACACACATATTTGACTGCATTCTCTCTGCTAGACTGACAGACGTACAGACAGACAGACAGAGAGAGAGAGAGAGATAGATAGACAGATAGATAGATAGATTTATTTAAATTCGAGATGTGCTGATGGATGGATGGACTCTAGATGGACGGGTTATGGGTTTGGGAGCTGGATGGGTTTGAGTGGGTGAATGAGCTGTATGTAAGGATGGATGAGCTTAAGGGGTAGCTGGATGGGTATGAGTGTGTAGATACGGTGGATGTAAGTTTATGTGGATGGATGAATGAATGGATGGATGGATTTATTTTACTTGGATGCTAGATGAGGGACACTATGGGTTGGATGGATGGGCTTAAGGGGTAGCTGGATGGGTTTGAGTGTGTGGATAGCAAGTATGTAGGATATGTGGATGATGAATGGATGGATGGATTTAGTTTACTTGTATGCTAGATGAGTGACACTATGGGTTGGATGGATGGATGGCTAGGGGATGGATGGGCGGATGGGACGGGGGTTTGTATACAGACATAGTCAATGGAAGAATGTATTGACAAAAAGGGAAGTGTTCAAATGCTCAGTAAATGTGTTTAGAACAATATTTAAGCAGAGCCTGTCTGCCCTGCAGAGTGCATCCAGCACAGCAGGCAGGCTTCCATAAGCTGAATTCTATGTGCGTACAGCCGTTCTTCATACATGAGAAGTGCAGGGAAAGTGCGTGGGTGATGTTTGCATATTTTTTGACAAGGGTCTTGCAGTTTTCCTCCCGTGAACATGTGTTTGCGTCTCGCAGCGGGAGCCGGAGCTGTCGGAGGCTGTCCCCAACTGCCTGACCCCCATGAGCCATCCGAGGAGCCCCTTGCAGATGGCGCTGCTGCTCTGCATGCTGACGGCTGGAGGCTGCAAAGAGAGAACTGAGCCAGTCGAGCTCTGAGACAGCGCCGTCCTCAACTTCATTATAGACATCATACAGGACTTGAGAAACTACCACTTAGCCAAGGAAAACAGAGTGCAGTTTTACTCCAAATTCTGAGACTAAAAACTGGAGGACAGGGAAGCGCTGAGTATGGGCACTATCAGGACAAGCCGAGAGTCGGCGAGTCTCCCATTTTCACTCCTCTCGTTAGTTAGCATCTGCACTATTCTGTTAGTAAGAAGGTGAAACGGGGCAGAGCCCGAGCACACTGTTATGGCTGGGCTTGTTGTACTGAGAGGTAGGCAGGGCTTGGGTCAGGTGGGTGGTCTCTTTGGACTGGGATGATGTAAGATTGGGGCAAATCTGTAGCATTGTATGCTAAAATAGAATTGTATCGAATTTACATATCCTCTAAGGAGATCTGTTGTTACCACCTAAAAATGAATATATTGTGCGGCACAGTTAGTGCAGTAAATTATATCAGAAACCAAGTGTTTGGCTACAGATATTGCACAATAACTTCTAAACTATCTATTCGTGTCCATTAGTGCCACTGAGGGTGCTCTGGTCAAAGTATTTATAAGTCACAAGGCAAAACAAGCACCACGCGGCCATAAAAGTAACAGCGCAAGTATTTTCATTCCACTCAAAGCCTTGGTCTACACGCGAGGTCAGGTTCATGGCGCACATAGCCTTGGCTACAGCGCACAGAGACCTTACTCTGCCGCACACAGAGGAAAATAATTAGAGGGAACATTGATCGCAGTTCAAAAGTGAGACAGGCCGATAGGACTCACAGAGTCTTGGATTTTTATTTGGTTTTAACAGAATTGTTATAGTGGCTTTTTCCCATGACACGGGGCTGTGACCTTCTGTAAAGGATAAGTCAAACAATTGAGAGAGAAAGGGTGCAAGTTCTTCTTTTAAAAGATGTAAATCTCATTAGGGATGGAGTCATGGCCAGCAGCTTTTCCCCCTTTTTAAGGAACTAATAGTTTGAATAACTTCCCCCATAGATATGGGGCAGTTTAGTTGCTCTTTTTAATTTCGCTGAAGTGAGGGAAGAGCTAATTCTAAGAGGAATTCTTCCATACGATCTTCATCAAGTATTGTGTTATCAGTATATAAGTTTTAAAAAAATTGAACAAAGGCCTCTTCGATTTCAAAGTCATCTGTGATAGTATTACTAGTATTTAAGCATCTGAGATCCTTTAGCCAATTGCTTGTCTGATCGACTTTTGTCACCAGTTCTCTTAAAATATTAGGGTTCCCCTGATCTTTCTCTAAATGTTCCTCAGGCTTGTATATATCAGCTTCTACCTTTCTGGTCTCCTCTTGCACCTTCTTAGATAGAGAAATGGATATGGCTGTTAAAGAACCTCTCAAGTAAGTCTTATACGCATCCCATACAACTTGAGGCGGAGCTGAATTAAGGTTAAATAAAAAATCTCTTTAGTTTCTACTTTTAGTTTCTCGATTACTGCATTTTCAGCATAAGTGCTAGATTAATGGTCCACCTCTGGGGTGGAAGACCCACATCCATAGCTAATTCTAAGATAACTGCAGAGTGATCTGACATATGCTCCAGGTCGTGGCTAACAGAGAAGGTATTTTTACTTGTAACAACGTCAACTACGAAAAATCAATTGTAGAACGATGTCCGCACTTTTTATTATAGAACGTGAATTTCCCACCGGTTGTCCTAGTCTTATGGACCATCTCTCTCCATATATCTACAAGCCCAATATCAGACATTAATTGCCTAAAGGCAACTCATTATTTGTGTGTTTACTGCTACTTTATGTGAGGTAGAGTCTTGACTCGGATCTAGAACCAAGTTAAAATCGCCCCTAATATAATACGGTCATTTATTTTAGTTAATTGGAGAAGTAGAGTATACAAAGCGGCTGAGTCATCTAGATTTGGCCCACAGTAACCTACAAGAGTCGACCAGGCACAGTTAATTTTAACCCTAGCAATCGCCCAACTTCCTAAGGGGTCAACCGTGCATTCACCTAGCATAGCTTGGGCAGTTTTTTTATTAAAATGGCGACCCCTTTCACTGTACAGGATTGAGTTGTACAAATGCAATGTTCAATCCATTTTTCATGTTTTAAAACGCCTGCCCACTCTTCTTTAAGCAAATGTGATTCTTGAACAAAGAAAACATTCCAGTCATATCATCTTAAATACTCTAGTAGTCTCTTTCTTCTTTAGGGAACCTTTAACCCATTAACATTCCAGGGCATGATTCTCATGCTTTTTGCTTTTAGATTCTTAACCATGACATTCCTGGAAAGCGTAGAATTCACCAACATTACAAACATTTAAGAAGGAAGGCCAAAGATTACAAAAAAACATTTGACTGTTGTTTATAAATGAGGATTCTTTGTAACTTTTATGTGTGACCCAACCCCCCTCCCCTGGGGAACCCAGCCTTACTACTACTACTAGAGGTAAGATTAGATACCTCTGGTTTTCGGGCTCTATCTCTGACCAGGCTTAAATTCTGCGATTCTCATTTGGATGTACTCTTTATCTGGTTTATCAGGGCGTTTGCCCCTTCTAGGTCCTTAAAATTAAACATTTTATTGTTCCACATCACTTTTAGAGAGGGGGGGAATCATAGGTTTGCTGTAGCACCCAAAATTTCTTTAGTTCCTGCATCGATTTCCCCAGCTCCCATTGTTTGTCCTGAGTGATGTGAGAAATGTCTGATCTGACACGAAATGTCCATCCAGCTTTCATGCTTTTAACCATCCTGCCAAAATCTTTTCTTTGTCACACTTATTTATATTGAGGATTTTAGCAAAGTACATCATATTACATTACCATTGCGTTCTTCACATAAGTGATGTTAAAAAGAAGGTTACAAAAATTGACAATGTGAAGAATCATGCAGATCGCTAGGGTCAAACCCTGGCCCAAACATAGTGGAATGCACATTTAAAGGGTACAGCTTCTAACATAGCAGACCTTAGGGCATGCCCCCGCTATTCGCATAGTGAGGCAGGTAGTTCTAGAAATTTCCCATCGACCTTTGTGGCAGCTCTATCTGGAGTCCTTCTGAATCAAGGGAATTGTATAGAAAGTACTACAGTAGAGTAAAAATGGCTCCCAACCGTGGAGCACTAAACAGAAGGTAAGTAACCAACCCTTTTCCACCCCACCCCACACCCCTCCCATAACATGGTAGCAGCATATGAAAGAAAAAAAAGAACAAAGGAAAAAACATGCTGCAGATTGCTTGGTAGGTTGTACTTCATAGCTGGAAGAGGTGAAGCCCCCTAATGGAAGAAGGACAAACAGCGGATAGAAGACCACGGGAGAGAAAGGTGACCAGGGGACCCCATTTAAATTCAAAATTCTTAAAGTCATCCCTGAAGATATCGACATTCGGCAAACTAAGGAACTTCCATAATCTAGAATGCCAGAGGTAAATAGCCGGGGCTTCTCTCCTTTTCCATGCCGCTGCTAATGTAATCTTCACAGCCCCTATACAGAGCCACATGATCTTTTTGTCTGCCTGGGTCTGGTGTTCTAAGGAAGGGTCCCGAAGTCCCAACAGGACCTCTGCTATGTTAGTTGGGATAGGATATTCCAGCATATCTTTGTATCTTTGATATGGGCAAGGATTTCTTCCCAGAAAGGGCTTATGGGTGGACAATCCCACCAGATATGCTGGAAGTCACCCAAAAATCCACATCCTCTCCAGCACCTATCGGAAGACCCAGGAAAAATGTGTTGAAGTTTGGAGGGATGAAGGTACCAGTCCATCAAGGTCTTAAGGTGTGCCCCCCTGAGATCGATGGAGTGGTTGAACTTCATGATGTCAGACCATAGATGGGACCACTCTTCGTCTGTGATACCCCGTTGTAGAATACCCTCCCACATTCACATGTAGCGTGGACATGGAGAAAGTGTGGTAGTAAGGAGAAATTTATATATGAATGAAATTGTGACCTTCATGGACTCCGCCTTAGTGAGAAAGGATTTAAATGTTGTCAGGGGATGAGTAGCCGCCTCCCGGACTTGTGGTGTGAGGGCCTAGTGTAGTAGCTGGTTGTAGCGGTATCTCTCTGAAATCTGTAAATTGTACTCCCTTTTACAGCTATTAAAAGTAAGGGGGTCAAAATTATGAAAAAGGTGCGTTAGGGCTAAGCATCCCCCCTCTCGCCAAGCATTGAATGGGCCTGACTGTAGTCCCGGAGGGAATGCGGGGTTAAAGTCCAACGGAAAGATTATGCACCTGAAAAAAAAGAGATATACCTAAAAGCAAGAAATAAATATCATACGGCCTGTACAAAGGCCCGAGCCCTTCACGTTACAAACTCCATAAACGCAGCCACAAACAGAGCAAGAACGCTCTTCAATACGGTGAAGGAATTAGCGGGTGTACAAACCACTGCTATCGCCCGCCCGCTACACAAAGTACAATGCCAAGATCTTGCCATTTTCTTTACAGAAAAAAATGACAAAATAATCAGCGACATTAACAACAACACGTGTGTAACTGCCTTAGAAGACGACACGGAGTCTGTACTCTGTGCCACAAACCTCCTTGACCACTGGCCCCTGATTACTATTGAGTCTCTGATGTCCACCTTCAAAACCATAAAATCTGGCTCCCTCCGCGACCCCATCCCCATCAGTGTCTTGAAACAGTTGGAGGGTTCCTCCTTGAATATTATTGTGGACACTTTAAATTTTTCCCTGAGCTCCTCTACAATCTGGAAACATGCTATGGTCAGCCCACTTTTGAAGAAACCCACAGCAGACCCCGAGATATTAGCCAACTACCGACCCATATCAATTTTACCAGTTTTCTCGAAACTTTTAGAAAGACACATTCACTCTGCCTTAACCAACTTCACCGAAGAAAATTCTCTCCTTCATTCGTCACAGTCTGGCTTCAGGGCAGGTTTTTCCACCGAGACTGCTCTGCTTGGGGTAACCGAGAACATCCGGAAACTCCTGGATGAGGGTCAAACGGTCGCACTCATTCTTCTTGACTTGAGTGCGGCCTTTGACACCATCTCCCATAAAAAGCTACTCACAACGCTAAGAAGGAATGGCATTTGTGGAACTGCACTTGATTGGATCAGGTCTTTTCTGACTGATCGGACGTTTCAAATAACCTCCCCCCTTGCTTGTTCTGAAACGTTCAGCGCCCCCCATGGAGTACCCCAGGGCTCCATTTTGAGCCCTCTACTTTTTAACCTGTATCTCCGTCCTTTGGCAGACGTAGCGGACAAAACAGGTCTTACCCTCATGACCTATGCTGACGATTCGCAGATTATTTTCTCACTGTCCGAATCCAACCCTTCTGCTCCTTCTTCTCTTAAGCAAGGTCTCCATGATATTTTCAGCTGGATGTCCAACAATCAGCTGAAATTAAATGGAGAAAAAACGGAGGTCCTCCTCCTGGGGAAAAACCAAGACTTATGGAACTCCACACACTGGCCTTCTGGCTTGGGAAAACTCCCCCAACCAGCCACTCATGTACGTAACTTTGGGGTATTTGTCGATAATGCTCTCTCCATGAGACAACAGGCCAACAAGGTTGCTGGCCTTTGTTTCACTATCATAAAATGGCTAAGAAAAATCCTGTGGATGTTGCCTTCCGCTACCCAAAAGACCGTAGTCAATGCCCTTATAACTTCTCGGCTTGACTACGGCAACATCCTGTACCTCGGTTCTAATCAGGCTGTAATCAGGCGACTGCAAATGGTACAAAATTCAGGAGCCAGACTACTTTGCAAAATCCCCAAAACCTCCAGCGTATCTAAACACCTGAGGGACCTACATTGGCTCAGGGTGGAGAACCGGATCAGGTTCAAAGCCATGAGCTATATGTTCAGGATTAAAGCTGGCACGGCACCAAAATATCTTCAAGTATTGGTCCACCCTTATTTTCCCAAACGAAATCTGCGTTCACATTCAGCTGCTAACTTCTGTGTACCTAGGTTTAAGCTACCAAGAATGGGTGGGAGGTCCTTCTCACACCTAGGACCCACCCTCTGGAATGCACTCCCTCCCCACATCCGCAAGGACTACGCCATTTTCAGGAGAAGCATCAAGACCTGGTTGTTTGAGAAATAAATCCTGCTTGCTTCGTTTCATTACACCTATCTTGTACTGTGTCTCGGCGCCGGGAAACCCTTTTTGGGTAGCTGCACGCCTTATAAGTTTATAAAATAAAATAAAATAAATAAAGGTGTAAAGGGGGAGGGAAAAAAGGTCCATCTCTTGTCGCCCGACACCGAATCACAGACCTTAAGTGTTGTGAGCGTAGGAGTGCTAATATAGGTATCCTTAGGCCTATTATGTTTGGGGCGCCAAACCAAGTCCAATATGTATACGTAATTGGCCAGCCTTGTAATACAGGTGGATATCTGGAAGTCCTACTCCACCCTCCTCTCTGGAGCGGCGAAGTACCGTAAAAGAGAAGCGTGCCCGTCTCCCTTGTCATATAAAATTCAAGATCATAGTCTTGACTCGTTGGAAGAAGTCTCTCTCCAATTCGATGAGTAAGGCTTAAAATAGGTAAAGAAGCTTAGGAAGGAGAGTCATTTTTATGCCATGGATACGACCCAGCCACCATAGGAAGAGGGGTTTCCATTTGTTGAGCTCTGCTTGGATACGCACAAGTATAGGAGGGAAGTTGGCAGAGTAGAGACCTCCCACTTTTGGTGTAATCTGGACGCCCAGGTACTGAATGGAGGAGGTGGTCCACCGGAGGGGTGTGAGAGGTTGGAGAGCCTGCATCGTAGCTGGTGGGAGTGTGAGGTTAAGAATAAAAGATTTACCTAAGTTTACTTTGAAGCCTGCTACTTTTTCAAATCTGGCTAATTCCGATTGTGGGATTGATGTCACCGGATCCGCAAGGGATAATAGGACATCATCAGCAAATAAGGATATTTTATGTTAATCTCCAGTGAAGGGAATTCCTTGGATTGTAGGGTTTGCTCTAATTGCCGCTGAAAGGGGTTCAAAACTAAGGACAAAAAGTAGGGGGGGAAAGGGGGCACCCCTGTCTGGTACCTCTAGAGTGGAGGAATGAGGTTGATTGCGTACCATTGACCAGCACACGAGAACGAGGTTGTAGGTAGTTAGCTTGGATTATAGTGAGGCATTTAGTAGCAAAGCCGAAAGCCGACTGTGTGGAACAGGAACTCCTAATCCACCCTGTTGAAAGCCTTCTCCGCGTCCAGCCCTACATGGGCTGCGGGGATCTGGCGCCTATTGGCCTTCTCGATAGGGTGCACAATGCGACTGGTGTTATCATGAGTTTGGCACCCTTTTATAAAACCTGATTGGTCTAGGTGTATAAGGTCAGGCATGAGATCGTTTAAACGTTTTGCTAAGATGGAGGAGTAGAGCTATGCATCAAGGTTGAGTAAAGCGATAGGCCTGTAGGAGGCGGAAGCCTCAGGATCTTTCCCCGGTTTGTGAAAAACAGTAATTACTGCTTGCGATAGAGAACCAGAGGTGGAACCTTCCACCGCCATCTTGTTAAAGAGTCCAGTGAGATGCGGGGTGATATCGGGGGCAACGGTTTTATAAAATAGAGCCGTAAACTCATCCGGGCCAGGGGCTATATGCAGTTTGAGAGCCTTAATAGCCATGGTGACGTCTGGGCAGGTGATAGGAGCCATAAGTAGCTCGTTCCACTCTGGGGAGACCTGTGGGAGCTGAAGGGGTTGTAAATATTCTCATTGAGCTTCAGGATATAAATGATCGACCAGTGTATAGGGATTTATAAAAGGACCCAAAGAGTTCCGCTTTTGCCTCGTCGCTATGGGTGAGATCTCCCTGTGGACCCTGGATACCGCCAATGTATTTCCATACCTGTTTATCCTTGAGTTGCCTAGCGAGATGTTTGCCAATCTTATAGACCTGGGAATAAGACAGATGGCGTAATTTCAACAGTATAAGTTCTGCCCTATTATTGTAGATGACTCGAAGTTTACCCTGTAATGCTGTGAGATTATGGATGGTTTGCCTAGTGGGGTTCAGTTTATGAGCTTGTTCTGTGGAGGCCAATACTGCTTCCCTTTCCATAGCGCGTTGTGAATTTAATGCAGAGTTAAGGGAGATACATTTCCCCCGGAAGACCGATTTGAAAGCGTCCCAGGTGATAAAGTCTGATGTATCATCCGGGTTGTTAATATCAAAGAATTTGGTGATAGCCTCCCGTAATTTAGGACAGGAGTCCTTGTCACATGTAAGGGCAGATGGGAAATACCACCTGGAAGAGGCGGAGTTGCTGACCCTCCAAGATAGAGAGATCGCTAGGAGACTGTGATCAGAGATGGAGAGAGGGAATATTTTAGCTTCTTGAAGATCGCCTAGGAGTGAATGGCTGATGAAAATGTAGTCCAGCCATGAGTAAGTGCGATGCACATGGGAATAGAATATGAAGTCGCGGGACGTAGGGTATAGGGTGCGCCAAGAATCTAGAAGACCCATATCGTGTTGTCGTTGATGAGTATCTGTGGAGAAGGAACCAGTGTCTGAGCATTGTGGGTGGGTGCTATCCAAGTCCTTACAACAAGTTAAATTAAAGTCCCCATTGAGAATTAACGGTCCTTCTGTAAAATCTAGTAGTTTCCCCAGAAAGGTGTGAGAAAAGCTGTCTGGCCTGTGTTGGGGGCATACACTGCTACAAAGGTACTGAGTTTTCCCCTCAGATGGCGTTTCACCATAACCCAGCCACAATCCCTATCCTGTTGTACCTCCAGAGGTTGAAATTTGGTGGAGGAGTGGAACAAAAGCACAACACCCCAGTGTTTCGTTAAAGCGGAAGATCTGTAGGCCAACGGATACTGTTTGTGGCGAAGCCTTGTGTCCTTGGCTCTAACAAGGTGAGTTTCTTGGAAGGTTTCCACATCAAGATGGTGATCTACGATGTATTTCCAGATCTGCTGGCATTTCTGAGGGGATTATCACTCCACTTGGAACAGAGAGTCAGTGGTGTTGCCAGTCTCGGGAATATAAGTGCTGGTGAGCGTCAATTAGTACCAATAATTCCTTGGTCTCTGTTGATTTTTACTGAGGGTTTTGAGGCACTAAGTTTGACACGTTACTATTGCGGTAATTTTCACTCTATATTTATTTCTTTTCTTAATTTGGATTTTTTGTGGGTTCTTTTGAATTGTTTGCATTGCGGTAATTTTCACTTTATATTTATTTCTTTTCTTAATTTGGATTTTTTGTGGGTTCTATTGAATCTATCTTTGCACTTCTCGTTCTCTGAATAACACAAAAAAATACACTTTTGGTGAATTTTTTGGTTACTTGAACAGGTTGTATCCACTTGAGTGTGTTGATCGAATCCACTATTTTAACACACAGATGCAATTGCGACTGTGATGCCCCTGTCATTTGTGGTGAAATGCTTTCTATGAGGTTGAGAACAATCTTGTCTTCTCTGAATTACTTTCTCAGTATGTCGTATATGAAATATTTAGTTTGTAATTGTTGCTTTTATTACACATTCTAGCCCTGAAGTCTAAATGCACAAACTGCTATAATTAGACGAAAAACGTGTTGGCTAGCAGTGAAAGAGATGCTACGATGAATATTAAAGAAGAACATAGACACCGATTTTGGAATGTGATGCTTTATTTGATAGTTGTTCTGTACACTGTTTGAATTTGCTCGGGATACATTGTATTTATTCTGTTAATGTGGTTTTACTACATTATTTTTGACGATGGATAGACGTCAGGTTTATCCCTGGTAGCAATCCTAATAAGTTTTATTCATTACTATTGACAATAGAGCGCGAGCATATAACGTTCTATCTATCTGCTTTCATTGTGTACACTATCCATAGGCCTCATCAGGCGTGGGTAGGTGCTACAAGAATCACCTCCTCAGGGCACAACCTGGAGTTCCTCTGCAGGTGGGAGTCTGAGCCAGCAGGTAGGAGATATATGCGTGTAGTGCAGGAGGGCTGCTGCTTGTCAGGGTATGTGCTTCTATCTTTCAGGGGCCCTCCATACGGTGAACAGCCGCAGTGAATCGCCGAGCAGCCAGCGCGAGTTATTGGTGCCTAAGTTCGGGGTCCGCCACCATCTTGAGATCAGGTATGGCGGACTTGAGGCAGCGCCGTTGGGTGCATTGCGGTGTGGGAAAGCCAAGGGCGCCCGTTGCTATTTGCGCTGGTAGCCAGCTCACTTCAGGTGCAAGGGCAGGCACAGGGGAGCTTGAGGCAGGAGGCGGTGTAAAATGACAACAGCTGCGGGGTCCGGTGGCCAGGTCCGAGCGGCAGCCGCCATCTTAGGTGCGGCTCCGAGAACTGCTCGGGCCGCTCCGAGAGTGCTTCCCCGCATACAGATGCAGGAGAGCGCCTCAAGCTTGTGCGCTACATATTCCGCTTTCCGATTTTGCCGTTTTCAGCCCCCGGGTGTCTGGGGGACTAGCGTTAATTACTCCAGAAGTTCGAGCAGACCGGGAGCCGAGACGGATCACGACCGTTCGGCCATCTTGTGCGGCCACGCCCCCAAAATATTTTCTTTAAGCACATAAGACTTAAAATTGACTAGGATCCTTCTTGGATTTTTCTTCCCGGGTCTTTTGGAGAAAGGATCCCGATGTACTCTTTATGACATCCTCAAGAAGCTGTTTATCAATATTAAGGTGTAATTCTGTGAGGAGGTTATTATGAAAGATCTTATGTCCCCTCCCTCCACGTCTTCTGGTATATTCAAAAGCCTGATGTTATTCCTCCTTGCGTTGTTCTCTAAGCTTTCCAATTTCTCCCTCAAGGTTTTATCACCGCCTTTTAGAGTCTGAATTTCTAGTGCATTTTTATCTACTTGCTTTGCAAGGTCATCCATAGATAACTCCATAGCCCCTACTCTTTCTGAGATACCATTCATTTTAGTTTCTAGTGTCTCGCAGACTGTATTTTCAATTGCTTTTTTTCAGAAACAGCGAATTTATCTCTTATTTCTGTAAGAAGGGTAGTTAGTAACCCCTCCGTAGAGGTGAGAACCCCTATGTTACACGCTGTATTCAATAGCCTTAATGGCCCTAGCTATTCTGCTGAACTACCACTCTAAGAGGGGCAATTTGTCTCAGTGCCATTAGGTTGGTAGACAACATTGTCCTTTTTAGCCAGGGAAAGCGGAGGAGTATTAGCAATTTCATCAGCCAATTGTGTGAGAGATTCGTATCTCTTTTCTAGAACTTTGTTGTTACTTGATGTTGTCCCAGGTTATATTCAGGGTTTTGATTTAGTGCCTTCAAAGAAGATTGTGTAGCTTGGACCTTGAAATACGACCTTAAAGAGGGGGTAACGTGGCTATTGCCTGATTTATTTGTAGTCTGTTTCTTAAGATATTTACATAGGGGAATCCTACCTATAGAGGTCTTTGTACTGTGAGCGGTACTGGCAATTTTGGCGATTTTTGGGGGCTTCTCCGTCCCGAGGTTCTGTAGACCCTCAGGGGTTAATACGGACTGCCGGAACTGCAGACACAGAAGCATGAAGGTGGGCGCCTGATTCCAGCTACTTCGAAATCCAACTCTGGCACGAAGTGTCTTCTTCGCGGAATCCACTCCGCCGCCTCTGACCTCCGGCCTCTCCGAGGCGCCGTCTCCCCTCCGACCGCCACCTCTGCAAGCCAGAACAGAACCCTGAATACAGCGTCTGAAACCGGGAAGGAGGGATCGTGTAAGTAGGCTAATCCCTACTTAAATCTTACCCTGAACCCTTACATCCATTTGCTTCAGAATTATGTGTAAACAGTGTGGTAGAGCGAGAGCCCGCGGCCGCTGCTAACTGGCGGCCACTATTTTCCCCAGCTTGAACCCCATTTCTGTCTTCTCGATATGGAGTATGAGACAGTTAGCTTTCATCCAGTTAGCAACTTCGTTCATGCAAGCAGTGAACTTGTATCTTGTGTTGGGGATCTTGTCCAAGAGGGATAGTATGAGTTGTGTATCGTCTGCATTGGAGAGGATTTGATGTTGTGTGCACGAATGATGTTGAGGGTGGGGCTGAGCGATGAGCCTTGAGGCACTCCGCATGTGAATTTTCAATTAATGAAAGGTTTCTGGATACCAGACCAAAACATCATAGCAGGTCGGCCATTGGCACTTACAAAAAATTATTTCTTGCACAAGGAGGAGTTTTTACCCTAGTGTTAAACATTTTGAAACTATATATATATATATATATATATATATATATATATATATATATATATATATATATATATATATATTTAGCTACCAATACGTTTTCCCAATCGATACAAATGTGCGAAAACACAATTGATGATACAACCGTTATCTTTCTGGCCACCTATGGCCAACTATTTATTTTTAGATCTGGCTTGACAATGCAGCTGTCTGGAAGATTCAATTATAACAATTATTTGAAAATGCTAATAGAATGGGCTTTGACTCCTCCCAGAGTAGTTTCTCTATCTTATCATGCTATTGGCTGTTTGATGTACCAATCACCTCCATACGGAGTGCTTCATTGCAAAGCACAGGAGACTATTCATATTTCAAAAGGGTGCTGAATAATTATACATTAAAGTGTTAATCTCATGCTTGCAATTCTTTTTTGTTTAGTATTTTCTCTGCAGCAGGCTTGTTAAACAACGTAGTCACTAATTTTGAGCAGGTCACAATACATGCACACACATATGTTTACACATATGCATAAGGATGCACAATTCAGGTGCTTCACGGAAAACAAGTATTGGCAAAGTCAATGGGTCTCGCCTATACAATAGCTATTGGCTTTGGCAGTGTGATTTTGCCATGTGGTACACCAGTGTGACTGCTTTTCAGAATGGCAAAATGTTAGTGGCGTAGAGTGTACTAGAGTGGAGTGGGGGAGCAGAGTGCCTTTGGCTGGATTTGTTGGAGTAGAGTGAAGTAGTGGCAGCGGGGTTCAGTGGCAGAGAGTGTCGTAGAGTGCAGTGTCAGAGTGGGCCAGAGTGGAGTGATGCAGAGTGGCGTGGCTCAGAGTGGAGTGGCGTAGAGGGGAGTGGGCTGTAGTGGGTTTGAGGTGATTGAGGAAGTGGATTGGATTGGATCAGGGTAGAGTGTGTTGGATTGAGTGGGGTGGATTAGATTGGAGTGGGGTGGATTGAAATGGGGTCAGGTGAATTAAATTTGGGTAGATTGGAGTGGGGTGGATTGGATTGGTTCGGTGGGGTGGATTGGATTAAAGTAGGGTGGGTCGAAGTGGGGTGAATCAGAGTGGAGGGGGTGGATTGGACTAGATAGGAGGGGTGGATTGAATTGGACTGGATTGGGGTATGGTGGGCAGGATGGATTGGATTGAGGGGGTAGACTGAACTGAGTACAGTGGGCTGGAGTAGAGTGGATGTGGAGGATTAGATTGGAGTGGTGTGGATTCAATTGGGGTGGGGTGGGTTGGACTGGAGTGGGTTGGACTGGAGTGGATTGGAGTGGACCGGAGTGGGTTGTATGGAGTGAGGTGGAATGGAGTGAGGTGGAATGGAGTGAGGTGGAATAAAGTGAGGTGGAATAAAGTGAGGTGGAATAAAGTGAGGTGAAATGGAGGGGGTGCAATGGAGTGGATTGGGGTGGGGTAGATTGGATTGAGGTAGATTGGATTTGGCTAGATTGGGGTGGATTGGAGGGAGGTGGATTGAATCGAGTGGATTGAGGTGAAGCAGATTGGATTGGAGTGGGGCAGAGTGAAAAGGGGCAGACTGAAGAGGGGGATATTGTATTGGTTTGGAGTGGGGCAGATTGTTTTGGATTGATGTGGGGCAGATTGGAGTGGGGCATATTGTTTTTGATTGGAGTGGGGTGGATTGGAGAGGGAGTGAGGTGGATTGTATTGGGTTGAGGTGATAGGATTGGAGTGGGGTAGATTGGATTGGGCTTGATTGTGTTGAATTGGATTGGTGTGGGTGGATTGAAGTGTGGTGAATTGGGACGGAGTGGGTGGAATAGGATGAAGTGGATTGGAGTGGGACGGATTGGAGTGGGACAGATTGGAGTGGGACGGATTGGAGTGGGGCGCAATGGAGTGGGGCGGAATGGAGTGGGGCGGATTGATTTAGATTGAGTGGGGCAGATTGCAGTGGGCAAAATGTTTCTGATTGGAGTGTGGCGGAGTCAAGTGGATTAGAGTGGGGCAGGCTGTTTTGAATTAGACTGGGCAGATTGTTTTAGATTAGAGTGATACAGATTGGAGTAGGGCAGATTGGAGTGGGGCAAATTGTTTTGGATTGAAGTGGGGTAGATTGTTTTGGATTGAGGCAGATTTTTGTTTTGAATTGGGGGGGGGGCAGATCTTTTGGACTGGAGTGGGGCCGATTGGAGTGCGGAAGATTGAAGTGGAGCAGATTGTTTTGGATTTAAGTGGAGCAGATTGTTTTGGTTTGCAGTGGGGCAGACTGGAGTTGGGTGGGTTGAGAGGAATAGTGTGATATGGATTGGATTGGGGCATTGGATTTGTCTGGGGTGGATTGGCTTGAGTGGGAATGATTGGTGTAAGGTGAGGGGGGGTGGATTTGAGTGGGGTGGGGCGGATTGGAGTTGGATGGATTGGGTGTACTGTAAAATTGTGTGTTAAAGCATAATTTCAGAAATAATACATAAGAAAGAAACAATGTCACTTAGTAATAACATAATCCTCACCTTTTAGAACAGTGCTCACAATCAAACACAAAAGAAAACATGAGTGCAAAGTGAGAAAAGCTGGAGGCGCCATTGTGGGTTATATGTCCACGATGATGTCCTTGCTTATATTATAACCTCGCCTGCCATTGGGGCTGCAGCTGGTGTTGGCACTGCGCGCCTGCCTGCCAAACCGAGGGGGATGGTAAGTGGTGGCCGGAGAAGGGCCTTCTTTTGTCTCCATATTCACCAGTTATTCGCATGGATTCAGCATGACAAGGCAGTATGCAATCACTTGCCATGCTTGATTCTCCATTAGCAAATGGCTGCCCTTCAGGCTCATACAAAATGTGACAACACTTTAAAATCCGCAATGCCTGAAAGAGGCTGTCCCCAGTGCTACTCCATGCATACTGCCTGTGGCTCATCCAGAATGTGAATGCCAACTTAAGCAAACTGAGACATAGAAGGGCTGGCCCTTAGTCCCTCCATGTTATGTTTTCATTATTTGGTATTTTGTGTTAATGTGTTTTGTTGTACTTACATTACAGTATATAGTAAGTGGCATCATTTCTATTAGTAGTTGCTTCTACATTCCTATCTCTGTGTCACCTACGTTCTAGAAGTTCATCTGGAACCTGGGAAATACAGGCCGGTCTGGAGGAGAGAGAGGAAGTGTGTATCTTGGAGCTGTGGTGTTTCAAATGATAATAAGTTCTACTGAAATACTTTGATTCAAGGATTTTACTTTACAAATTCGGCAACAAGCCCCTGCGAACCCAATTTGTCTCCTAATCTGCAATTTATTTTTCGACTGGATTGATATTTCAATCGGCGAGTACAGCGCAGATTTCAGGATAAAGTCTCTGTTTTGGTTTGATCTACCTTTCCGTAAGGATATCTAATTTTGTGTCCCTTGTATTGTGTTTGGGGAATAATAGTAGATCCAAGGAATACAGTTTTGTAACGGAATTCCGTTGTTACCTGCAAACATTATTCGAATCTGCATCTTTTGGAGGCGCTGACGTCTACGTGTTAGAGCTCATAAGACAACACAGTGAAGTGAAGAAGTCTCAGCGCGTGCTTCCGTTCTCGCGATGCCGAGTCTGTTCTGGACGTCGAAGCGCGCGGTGACGTTCCGCCTTACGCTAGTCTCCGTACTTGTTGCGACTGAGGTCACTGCATCAGGTTCAAAGTTAAGTGCTTATGTTACGCACATACTTGCAAGTAATATTGTTTTGGTGCGGGGCACAATGGGTGATCAGGAAGTTCCGACGTGGTCTTGCTGTGGAAGTGTTATCTTCGATTTTGTGGCAGTAAGTTGCTAATTGATTCGTCCGTTATTTTTAGGTATTTTGTTTATGCTTATGTTTACGTTTACGGCAGTGGACAAGTCCGTTAGGTTAAGAAGGGACAATGCACCTTTGGAATTTTTTTGTGGATGATTTTTCCCAAGCAGATGAACTAGTCTTTTTCTATGGTGAAGAAAGGACACTGCTGTACTGTCTTACGGGACACGTTCTAGTGTTCCGCAGGAAGCTGTAATACCAGCCACTCCCTCAAGGGCTACACACACTGCACCCCCACACCCATCCATCACGGGTGCCATGAGTGACGTGGCCCCGCCTATAAAAGGGCCCGGGTGCACGTGCTTGAGGCCAGTTATTACTATACATTTACCATCCTTCGCATGCTACGGAAGATCTTCTGGTGGATCCCCACCGAGACCAGGAAGACCGTCACCCAGGCCCTCGTCACCAGCCGACTGGACTACGGCAACGCCCTCTACGCCGGTACCACCGCCAAGCTCCAGAAGAGACTCCAGCGGATCCAGAACGCCTCAGCCAGACTCATCCTCGACATCCCACGAACCAGCCACATCTCCGGACATCTGAGAGACCTTCACTGGCTCCCCGTCAACAAAAGAATCACCTTCCGCCTCCTCACCCACGCACACAAAGCCCTACACGACCAAGGCCCGAGCTACCTCAACAGCCGAGTCAACTTCTACGCTCCCAAACGCCACCTCCGATCAGCCAACCACGCCCTCGCCGACGTCCCCCGCATCCGAAGAGCGACTACAGGAGGAAGGTCCTTCTCCTACCTGGCCGCCAAGACCTGGAACTCCCTCCCGACCGACCTGCGCCTGACCCAAGACCACCTCTCCTTCAGGAAGAAGCTGAAGACCTGGCTGTTCGAGCAGTAGCGGCACCCCCCCCCCCCCCCCCCCCCCCCAGCGCCTTGAGACCCTACGGGTATGTAGCGCGCTCTATAAATGTCATTGATTGATTGATTGATTGATTGAGGTGTCTATGTCCACTCTTTCAGTGATGTGGGCTTGAGGCCCAACACCACAATGGCGCATATCTGCAGTCAGCAGTGGTGTTGAAATTTGCTTTTGGGGATGCATTGTCTGTGCCAAAGGCCACCGCAGCTACTAACAAGCACGCTGCCACCCGATGTGGGTAGACAGTGACGGCCGCATGTCAGTGTCCCCGTAGCAGCCTGCCCGTTGCGAGCCAGCACCCGACTGATCTGCCTCCAGAAACACGGAGAAGTGGGAGATACGGACTGACAGCGGCTTCCAACCAGAGCAGGAGACGAGCCATCAGACACACCGCTCACCGAGTAACCGTCGCAAGTAAGTGAAGTGCTACTTGCTCTGCCACTCAAAACAAGAGGACTGCCCCAGTAGAGAGCTACCATCCTGCAATGGTGAGAAAGCAGGCTCACCTCCATCTGACGAGCACCGTGAGATCTCGATAGCAGGATACGGCGGACTGGCGCTACGCCAGCAGGAGGCTCCGAACCGGCACCCCTCACCCCTATACTACACGTCCTCTCCCGTGTAAAAAGTGAAAGGGGTAGCAGCAGAAACTGCAGAGTGAGAGGGGCGCAGTACCCGATGCCTTCCTGCTACCACGGACGGCGACTGTCCTGCCCCTATGCCACACTCGTACCAGCAGCACTGGGAAGGCCGCTACCACCCCTGGGCTGTGAGACCGATCAAGGAGAAGTCTGCATGCTCGTTCGAGGCCGCTAGCCGCCATAAGTGTGTAGCACCCACTTCTAGAAGCCCGACGGCAGAGAAAGAAGCAAGCACCACTTACCAGGGAAGAGTGGTGTAAGGCAGCCCTAACTGCAAAGAGAAGCGAGTGCAGCCCTGGGCCGTACCGGTGCTGCAATGGCCGACACCCCCCCCCCCCCCAGCATGGTTCCCTGCATCAGCTGCGGCCTGTGGGAAGAAGCCCTGCAGCCACCGTACCCTGGTCTTCCGCATCATACTGAAGCAGGAAGATTGCCATAAGAGCAACGAGGCTTGGCCCAAAAGCTACTGCGGCGCGCCAGAAGTGCCAATCAGCAGTCAGGCTACACATGCAGCGCTCGCACACCCAGATAAGAAAAAAGAACCGCAAACTGCAGCCCCACTCCATACCCCCAAACCCTATCACGTTGATTAGAGGAGACATCGGCCGGTTCAGGAAAGTGCAGAGGAACCTGTCTCGCAGAGACAATTAAGCTGCTGTGGCATCAAGCAGGTCGTCTCAGCTCCACCTAGCTCCTGAGTTCCTACACCGAGTCAAACCATCACAGGGCAGGTACTGGCAACTCCTGTGTCAACAGAGGCCTGCAGTTCAAGGAAAGACTGCCGGTCGGAGATACGAAATGATGCACTGCCACCTAGTGACGATTAGTGGAACTGCACCCAAACATTGAAAGCAGGAAGGCCCTGTCCTGATGTATGCCAAGCACAGATTCGAAAGTGGAGGGCAGCCACATTCCAAAACATTGACTGACTGACTCCCTGCCTCAACTCTGTTTCAGTGTCAGTGGGGAGACCAAGAAAGTGAAGGACAGGCAGAAGGGCGCAGGAAACAAAAAAACTGCATCTCCAGCACCACTACATCGGGGGGAGCTGCCCTCAACCTGCAAGGTGTGACAGCTGCTGCCCAGCCAGGTGACCTGTGCTCTGCACCTGCCTCAAGGGGACTCTGACACACAGCTCTTCAGTGCCACTGTGAATGTCTCCCTGCCCCAACTCCCAGCATCTCGACAGAGAATGACAGGGAGAAAGCAGCACCCATGAAAGTGCAGTCTGCAGAACTGAGAATGCCAAGATGCCCAAAGCAGCACAGCCTGAGCACACAGCACCCAGGAAGTGGAAAGGAAGCAAAGACCACCGCCTGCCACCTCTGCAAACACAAGGCGAGACTGACAAACCTCGCAAAGAGCAGCAAGACCTCTACAATATACAGCAAGCAAGCCCCCCGGAAGCACCTAAAGGAGTAGGCATAAAGCTTGCAACTAGTAGTGGGGGAGTCAAGTCAAGTCAAGTCAAGTCAAGAGATTTATATAGCGCGCTACATACCCAGAGGGTCTCAAGGCGCTTGAAGAAGGGTGGGGAATTACTTGTCGAATATCCACGTTTTAAGTTGCTTTCTGAATGCTAGGTGGTTCTGAGTAAGGCGAAGGTGAGTGGGAAGTGAGTTCCAGGTTTTAGCTGCCAGGTAGGAGAAGGATCTACCTCCCATGGTGGTTTTGTTGATGCGAGGTACAGTGGCAAAGGCTTGGTTGGAGGATCGTAGCTGGCGGGAGGGGGTGTAGAAGGACAGTCGTGTGTTGAGGCATTCGGGTCCAAGTTCGTAAAGTGCTTTGTGTGCGTGGGTTAGGAGACGGAAAGTAATCCTCTTATTGACGGGGAGCCAGTGGAGGTTTTTCAGGTGACCAGAGATGTGTTCTTTACGCGGGATGTCTAATATGAGCCTGGCTGAAGCGTTCTGGATGCGTTGGAGTTTTTTCTGGAGTTTTGCGGTGGTACCGGCGTATAGGGTGTTTCCGTAGTCCAGGCAGCTCGTGACCAGTGCGTGGGTGACTGTTTTTCTAGTTTCGGTGGGGATCCAACGAAATGTTTTTTTGAGCATGCGAAGAATGTTGAAGCAAGATGAAGAAACGGCGTTGACTTGTCTGTTCATCGAGAGTGAGGAATCCAGGATGACGCCCAGGTTCCGTGCGTGGTCCGTCGGGAAAGGGTGCTTTTCCAAGGGCCTCTGGCCACCAAGAGTCATCCCAGGCGAAGGGGAGGTGCCTAAGATGAGGACTTCTGTTTTGTCTGAGTTCAGTTTCAGACGGCTGTGCTTCATCCATTCGGCTACTTCTTTCATTCCTTCATGCAGGTTGGTTTTGGCAGTGTTAGGGTCTCTGGTGAGTGATAGGATCAGTTGAGTGTCATCGGCGTAGGAGATGATGTTGAGGTTGTGTTGGCGTGCGATGACCGCGAGGGGGCTCATGTATACGTTGAAGAGGGTGGGGCTGAGTGAAGATCCTTGTGGTACGCCGCAGATGACTTCAGTGGCCTCTGACTTGAATGGTGGAAGGCGGACTCTCTGGGTTCTTCCGGTGAGGAACGAGGTGATCCATTCCAGTGCTTTTCCTTAGATTCCGACGTTTCTGAGGCGCTGTAAAAGGGTGCTATGACAGACTGTGTCGAAGGCTGCGGAGAGGTCGAGGAGGATGAGGGCGACTGTGTCTCCATTGTCCAGTAGAGTTCGAATGTCGTCTGTTGCTGCGATGAGGGCGGTTTCAGTGCTGTGTTTGGCTCGGAAGCCGGACTGTGAGGAGTCGAGGGATTTGTTGGTTTCGAGGAAGGCGGCGAGCTGGTTGTTGACCGCTTTCTCGATGACTTTGGCCGGGAATGGAAGGAGCGAGATAGGGCGGTAGTTTTTGAGTTCGGTGGGGTCAGCTGTGGGTTTCTTCAGAAGGGCGCTGAGTTCGGCATGTTTCCAACTTTCCGGGAAGGTTGCGGAGTTGATGGAGCAATTAATGACGTCTCTGAGGTGTGGTGCTATAATGGAGTCTGCTTTGTTAAAGATGTGGTGAGGGCATGGGTCTGTGGGGGATCCTGAGTGGATAGAGTTCATCAGACGGATGGTGTCCTCAGTGGAGATTGGGTTCCAGTCATTGAGGATGTTCAAGGGGGGTGGGGGTCCTGCAGAGGGTTGGGTGGGTTGGTCTTCGGGTCGGTTGTCGAAGCTGTTGTGGATGTTTGCAATTTTGTTGTGGAAGAATGAGGCTAGGGAGTCGCAGAGGGCTTGAGGGGGGGTGATGTCGTTGGAGTTGGCTGAGGGGTTGGTAAATTCCTTGACGATGTTGAATAATTCCTTGCTGTTGTGGGCGTTGCTATCTAGTCGGTCCTTGAAAGCGGCTTTCTTGGCATTCCGGATCAGTTGGTGGTGTATGCGGGTGGCGTTTTTGAAGGCGTCCTTGGTGCTGGTGTTTGGGTCTTTTTTCCAGGCCTTCTCAAGGGAGCGACAGAGTTTCTTGGATTTCTTAAGATCATCGTTGAACCAGGGGGCCTTCTTGCTGCCTAGTTTGATTTGTCGTTTTTTCAGTGGTGCTAGGATGTCGGCGCTGTTGGATAACCATTGGGTGAAGTTAGTGGCTGCTTGGTCGGGGTTTGAGGAGTGGGCGGGGGGGTTTTGAAGAAGCGATGAGGAGATCTGGTCGATGGTGATTTTGTTCCAGTTTCTTCGCAGAGTGGGTTGGGGATGGTTGTTGGATGTGGACTTGTCGTAGGTAAAGTGAACGCAGCTGTGGTCAGTCCAGAGGAGAGCTGTGGTGTGGCTGAAGGAGACATGTTTGCTGGAGGTGAAGATAGGGTCGAGTGTGTGACCTGCGATGTGGGTGGGGGTAGTGACAAGTTGTTTAAGTCCGAGGTTTTCCAAAAGGGTGGTGGTGTTGCGGTCGTTGTTCTTTTCAAGGTGAAAGTTGAGGTCTCCCAAAAGGATGTAATCCTCGGAGGAGAGCGCGTGTGGAGTGATGAAGTCCGTGATGTCTTCACTAAATTGTGCGCGGGGTCCTGGTGGCCTGTAGAGGAGGGTGCCTCTGAGTGTGGTCTTGGGGTCGATGTGGATCTGGAAGAGAAGGTGTTCAGTGTTGGCGAGATTGACGTCTGAGCTGGTTGAGATGCGGATGGATTTCTTATGGACGATAGCGATGCCTCCTCCTGTTTGGCCGGTACGGTCCTTGCGAATGATCTAATAGCCTTCCGGGATGGCGATGGTGATGTCTGGGGCTGATGTGGCGTTCATCCATGTTTCTGTTAGGAAGGCGACGTCCGGAGAGATGGTGTCTAGTAGATTCCAGAGGTCGATGGCGTGCCTGTGGACTGAGCGGGTGTTGAGCAGGATGCATTGTAGGTGGTTGGGTTCGGATATCTGTTGTGTGATCGTAGATGAGGAGTTGTTCTTGGTGCCGTTAAACTTGCAGGAGTTGCAAGAGAAGGGTCCATGGGTGTGTCCAGGAGCGGCTTGGACGCAGTTGGGGGAACGGCCGGGGTTAAGGGCTAGGAGGGTGGTGGCATCGTAAGTAATGCGGGAGGGGTGGGCATTACGAGGACCAGGGGGTCTGGCGCTGGGCGCGGTCCAGGCGCGGACGGGCGTAGACAGGCTTACCTTTGGCGCACCTTCGGCGCGACTGGGGCGCGGTCGTTGCGCGTGAACGCTGCACGCAGAAGCATCTGTCATAGGTAGGTGGGTAGGGGGAGGGGCGAGGGAGGAGCAGCAGGGAGGCGGGTGCGTGGTGGAGGGGGTGGGCTCCGGGCACAACAACAACAATCAATAATGGCGGCTGGGGCTGAAACGCCGACCGGGATGGGGAAATGCCTCAATGGAATGAGTTGGTCAGCGAGGCGCCTGGGGAGCGGGGCACACTATGCAAAGGGTCACAGCAGCAGGTAATGAGGAAAAAAGGCGATCGGCAATGCGAGCGAGCACAGGCACTTGAGGTCGAACAAACAGTGCAGGCAAACAATGTAGGCGCTAAAAGTACACAAATCAGTACAGTTAATGCAGGCACGGAAAAGCGCTAGCGTTACCCAGGTAGAGTAGGTCCAGTGGGCAGAGGCAGAAGTGAGCGACCGTTTCATGCCATGGTCAGCAAGTGTAGTGCTACACACCCCCGTGGCTGTCTGACGCCACTGCCAGCAAGGACATTGCATCACATGCCTAAGTGGCGAACAGCCACCACTACAACCAAAGCCAAACACAAGCAGCAACGCCAACAACCGCTACCACCAGCACGGATAGGAGATCCAGAAGACACCAATGACTCAAAGTGCCATCCCTGCCAAAGGGAAAAATAAGTGACTGGTGCAGAGCACGCACCACACGCGGCTGCCCAACACCAGCGATGAAGAAGAGATTGCAGGGAGGTCGCCGCGCAGCCCCGCCTGACTGCGCCTGTGTCTCTGCCCAGCTGCCGCTGCGGGAAATCAAGGCCCGCCTCCACCCGCAGGCTACCACCTGCGCTTCATCCCTGGTGGCCAGAAGTAGGCCGTAGGTTTGCTTTCCTGCTCTAGACTTGCTTCTGCATTGTACTTGTATTGTGCCCCTTCTGCTTTGTGACCGTTTTTTATTGTATTCTATGCCTGTTTTTTTGTGACCATCCTTCCTGCGTGCTATTGTCTGCCTTTCTCCCCGCCGCTGCGCCCCAAGTGGCCCCACCCACGCTCGCCTTCTCGTCATTCCAGTCTTGCATCTGTATTGTATCTTGTATTGTGCCCCATTTGCTTCTGTGATCGTCCTTATTGTAGTGTATTTTTCCGCTTCTGTGACCGTTTCTCCCCGCTTCTTTCCCCACCGCCTGCTCGCCCATTCGTCTTTTCCCCCACCCAGCTGCTCCTTCCTCCCACCTCACCTTCTTATGGTGGCCGCTGCGCGGCAGTGAGAGAGACCCTTGACCCTGTCTGCAGGGAGGTCACCCCCCACACCGCGCAGTCCCACCTGACTTCGCCCATGTCTCTGCCCGTGTCTCTGCCCAGCTGCCGCTGCTGCTGCCGCTGAGGGAAATCGAGGCCCGCCTCCACCCGCAGGCTACCACCTGCGCCTCATCCCTGGTTTGCTTTCCTTCTCTAGACTTGCTTCTGTATTGTAGTTATATTGTGCCCCTTCTGCTTTGTGACCATCTTTTATTGTATTCTGTGCATGTATTTTGTGACCGTCCTTTCCACCTGCTATTGTCTGCCACTCTCCCAGCTGCTGCCTCCCCTGCGGCCCTGCCCCCCGCTCGCCCTCTGGTAATTCCAGTCTTGCATCTGTATTGTATCTTGTATTGTGCCCCATTTGCTTCTGTAATCGTCCTTATTGTAGTGTATGTTTCCGCTTCTGTGACCGTTTCGCCCCGCTTGCCATTCTCCCCGCCGCTGCGCCCCGCCACCCGCTCGCCCATTCGTCCTTCCCCCTCCCAGCTGCTCCTCCCTACCACCTCACCTTCTTATGGTGGCCGCTATGCGGCAGTGAGAGCGACCCTTGACCCTGTCTGCAGGGAGGTCCCCCCCACACCGCACAGCCACACCTGACTGCGCCTGTGTCTCTGCCCAGCTGCCGCTGAGGGAAATCGAGGGCCCGCCTCCACCCACAGGCTACCCCCTGCGCCTAATCCCTGGTGGCCAGTGGTAGGCCGTAGGTTTGCTTTCCTGCTCTAGACTTACTTCTGTATTGTACTTGTATTGTGCCCCTTTGCTTTGTGACCGTGTATTATTGTATGCTGTGCCTGTATTTTGTGACTGTCCATTCCGGCGTGCTATTGTCTGCCACTCTCCCCGCCGCTGCGTCCCCTGTGGCCCGCCCCCGCTCGCCCGCTCATCATTCCAGTCTTGCATATGTATTGTATCTTGTATTGTGCCCCATTTTCTTCTGTGACCGTCCTTATTGTAGTGTATTTTTCCGCTTCTGTGACCGTTTCTCCCAGCTTGCCATTCTCTGCCACTTTCCCCGCCGCTGCGTCCCCTGCGGCACCACTCCCCCGCTCGCTCATTCGTCCTACCTCCCTCCCAGCTGCTCCACCCTCCAACCTCTCCTTCAAGCGGGCGCGCCGCTGGCGTGCCGAAGGCACGTCTAAGGCAAACCCTCTGTGCCGTCTGCGCATGGACATCACCAGGCGCCAGAACCCATGGCCCTCGTGAACACCACAACGCCCGACTCCGCTACGATGCCAGCACCCTCCACGCACTCAACCCCGGATGAGAACACACTTGATACCAGGCCACCCCGAAGTGCACCCAAGGACCCTTCACCTGCCAGAACTGCAGCTTCATGGCCCACTAAACCACCAACCAAAGAACCCAACTACCTCAGGTGCATTCTTCTTAACACCTGCTCCGCCTGCAAACACGCCATCAAACTCTGGGACCTTCTCGACTCTACCTCCCCAGACGTCGCCTTCCTGACGTAGACCTGGCTGAACCCCACCTCAGCTCCCGACATTGCCATAGCCATCCCGGAAGGCTACAAGATCACCTGCAGGGACCGTACCAATGGCGTTGGAGGAGGAATCACCATCGTTCCCAGGAACACCCTCAGAGTCTCCACCAACGGACGGAACCCTCAGCACCGTCGAACACATGCACTTCCAAATCCACACCGACCCAACACCACCCTCAGAGGAACCCTTGTCTATAGACCCCCGGACCCTGACCACATTTCAGCGACTCCATCGCAGACTTCATCAACACACATGCCCTCATCTCCACGGACTACATCCTCCTCGGGGACCTGAACTTCCACCTCGAGAATAACAACACGAATTCCAACACCCTGATCGACAACCTCGCCAACCTTGGACTTAGACAGCTCGTGACAACACCCACCCACTGGGGCCACATGCTCGACCCCATCTTTACCGCAAGCACCAACGTCACTTTCAATCACACCACTGAACCTCACTGGACCGGCCACCACTGCACTAATTCACCTTCAGGAAGCCCACCACGCACCACCGCACCCAACAGATACCTTGACGCGGCTGGAGCAAAGTAACCGAAGACCACCTAACCACCACCCTCGCCCAGAACCCACCCGCCAACTCCACCGACCCAAACACCGCCGCCTGCAACCTCAGACAATGGATCGACAACTGCGGCAATACCCCCGCCCCACTCAGGACACCCTCCAACAGCCACACCAGCAAGAAAGAGACCTGGTTCACCAAAAACCTCCAGGCCTCCAAACGAACATGCCGAAAACTGGAGAAGAACTGGCTCCGCGAACGAACACCGGACAGCCACGCAGCCCACAAGAACGCCACTCGCACACACCATCAACTCATCAGAAGTGCCAAGAGGGCTTCATTCAAAGACCGCCTAGATAACAACGTACACACCAGCAAAGAGCTGTTCAACATCGTGAAAGAACTCTCCAACCCCAGCTCCAACACCAACGACATCCCGCCCTCGCAAGACCTGTGCGACTCGCTGTCCACCTTCTTCCACTGCAAGATCGCCGACATCCACGACCGCTTCAATGCCACGACCGCCCAGACAACCACCGCCCCCAGGACCACCACCCACTTCAACCGCCTGCTCTCCTGGACCAGCATCAATGATGAGGACACTAGCGAGATCATGAACACCATCCACTCCGGATCACCGCTAGAACTGTGTCCTCACCACATCTTCAACAAAGCCTGCACAGCCATTGCACCCCATCTCCGGAAAGTAATCAACATCTCCTTTGAGGCAGCAACCTTTCTGGAAAGCTGGAAGCACGCCTTACTCAAGAAACCCAAGGACCTCCAGAACTTCCGACCCATCTCACTGCTCCCGTTCCCGGCAAAGGTCACCGAGAAAATCCTCAACAAACAACTGACCTGCTACCTCGAGGAGAACAGCATCCTGGACCCGTCCCTGTCCGGGTTCCACAGCAACCAAAGCACCAAAACTGCCCTCATTGCCGCCACCGATGACATCAGGTCCCTGCTTAACAACGAAGAAACAGCGGCCCTCATCCTCCTGGACCTGTCAGCCGTATTCGACACGGTCTGCCACCACACACTACGTACACGCCTCCACAACGCCAGAAGGCCCTGGACTGGAACACATCCTTCCTCTCTGGCAGAACCCAAAGCGTCGGCCTCCCCCTTCCGCTCCAGTGCCACCGAGATCATCTGCGGAGTACCCCAGGGCTCTTCCCTCAGCCTTACGCTGTTCAATATCTACATGGTACCCCTCGCCCATGTCGCCCTACAGCATGACCTCAACATCCTCTCCTATGCCGATGCCCCCCAGCTGATGCTCTCCCTCACCATAGACCCTCACACGGCCAAAACCAACCTCCACGAAGGCATGAAGGCCATCGCCGAATGGATGAGGAACAGCCGACTGAAGCTGAACTCGGATAAGACGGAGGTCCTTATCCTCGGATCCACCCCTTCGACCTGGGACGACTCCTGGTGGCCGACCGCACTAGGAACCGCCCCAACACCCACCGACCACGCACGCAACCTAGGGGTCATCCTCAACTCCACCCTCTCCATGACTAAACAGGTCAATGCCGTCTCCTTATCTTGTTTCAACATCCTCCGAATGCTCCGCAGGATCTTCAAGTGGATCCCCACCGAAACTAGAAAAACAGTCACCCAGGCCCTCTTCACCAGCAGGCAGGCCTACGGAAACGCCCTCTACACAGGAACATTGGCCAAGCTCCTGGGATGACTGCAACGCATCCAGAACGCCTCGGCATGTCTGATCCTCAACATCCCCTGCCGCAGCCACATCCCAACCCACCTGAGAGACCTGCACTGGATTCCCGTCAATAAGAGGATAACTTTCAAGCTCTTCATCCATGCACAAAAAGCTCTCCACAACACCGAGCCAGCATACCTAAACAGACGTCTCAGCTTCTACACCCCTACCCGCCAGCTCCGCTCCGCCGGCCTCGCCCTCATCACTGTCCCCCACATCCGAAGAACGACTGGCGGCAGAAGTTCCTTCTCCCACCTCGCCGCCAAGACCTGGAAAAACCTCCCCACCAAGCTACGGCAGACCCAAGACCTACTGACCTTCAGACGACTCCTCAAGACCTGGCTCTTCGATCAGTAGCAGCACCTCTCCCCCAGTGCCTTGAGACCCTCACGGGTATGTAGTGCACTTTATAAGTGTCTTGATTGATTGATCTTCCCAGTGTACAGGCACTACCGCAAGCTACACCCCCGGCACACCCAGTACCAGAAGAAAGCAGCCCAGAAGAAGACGGAGCGCGCAAAGTCAGAGGTGCGCAGAGAGCCGCACCATCGAACCTGACGGCACAGGCAAGCGCCCGGGGGATAAAGACATCTCCGCAAAGGAACACTGCTGAACACAGCACAGAGGGCATCTACGTCTCTACTGCACCAGCAAACCCCGCAGTGGGCCGAAGACAACACAGTGTCTTCCCACGCACTGCTTTGGGACGGAGTTGGCAGTGATCCGCGACAGGCAAGAGAGGAGTTGCGCACTCCGTGTGGCAGGCCGCCACAGCAGCAGGTGCTCCGACAACTGGCGACACGTGCCCGGACGTCACGTCGCCCAGCAATCAAGGAGCACGTCACCCCAACTGACCAGTCCGGACAAGCACCCTGAAACGAAGTAGATGGCGCCTCCTCGAGGGTCAAGTGCAACGCCTTTGAAGAAAGAAGAGCGCAACAGCCCTATCACCCCGGCCGGATGAACACTGGTGGGTCGAACAGACTAACAAAGGGAGAAGACAGAGGACTCGTATAGCAAGCCATGAGTAAGCGGCAACAAGCGCAAACCGAGTCTCATCCCAACGCTTCCCCAGGTGAGCGGCAATCGGCGTCCCTGGATACAGCCTCAAAGGTGAACCAAGAGTAAGCCGCAGCAAGCACAAACAGAGTATCATCCCAACGCTTCCCCAGGTGAGCGTCATCCGGCATCCCTGGATACAGCCTCACGGGAGATCCAAACATAAGCCGCAGCAAACCCAAACTGTCTATCATCCCAACGCTTCCCCAGGTGACCGTCCACCCCAGAGTGTCAGCATTCAAACGGCATCCCTGCTCCTAACTGCAGATGCCATGGGCAAAGATCAGCGCAGAGTGTCTTTCATCACCCTGCCCCAAGACGGAGTCGGCAGTGGCCCCAAGCCAGGCAAGAGAGGATCCACACACTCAACGTGTCACACCACCACTGAAACTCAACCTTAGCAAGGCAGAGGCACAGGGCAGCCAAGTCTCTCCTGACATCCAACTCTCCCAGCAAGCCACCACCACCTGTCATCCTGAGTCACCCCATGGCTGGCAACCGCTATCACGCCAACCATCAGCACGTGCGTCAAACACCTTTCCCATAGTATCGATGGACTGGAGTCACACGCTGTTGCCACACCAACCGAGAAAAGAGACCAGAGGCTACTTGTGAACCGGGTACATCCCTGAACCGCGGTAGCGAGAGCAAGAATCGGCTAAGACACCTCCACCCTAGAGGGTTGTGCGTGCAACCAAGTAACGGTTCCTAGGTGGTCCTGCAGCTGCCCCCAGTCGGCACAAGAGGGGCCCCAACGTAGCCTTCCTGCAGTCCCACAGCAGCCCCGGCAAAGGGCCTCTTCAGGAGGGAGAGTGAAAAGAGACTTTGCCCCACCGACAGGTCATCCGTTGCAGCAAAAGGGTCCACAGAGACAAGTGATTATGCAATACCTCACGAACCGTCACCATGAACTCCATCCATGCTATTGATGCATCCCTTTGAAAGGACTGTTTGAATTCACCACAGACCATCACCAACGTCAACTGAAAGGGAAGTCATGCGAGACATGTCATCACAAGTAAACTGTCGCTATGCAGCAGACGCCTCTGAGCCAGCGGTCATGTCCTGAACCCTGCAGGTTAAAGTACGAGTGCCAACCGAGAAAGTCCTGCTGCAGGCAGAGTCATCAGCCCTTGTCTGGCGTCTTCCTGCCACCTGTCTCAGAAGACTGATGGACCCTGTGGTGTTTTAGTTTAACTGTTTTGTCCCCACAGGTTGGACTGACAATTTGTTTGTTCTTTAATAAATTTGGGAAAGAATGTAGTTTCCTGAGGGACACGTTCTAGTGTTCCGTAGGAAGCTGTAATCCCAGCCACTCCCTTGAGGGCTGGACACACTGCTCCCCCACACCAATCCATAATGGATGCCACTAGTGACGTGGCTGCGCCAATAAAAGGGCCCGGGTGCACGTGCTCGAGGCCAGTTACTATTATACATTCACCTGGTGTCTGTGTCCACTCTTTCGGTGATGTGGGCTTGAGGCCCAACACCATGACTGTTAAGTCATACATGTTTCTTATCATTTTGTTCGCTCAGTGTTTACATCTCCTAATTACCCTATTGATGTGAAATTTTACGTGACATTTTGTTGTTCTTTGAAGCTGGCCACGCAAAACAACCCCCACAAGCTTTTTGGTCTGCAGTAGGCAACCCTGGGGTGGAATGAAAATCTTATTTTTTGAATTTCTTGGACATCTTTGATGAGGATGAGAAGATGAAGCCAGAAAGGAAGAAGAAGATTTTTATGTATTCTGTGGGCCTTGGGGGGTGGTGGTGGGTGGTTTGGGGTGAGGGGTGTTAAAGGTCTATGAGCAAATAACAAAGTCTATTGGCGGGGTTTATTCTAATGTGCTTGTTGATATTTTCAGGACTCTGATAATCATTTTCCGCCAAAGTTATGCTTCGGTGTTTTGAGATTCAAATTGCTTCAAAGAAAGCAGAAGTCGGGATACTGTGGACGAATATCGCCACGTTGAGTAGATTAGCTTCTGATTGATTGTAGTTTTGACCATCTTCAGGAACAACTCATCCGGGATCAGGTGGTCATGCATACACCGCTGACCCTGCGATTCAGGAATGTTTATGGATTAATGGAGATGTCTTAAAGGCTATTTTAGCCAAAGTGAGAAAGGCAGAGCTTTCGAGTCGTAGTGTGAAGGCTCTATAAGCAGAGTCCAGAGAGGTTATTGAGGACGTAGTTGGTAAGGTAAAATGTTTAGCAAGGTTAAGAAGGATAGTGCGAAAGTGCATGAAAGTGCATCCGTAAAGCCACAGCCGGAGGCAGATCCTTCTCCCACCGTGCCGCCACAACCTTAAACACCCTCCCCCTCATCCTACGACAAACCGAAGACCTTCTAACCTTCATGAGACAACTCAAGACCTGGCTGTTTGATCAGTAGCAACAGCACCCCACTCCCCCTCCCCCCAGCGCCTTGGAACCCATGCGGTTATGTAGTGCGCTCTACAAATGGTATTGATTGATTGATTGATTGAACCTATGGATGGTGTTAAGGTATTTGACTATCCGTCTCATTGAGCCTCAAGCAAAGTTTGTCCTGCACTTAAGCAGAAATCTTCAGCGTGTGGTGTCGCTGGACATTTTGCCAGGAGTACAAGAGGAAAAAAGGATGTAAGGTGAAGTGTTTGGAGAAACCTTGTTCTAGTGAAGAGGAAGATTACGTAAAAAAACATGCATTGTAACATTGCTGATAAGAGCCAACAGGATATGTTTGCCTCAATAATCAAAGATGACGTGTGTGAGGAAAATAAGAAACCTATCTGCTTAATGATGATTGGTGGGGTTAATGTGCAAGTGTATGCTGACTCTAGTTCCCCTTTCACTATCATAAATGAAGAGGTATGGAACTCCAATTTCGTACCTAAACTATGAAGAGCGCTCCTAGTACCAGATACCATTCCGGAAGGTTTTTCAGGTGAGAAGATAGAAGATCAAGGGGCAGATGTATCAAGTTGTTTTCATGTCGCAAATGCTGCGAATCGCAATTAAGCAGCGTTTGCGAGGAAAAAAAAGTGCAACTGGCATGTATGAAACAAATCGCATCGCATTTTAAGAATTCGCAATTTTAGCGAATTCTTAGTGTGCGAGAAGTGTTTTTCTCAGAATTTCTTGCGATTCCTTATTTTGCATATTCTTAATTTAGGGAATTTCGCAAACAACAAATCGCAAGTTAAGAAATCGCATCAAAATGTATGAAAAAATTGCAAATAGTAATTTTACAAAATTCGCTAAATAAGAAATCGCTATTAACACCAAATAGAAGCAGGTGGTAACAAAAAATATATATAAAAAGGCTCCCAGAATGCATTGTTTAAAATTCCAAAATGGCGGGACTTGATTGCCAGGAGGCTGCGCATTCAAGCTCTTGCACAGAGAAGACAAAGACAGGAGAGAATCTTCAGAATACGCATTATGCTGTTCCAGCAGACTCAGGAGGAGATTTATGACAAATACAGACTTCATCCACACACCATTTTGGACCTGATTAATGAATTGGAACCTTTTTTGGAGCATCCTACAGGCAGGACACAATCAATTCCAACGTATGTGCCGGTATTGTTCTCACTGCACCTTTTGGCTTCAGGGTCTTTTCAAACTGTCATTGCAGAGGTTGGATGTAGTGTCACAAAGTGCCCTATCACGCTTTTTTCATGTGTTCTTGGATGCAATGCTAAGGAGACTCCAACATCATATATATTTTTCTAATACACAACAAGCCATACAGGAAACAAAGTTGGATTTCTATCAAATAGCATGATTTCCACATTTAATTGGATGCATTGACGGAACCCATATTGCTATCACTCCACCTGCAGCCATAGAATATGTATTTCGGAATAAAAAACGCTACCACTCGCTCAACATCCAGATCATATGCAATGCCAAAAACATCATCAATGATATTGTTGCAAAGTTTCCAGGGAGTACACATGACTCCTTTATCTTCAGACATAGCGCAATTCATAGACGTCTTAGTGCTGGTCAGTTTGGAGACGGATACCTGCTAGGTGAGTAACACTCATGCAAACATCCATTAATTTCCATTTGAACATACAGTTACTATTTTCACTCTCACATGCAGGTGATAGTGCCTATGCAGTGCGTGATTTCATCCTAACACCATACTTAAATCCTGCAAATGCAAGTGAAAGAGGGTACAACAGGGCACACCGGTCCACACGTGGGGTAATTGAACGTTCTTTTGGAATATTAAAAAGCTGTTTCAGATGCATACACAAAAGTGGAGGAGCTTTGCAATACAATCCTGAAACATATTGTAAAATTGTTACAGCATGTGCAATGCTGCATAACATGGCCATGCGCAAAGGCACAGACATTGAAGTGAGTGAGTCTGACTCATCTGATGATGATGACATCCCTCCACCAAGAATGGCAGTAGCAGGAGTTGGAGCAATGGCTGGCTGTCAAGGAAGGACAGAGATTACACGAAATTATTTTAAGGGAAGAAAAAACAAACTACAGACTCATGTTTGCAATTGTTGTTTTAATTCACCACAGACAAACTGTAGTGCAATGTGTGTAAAACAGTAATTTCTAATGCTGTAAAAGAAAATATCCATACGTGTAACACAAAGACTGCTTTCACAATGCAGTTCTGCTGAATAGGTTACTATTCCAAATGTTACTTTTTGCGCTGGCTGCTTGAAGCATGTTGCTCCTGTGAATGCATGGCTTCTTGTTCAGGTCCTAAACTAGCACGCCTTCCACTTCTGCGTTGGCTCAATTGGGTTGTTGGGGTAGGGTTTCTACTGCTCCTACTGGAGTTGTCCTCACTTTCAGCAAAGCCTAGGAGAGCGCTTGCACCAGAGTTGGAGGTTTGCATAGTTTCCAACACCGAGGTCATTTTGTTCACACTTTTCGCCATTTCACGTGTGCAGTCACTCAATTCACGCTGCATGTTAATGCTGCGCCTGGTGAAATTGCTAGTGACAGAACAAAGCCTGTTAATTGCCTTAGTGTAAGTATGCATCCTGACATGTGCTGTCTTTGCAGCCCTGTTACGAGCATTTTCAGTTTGTGCAAGGGTCAGGCAGAGTTTTTCAATTGATGCTGCCATGCCTTCTTGATTTTTATTGGATTTCAAAAGCTGCCTATTTATTGACCTGAGTGCATTGTGTTGCAGGCGCTGTACATGAAGCTTATCCTGCTCAAGGCCAGCAAAAACAGGGCCTCCTTCACTTGGTCCTCTGTTGCTCCTACATGTCTCCAGACGGAATGACCGTGCCCTCCTTGGTGTTTGTTGTTGGTCTTGTGAGTCTTGAGGGGACACTGTGTCAGTCTCATTGGGTACTGAACCTCCATCTAAATTTTCATCATCTTCCATTGCTGGCAGAGGTGCAACATGTCTGCGCTTCCTGTGCATGTTTCTGTTTTGGACAGGAGCATCAATGACTACTTCTTCTGTGTCAGGCGTGACATGTGGAGGAGAATTATCCAAATCAATTTCTGCCCTGGAGTCTCTTGTATGTTCTGTGGATGTAGAGTGGGGAAAATGAATTTGTGTTTCTTCAAAATAAATTTATTTCATTGCAGACAATAACTTGCACTACACTGTTTTAGTATCCCAAATTACTACTTCAAAAAAGTAGTGTGTTACTATGATGATAAGTGTGACAATCATTATTGCACTACAACTCCCATGATGCATTGCTCACTTCTGGTTTTACAGTGTAACTGGACTAATATTTATCTGAAAATGAGTATAAGCACAGGACACACACACATTCATTACAAACATTCATTGAAGCAATTTGCATGCATCTTACCTTGTGTAGTTGCTGCAGGGTCTGAGCTATCAATGCTAGCCACTCCACTCACACTCTCTGGTAGCAGGGTTGATTCTATCAATTCCTCATGGGGTGTTGGTTGGTCCACAGAAGAAGTACCACCACCTGTTTTATTTGCCTCTTTAATTCTGTCTGCAAGTCTCTCTTTTGATCTTAGTCGCATGTCATACCATCTCTTTTTGATTTCATCAATGGAGCGAGTGGTAACTCCTACTGACTTCACTTTTTCCTGGATCTCCAACCAGATTTTCCTTTTTCTTGAGTCAGGAACTTTTAGTGCTTTCTTGCCAAAAAGATCCTCATGGTTACAAACCATTTCTTCTATGAGGATTTCTTGCTCTTTTCTGAAAACTTTTGCTTCCTTTTTCTCTTTTCAGTTGACATTTCCTCCTGTGCCTTCTGTGACTCCATTGCTCTCCAAACCGGGCTGCTCTGCCTCACAACACTCTTCCAACTGCCACTGGGTGTGGCTCTGGGAAGCAGGTGCAAGCAATCACTGGAACTTCCTGGTTGTGATGTCATCAGGCTGTTCCTGCATTGCATGATCCCGTTTTAGCGATTTCTTAATTTGCGAAATTTGCTAATTAAGGAATCGCATAAAAATCGCAAATTATTCTGCGATTTTTAAGAAATTGCACATTTATCGCAAATATGTACATACATCCCATTTTGCGATTCCGAAATTGCGATTCGCTAAAAATCGCAATTAAGGACTCGCAAAATGAAATGTTGATACATCTGCCCCCTTGGTAGGTTCCTGGGTACAGAGCAGGAATATCGCCGCAAAAATATCGCCTAACATAAATATCGCCGCAAAAATATCTACAGGAAGAAATATCGATGACAAAAATATCGTCTGACCAAAATATCGACAGACAGGTAAGTAATATCGTTAACATTAATATAGTTGTAATAAATATCGTTTACAAAAACATAGTTTACAATAATATCGTTTTTTAAATAATTATAAGTAATGTAGTGTTTTTAATGATTATTTTTAGTCAAAGTACTATTTTTAGTAGTATATTATTATTTAATAATGTATTTTCAGTTGAATTTAGTATTAATAGTTCCGTAGCGGGTTGTGGGTTTATAGGGGAGTAGGGTGGGAAGTAATTTAAATATAATGAAATAATACATTAATTAATGTTTTAAATGAATATAAATAGTGTAATAAATAATAGTTAATTAATTTCAATTAGTTAATTGAATAATAATTATGTAATTAATTATGTTAATTTTTTAATTATTTTTAGGTGTGTGTACAGGATTTTTTTAGTGAAAATGTTTTTGGGTAAAGGGGTATTTTTAGGGTTCAGGGTCAGTTTTCAGTTTTTGGGTAAAGGGGTATTTTTAGGGTTCAGGGTCAGTTTTCAGTTTTTGGGTAAAGGGGTATTTTTAGGGTTCAGGGTCAGTTTTCAGTTTTTGGGTAAAGGGGTATTTTTAGGGTTCAGGGTGAGTTTTTAGTTTTTGGGTAAAGGGGTATTTTTAGGGTTCAGGGTCAGTTTTCAGTTTTTGGGTAAAGGGGTATTTTTAGGGTTCAGGGTCAGTTTTCAGTTTTTGGGTAAAGGGGTATTTTTAGGGTTCAGGGTCAGTTTTCAGTTTTTGGGTAAAGGGGTATTTTTAGAGTTCAGGGTCAGTTTTTAGTTTTTGGGTAAAGGGGTATTTTTAGGGTTCAGGGTCAGTTTTTAGTTTTTGGGTAAAGGGGTATTTTTTGGGTTCAGGGTCAGTTTTCAGTTTTTGGGTAAAGGGGTATTTTTAGGGTTCAGGGTCAGTTTTCAGTTTTTGGGTAAAGGGGTATTTTTAGGGTTCAGGGTCAGTTTTCAGTTTTTGGGTAAAGGGGTATTTTTAGGGTTCAGGGTCAGTTTTTAGTTTTTGGGTAAAGGGGTATTTTTAGGGTTCAGGGTCAGTTTTTAGTTTTTGGGTAAAGGGGTATTTTTTGGGTTCAGGGTCAGTTTTCAGTTTTTGGGTAAAGGGGTTTTTAAATATAATGAAATAATAGATTAATTAATGTTTTAAATAAATATAAATAGTGTAATAAATAATAGTTAATTAATTTTAATTAGTTAATTGAATAATAATTATGTCATTAATTATGTTAATTTTTTAATAAATTTTAGGTGTGTGTACAGGATTTTTTTAGTGAAAATGTTTTTGGGTAAAGGGGTATTTTTAGGGTTCAGGGTCAGTTTTGGGTTTTTGGGTAAAGGGGTATTTTAATTATATATATGTATTATTGTTGTTATATAAAGTAATGTGTAAAATTAATTTATATGTCCACATTTATTAATTTTATAATTAAAAAGTGTAGTAAATTTGTTTGAAATAGTTAAAAAATAAAAGTAATGTAATGTATTTTGTTAATAGTACTTATATTTATTTATTATTTAATGTAATTTTAATTATTTTAAAAAGTCGATATTTTTTACATCTATATTAATTACAACGATATTTAGGAGTCGATATTTATGTACTTACCTGTTTAAGTATAGGGTGTCGATATTTTTGTAAACGATATTTTTGCAACGATATTTATGTCAGCTATATTTTTGTTATCGATATTTTAACACCCTACCAGGTTCCTGCACCTTGGTGTTTAGATTTAAGAATAGTGAATGTAAATTGTATGTTGTGAAGAAGGGTCCATCTGTGTTAGGCAGGAAGGACCAAGGTAATTTGCATATCATTTTAGACCCAGTGTTGATTGAGGATGAAAGAGAAACGGTAGTTAGTGAGATGTTATGGTTTACATGTTTTATTATTTTCACCAAAACAGGAAAAACAAAGAGACCACATTCGTCATTCGGTACATCAGTGCTGAGCCACTTGCAAGGAACCCCCATCAAGTGTAAGGCAGTAGAAATATGATCAGTGTCTATTGGACAGGGTTCCATTTCCATTTCATTTCCATTTTATTTCATTTGTATCGCGCATAAATCACCCGAAGGTCTCAGAGCGCTAGCAGGCAGAAGGATCCTCATGACCGACTGATCCAGGAGTAGGAGGGCTCAACTGGCTAGAATAGCCATGTTTTTAGCTGTTTTCGAAATTTCATATGGTCGGGCTCTAACCTCAGCTGAATAGGGAGGGAGTTCCAGGCTTCTGGGGCAGTTTTGCTGAAAGCTCTATCTCCATTTCTGACTGTTCGAACTCTGGGTACAAAGAGAAGGGCTTTGCTAGAAGAGCGTAGTGTCCTGCCTGGGACGTGGGCCTTGAGCTTATGTTCGAGATAGACAGGTCCATAGCAATTTACCGCTTTGTGGACTAGGCAGCATACTTTGAACTTTATGCACGTTTGTATGGGGAGCCAGTGCAGAGTCTTGAGGCAAGCTTCTGAAGGGCAGGGCTCGACAAATCTGAAAAAATGTACTCGTCCTGCAGGTCTAGTAACTTGGAAAATCCCCTCGACCCAACTGCAACCTACTTGACCTCTGTCTCTGAAATGGGAGCAAAAGTGACAAGTTAATAAGATTTAAAGGCATCTTTATTGCTTAGTCCCTTTGTGAGCAATAAAAATGCCTTTAAATCTTGTTATATTGTCACTTTCGCTCCGTTTTCAAAGACAGAGTACAAAAGTTAGTTTTTTTCCTACTCGCCAGAAAGGGCGAGTAGGACCTAAAAATAGCTCGACCTCATCCATTCTCCCTCGCAAATGCGAGCGGGCGAGTGGATTTGTCGAGCCCTGGAAGGGGTGCGAGGGGGTAGATCTAGTACTAGCCTAGCAGCAGTATTTTGGAGGACTTGTAGTCGGTTCAGTAGTGTTAATTTGATGGCTGAAAAAAGGGCATTTCCATAGTCCATCCTGTTAACAATGAGTCCCTGGACTAGGGGCATACGCGCTCAGAGTGGGATCCATTTAAAGATCTTCCTCAGACTGCGCATCTGGTCGTAGCTATTTCCCACAGTTTTCCTGATGTGTTTGGACATGGTCAGCTTATTGTCTATTGTTACTCCAAGATTCCGGACAAAGGGCTTGGGGACTGGGCAGGATCCAAGGGAGACTGGCCACCAGTCTGATGACCAGATTTGGTCGGCTTTGCCGAAAAGCATGACCTCAGTCTTTCCAGCGCTCATCATAAGGTAATTTCTGGTCATCCATTCTTGTATACTGATCATACAGTTTTTGAATTTTCATTTTATATCATCAAGGTTTTGGTTGATAGTGACGAGGATTTGGGTATCGTCAGCATAGGATACAGTTCCAAAACCGTATTCTCTGATGATCTTTGCCAAGGGGGAAACGTAAATGTTAAAAAGGGTCAGGCTCAAAATGGATCCCTGTGGGACGCCCTTGTCATTTTCATAGAGTGGGAGCCTAATTGGACCCTGGACCGTCTGTTGCCAAGGTAGCTTGTCAGCCATTGGAGAGCGGTACCTTCGACACCAACCTCTGCAAGGCGCTCTAACAGAACGCGATGCGAGATGGTTCCAGCAGCGGGAAATATAGGTCTCGAATTCTCCCCCCCTCCTCCCCCTCCCTGTCTCCCCTCGCCCCTCCTTGTCCATTTAATAAAAGCAAGAAGAAAGAAAGAAAGATAAACAAAGTGTGGTAAGACAGCCCTCGGTCCCAGATGTGAGGATGCATGTTAAACCTCACGTTTGGTCTTTCGCTTGTGCGGCTGAGCTTTGGGTTCTTCAATTGGGGTGTCTGCTAGACGCAGTAAGTGGGGACAGCTTAGTTCCCTGAATTCTCCCGTGAGTAGGGTCAGAAACGGCCGCCAAAGTGCAGCAAACTCTTCTCCTCGTCCCGCCTTTGCCAGTGATAACTTCTCCATCTTTAGTATCATCCACAATCTGTGTAACCAGAGTATGGGAGGCTGCGTGGTCCTCCAGTGCGCCACAATGTTCTGGACAGCTGCCCCTAGTGCTATAAGTCTTCCCCTCCTGGACTTTAAGGGGTACATTAGTGTGTTTGGAAGCCCGAGTAGAACATAGGCTGGGAATCTGGGAAGTTGAGTGTCTAAATGGGAGTCTATCTCATCCAGGATGGTATTCCAGTAGGGTTGCAGGCGGTCACAACTCCATAACAAGTGTTCTAACGTGCCAAGTTCTCCACAGCCCCTCCAGCAACAGTCACTGACGCAGGGATCCCAGTGGTGTAAGCGTTCTGGTGTGTGGTACCAGTAGGTGGCCACCTTGGTCAAGGTCTCGGTGAGACCAGTGTGATAGGCCGAGTGTCTGGCCCTGTGGTACATGCCTCCCCATTCTTTATGTGTAAGTTGTCTCCCCAAGTCTCTCTCCCACCTGACCCTCCCTGCGTTTTATGTGTATTTATTGGTGAGGAGGAGTTGTTGGTATAGATCTGAAATCAGTTTCTTATCTGAGGTGCGCGTCAATAACCACTTTTCGTATGGGTTGAGAAAGCGTTGTGCTCCCGGTCTGATTGTTGGCTGTAAGGCCCAGTGTCGCACTTGCAGGTAGGACAGGCGATCATCTTCTGATATTCCATAGTCCTCCTTCACTTTCTGAAAGGGAAGGACCCCGTTTAGGTCTAACAGGTGCCCCAGGTCTCTGCAGGGTGTGCGCCTCCAGGCTGCAAATGCCTTAGGGTCGAGACCTGGGGAAAAATCGGGGTTATCAAAGAGCGCGGTCATCGGGGAGGGGAACGAAGTAAGGTCATGTTTGACCGCCACCTTGTCCCACACCTCCAGGACTGTGCTTGTGATTTGTGACGCGTATAGGTTGGGGGACCTATGGCAACGAGGCAAGAACGGGATTCCCTGGAGGGGTCTGGCAGCCACTGCCTGGTCCTGAAAGAGCCAATTTTTACCTGACTCTAGTTGGTGCCATTCCACCAGGGTGCGTAGTTGCGTTGCTTGGTAATATAAAGTAAGATCAGGTACCCCCACCCCGCCGTGTTCGGGGGGGAGTATTGAGATTGCATGCTTGAAGCGCGGACGGCGACCGTTCCAGACGAAACGTGCCAAATCAGACTGCGCTCGTTGGATCCAACCCATTGGGGGGCGTAGCGGGAGGGTCTGGAACACGTAAAGGAATTGCGGCAGCAGGGTCATCTTGACGGCAACAATCCGCCCCAGCCAGGAGAGCGAGTGCCGCTTCCATCTCCTGAGGTCCTCGTTGAGGCGGGAGCGGAGCCTGGTATAGTTGGTGTCTGCAGTAGCCTGCAAGGTCGGGGCCAATAGGACTCCCAGGTATGGGATCGTGAAATCGGACCATTTCAGATCAAACTCACCCTTGGCTTTGGCGAGCACCTCCGCTGACAAAGATAGGTTCAGGGCCTCTGATTTCTCTATATTAATTTTAAACCTGGATGCTGTCGCGAAGGTATGGAGCTCGATAAAGAGGGCCCTAAGGGATTGCATCGGTTCTGTCAGGGAGAGCAGAATGTCATCTGCATACAGGCTAATCTTGTGTATGTCTCCTCCGAATTTGATCCCTTTGATGAGGTCATGCTGCCTGATCCGCTGCGCTAACGGCTCCATGTAGAGCGCAAACAAGATTGGGGAAAGAGGACACCCTTGTCTGGTGCCCCTGCCTAGTGGAAAACGCGGGGAGGTGTGCCCGTTAACCCAAACCGTAGCGTTAGGCTGGCGATAGCAATTCAATATACGGTTGCAGAGAGTCTCCTCTATACCGAATCGCTGCAGCACGAGTTCTAGATAGGGCCAGTGTACCCTATCGAAGGCCTTCTCGGCATCGATGGTGAGCAACATGCAGCCTGGCCTCGTCCGAGACCCTGCCTCTATGAGATGAAGGACCCGTTTTTTGTTGTCGCTGGTCTGTCGTTGGGGGATGAAGCCCGCCTGGTCAGGTTCCACTAACTGCTGCATGTACGATGCCAATCTGTTCGCCAGAATTCCAGTATAGAGCTTAAGATCAATATTTAGAAGGGAGATCGGTCTGTAGGAGCTACACGGGGTGTGGTCGCGGCCCGGTTTAGGTATAACCGATATCGCCGCTTTCAACAGGTCTGCAGGGATTGCGCCTGGTTGGTCAAAGGTATTGAAGAGGTCTCGTAGAATCGGGGCCACCTGGTGGCAGAAGGTTTTGTAGAAGGCCGCTGAGTAGCCATCAGGGCCTGGCGATTTCCCTAGTTTGAGGCGGGATACCGCCGATATCACCTCCTCCAGCCCAATAGGCCGCTCGAGGAACTCTGCTTGCGCCTCGTTTAGGGACGGGAGGGGCGCACTCTCCAAATATGCCTGGCTTGCTAGCATGTCAAGTGTGTCCGCTGCATATGTGCATGTGGAGAAGCGTGGCTCAGTGGTTAGAGGCGGCAGACCCAGAAGCTGAGATCGGCCGCGGACCAGGGTTCGATTCCCCGCCTCGGCGGGTCTCGGGCTCAAAAATTCCACGGAGTCGACAATTCTCGCTCTGGTGCCTACTCGACTCACGGGGTCACACTCTGCGACTCTGGGCAATAGCTTGCTTAATCTCCACAACGGCCCCTCGCGGCGGGATGCCTGGCTTTCACCTTGTGGATACCCGGCCGGGGTATCTCACAGGGGAATACCAGGACGGGTTCCCTAAGCAAGCGCCTTGAGGCCCCTGGGTTAAAGCGCGCTATATAAATCGAAGTACATTTACATTTACATTTACATATAGGTTGGTGTAGAAGTCTTCGAATGTCGTGGCAATGGCCGCATCATCCGTGATCTGCTTACCGCGACTGGACCTAATAGTGCGAATGCCCTGCCTCTGGCGTTGCTCACATAGTTTACTCGCCAAAAGCTTCCCGCACCGATCTCCCCCGGTATAGTAGGCATGCCGGAGACGTATGGCAGCATATTGTGCCACGTCTTGGTCTAGGGCTGCCAGCATTTTCCTCTCTGTGCAGAGTTGGAGCCATGCCCGTGCCGCTCCCGTGCGCGGGTGCATCTGCTCTAGCTCTGTGACACGTTGGACTATTTCTGCTCTTTTCTGAGCGTGTTCTCTGTTATTAGCCGAAGCTATAGAGATGAATTCTCCCCGGAGGACTGCCTTGAGTGCGGCCCATTGGGTGGCCTTAGTAGTATTCGTATTGGCGTTGTGAGTGAGAAATTGAGTGATGGAGGTCCCAATCCGCTCCACTGTAGTAGGGCTCTGGAGCAGAGTGTCTCATAAGCGCCAATGCCGTTGCGGACCGGGCATACTCGGGAAGAGGAAAGATGCCAGCATCGGGGAGTGATCCGACAGGGAGGTCGGGAGGATGTCCACGTCTCGTGCCCGGAGGACTAGCCGCGGGGAGCATAGAAAATAATCAAGCCTCGCGTATGACTTATGTGCTGCCGAGTAGTGGGTGTACGCTGTGGCTTGTGGATGAAGGTGTCTCCATAGGTCAGCCAGGCCCAGGTGACCTGCCCTAGAAAGTGCCCATACTTGCCCATATCGTTGGTTATTGCGATCTGCTGTGTTGTGGAACACTATGTTGAGATCTCCTCCCAGGAGCAAGTGTGGGTGCGTGTTAGCTGTGGCTGTCTCTAGTGCTGTGTGAAGGAATTTCTCCTGCTCCTCATTAGGTGCGTAAATGGAACCCACTAATAATGTGTGTCCTCCAACCATAAAGCGGTGTACCAGCAGCCTGCCTTTAAACTCTGCCTCCTTCTGTAGGGCCTGTCCCTGAAAGGATTTCGATACTCCTGCCAGCTTCTTAGCTGCCGAGGAGAAGAATTGCAGGGGGAAGGACCGAGATTTAAGGCGGTGATGATCCTTTGACAGCAAATGCGTCTCCTGTAGGAGGCATATATCAGCTGTGGTATGTTCCAGGAGGGAGAGTTTCGCCCTGTGCTTATTTGGGTTGTTGAGCCCTCTCACATTGAGGGAAAGAATTTTCAGTGGACGGGACATCTTAAGCGAGTAGTCGGGCCCGTGCTACGTGGCGCTTCCTGTGTGGCAGTACGTAGAGCTTCAAAAGAAAAAGACCTTGGACAAGGAGGGCCCACCCCACTCCCTACCACCCCTCCTGGATCACCCCCGCCCCCAACCTCTAAGCTCGCAACCACCCCCCCATCCCCAACTTGTCCCCTCTCAACACCCTTCCCCCCCATCTCCCCCCCATCAAGAAACCCCCAATTGCAAAACATAGTCCCGGGCTTGTCGAAACACAGTGCAGCTCCCCCAGCTCCCCTCCCCTCACCCTCTCCCCAACTTTAAAACCCCAAATGCAAACCATAGTCTCGGGCCTGTCGAAACAGAGTTCAGGTCCGTAGAAAGTTAACGTAGTGGGAGTCGTTGCAGTGGCAACCATTCTGGCCCCCGCCCCTCCCCCCCGATAAAGCAAGCTGTGATGGGTCTCTCCCCCTAATAGGTCTTCACAGGACGGGTCAGTAGTATCTCTAGCCACCTCCTGGACGGCCGCTGCTCTTTCCTGGGATATTGTTGCCGTGTCCGGTTTGAGGTGCCCCTTTGATCGGCCACGTCGCCGAACCTCTGCCATTCGCCCCTGGAGCGCTGTGTAGGACCATCTTGCGGTCCATTCGGTGAGGCCCCTCCTGATTCCCTGTCATCTGGTGGATCGATTTTCAGCAGAGCACACGTGTCGCTGAGAGAAAGGAGCTGATGCAGTTTCCCTTCCCATTTAAAGATGATGCGAAATGGGTGGCCCCATGAGTATGGCACTCCCTTGTCGCGCAGGAACGTCGTGAGCACTTTGAAGTCTCGCCTCTTCTGCAGCGTGATTGCTGATAAGTCCTGGAATAGGTCGATGGAGTCACACCTAAACTGCAAAGGCTGTTTCTGGCGGGCCATCTGTAGGATCCGCTCCTTCAGGGGGAAGTCAGGGAGGAATGCTAGAATGTCTGGTGGCGGTGCTGGTGCACGTAAATGTAAATGTAAATGTAAATGTACATGTATTTATATAGCGCAAATTACCCACATCGCAGGCATCTAAGCGCTTGCTTAGGGAACCCGTCCTGGTATTCCCCTGCGAGATGACCCCGGCAGGGTATCCACAAGGTGAAAGCCAGGCATCCCGCCGCGAGGGGCCGTTGTGGAGATTAAGCAAGCTATTGCCCAGAGTCGCAGAGTGTGAACCCGTGAGTCGAGTAGGCACCGGAGCGAGTCCGTGGAATTATTGAGCCCAAGCCCCGTCGAGGAGGGGAATTGAACCCTGGTCCAGGGCCGATCTCAGCTTCCGGGTCTGCCACCTCTAACCCCTGAGCCACACTTCTCCACGTCTCGCCAGGCCCACTCTATGTGCACGATCAATGCGGATATCGAAGTCAAGTGGTTCCCCAAGAATGTCTCTGAAGAGGTACTGGTGGTAGCAGGTGACGCTATTCCCCTCCTCTTTCATTGGCACATTCCGGACTCGGATGTTGTTCCTCCGGGAACGATTCTCAAGGTCCTCCCCATGAGCCTGGAGGTCTACCTGCTGTTCCTGAAGGCGGAGAACCTCTTGTTGTAGATGAACTAGCTCCTCGCTGCGGGCATGACCGGCGTATTCCACAGCTACTACTCGCTCCCCCAGGCCGTCAATGTCTCTTCGGAGATCTCGCTGCTCCCCGCTAAGTCCTGCTTCAAAGCCTGAAAGTCGTCCCGTAAAGTATTAAAGAGGGATTCAAGGAAAGTCCTTGTGATGGGCGCCTCTCCTTCCTCCCTGTGTTGGTCAGTGGTATTGGTCGTGGGTGAGGGGGCCACCTGTGCTTTCCCCCCCTTTGGGGTGGTCTTACCGAGCATGTCGGTGATTGTGCGATTGCCCCTGCGGCTCGTGTTAGCCATGCCGCCACCAATTCTAGGGCTCTCGCGGGTCGCTAGTCCCAGGTCTACGACGCGCCTCCGCAGCGAAGTCCAGTCGCTTTAGGGACCTGTGCAGTCCGGGTAGCGGCGGCCCACCTCTGTGAAGAACCAGCAAGTGCCTCCCCTCCAAATCCCGGGTTACCGTAGTGCGTCCCGTGGGTAGTTCAGGGGTCCGTCAGCGACGGGGCTCACCCACAAGCCAGGGCTATGGTGACTCTCAGGTCCCTATTGTGTGCTCGGTGTGCAAGATTCAGGTCCGTTCGGAGAGGGTTGACCACCCTCTACAGAGAGCCCACCAGAGCCCCCTCCCGACCCAAGCCGCTGGGTCCACCGCCACCGCAGCATGCTTCGCAAGAGCTTCAAGAGCCAGTCTGTGTTGGGGCCGGGTCAGTTGAGTGCATCAGGCGCCACCAGATAGCGTGTGGTCCCTCCTCAACTTCCTCCGCGCCGCGTGGCCTTCAAGCTCAGTCGGGCCCTGCCCCGGGGGCTTGACGATGCCCCCCGAGTTTCCCCTGCGGGACTCCAGGAGTTCTGTGCCTGTCTCTCAATATCGCCGACCTTCCTTCAGTGGGGGACATCCTGTGTGCGCGACTGATAAGCGCTTCGCCTGGCCACTCCTCTCTTTCGCTATGTTGGACTCCGTCGGGGTCCCGGGCTGTGGCTCGGACCAATGCTGTAATGTCCCCTTGGGTCCCTCGTGGCCCAGTCCGCCGTTCGCTATATGCGGGGGGACAGCGTCGATGCGCATAACCCGTGTCAGCGCCCCTCACCTCCGGCGGGCAGTGTCTGAGGCCCCCAAGGTTTGCCAGGCACTGGGGGCTCAATGTTTACCCCCCGAAAGGGGCCCTGCCAGCCCGGTTTCCATGTGTCGTGCCCGCTAGGCCCACTCCAGGGACCTGGCGTATGGTTACCGATGCCGGCGGCCCAAGTTATAGCTAGGCCCTCTAAATCCGTGGCGGCCCTGGGCCCCATCACGCCTCCGTGCTCCAGCTCGCTTGTGGATTCCACCGGGAGCCCGGTTCCATGCCCCCGAGTCCCAATTCCGGTCGCCTCCCCAACTGCCTTTCACCTCTGGTCCCGCTCCGTCTGTCTAGGCCCAAGCCGGGGCCTCAAGTGGCGCCTCCTGTCCGCTCCGCCTCGGCTCCGGGATCGTCTTCAGCTGGACATCGGCGGGCCTCAGGCGCCTCACCCCCCGGTCCTGTGCTCGCGGGGAGGGGGGAGGAGGGGTGGCAGTTGGGTCTCGCTGGGATGTCTTTTGGTCTGCACCTCGCCTCTGGACTCACCCCCGGAGGGGGGGGTGCCCCGGAGCCAGTCCGCTCTCGGCGGCCTGCTGTGCCAAAACTCGTCGCGGCCGAGGGCCGCGCTCCAGGCAGCTCCTCAAATCGCCCCCGAAACAGGCAAAGTCGGCCTCAGTCGGACCCGGGCAGCTGTCCCACGGGTATCCGACGAATATTGCAGCGCACAGGGGGTCGAGAAGCAGATTATGTGTGATTACGGGGGTTTGGGACGGGGAGCCACTGCCGAACACGTCCACTCAGGCCGCCATCTTCGTTAGTGAGATGTTAAAAACATTTCCTCAAGTGTGCAATGGGGAAATAGGTGTGTTGAAAGGTTTTGAACATGGTATTGTGTTAAAAAGGGATGTGTGTCCTAAGATGCACAAGGCCAGGAACATTCCTATTTGTCTTATGGATGAAGTGGAGAAAGAATTGGACAACTTAGTCCAAGCTAATATTATTCAACCCATTTAATCATTAGAGTGGATTTTACCAGCTGTGGTCATGAGACAGAGCAATTGGAAAATTAGGGAGTGCATTGACTTACGCCATCTGAACAACAATATTTTGGTTGATAAGTTTTCCTGTTATTTCATTTCAGAAATGCTTGCAATGGTTAAAGATGATAAATGTCTCCCCGCCATTGATTTGTTTGCTGTGTTCCATCAAATTAAGTTGACGTAATAAAGCAAACCTTATACTGCTTTTATCACTCCCCACAGGGTGTTTCAGTATATAAGAATGCTTCTTGGTTTGGCATCACCCCCTGCAATTTTCCATAGGTTAATGTATCAATTTTTTAGTAAACATCTCAAAGTCAAATGCTTTCAGGATGATATCCTTATTTTTGGGAGGGATATGCAGGAACACATTATTGCCTTAATTGAAGTGTTGAGTGTTTTAGAAGAAAATAGACTTACAGTTGAACATACAAAATGCAAATTTGCTGTACATTCTGTAACTTATTTGGGTCATGGTATGTGTCGTGAAGAGGTACCACCAAACCAAAATTGGTGGAGTCTGTTTTAAAAGAACTAATGTAAATAAACAAATAGAATCCACTCCTCGTGTTGTGGGTGTGGTCTCCGCAGTGGGGAGCACCCTACTGGTTTTTAGGTTGCCTCACACACCAACAGACCCCTTGGTGTCATGCTTCATCATCGGAGTCATCGTACCCCTCTACGGGGTACGGCGGGCAACCTACGGGTGCGTGGGAGTACTTGATAGACTATGTGTGGTGCAGGTGAGGGGTTGTTTATGTGAGTGTATGGTGGGGTTTTAAAACTAAGTGAAAGTTTAAAAAGGACCTAGCTCGTGGGGTGACTAAAAATTATTTAATAAGCCTCCGGGCTGGTGCTATTAAAATTAAAAAGTGGGAGGTTGTGCCGCAGTCAATGTGCGTTACCTCCTTTCTGTGTGTGTCGACATGTTTCGGTGTAAAACACCATTTTCAGGACGGGGTACACAAATCCCCACCTTACTCACGTTCTCTAACTCGTATTCAGGATTTTCCTAATAAAAGTGAGAAATATAGTGCAGGGTAAGACAATGTACCTATCAAAAAAACATTGTTGTTTCTTAATCAACCTGTAAAAGAAAAGAAGATCAAGAATTTTTTCTTGTGGTCTACTTCTCTACATCCATAGGCAAAATGGCCAGTGGTTACAGGTGATACAATCGTGGTTACGACTATTACTATAGGTGGCAATTGTGCCCATATTGGGATAAAAGGAAAGGACAAACCAGACTCACTGACAAAAAACATAAAACACACACTTTCGTATTTGTAGTTATGGTGTTTTTAGCAAGATTTAACAGTAAAACACCATTCATGGTTGAACAGTAACGTGCCTCTGTAAAAGAAAAATGTTTCATGCTTTTAAGTTTTTTACCAACATACTGTTTGAAAAGGATGAAAAAGGCTTCATGAGTCCTACAAACGGATCTGGTGTGCTATTTAGCACCTGTATGTGAAAAAAAGATATTCAAATACCCATAGTACTTACATCCATGTCGTGTAGATACTGACTGCGCTTTTTTACCCCATGATTACTCACGATTTCAGCAAGGAAATTCCTCCTGATCGATCCCTTCGTGGCTCCGGTGATAATGCCAGAAGGGTCTTGAGGTCAGGTTTTTATACTACTACCAGTGGTTGTGTAAATGGCGCGATTCGTTAATTGATGTTTCCTTATGCTCATATAAGGGTATTCGCCGGTTCTGCTCGCGACTCGTTGAGTAAGTGTTTTTGGTTGGCTCATGCGCATGTGTGCGTGATAGTTTCAGTGTTTCGTGCGTATGCGTGTTCAAAGCGGTCGTATCCTTTTCATGATTGAGGCTTGAGAAGGTAGTGTTACCGAACAACGCATGCGTTTGAGGACATGCTTGACACAATGTTGTTAGTATTCTCTTTGAAATGGGAGGCAGAATTTCTAGTCCAGAAAACACCTAGGACCCCCTATTTTTACTGCATCCCGAAGATTCACAAAAACCTGCTAAACCCGCCAGGCAGACCAATCGTCTCAGGGATAGGCTCAATCCTGAAGCCCCTGTCAACATTTTTGGATGCCTTTCTACCCCCCTTAGTACAGGGAACCAACACCTATCTCAAGGACACCAAATCTGTCCTACAGCTTTTGCAAAACCTCCCTTACAATCCGGACAACCAATTATTGCTCAGTCTAGACGTTGAAAGTCTGTACACGAGCTTACCTCATGATGAGACTATAGCGATCATTGAGGAGGTACTGTACAGCGCCCACTGGAAATACCAGACACCCAGAGGTGTGGTAATGGAATGCATCACGCTGGCATTAACCAAGAACTTTTTTGAATTTGAAGGGACCCTCTACCTCCAACGCCATGGTACTAGTATGGGCAGTACTTTCGCGCCGAACCTGGCGGGTCTGTACGTACACCACCTGGAAAGTACCAAAATCCTACACAGCAGCAACCCATATAGACACCACATAAACACGTGGAGGAGGTACATCGATGATGTGCTTGTAATATGGGAGGGTAATCAAGAATCTGTGTCAGAATTTATGGAATGGCTGAACCAGCAGAACCGCTTCCTAAAATTTACCCACACAGTTTCGAAAGAGAAATTGGTATTCCTTGACCTCAACATTTTCCCGAAGGATGGAAAATTGCATACCAATACCCATTTCAAACCGACGGCGAGGAACTGCCTCCTCCGGTTTGACAGTTTCCATCCACGACATTTACGAACTAATCTACCGTATGGACAATTTCTACGGTTGAGACGGAACTGTACGGAAATCCAGGATTACAGGGCACAAGCAAAAGACTTAAAAGACAAATTACAAAAAAGACAGTACCCCGAGAGGATCATCAACAATGCCATGAAGAGGGCGAGAAACAATCACCGGGAAGCTTTACTGGAAGACAAAATCCAGACTGACCGGGCAGCCACCAGGCCAATCTGTGTAACCACCTACAGCTCCCAAACCAATGAAGTGTCGAAAACTCCTAAATAAACATTGGCGCATCCTAACGAGTGGGAGTCTAGACATTGAGAAACCACTGTTTGCCCACAAACGAGGCAGGAATCTCAAGGACATGCTGGTGCATACACGCCCGAAACAACAACAAACACAACCCCCTCAACATGGTCTAGTAGGTCATTACCCATGTGGTAACTGTGCTAGTTGTCACCTTACTCAGAAGAGTAAACATTTGTCTTTTGCAAACGGTACCAAATGGGAACAACGGAAACTAACAAACTGCAACAGCAGGAATGTAATCTATATGATTACCTGCCCTAGTAATTTGGAGTACATTGGAATGACCAAAAGACCAGTAAAAATACGGATTGGGGAGCACAAAAGCAATGTAAGGTGGCCACGCGTTTCTTGGAAAATCAACACTGTGTCAACGACATTAAATGGACAGTGGTGGAACAACTACCATCTGAGCAGGGACTCTTCGAGAAGGAACAAAGATGGGTTTTCAGACATGGGACCAGTACCTCAGGCCTCAATGACAATATTCCCTGGGGTCAGTTAACCTAGACTAATCCCTTTTTTTGATCCACATCGTAGGAACATTTCAAAGAGAATACTAACAACATTGTGTCAAGCATGTCCCCAAACGCATGCGTTGTTCGGTAACACTACCTTCTCAAGCCTCAATCATGAAAAGGATACAACCGCTTTGAACACGCATACGCACGAAACACTGAAACTATCACGCACACATGCGCCAACCAAAAACACTTACTCAACGAGTCGCGAGCAGAACCGGCGAATACCCTTATATGAGCATAAGGAAACATCAATTAACGAATCGCGCCATTTACACAACCACTGGTAGTAGTATCAAAACCCGACCTCTAGACCCTTCTGGCATTATCACCGGAGCCACGAAGAGATCGATCGGGAGGAATTTCCTTGCTGAAATCGTGAGTAAACATGGGGTAAAAAAGCGCAGTCAGTATCTACACGACATGGATGTAAGTACTATGGGTATTTGAATATCTTTTTTTCCCATACAGGTGCTAAATAGCACACCAGATCCGTTTGTAGGACTCATGAAGCCTTTTTCATCCTTTTCAAACAGAATGTTGGTAAAAAACTTAAAAGCATGAAACATTTTTCTTTTACAGAGGCAGGTTACTGTTCAACCATGAATGGTGTTTTACTGTTAAATCTTGCTAAAAACACCATAACTACAAATACGAAAGTGTGTGTTTTATGTTTTTTGTCAGTGAATCTGGTTTGTCCTTTACTTTTATCCCATTATAGGCACAATTGGCACCTATAGTAATAGTCGTAACCACGATTGTATAACCTGTAACCACTGGCCATTTTGCCTATGGATGTATAGAAGTAGACCACCAGATTGATTAAGAAACAACAATGTTTTTTTGCTAGGTACATTGTCTTACCCTGCACTATATTTCTCACTTTTATTAGGAAAATCCTGAATACGAGTTAGAGAAACGTGAGTAAGGTGGGGATTTGTGTACCCCGTCCTGAAGAAGGTGTTTTACACCGAAACATGTCGACACACACAGAAAGGAGGTAACGCACATTGACTGCGGCACAACCTCCCACTTTTTAATTTTAATAGCACCAGCTCGGAGGCTTATTAAATAATTTTTAGTCACCCCACGAGCCAGGTCCTTTTCAAACTTTCACTTAGTTTTAAAACCCCACCATACACTCACATAAACAACCCCTCACCTGCACCACACATAGTCTATCAAGTACTCCCACGCACCCGTAGGTTGCAGCACGCCGTACCCCGTAGAGGGGTACGATGACCCCGATGATGAAGCATGACACCAAGGGGCCTGTTGGTGTGTGAGGGGACCTAAAAACCAGTAGGGTGCTCCCCACTGCGGAGACCACACCCACAACACGAGGAGTGGATTCTATTGATTTGCAATACAAACAGGATGCATAATGGAACGTCAAGTGTGTTGCTTGATTTGCAATACAAACAGGACGCTTTGATCACCGTCTTACGGAGGTAAGACGGTGATCAAAGCGTCCTGTTTGTATTGCAAATCAAGCAACACACTTGACGTTCCATTATGCGCATGAAGCCAACAAGCAAGCTTCACAAGTCATTGTACTTGTAGCAGACCGCTGTAAGCACACTTAGCCTAATAACTTCACTTTTCTGTAAATACACTTTTTTATTAAAAATACGTGAGTAAGGTGGGGAGGTCGTGCCCCCGTCCTGAAGAAGGAGCTTGTCTCCGAAACATGTCGACAACGCACACCAGAGGTCCTGTTCTTTAATATAACAGATTCAACCTCACACTGCACTTCTTTTAACAGTACCAGCCAGAGTTTAGAATAAAAACTTTTTTCCTTTATACTCATGTGCCAGGTACTTTTTAATTTTTCACCACATCCCACCACTCACTTATAACAAATACACCCCACACACCTCACACCACACATAGTCATTACTACAAGTGCTCCCGCGTAGTCGTAGGTCGCAGCACGCCGCATCCCGATAGAGGGGTGCGAAGACCCCGATGATGAAGCATGACACCAAGGGGCCTTTTGGTGTGTGAGGGGTGTTTTACAAAACACTGAGTGCTTCAACATTTGTCGATCACTCTTTTCCCTTCCCTTCCTCTGTGTTGGATTCTCTGTGTTCACTCAACACATCTAATGTGCATGCTACGAACAATCACGTAAACCAATACTGGCTTAACATGCGTATCTTCCAAAGTCACAGGCCTAGACCAGCTCTGGACGGGAGGATCCAGAAACACTTATACCGGATTGATTAGAAGTGCCACTGAGGCATACATAATAATACTGCATCCAATAAACAACAATACCTCGAAGATCAGAATTAATATGGGATAATAAACAATGCCTATTAAAATGCAAGCCATGCAAATAAGGCATAACATGTGGGCCTGCTGCTTTCCGCAATCAAAACCAGCGTGAACTGGTATTCACCAACACCTTTTCCCTATTAAACTTCAGCAGGTTTCTATTAATGGGGGTGGGGGGTGTCTGAACGAGCAGCTTGTATTGCACATGGTAATTACCTGCTGCGGTAAACTTCGCACAACGTGTAACTGGCTCCTTGAACAAACAGACACACTCAAAAATCAAGGTTTTGTAATCTTCAAGCCCCACAATTACATTAAAGATAGACATTTAGTAAGAATTTCTGATGCTGACATGTCAATGAAAGGGACACATGGAGGCAAGCCAAATGCCTCAACTATAATATCGATCGCCTTTGTATATGTTCCTGAAGCTTGATTTGATGGCAGTAGCATCCTCTAATAAGCCTTTCGATTAGACCTATTAATATTCTAGAAATAAAATATAAGACTACCAATATTCTCTTTATCTTGTTGACTGATGATTTCTGTAGAGACTTCAGTGTTTGAAGCTAAAAAACAAGTAATCATCAAATCTCAACTCCAAATGAGCCAATGTTTTGACTTCCTCGCACATACTCGAGAACCGACTCAAATGCGTAATTTAGATGTGGCAATAGGAATTGCTTGTTTTTTATGGTCTGTTAAACAGAGTTTTAATGATGAACTATAGTAGGAGGGGGTGTCGGGCAGCCAAGATGGGGTTAAATAATCGACTGAAAGTGTTTTAAGAATATTTTTTGGACAACTGTCTAAATAAACGTGTTTTCTACCTATCAACCTAGTCAAATAGGATTGCCCGAACGTGTGCCAGAGCAGACATGTAGTGGGCATAGTGCTTCTGTCCGTTTTACTTTAAGAATGACATGGACATTAAATTCTGTTCGAGTTTGAAACCATGGCTACGCTGTACTTTACGGCACGAGCAGCGCCTGTGCCATACATTATATAAGTGGTGTTGTGACTGGTTGGTATATAATGTTTTTACACAATTAGAATCCACAACTGATTGGTCAAAATCCTGAGGCGCAACAAATGCACTACGAGCGCCCATAATATTCGGCTAGCAGTTGATTCGAAGGTCAGCCAGAGAGTTTCGAGTGGGCAGTGTAGTGTAGTTCCTAGTTTCCCACTAGGCCCTGCGCATTGGAATAACATAAACAGTAGTATCGAAGTGGAACTGCAGATATTCCAGGCCTCCACTGACTATGCTAAACTTAATTGGGTTGTGTTACCAACTAGCTCAGAGGTCACTGGAAACTTTCTTCTCTGCATAGGAAGTGATCAGCTTCCTTGGCACAGACAAGAAGGGATTCAGCTTTCCAACAACCGTGCAACATGACAACTTTGCTCCTCAGATCAAGAGTCAATCTCTAGGGTCGTGTGAAACAATAGACATGTATTTCACTCAGTCAGTCTAGTGCAGTTTACTTTCACGAGATGTAGAGAATAGAGAGACGGGCGTTTGTCAATAAAGGGTTAACATTTATTGCACAGTCTTTCTTCTCGTACAAGAGAAATGTATTGCCACAATTGCAATAATTGTTATTATAAAAAGTACGTACAGTAAGATAAGTATTGCGAAATAGAACTGTAAAAGCATTGATATGGTTTCTTAGCCATACAATGGTTTAAAAGTAATAAAACATATATACAGTCATATATACATTAGGCTAACATACTCAACTGGTGCTTCTAACTAAGCCTACCCCAGTGTGCCTGACCTAAGCCTAACACGTGAAAAGGGGAGTAAGTAAGTAGCTTTAAGTTAAGTTGGTTTTGCCAAGGTTTGTTTCAAGAATTCTCATCTAAGGGTTTAGTCAACACCATACCTCTGAATAGAATGATGGAGGATTGGTATCTCCTTCAGGGGTCTCTCTCGATATCCCAGTCACCCGCGAGGGTAAACCGGAAGCGCCGGGACTGGATTTCTCTGCACGAGAAAGGCAGCGGCTTCTCTTCAGCGCGTCGAGGAAGGAGGGGGGACAGCGTCCGCGGGCAGCTGGAATCTGCTGGATGTCTTCGCAGAGGGACGGCTGTTCAGCTCCTTAAGCGTACTGCACCATAGTTCGCGCTGTAGCGGCGATAATCGTATCAGCAGCTTCACCACCACAGGATAGCAGTCTGCAGCGACAGAGTGCTAGATTTACCAACACAGGGTCATGCAGGCAGCCAGCATCAGCAACAGTAGCTTGCAGCTCACAGCTCACATTGCTTAAGGCAACGTTGGTAATATTTATACCTGACAGGTGCCGGGTTTGACGCAAGTTTGCTGGACATAAGACGTCAATTAAAGATGTCACTAGGAAGTGATAGTTATCAGTTGCTCATTAGAGTTCCATTACTAATCAAAACATAGCAAGCGGGGATTTCCAGGTTTGCTAAGTTTTTATCTTGTTGAAGAACTCGGAGTGTCATTGCACTAATTGGTCGCAAAGGAAGTGGCAGAGAGAACTATGCTGGAATGTGGCTCTGTTCGTGTGAGGCCAGAGATGACTTTTCAGAAAATCGCACTTGAACGGTTATGCCAATATAGGGAATAAATGGATTTATAGCCGAATAGGGGCATAAGGTCACAGTATCGATCAGGAACCTAGATAAACACGCAACACCCACTCCACGGGTTAATGTCCATCAAAATTACTAAAACTAAAGCAATTAGATGCATGTGTAACATTGCCCACCCCAAAATACATAAATGCATTCGAAATAGGCGTACTTGTAATACATGGAATTTAGGTACTGTACGTTTTTTTTTAAAAGCATAGAACTCATTCAAAAATTATTGCATATGAAATCATTGAACGATTATGCATAAAGAATTACACATGAAGTATCTCTGATAGAAGAAAAGCGAGATAAATCATCACATAAAAATGCATTGTAATAACATGTGTGCTAGAGGCTGGTGTAATGTTCTTATGTCTCTAGATGTGTTTAGAAATAGAAGTGTGAAGCTTCTGTTCTCTAAGAATAGTTTTTACGTTAAGCAAAGAATTGTTCGTGCCAAAAAGGGGTCAATATTAGAAAAATTGTCCAATTCAAAGAAAATAGATTTCCAAAGCTCTTGGCAGTTTTTGTTGATCAAAACTGAAGGCCGAATTCAGAGTTCATGGGAACGCTGTGTGTCGGAAAAGCTTCTAAAAGTTATTGTTTCTGTACGGGTGAGAACATCGTATCAGACAGGCTCTCAAAGAATTGGTCTACAAATTCAGGTGATAGTTCAACCAAATTAGATAGCGCTGTAACTTGGCAGGTGTGAGAATGATTGCTGTCATCATATTCGGGAGCAGCAATGCTCACAGCTCGCTGTACCTGGATGATGTTGCTTTTGTCACTCGCTCCACTGTTACCACTTGGCTGTAGTACAGGAGTCTCCACAAATGCCGTCATCAGGATTGGTAGCCGCTGGGGACAACACAATGCGTGAGCCGTTATTGGACTGAGCAAAGTATCGACGTCCATTGGTACTGCTGATGGAAGTGAAAGACAGATGTCCAACACGCATTCATCGCCGCAAAGCATACACCGTAGCACAGGTAAAATGCAATTTTGCCATATCGGTCTGAATGAAAGGAACCAGGTCATGTTTAGATCTCTCAGCCTGGCCAATCCAAGGACGTTAGTTATCCTGTCCCGGTAGCGCATTGCTAGGATTGTCTCTTCCATTCCCATGGGAGCTATGTCTGAGCCGAGGCTTGCCATAACGAAGCAGGAGGGTCAAAAATAGAATCCCTGCGACGAGTCCCAAAAATAACGGTATGCCGCCAAAAATGGAGTGCACAAAATTAGGAAAGATTCCCAAAATTGCCTGGAAGGGTGTTAGCAGTCCCGTAAAGACTGTCTTAAATATGCCTGGGATGCTTGTTGCACTAGACATGTTAAGGAGTTGGCTGAACATTTCTACGAAATGCACGGGGCAATTTGTTGATAAAAGGTCATGAACTTCAGTAGCTGTCCTTGCAACTAGAAGATCATACGTCTCTTTAGATGACGTTATAGGCACTGTTGTCTGTAAAAGTACAGATTTAACTTTGCTTAAAGTATCAATTCGTATAGAATAGAGATTCAGACGAGGCCAGATGGGAGTCACTATGTCTGGAGGCCCACTCGGAAACAATGCTTGCATACAGCATTTGACCATGGATGTTACTTCTACTAGATAACTTTTCCCTGGCACGAGGCCACAACATCTGTGATCCGTTCTAAGAATGTAACTCCCGTTCGAAAGTTGCATAAAGAAGGGCTCTATCTGAGTTGCAGGTGTGACTAGCTGGTGGCATGAAAGGTTGTTAGAATTTCCATCACATGCTCCGTGTAAATTAATACCCTGACACAAAAGTATACCGCTTAGTGAATGTTTACAGTTGTCACCACTAAGAAATACATTTTTGTCGCTGTGACTATAGCAAGAATGAGTGTATGGTAATTTCCATTCGGATTTTACATATCCTTTACCCAATTGTTCATACTGGCCAGCAGGTATGTACTCAAGGCACTTTTTAAATCGGAAAGTTGTTATCGGAATTGTGATAATTCCGTGTATTATCCATTCAATGACAGGACTCTCTGACATTGTCAATGGTAATCTCTCGAGTTTTTCGATGCTCAGGATTGTATAGTCTGCTCCTTTCTGTGCCAAACTGATCTGTTTATCAGTAAGGTTAAAACCGGAAAATAATGACGTTGTGTTGATTAAACGCCAAGGCACATAGCCTGAACGAAGATTTTGCAGCGTCCAGCCTAATTCTATAATAGAACGTGTTGGAACTGGGGTCACCAGTCCCCTAGGGTAGCATGGCACGAGCGGGTAGGCATCCGAAAGCTTATGTGTAAAGCGACCATACAGCACACGCAACCACTGAGTCAGAAACATGAGCACGCAATTAGGGACGCCACTCCAGTGAGCTTGTGTAAAAACTCAAGTTAACTTTATTAAAATAGAGCAGGATCAGGGTTTTAGGAATTCATCATAAAATTAGCTCATTAGCTTTCCATTAAAATACATGTGTGAGAACCCTTGGCAATAAATACTGGATGAATAAATAATAAATATTAAATATTAAATAACCACAGGCCTGACCTTGGCCTGGTTCCTTATCATCACCTGTAAGAAATACATTTTTAGTAAAACCCAGGCCTGACCTATGCCTTGCTCCTGGTCAGCACCTGCATCAAATATATTAAGGAGTTATAACAGGAAGCATTTCAATAAATATGACACTAAAGAGGCAAAAACATTTCATTATAAATAAATAACCCCTTGTGTAGGTTTAACCATCTCCCTATTTAGGAATAAAACACCTCACTGGGGAAAACCAGCATTTCATTTAGGCATTTCAACATAGTATACATAAAACGTTCCCTTAAAGGCAGAGCATTTCTCTATGTGACATTCTTTGTTAGAAGTTAGGCCCTTCCACATAACATGAGTGATACCCAGCTACTCAATAAGGAATCAGGAATGGTCTTCTGGTTTACCCCCTTGGAGGTAAGTAATCAACTTTTACTTGCAAAACACACTCCTGCAGGAATAACGTTTTCTTAGATAACTGAAAGGCATCGCACTAGGCAGAGTTAGACATTTAACTACCCAGTGCCAAATATTCCTATAGGGCTTTCCATCCTAATATGCAACAGTGCATTTCATCACTCCTCTAAACAGGAATACACATTTCCTTATGTAGAACAGTTAGTTAACCAAGGTAAACCTCTCCTTAATCAGGAGTAAACACTTCAGGGAAATAGGAGCAACCCTTCCCTAATCAAGAATCAACATTACCCTAGAAATCAAGCATAGGCATTTTATATAGCAAGTACGGGCATCCTTTTAGGTAAACACTTCACTGGGTAAACATCCCATTAGAACCTGGACCCCAATTCACTAGGTATGGCCCCCCATTTCCTTTAGATAACAATAACCAGTTACTCAACAGGCAAGGAGACCCATACATTTGTAGAAAATCTGCATTACATTAAATGTATGCACCTGGCCTGTGCACTTCACACATCTCCTGGGGCTACTGAGTATATGATATCTCCCCCCATGGCCTTTCTAATATAAAGGGTCTCCATAGGCAATTCAGCAGGGCTAAAAATAGATTCCTGGCACAGTTCAAAGGCCCAGTAGGCCTGTAAGCACTTTCTTTCCCCTCCCTTCCACCAAGTGATGCCCTCACGGTGTTTAGGGGTCCTGGCCCAGGTCAGGGGACTCTCCTGGGCTAATTAGGGCCAACGTGGACCAGTCACCAGTTTTCCCCAGGAAGGGGCGAACTCTGGGCCTCCTGGGGCCTTCCGCCCTCCTCCCTGGGGGTTGGCTTACTCTTCGCCATTAATCTGGGCCAATGGAGCCTAACAACAGTCTGCCCCGGGGGAGGGGCGAACTCGGGCCTTCTCCGGCCTTCAGCTCACCTCCCCGGGGATTACCTGTCTCTTCGGCCTATCCAAGGCCCTTGCGTAGGTCTCAGCAGGCCTCGGGGATGAAGGGGCCCACCTGGAAGGCCTCACGTGGCCTACTTTTAATGTCCGGCACTCCGGGGGCCTGCTCGGGCAGAGGGGCACTTGGACTCCACCAGGGCCCTCCGTAGGTGAAGTTGCCGGCTCCCGGGCCTCCCGTGACGTCCGCAACCCCAGTAACCAATAGGGGTGAAGATGCTGGGGGCGCGCTAGTGGCGCTCGACGGGGGCGGGGCACGCGCCCCTGTCACGTGGGGCGGAGGCCGGCTTCAGGCCTAGCGCGGCCTTGTTGATGATTGCGCGGAGGCCTCCTCAGGCGTACAATACGGCGGCCCTCTCCTGGTACACGGGGGCCGCCGAGGGGGGTCACGAAGACGGCGCTGGTTCCGCTGGGATCCCTCACTCTCCGGCCGGGCCGCGGCGGTGACAGCGGCCCCAGGTCACGCCGAGACACAGCGCCTTTTCTCCCTCACGCCTCCGGTTGCTGAGGCAGCCCTCTCCTGGCACTGGGGGCCGCCTGGGGGCAAAGCACGGCGTTTCACTAGGCGCTACAGGTAGGCGCTTGGCGAGGTTGCGATCAGTGGCGCTCTTCCACTACTTCCGGTCGCTTCACCGGCACAGCGACATAAGAGCGCTTTTCAGGGGTCAGCAGTGGAGCAGTTAACAGCGCTTGGCAGGTTACTTCGCAGCGCTTTACCAGGTACAAGTCTCAGTTCACAGCGCTTTTGAGGGGAGCAATTATCAGGGCTTGGATGGCACACGATGCCAGCGCTTCTTAGGGAGAATATTACAAAAAACAATTTGATGGACAGAATGTAGATCAATGTCTTACATTCACCCCAGTACAAGGATCTGGGCCTAAATCCATCGTTTTTTGCACTCCACACCACCCTGGGTCAGATAATGGCTTTATGCAAATCAGCTCTGACCCTGTGCCCCATGGGAACAGTCCAGTCCGAACTACAACAGCCATATCTTTCCCAGACCGGAATCAAGCATCCGAGGACCGGACCGGTTTCGAGGTAACACCTCTCATCAGCCCGGCTAGCTTGACTCCAGTGGTGTGGAGGCTCTGGGACCCACGTCTGAGCTACCCCAGTACACTCAGGGAGAATATTACAAAAAACAATTTGATGGACAGAATGTAGATCAATGTCTTCTTCTTAAGGGCATGCAGCGCTCGGTCATACCAGCAGTTCCGGGGCAGTATAGCGCTTCAGCAGGCAGTCCTAGCACTTGGGGCACTTCACAGCGCTTTACAGGGGGGCAACTTCCACAGCCCTGCAGGCAATTCACAGCGCTCCCACAGGACACAGCAATTCTTCACCAGTCAAGCGCTTGGAGGGCAATGTAGCGCTTAGGCAGTTTCTAGGTTGGCGCTTCATCAGCAGTTGCTTTAAAATAGAGGCAGCTCACAGGACATGCCAAACAGCAGCGGTAGGTTAGCGCAGGGACCCCAGGTGGCGTCAGGGGGCACAGGGAGCAACACAGCGCCAATACCTGGGTGGCTCTTCAAATGTCCTGTGGAGATTCAGTCTCTTCTTGGCGCTTTATGTTCCTTGCGCCTTTGTAAGTTTCTTAGTTACTGGTTCCTTGATTTCTTCTTGGCGCAGCTGTTTCTTGCGCCCTTGTAAATAGCAGTTGGTTTCTTGTTTCCTTTGGTTTCTTATTCCTTGAAGGGGGTTAAGTTGGTGGCTGGTGTTCGATCTCCTCAGCCAATCCCCTCAAGTGGTCCCTGGGGGTTCCCTGCCGCAGGGCTAGGTCAGTGGGGGGGGAACAGGATACCTCAACACTTGTAAAGCAGCACACTAGGCCCTGTCATTCCAGCATCATAAGACCCTGCCCTGACCCCCACTGCCTATCCTCCTGCGTAGGTACTTCCCCAGGTCTCCCCTCAGCTTCTCTCCTCAGGAAAGTTCCCTCCCTTTCCTTTTATAGTGCCAGTTGACAGTTGGTAGTGTCAGTTGGTGTCACCTCACCTCTCCCAGAAGGTCCCAGAGGCTTCCAGGAGGTTCCACCATTCTACCTGTGGACAGGCTGGCAGGCTAAGATGGATACATTGCCTGAGGGTTCCAGCCAGCCCCTGGCTACTAGAAGGCGCCCTCTAAACCACGCTGCTGCAGCAGTGGTCTGTGGCGGCCATGTTAGGGGTAGAAGGCACCTGCCTTTTAACACTAGTTTTAAACTACACAGGGCATTCTCCACCACCCAAGGCCTACACACTGTTGTTTCAATAGGGGCATTCTAAATTAAACGGGGATAAAAAGCGAAAAATTTCTGGGGAAAGGGCCAAGTCTCACACATCTCCCCCCCAGCCAAAAGCCAGGGTAGAATGATCATTCCCTTGACGGGCTTCCCTGCTTGGGGCGGAAAAAGGTGGACGCAGGCCCAATACCACCATGACATCCTCGCTAATCCAACCACCCCACTGGTGTTCCTAGTGGGATGCGGCCAGGACAGACCTCCAATCCAGATGTCTCTGGCCCTTACTCTCTCTCAGAGTGGGGGGCAGTCGCCCCAGGCCCGTAGTACCTTTTTCCACTCTCCTCCTCAACCTAGGGTCTAAACCCTTAAGTTGAATTGGTGACAGGGGCGAGACCTACTCTCCCTGCACCCCCTCCCAGGGTTCCGCACCCTCCCTCCTGGATGACACATCGGGACAGCCTAGTCTCCCAACCTGGGGTTCTCTTAAAGAACACTCCAGGCCCAGTGACCACAGCTGGGGCACCTCGGGACACCCCTGGGAGTCACAACCGGAGGAACTCTGAATACAGAGATTCCTCCCGCCAGGTCAGGCAACCCCTGAACCTGGCCACCCAACCCAGGATCTTAACCCCGTGGCTGGACCGGTGCCAGAGGAGAGTCCTTCCTCCCTCTGCACCCCCTTCCAGGGTTCCGCACCCTCCTCCCCGGATAGGTACCCCTGGAAGTCACAACCGGAGGAACTCTGAATACAGAGATTCCTCCTGCCAGGTCAGGCAACCCCTGAACCTGGCCACCCAACCCAGGATCTGCGCCCTGTGGCTGGACCGGTGCCAGAGGAGAGTCCTTCCTCCCTCTGCACCCCCTTCCAGGGTTCCGCACCCTCCTCCCCGGATAGGTACCCCTGGAAGTCACAACCGGAGGAACTCTGAATACAGAAATTCCTCCCGCCAGGTCAGGCAACCCCTGAACCTGGCCACCCAACCCAGGATCTGCGCCCTGTGGCTGGACCGGTGCCAGAGGAGAGTCCTTCCTCCCTCTGCACCCCTTTCCAGGGTTCCGCACCCTCCTCCCCGGATAGGTACCCCTGGAAGTCACTCTGGTAGGGTCCTTAGTCACCGGTGCCCCACCCTCCAGGTCAGGCAATTCCTGATCCTGAAACCCCAGTCCAGGTCCTACACTCTGTGACTGATCTAAACTCCGAACCTCGGGTACGCTGCCACCATTGGAAGCACCTGGTACACATAATTCCAAGGCCTTCAGCTCTAACTCTTCTAGCTGAAGCCTGTGCACCAGCTTCCTCTCATCCATTGCAAGGCTCTCACTCTCCCTCTCATGCTCTATCATCTTAGACGACGCACACCCCCAGTTACTCTACTCCCTGCCCCAGAACATCCTCCCGGTAGCACATTGTCAGACACAACAATTTTTAGTAGGCCTGGGTCTTCTGGTGTGCCCGCCTCCCTGGGTGTGACCTGCCCCTCCTGTTCCCCATCCCCTCTCCCCTCTGGGTGGGCTCCTACCCGTGCCCCCAAAGTGGTACGGAGTTCCTTCTTCCCCCCGCCCAACAGGCACCCCCATCCCCTGACAACACTCCAGTATGCCAGGTGGGGACTCAGATAAATCTGGGAAAAGGTACCAGGACGTGGGTGACAGGATTAGGTCTAACAGATCTTGATACACTCACAGGCTAGACAGTGGAGGGGTCAATTACTTTGGCTTACACACACAATAATTGTGCAGCCCGATTGCTGTGCACCCTGTCCCAATGGAGGGTGCTGCATGGTCACAAGTCCTGGATCCCACCTCTCGACACCAATATGTTGGAACTGGGGTCACCAGTCCCCTAGGGTAGCATGGCACGAGCGGGTAGGCATCCGAAAGCTTATGTGTAAAGCGACCATACAGCACACGCAACCACTGAGTCAGAAACATGAGCACGCAATTAGGGACGCCACTCCAGTGAGCTTGTGTAAAAACTCAAGTTAACTTTATTAAAATAGAGCAGGATCAGGGTTTTAGGAATTCATCATAAAATTAGCTCATTAGCTTTCCATTAAAATACATGTGTGAGAACCCTTGGCAATAAATACTGGATGAATAAATAATAAATATTAAATATTAAATAACCACAGGCCTGACCTTGGCCTGGTTCCTTATCATCACCTGTAAGAAATACATTTTTAGTAAAACCCAGGCCTGACCTATGCCTTGCTCCTGGTCAGCACCTGCATCAAATATATTAAGGAGTTATAACAGGAAGCATTTCAATAAATATGACACTAAAGAGGCAAAAACATTTCATTATAAATAAATAACCCCTTGTGTAGGTTTAACCATCTCCCTATTTAGGAATAAAACACCTCACTGGGGAAAACCAGCATTTCATTTAGGCATTTCAACATAGTATACATAAAACGTTCCCTTAAAGGCAGAGCATTTCTCTATGTGACATTCTTTGTTAGAAGTTAGGCCCTTCCACCTTACATGAGTGATACCCAGCTACTCAATAAGGAATCAGGAATGGTCTTCTGGTTTACCCCCTTGGAGGTAAGTAATCAACTTTTACTTGCAAAACACACTCCTGCAGGAATAACGTTTTCTTAGATAACTGAAAGGCATCACACTAGGCAGAGTTAGACATTTAACTACCCAGTGCCAAATATTCCTATAGGGCTTTCCATCCTAATATGCAACAGTGCATTTCATCACTCCTCTAAACAGGAATACACATTTCCTTATGTAGAACAGTTAGTTAACCAAGGTAAACCTCTCCTTAATCAGGAGTAAACACTTCAGGGAAATAGGAGCAACCCTTCCCTAATCAGGAATCAACATTACCCTAGAAATCAAGCATAGGCATTTTATATAGCAAGTACGGGCATCCTTTTAGGTAAACACTTCACTGGGTAAACATCCCATTAGAACCTGGACCCCAATTCACTAGGTATGGCCCCCCATTTCCTTTAGATAACAATAACCAGTTACTCAACAGGCAAGGAGACCCATACATTTGTAGAAAATCTGCATTACATTAAATGTATGCACCTGGCCTGTGCACTTCACACATCTCCTGGGGCTACTGAGTATATGATATCTCCCCCCATGGCCTTTCTAATATAAAGGGTCTCCATAGGCAATTCAGCAGGGCTAAAAATAGATTCCTGGCACAGTTCAAAGGCCCAGTAGGCCTGTAAGCACTTTCTTTCCCCTCCCTTCCACCAAGTGATGCCCTCACGGTGTTTAGGGGTCCTGGCCCAGGTCAGGGGACTCTCCTGGGCTAATTAGGGCCAACGTGGACCAGTCACCAGTTTTCCCCAGGAAGGGGCGAACTCTGGGCCTCCTGGGGCCTTCCGCCCTCCTCCCTGGGGGTTGGCTTACTCTTCGCCATTAATCTGGGCCAATGGAGCCTAACAACAGTCTGCCCCGGGGGAGGGGCGAACTCGGGCCTTCTCCGGCCTTCAGCTCACCTCCCCGGGGATTACCTGTCTCTTCGGCCTATCCAAGGCCCTTGCGTAGGTCTCAGCAGGCCTCGGGGATGAAGGGGCCCACCTGGAAGGCCTCACGTGGCCTACTTTTAATGTCCGGCACTCCGGGGGCCTGCTCGGGCAGAGGGGCACTTGGACTCCACCAGGGCCCTCCGTAGGTGAAGTTGCCGGCTCCCGGGCCTCCCGTGACGTCCGCAACCCCAGTAACCAATAGGGGTGAAGATGCTGGGGGCGCGCCAGTGGCGCTCGACGGGGGCGGGGCACGCGCCCCTGTCACGTGGGGCGGAGGCCGGCTTCAGGCCTAGCGCGGCCTTGTTGATGATTGCGCGGAGGCCTCCTCAGGCGTACAATACGGCGGCCCTCTCCTGGTACACGGGGGCCGCCGAGGGGGGTCACGAAGACGGCGCTGGTTCCGCTGGGATCCCTCACTCTCCGGCCGGGCCGCGGCGGTGACAGCGGCCCCAGGTCACGCCGAGACACAGCGCCTTTTCTCCCTCACGCCTCCGGTTGCTGAGGCAGCCCTCTCCTGGCACTGGGGCCGCCTGGGGGCAAAGCACGGCGTTTCACTAGGCGCTACAGGTAGGCGCTTGGCGAGGTTGCGATCAGTGGCGCTCTTCCACTACTTCCGGTCGCTTCACCGGCACAGCGACATAAGAGCGCTTTTCAGGGGTCAGCAGTGGAGCAGTTAACAGCGCTTGGCAGGTTACTTCGCAGCGCTTTACCAGGTACAAGTCTCAGTTCACAGCGCTTTTGAGGGGAGCAATTATCAGGGCTTGGATGGCACACGATGCCAGCGCTTCTTAGGGGGCATGCAGCGCTCGGTCATACCAGCAGTTCCCGGGCAGTATAGCGCTTCAGCAGGCAGTCCTAGCACTTGGGGCACTTCACAGCGCTTTACAGGGGGGCAACTTCCACAGCCCTGCAGGCAATTCACAGCGCTCCCACAGGACACAGCAATTCTTCACCAGTCAAGCGCTTGGAGGGCAATGTAGCGCTTAGGCAGTTTCTAGGTTGGCGCTTCATCAGCAGTTGCTTTAAAATAGAGGCAGCTCACAGGACATGCCAAACAGCAGCGGTAGGTTAGCGCAGGGACCCCAGGTGGCGTCAGGGGGCACAGGGAGCAACACAGCGCCAATACCTGGGTGGCTCTTCAAATGTCCTGTGGAGATTCAGTCTCTTCTTGGCGCTTTATGTTCCTTGCGCCTTTGTAAGTTTCTTAGTTACTGGTTCCTTGATTTCTTCTTGGCGCAGCTGTTTCTTGCGCCCTTGTAAATAGCAGTTGGTTTCTTGTTTCCTTTGGTTTCTTATTCCTTGAAGGGGGTTAAGTTGGTGGCTGGTGTTCGATCTCCTCAGCCAATCCCCTCAAGTGGTCCCTGGGGGTTCCCTGCCGCAGGGCTAGGTCAGTGGGGGGGGAACAGGATACCTCAACACTTGTAAAGCAGCACACTAGGCCCTGTCATTCCAGCATCATAAGACCCTGCCCTGACCCCCACTGCCTATCCTCCTGCGTAGGTACTTCCCCAGGTCTTCCCTCAGCTTCTCTCCTCAGGAAAGTTCCCTCCCTTTCCTTTTATAGTGCCAGTTGACAGTTGGTAGTGTCAGTTGGTGTCAGTTGGTGTCACCTCACCTCTCCCAGAAGGTCCCAGAGGCTTCCAGGAGGTTCCACCATTCTACCTGTGGACAGGCTGGCAGGCTAAGATGGATACATTGCCTGAGGGTTCCAGCCAGCCCCTGGCTACTAGAAGGCGCCCTCTAAACCACGCTGCTGCAGCAGTGGTCTGTGGCGGCCATGTTAGGGGTAGAAGGCACCTGCCTTTTAACACTAGTTTTAAACTACACAGGGCATTCTCCACCACCCAAGGCCTACACACTGTTGTTTCAATAGGGGCATTCTAAATTAAACGGGGATAAAAAGCGAAAAATTTCTGGGGAAAGGGCCAAGTCTCACAGAACGCAATTGAGACTGGCCATGTTGTAACATTAGCAAATCTCTGTCTATCACATCAAAGGCAGAGGATACAATATTGTCCAACGAATATATTCTGGAAGACAGAGTCATTAACCCATTGTCTACTACAGAAAGTGATTTCTCCAAATTAATACGATCAATTTCTCGTATTTTTTCAGCAGTTTCAATTTGCTTTACTTTCCAAGCCTCGTTGTAAGCAGCATAGATACTGGTCGCTATAAAACGCTTTTGACGCTGTTTGCGTGGTCCAAGAATGAAATCGCGCAAATCAGCACCATCTTTTAGTAAAGACAAGTGTTGCTTAATTTCAGCCAGTGTGGATGTTGTTAGCCATTCAAGGCAGAGCTTCCCTACACTGTATGTTGGTATAATCCCTGGATGTTGTCTCTGGGAATATCTCGAGTCTAATCTGGTCATTTTTAACCCCTGTGTTTTATTCAGGAATCTAACTTGACAGCTGTTTGTGTCAGTAGGCCAGATTAACCACTTTTTCCAATCAGGATGTGTTCTGTTGAAATGTAAAATTTGTGACACGCCTAACTCAATATCTGCGGTTACATTTTCAGGTATTGGCTTTGGTATAGACGGTGTTTTAAGGTCTTTGATCTTAGCTAGGCCAAGACAAGATGTTTGGTGTATAGTGTCATTTAAAAACAACATTTGTTCTGGTATCATGCAGGTTCTAAATAGTGCTTCTATGCCTTGCACCTGCCAATCTTTTGTACCCCAAATTGTTTTCGTTTCAATATTATTTTTCCAATAATCAAAACCAAATGTCATCATTTTGTCATAAAATGCTTCTGAATATATCAATTTAGAATTTGTCAGCATTGTTTTCATTCCTGTTTTATCTAACAGTTTATAATAAAACGTTTCTGCATCACTGGTGTTAAACCCTGAGAAGTATTTGAATTTCTCAAAAAATGCTTTAGAACTGCTTTTAGGAGGTGTAGAACAATGTTCCCATTGATTATACATAAAAACATTTCTAGGCTGTGCAGATTTATGCAAGTAATGATCCCCATAGTGGGTGTAACTGAATAACTGCTCATAACTAGATGAACCTTGTCAATAATCATGATCTGTGAATCTAGCTGACATTACTAAATCAGACATCATGTCATTAATACTGTTAAAGTCCCAATCATCAGAGAATGTACTTGGTGTCACAAAGTCACTTAAGGAAACCTTTAGTTGATGAGGATACTTCAGGATTTCGACCGGACCATATATCTCATAGTCTGTTTTCTCCCATACTACCCCACCAGGTATTGGAATTGCTGTGACATTTACTGTTGACAGTTCTCTTTTCTTCACGTGGGATGATCTGTGTGGTTTCAGGACTAGGTTGATGTTCTGACTTGCTGTGTCCATTGTAATATATTTTCCCTCAATGAATCTTCCCAAACACAGTACCATGATGAGCCAAAGCAGGAGGAAAAATACACCTAGACCGATCCAGAACTCTAGCCAAGGGGAAACAAGGTAGATTTTCTTCAATTGATGAAAGAGTTCCGTTGCTTTTTCTTTAAAAGTCTTTTTTGTTTCTGGCATCACTTCGGGGTCGTTTAAATCTTCAGAGAAGTTGTCGAAGTTGATAAAATAACCAGAGGCAGTTCTGTCAATTGATGGGATTGTTCTTTCAATCTGTCTCTCGGTAGCACTTTCTGATGCCACATCATTGTAGACTGGTGTTGTTTCTTGACGAACTGTTTCAATCTGTGTTTCAAGAGGCACGAGTTCCATGGCATTATTGCATAGTCCTTCATTGTGCACTGCAGGCTGATCGAATGTGATGAGTCTTTCAGTTTGAACCTCTTGGATTGTTGCAAGTTTGGGTATTCTGTTGTTTCTTGGGAGTCCACTGGGCCTACTGTTGATTATAGGCCACATGCTTGTGGTTTTACCAGATCGATAGACACGACTCTGTTCTCCTTTTTACCAGCAAGGGGCGGTAGCACAACTGATCTTGTTCCGGTGACTGCCAAGACAGGTACTGCTTTTCTGTAAGAAGGCCCAAATTCCTTCTTAACCGCGATCTTTTCTCTGACTAGATCCCCAATCTTTGGAATCCAGACAGGCCTTGCTGGGGCTGTTGCGGGTGGTGCCTCGTCAGTGGTACTTGGATGTTGTTTTAACTTTATGTTGCTTAATGATTTTCTTGTTTCATTCAGTTCCTGTAAAACAGCCAAACGATCCTTTACATCAAAGTGCTTTGTTTCTTCTTGTACCACTGACATCTGACTATCGAGGTCCTGAACTCGCATTCTAATTCCGAACAATAGTTCGTATGGGCTGAAACCTTTTAGAGAATTTCTTGGCATGTTGTTAAGACTAGTCTGGACACTTATTAAATGTTTGACCCACCCAGCGCCTGAACCTAATACCTTCGCTGTTATAGATTGCTTTATGTCTCGGTTTTTTCTTTCTACCACACTGTTCCCTTCCGGGGTATGACGGACAAGAATACCGCAACCCAATTCCCATGCTAGCCATGGCCTCCTTATAGGCTCGAGAGCTGAAAGCAGGACCCTGGTCAGAATGGAACGTGGTAATTGCGTATATGCCGATATGGACTCGCAAATCTTTTATAACCGTTCTAGCGTCAGCCGAGCGCTGGGGGCCTCATTTTTTAAGTGCTTTTAGCCTTAACTGATTAATAGGACGCAGGTTGGGGTGCAGGCAGCGTTACGTTGTTTCTGATCGGTAGCCGGTAGCATTGTTCACTACTGCGATCCCTATTGCAGTTTTCACAGTTGTTTGCATATATTTGGTGTTCTACACTCATTCCCGGCCACCAGTATACTGATTGTAATTCAGTCAGAGAAACCTTAATTGTTTGGTGTCTCAGACCCAAACCCATATGTGCGTCTGCTATTAAAAATATTCTCCTGTTCGTGTTTGGAATTACTCTGTCCCCCACTCCAGGGATTCGAGCAAAAGGAACGCAGTTTGCATCGATTATGTATGCATAATTGAGTGGATAGTTTATGGGTAGTGCTGCACAGTCGCCTTTTACGGTCGTTTTTACTGCCAGCATGGTTTCCCCGTCTATGTATTTATCTGTACGCTTTTTTGTGGCTACGGAAGCCGGTTTAGTTGCTTCCGCGGTGGCTGTATTAGCCAATGAATTCCCTGCAACGTGAACGCCATCACGTTGAAGACTCTGTGCGTGAATCACGTGAGTCTTTTGTAGTTCTTTACTTAAAAGAGCTACCTCGTTCCAGAGCAATTTATGCTTTATTGTGGCACCTGTGTCATCTTTGTAGTCGTTTTCAATCCAACTCTGCAGTTTGTTATTGTAAGAGTTGACACAAAAATGAGAATCGCACACTATAAGTGTCGGGAATTCGCGTTCTGCATTTTCAAGCGCCATCTTTAAAGATCTGATTTCAGTTCTCTGAATCGAACACTTTCTTACAGATTCAGTTTTTGTTACTTTCGGTCTGATTTTACCGCACAGCCAACGACATCTAATGATCGCACATGCTGCGTCGTAGGATTTTCTCTCTACGTTGAAATGCTGTACAGAGCTATCTGTATAGATTATACAGGCATATTGTGGGAGAGGCAGAATTTCGATTGGCAGAGGATATTCTTCTTCATACTCTAAATCATTCAGTTCTTCGTATTGCGGGGCGAAATAGTATTTTACGTCTTCCGCTCCTAGAGAATCTATACACTGTATCCATTTCGGATCCAGTGACACTGTAGGCAGGTTTACTGGGCTGAATAGCGCTTCGAAGGCGGATTCCGCTGTGAGGATGTTAATCCTTTTGCCGTGTGCTAGTTCTCGTTCATTTGCTAATGCGATTTGCACTGCATTCACAGTTCTTTCTGTGTGACTGAATGTTTTTTCTGCTTGTGTGTACAAGTGAGATTTAATTGAAATTTGTACCTTTTCTCCCTCATTAGGTATGTGAATCTGCATTCCTGGGATGACTCGGATTACAAGATCGATCGTGTTGTCACGTGTATCTAATTTTGTTTTTGCTAACATGTCTGTTTGCAGTGATCTCAAAATTTCTGTGTGTTTTTGAGTCCAATTGATTTGTTTAAAATCAGGTTTTATTAGTTCGTAGAGAGGTTTAACCCTCTCTGCGTAATTTAGAATGTAAGTTCTTCCGAAATTCAGAAAACCTAGAATGGATTGTAAATTCTTCAGCGTTTTTTGGAGCTTGGAGTACAGCGCACTTCTCTAAGGCTTTTCCCTTCACTTGATAATTCGTACCCTAAAAATAGTACTGTCAGATGGGCAATTCTGGACTTTTTAAAGTTGAATTTGTAACCCTCTGCTGCGAACCCAAGTATAATGGTGTTCACTCTTTTCAAATGAGTATCCAAGTCGTCGTCTGTGAGATAAATATCATCTACGTAAGATAATGCTTCATCATCATAGATTTGTAGTAACTCTGTTACCCTAGCTGAGAATAGTCCTGGGCTGTTCTTGAACCCCTGTGGGAGTCGACAGAATTTTTTCTGCGACCCAAATGCGGGGAAAGCGGTCAAATATCTGCTTTCTGGTGCAATGTTTTGACAAAAGAAACCATTAGATATGTCTAATGTCGTTTTATATTTTTTCCTAACTATGTTATTCATTAGGGCTGCACTATGCGAGTTTTGTACTGCAAAAGTTTTGCAACATGTATTAAGATGTCTGTAGTCCAAAACTAGACGATATGAATTGTCTGGCTTGGAGACAGGAAGCAAAGGATTGTTCATTTGAGAGGTGCATGTTTCAATCACCCCCTGGTATTCAAGTTGATCTAAGATCTCCCTGACCTGTTTTTTAGCTTCTTGCTTTATGGGATACTGCCGTTGGGCAGTTGGTTCACTTTTTAGTTGGATTTTGTGAGGAGGTGAATCCTCATCCCATCCTACATGATTTTTATACAATGCCGGAGCCTGGGCTACTGCCCATTTCCTTGCATATGTATATTTTTTATGAATCTGAATGTGATTCGAGAAGGCAGGCATAATCACTTCTTCACCACGAGGGCACTCCCTGACAAACTCCGGGGGCCAATCTTTTTCAGCTAACAGAATATCATAGCCTTTTGAGAGCTTATCCCAAAATAGACCCTTAATTTTCCTAGTCTTATCACCCTCTATACGCAATGTTATTTCGTATATTTTATGGGGCTCGCTAAGCCTGGTGTCGGCAGTTTCAACCTGAATGTATTCATTCACGTCCACTGTCTCCAGATGACTCATCAAGATCTTGCGCGCTATGCTGATTTCTGCTGCACTGTCCAACATTGTCAATGCCCACTCCCCGTTTTTCAACTGTGTCCTCAGTATTCTCGGCATGGTTGATTACTCTAATACTGGCTACCTTCTTATTAGGAAATTGAGATTTTTTTACTCTGAGAAGGTTCCTTGTCTTTGGACTTGGTGTGCTCTCCTGGGTCTGACTGTCCTCTTCTTTCCGAATTCTGTGGAAGAGATCGAGAGGGACGTGTATCAATACTTTGATATCTATCAGATTTTTTCAGATTATCCCTATTTCTAAGGTTATATCTTTTCTCAGAGGGCTCCCTCTGGGGAGACTGGCGTTCTCGAGTCGGAGTTCTTTCCCTCCGTCGAGGAGACCTTCCTCTGGACTGGAAAACGTTTTCCTTGGGAGTGGATTGTTTATTTCTATCCCAGCTCTTTTTAGGAGTGTTTAAATTATTTTTAATAAATAATTTTTCAGGACTTTCGAGCAGTTGGGGTTTTACTGGTTTCCCACCCAAGCTGTCTCTACCTAATTCTTCATAGCATTTTTCTATGATTTTTGCAAGCTCAACAGGATCTTTTATATCTGTTTTCCTCACCTTCTGGCGAATCGCCAAGATGCTGCTTCTCCTTTAATGTTGGCTAATAATATAGCCGAGACCTGCTTGAAGTCTTTCAGTAATTTCATACCTAGATTTAAAGCGGGCTCTGGACCGAATTCATTTTGAATCTGTTTTAGCACTTCTGGTATTACCGCCATAGACGGAACACCGTGTGTTTTCGTGTAAATGGAAGCAAAGACTGTACCCCAAGTGTCACAGTCCTCCACGTGTGGTGCGATTCCCATAGGAAGGCAGATGGTCAAGATTCTGTGTTTCTCAATAGGGGTAGTATCAGGAAATACTGCCTCTATTTGAGTGATTTTCTGTGCTAACCAGAAAGGAATTTGTTCCCGTTTTACGGGTGTTTTACCAAGACATGACTGTATGTTCTGTGGTGTAATTTTATTTGTGTTCCCCTGGTGAGGGGTCAGCTGGTGTGAATTAACAGCTGGCTGGACTGTTGCAGTCCGCATTACATATTGGACTAATTGCCTATGTATTTTTATTAGTGTGTTTAGCTGTACTAACAGCTCTTCTCTTGACATTCTTACAATGTCAGGATGTGGTGTGTAGCTGGCTAGAACCGGCCACGTGGCTCCTGGTCTACCTAGAGGACCGAGCCTAGTTATGTGATCATTGTGTTTTAGGGCGCCATTAAACCAGAGCAGGTGCTCTTGAAATTTAAGTGGAATTTCAATCTCCTCGAAAGGAGCGTACTCTTCCGGAGGTTTCTCTATTTTGTAATAGTGAAACTCTTGTGTTGTAGCGTTTGCCGCTGGAAAGTTTATCCATGAATAGAATACCTCTGTCTGCCGATACTCGTGAGCCTCTATCACGAAAATTACTGTACCACCTTGAGGTGTCAGTCCGTTTTCTATAAGTTTTAACGTTATAGATCTTCTTAAGTTGACCGGGATGATTATAGCATCCGGGTCTGTGTATTCGGGACCTTGCTGAGCCGCATCTACTGCGGCCCCAGAGGTTCCGTTATTTTCTGGCATTGTAAAAATGCAAGGTTTGCAGAGTAGGTCTCCAAGGAGACAAAGATTAGGTGCACAATATTTTGGAACACTGTATCCTTCAACGTTGAATAAACCAGAGCTTTACATAGGAATCTCTTCCTACTAAGGTCGGGCAGATTTTTACCTTTCACCCACTCCAGACGTCTATTGGAGTATTTACGGGAGAAAGGGGTCAGTGTGAAATATGCACGACTGAGTTACTCTACTGTCTTGCGTTAGTTTATCGCCTTACCAAACGTTTGGGCGCCATGTAGTGTAGTTCCTAGTTTCCCACTAGGCCCTGCGCATTGGAATAACATAAACAGTAGTATCGACGTGGAACTGCAGATATTCCAGGCCTCCACTGACTATGCTAAACTTAATTGGGTTGTGTTACCAACTAGCTCAGAGGTCACTGGAAACTTTCTTCTCTGCATAGGAAGTGATCAGCTTCCTTGGCACAGACAAGAAGGGATTCAGCTTTCCAACAACCGTGCAACATGACAACTTTGCTCCTCAGATCAAGAGTCAATCTCTAGGGTTGTGTGAAACAATAGACATGTATTTCACTCAGTCAGTCTAGTGCAGTTTACTTTCACGAGATGTAGAGAATAGAGAGACGGGCGTTTGTCAATAAAGGGTTAACATTTATTGCACAGTCTTTCTTCTCGTACAAGAGAAATGTATTGCCACAATTGCAATAATTGTTATTATAAAAAGTACGTACAGTAAGATAAGTATTGCGAAATAGAACTGTAAAAGCATTGATATGGTTTCTTAGCCATACAATGGTTTAAAAGTAATAAAACATATATACAGTCATATATACATTAGGCTAACATACTCAACTGGTGCTTCTAACTAAGCCTACCCCAGTGTGCCTGACCTAAGCCTAACACGTGAAAAGGGGAGTAAGTAAGTAGCTTTAAGTTAAGTTGGTTTTGCCAAGGTTTGTTTCAAGAATTCTCGTCTAAGGGTTTAGTCAACACCATACCTCTGAATAGAATGATGGAGGATTGGTATCTCCTTCAGGGGTCTCTCTCGATATCCCAGTCACCCGCGAGGGTAAACCGGAAGCGCCGGGACTGGATTTCTCTGCACGAGAAAGGCAGCGGCTTCTCTTCAGCGCGTCGAGGAAGGAGGGGGGACAGCGTCCGCGGGCAGCTGGAATCTGCTGGATGTCTTCGCAGAGGGACGGCTGTTCAGCTCCTTAAGCGTACTGCACCATAGTTCGCGCTGTAGCGGCGATAATGGTATCAGCAGCTTCACCACCACAGGATAGCAGGCTGCAGCGACAGAGTGCTAGATTTACCAACACAGGGTCATGCAGGCAGCCAGCATCAGCAACAGTAGCTTGCAGCTCACAGCTCACATTGCTTAAGGCAACGTTGGTAATATTTATACCTGACAGGTGCCGGGTTTGACGCAAGTTTGCTGGACATAAGACGTCAATTAAAGATGTCACTAGGAAGTGATAGTTATCAGTTGCTCATTAGAGTTCCATTACTAATCAAAACATAGCAAGCGGGGATTTCCAGGTTTGCTAAGTTTTTATCTTGTTGAAGAACTCGGAGTGTTATCTAGGAATATCAGATAGTGACTACTGCTCTGTCATTGCACTAATTGGTCGCAAAGGAAGTGGCAGAGAGAACTATGCTGGAATGTGGCTCTGTTCGTGTGAGGCCAGAGATGACTTTTCAGAAAATCGCACTTGAACGGTTATGCCAATATAGGGAATAAATGGATTTATAGCCGAATAGGGGCATAAGGTCACAGTATCGATCAGGAACCTAGATAAACACGCAACAGGCATGCGACGTTGTCTCCAACCAGGCCCACCCCTGACTTTTAGTCTTGGCCATCTGTACACAGCACATTTTTCTCCCGAGTCCCGAACTTTTGTACTTTCTCCCCTTCCCTCAAGGGCTCACTCGACACTTCTTCCACTCTCTTATTTGCACTCTGATAACAAAAAAGCTTTCTATTTGTCGCAGGTGCAAAATATGTTTTAATACTGACATTTATGGGTTTTATTTTAGCACAATTATTAATATACTCTTTCAAGTAATGGTAACAGGTTTCAGTATATGGGAACGTTTTTATCTTAACACATGAGAAAGATTTTACACCAAGAAAGATTTCCATTTGTCGCACGTGCAAAATATGTTTTAATGCGGTCATGTATGGGTTTTATTTTATCACAATTATTACTATACTCAAGTAGTTTTAACATGTGTCAGTATATGAGATTGTTTTTATTCTAACATAGAAGAAAGATTTTACCTTAACACATGTGCAACATTTACATATGAATTTAATGTTTTATTGCTGCTGTTATTATTGCAATGGTTTTAAGTAAGTATGCAAGTAAAATAAACTCGAAACTTGAGTAGATTCTGAAAAGACAGTGAGACTGCAGCTGGTGTGAAGATAATATCAAAGAGAAATTGTCTACAAGGGATTTTACTTCAGAGACTTCGACACATCTATCCATGTGCATACGCCATTGCAATCGGGAATGGTGTGCTTCTTTTGAACCACTATTACTCTAGACACTGTTAATTAATTGTCAAAAGTCTCCTCATCCGAAATCGAATGAATTTAGCGGGACAGTTTTACATCCTTGAAAAACGCAGACAGACTCCTGCGTTTGGCTTGTCTTGTGACAGCGAGTCTTTTCTCATTCCCGCATATCTTCATTTTTTCTAAGGGCTTGTTCTCTACACTATTAAACAAGCATTTGCAATGCCATAGGTCTCGCATTTACGCGAGTTTGAGCTATTGGCATTGGGGGTTTGGCCAGAGGACGAGCCAGCTCACTCCGTGGACATTTTACTGTAGTACTTCCAATTAACAAGCTAAAACGAACCGCTGAACATTGCGAATTGAAAAAACAGTTATTTTTACAGAGTGCTCCATTTCTATCACTCACCAGAATAGGCAATGTAGAATGTAGATGTGCTTGATGTCTGTGGACGGTTTTGAAATATACTGTGACATCGTTTATTGAATGGCTCCTTTAACCATAAGAGAGTCAGGGTAGCACTTCATGCACAGAAAAAGGAGAAAAATAATCTGATCTTATTAAATAACTGTACCTAATCATTAAAAGTTTACTTGAAAAGAGACAAGTCCGTTTGTGGGTTGGGATGCAAGACAGCAAGGTGTCTCATTTAATTGTAACGCTCCTTGCTGCGACATGCAGTGTTCTGCAAGTAGCACCTGCTAGTTACAGAGCATAGCTTTTCTTTCAAGCGGTTTTCGGCTTCATATATATATCCCTTCATGCCTCCTCAAATGTAAACACAAACAGGCTAAAGTATGCTTTTAACATATTTCTGTTTGAAAACGGTTTGGGAAAAGAAAAATTATCTTGCCTGGAGGTTTGAAATGTGCTTCTATCAGACGTGTCTACACATGGACGAGATGGCAGAAAGTTAATATCCTCGGCCGTGAAGAGCACAGTGTGTCGCAGAGTGTGAACCTCTGCATATTTAGTCTGGGGGCTGCCTTTTTTTGGGATAACTAGTCATGCATTTCCAGCTGCTTAGTAACTACACACAGAGACGATGTTTATCATCGTCAACGTCTGCTTGTTACTTCCAAAATACAAGCATTTGCAATGCAATAGGTCTCGTATTTATGAGAGTTTAAGCTAATGCCATTGTAAATGACAATAGCTTTTATTTTTGTTTTCTAAACCAAAACCAAAAAAAAGGCATAGCCATTTTCAATGCCAATAACTCAAACACGCATAACAGCGAGACCTTTTGCATTGCAAATGCTTGTTGTTATTGAATGTTTTAAAAGAACCACATCCTTCTAATAAGGACAGACTTATATTGTTTTTTGGAGCTAGTGGAAATTCATTCGAAATCTGTTAACCCCTTAAGTGCTGCCTCGGTGCATTGGCCGACGGCAGCACTACCTCCCCAGTGCTGCGCACGACCATTGAACGTCCATTCAGCACTAGTTCTAATGGACAGCGCAGCACTGGGGAGGAATGTGTAATAGCAGCTATGAGGTTAAAGGGTTTTCTAGCAGAGTGTTCAACATCAGGCAAATCTTAAATAACAAAACAACATTTGTGTGGTCAGAAAAGTTCAGGGAGGAATTTATGGATATTAAGGAGGCTATTGCAAATGCTCCTGTGTTGAAGGGTTTTGACACAGTTCTTGAGAATGTAGTGACTGTGGATGTTAGTAATTGAGGATTGGGAGTTGTTTTGTCTCAATTGGATGGCGAAGGCAAAGAATGTATTATTTGCATATGCATCACATGGCTTATCACTCACAGAACAGGAGTTTTCAGTGATTGACAAGAAGACCCTTGCATGTTTATGGGCTTTAGAGCATTTCCGATCATTTGTCTGGGCAAAAGAGGGCCCAGTGCGTAGCGGTCACAAGCTATTGGTTAAATTACTAACTGCGAAAGGGCTTTTTAACGCATCTGCTAAAATAGCGAGAATGTCAATGCTCTTGCAGGATCTAAATTATAAGGTGGTGTATGTGCCTGGGAGAAGTAACGTGTTACTGGACACTTTTACTCGCATGCCCACAGAGATGCAGGAGTATGATAACAATGAATGGGAAGATATGCGAATCACACTGATTCATGTTCATAGTGCTTCAAGAATTGAAAAATAGTTATGAGTGAAGGAGTGTTCAGAGGAAAAAATTATTCAACAACTCATTGAGTGGATTGAGCTTGGTTGGCCCCAGCAGGCAGGTGTGGATAAAGTTTTGAGGTGTTTTTGGGAGGTCAGGAGTGAGTTGTCAGCGAGTCAGGGTTCTGTGCTTAGGGGCGAGAGAGTCATTCTTCCATCCAAACTCAGAGAATGTTTGGTGAAAACGTGCCATGAGGGCCATTTTAGCATTTTAAAAACCAAACAAAGAGCAACAAAGTGGTACTGGTGGCCTGGGATATGTGTGCAGAGAGGTTGTGAGGAATTGTTTGGGGTGTGGTAACTCAGCTAAGTCATTGAGGACTTTAAGGCCTGATATATGTGAATCAATCGTGCCTAAAAAAATGTGGTATACTGTTGCTGTTCTAGAAATTCTACTGGAACCTGGGACATGTAGGCTGGTGTGGATGAGAGATGGGACGTTTAACTTGAAGCTGTGCTGTGGTGTTTCAAATCATAACAAATCATACTTAAAGACTTGGATTCCAGGATGTAACTTTACACTCCATCTGTTGCTAGCTTTACTTGATTACTAACAAAAAGTTTAGAGGCACAAATAAAGCTGTATATATGCCGGAGCATTTTCTTTTTCTTTTAGAAATTATTTAAAATAATTTAATTTAATTAATCAAGGCCTAAAGAATATTCAATTCTTTGGTTCGCAGTAATGGTCAGGGGATTTAGTTAGTGTGCAATGTAGTGATCTGGTGATGTGATGTTATGCTCGGGCTTTATAAGTAAGTGATTCAGTAGGAGTACGCCCACCCAAACATTACAGTGATAAATGTGACATACCAACAATCTTACTTTCTCTGCTTCAAGATAACATTGAGGCAGTAATTGTAGCTCCAGTTTCTCCTCTGGAATATCAATAGTAACACGCACAATATCTTTTTTTTTTGTCCTCATAATCTACCCTGGTCGTTCCGTTAAAGTCTGAAGAGAGTGACACACTGCCTCAGTAAACTGGATGGCCAGGCTTATTGTAGAAATAGCCCTCGCCAATCAGTGATGTCAGAGCCTCCAAGACCTTCGTACAGAGACCCAATTAGAGCTACCTTGTAGAGAAGTGGGCTCAATGGTTAGAGCGGCAGACCCTGATGCAGTAATCTGGCTGGGACCAAGGTTCAATTCCCCCCTCGGAGGGTCTCGGGCTCAATTTCCTCGGACCTGATAATTCTCGCCTCGGTGCCTATTCTGATCATGAGCCCCACTCTGCACCTCTGGGCAATAGCTTGCTTAATCTCTACAACAGCCCCAACAACGCTGAGGATGCCTGACTTCACCTTGGGGGGGCCCAGGAGTGGGCTCCTCACATGGAAAGGCCAGGAAGGGTTCCTCGGCGGTATTCGTACAAAGCGCCGAGATGCCTCCGGGTAGTCGTGCGCTATATAAGTGCGTATTTATCATTTATCATGTATATCCATAATCAGGACATGACCTGATATATCTGGATTTGCCGAGAAACAGAGAAAAGAGAAAAAGGGCAGCATAATCATTGGACAGGTGGGAAAAAAAAACCCGGCCAACATCTCACTATTGGGACCACTCCAAGAGGTTCCAAAAGGCTCTTTTATTTTCGTTGCCTGATCTCATTAGGTCTAACCTCGAAACGTGCAATACTGACGTCCGCCAATCCAGAAAGGAGGGTGGTATAGAATCCTTCCACTTCTTACAAATGTCTCTCCTGGCCAGGAGGATGGAATAGAAAAGAAGATGTCTGGCAGGACCCATGACCTCATTCATCACACCAAAAATTGCAAGAACGGGGTTTGGCGGCCAAGCAAGGTTGACAGTAGCTTACTTATGGAATCCCAAAAGGAAGACAAAGATGGGCAATCAAAGAACATATGTAAGTCCGAGGCATCTATTGCCCCACACCTCATGCAAGATACTGGTGAGTCTTTTGAGAATTTTGAGAGCCTCTGTGGTGAATAATAGGCCCTATGCAGGGTGAAGAGGTGATTCCTTCGGGGCCATGCTGGTTTGACAATATCCCATAATAGCTTGAAGGAGTTAGGCCAGAGGTTACCCACATCATGGTCCAAAAAGGAGCTCTCCCAAAGTCTTTTTGCCAATAGAAATTAACCGTCAATCTCCTCTAAAATTGCATGATACCAGAAAGAGATTTCCTTTTTGGCTGGGATTTTATTACAAAGTTGGGACTCAAGATGGCTTCCTCCCCCTACTGGGAATCTATTCTTAATGGTGGACTGTGACTGAGCCCAGCTAGCTATCTGCAGATATTTAAACCTAGACAGCTTTATTACTAAGGGATTCCCATGGAACGAGAACTACTTCTACAAACAAATCACCCCAAACTACCAACCCTGCCTCTCTCAAGGGCAAAGCAAGGCTATCCTTAAGCCAACCCGGACCCCCTGGTGAGTCCCATAAAGGTGCCTTACTAGAGAAAAACCCTAGCCCTACAGAGCTACGCACTTTGGCCCACGTTCTAGCCAAGCCCTGTAGGACCTTCAGTTTTCTTTTATTTTTAAATTTGGGGTCCCCGAATTTAAACAGAAACCCCTCCTGTGGTAAGCTAGCCCCACTAAGCATGGCCCTGAACATACAACCGTTCCCGATGTTAATGGGCATCTTCAATAGCATGCGGGGGGAGTGGGTAAGTTGGAATGCCCATGCATACAATTGAAGATCCGGGGCTGCCAGTCCTCCCTTTTCTCTTCGGTGCCTTGGTTTTTTCCAGGCGATCCTAGGTATATGCTGCGCCCAAATAAATGTATTAATATCACTCTGTAACTTAGACAAAAGTGAAGGTTCAAAATAAAGCGGAATAGTGTTAAAAACAAAGTGATTTTAGGTAAAATGGACATCTTTATGAGGTTAACCCTTCCCAAAATAGACAGCGGTAACGGAGACCATGATCTCATAAGTTTCCAACAGTCTTTCGCTACTACAGAAAAATTAGTTTAAGCAATTTTGTTGACATCCTGGACAATATTAATGCCAAGGTACCTCATTTTCGAACTGGGCTGCACTCCTGCCATTGACTCTGCGTTATTCCAAATCATAATCCTGTTTTAGAGGCATTAATCTCATATCCAGAGATTTCCCGAAAATCCTGAGCCAGTTTGATCACTGATGGGAGGGCTGTACACAATTCTGAGGAGAAGATCAAGATGTCATCCGCGTACAGGGCCACCTTTTTCTCCCACTCCCTGTACCTAAAAGACTTGATGTTAAGGTCATCCCTCAGACTTTGGGCGAGAGGTTCAATATATAGGTCAAACATGAGAGGGGAGAGTGGGCAGCTTTGGCGCGTCCACCTTGTGATGTCAAAAGGGTCAGACAATGCTCCATTCACCAAAGGGCAGGCTGAAGGATTCTGGTATAGCAATCTCACTGCTCGACGGAAATTATCTCCGATGTTAAATTTACCTAAGACCTCCGACAGGTATAACCAATTCACCCTGTCGAAGGCCTTAGTGGCGTTGAGCGTAAGAACTGCTAAAGGGATAGAGTCAGTGGATGCAATGTCAATTGCGTCTATAAGGTCGTAGGTCAGCTCAAAAAGTTGTCGACTCTTAACAAACCCTCTCTAGTCTTGGTGCAGGATGTCAGCTGCAACTGACCCCAGTCTATTGGCCATAATAGAAGCAAAGATTTTATAATCCACATTAAGAATGGAAATTGGTCTATATGACCCACAACTTGATGCCGGTTTACCAGGTTTTAAGATCCATGTAATCGATGCACCATTCCATGAGGCGAGGGTGACATCCCTTCCTGGAGGATCTGATTGAATAAAGTGGTTAGGAAGGGGACAATTGCCTGCTCCAAAACTCTATATACCTCAGCAGGAAGGCCATCCGGACCTGCTGCTTTACCCTTCTTACTGCTCACAATAGCCGCTGTCCGCTGTGACCTCATCCCGCGTGATAGCCCGATCTAAAGATGCCCGTTGTTCCAAAGTCAGCGAAGGCAATGGTATCTCCTTCAACCAATCTTCAATTTTTCCAGCCTTAATACTTTTATCCTCCTTGTAGATATCCTGAAAAAACAGCCTAAAACCCTCCGAATATATCTTCGTCTGATGTATAGACCAAGTTATCCTGGGAAATTGAACCAATGTTGCTTCGTACCTGGTCAGTCTTAGATTTCCAGTATAAAAGTGTACCCGCTTCCTCACCATATTGGAAATGAGCTAATTTACTGGCTTCCCACCTTTTTAGAACAAGTATGTTCAACACTTACTCCAAGTGCCCCTTTTCTCGCATTAACTTGTTATGCAACTCCTGTAAGATGTTAATAGGGGCATCTGAATGCAAATATATATCCCCTTGTATCTTCACAATTTCAGCCTCACTAGATGTTACCTCCTCTCTATACAATTTCCTCCTATAAATAGCCCTACTAGTTATTTGCCCTCTTAAAAAGGCCTTATAGGAGTCCCGAACACAGCCTAATGAGGCTGAACCAATATTCGCAGTCATGAAGCACTCAGTTTCCTTTACCAAAAAAAGGATCTCCTCTTGTACCGAGAGAAGCGAGCGGTCAAACGACCAAATTCTGGGCAAAGTCTTGGGAAAGCCTTCCATTACCATCCATACAGCGGAATGGTCTGATAAATGTGAGGGGAGGTAAGAGATATTTTTAACTACATTCTTCAGAGTCTGGCTGATCAGGATAAAATCAATTCTTGATTTATGATGACATTTATGGTTTCGAAATGAGACACCCAATTGTTGTCCAGATCTCACTCTTCATATATCAACGTAGCCGTACTGTTTTATGTTATCCAGTAGGAAAGCCCTGGTTTTAGAAGGTGTTAAAGCCCGACTATTTGGTGATTTTTCAAGGAGGGGATCTAAAACTATATTAAAATCACCAGCCAGGATAATCGGTTCTGAAAAAGATAATAAATGAGAAAAAATATATTTAAGAACAGAGGGGTCGTTATGATTCGGACCATAGTATCCAACAATTGTGACTTGGGCCCATGCAAAATTTACTGTTGCAATGACCCATCTGCCACCTGGGTCTACTAATTTATATATAAGACGGGCTTTTATTGGTTTCGTAAAAAGAATTGTGACTCCCCTGATGTTCATTGTCTGTGTTGTGGAGATACATAAATCAATACATCGATTATCTTTAGCCACGGAAAGCATCTCAGGTTCTGTCAAGTGAGTCTCCTGGAGAACAATGACCTGCGCACCAGAATCACAAAGATATTGCAAGATCTTGTCCCTTCTGGGTCCTGTGCGAAGACTATTTATATTCCAGGAGAGAATCTGCAGACTATTCATAGGAGAGTTTGCCTCCTCCTTCATGTATCCTGTTTTGATTCAAAAAACCCTCCAGACCAACCAAAAATGCCATGATTTCACCAAAGGTCATCTATAGGAAATTAAAAAATAGAACGTTACAGAGAAGAAAATGAGGAAATTTTTACACGCACAAAGTCTTAATGCACTCTTCAGTATACAGAGGGCATCGAACTATGAGAATGGGTATGGACCAATTAATCTTTTTTTTCTTTTTTTTAAAATATTTTTATTGAAAAGTTTTTTCCCCCTTTTTTCCCCCTATAAGGTATGGACAGGGCACAATAGCATTCAATGTAATACAGCACAGAATCATATATACATTAGGGAATTATACAAAGCATAAAAACAAGTGTGATATCAAATCATACATAGTTTTTCCGAAATAAATCATATATACAGTAGATACATAAACTTCTATACACTACGTTCTCGATTTCCTCCCCCCCCCCCAATAAATCAATAATCAATAATCAGGACCTTGTTTCCATCGAATAAGGGGCTCCCATATTTGCAGACCAAGTTTCTTGCCTTTTCTCCCCCTCCTCGCATAGATAGCTGATTCTAACTTTTGAATAGATAATACCTTGCCCAACCATTGATGATATGTAGGAGGGTTAGGATCCAACCATGCCGAAGCCACTAGCAGTCTGAGAATAGCCAATACTACAAATAGAAAATTTTCATTATTCACGTGTGTCTCAGGGTTGACTCCTAGTAACATTACCACTGGGTTTAATTCTATTGTGATTGCTAATGCACTCTGCAAAAATTTCTCGATATCCCGTTTTATACTATTTAAATGTGGACAGAGTGAAAAAATATGTATTTGGTCCGCTCCCGGACTACCACATCTGAAGCAGGTGGTTCCCGAAAGACCCCCCCATTGAGCAATTTTCCCAGGCGTATAGTGCAAATGAAATAGGGTCTTATAATGTTGAGCCTGTAAGGATGATGAGCACAACAATTTTCTTCCCATCTCTAATGACTCTGAGAAGACATCGCTATTTATATCCAGATCTTCAGACCACCTATTGATCCATTTCTCCATATCATCTTTCTTTAATATTGTCATCTCAGAGTAGAATCTCTTTATAGTGCAGTCCGAGCCTGCTTCTATAATATCCATCAATATATTTCTGTCGAACCCCGAAGGCCCTCCTTTCCTGTTTATTAAACAGCTCCTTATTTGAAGATATTTAAAAAAGTGTTTTGTATCTAAGGTATATCGAACCTGTAGCTCAACAAATTGTAAAATACCTTGGGGGCCCTGAATATCTCCAATCTTTCTTATCCCCCGCCTCTCCCAATCTTGGAATACATCTCCCGAAAAGACCATACTAGGGAGGGAAGGGTTGTTTTTGAACCTAGTGTAAAAATTATATTTCCCAATTCCTATCTTTTTCGATATTCCCTTCCAGACATTATACGCAGCCATCATGGTCTTAAACCGTGTTCTTTTGTAATAACTTTCCTCAGTGAATCTCAAAAAAATATTTTCCGCATTTTTACCCAAAACCAAACCATAGATAGCAAGTGAACCGACATTGTCCCATTCATCCACATCAGCCCCCCCGACCAATCCCAACATGTTTTGGAATGCAGCAGCCCAATAATACACTTTTAAATCTGGTAAAGACCAGCCCCCACGCTCCCGCAGTAGAGACATATATCTCAGTGCCCTGCGTGTCTTTCCTTTAGCCCATATAAAGCGATTGATCATTTGTTCACATATCTTGAACCACTTGTTTTCAAATAAAAGTGGGATTGCCCTAAATATATACAAAAATTTTGGCAATATCATCATTTTATTAATATTGACCCGACCTACTAATGATAAGTGTAGATTTTCGTACCGATCCAGGTCCTTCTTTGTTTTACTTATTATTGGAGCAATATTATTTCCTACCAAGTTATTTATATCAGCTGATATTTTTATTCCAAGATAGGTCCCCACCTGAACCACACGGTTATCATCACACGTAGTCACTGAGTTTTTAATAATCTGAGTCTTGGAGGCATTTAGGGCGTATCCCGATATCCGTCCAAATCTGCGGGCCTCTTCTTCTATAAAATCAGTTGGACCAATTAATTTTAAAAGGCCCAATACAGTAGCAAGCGATGTTGCCAAGCCACATCTGGGCTCAGTAACCAGGAAGCACCTGCCAAAGGCACAAATTCCCTAGTACATAATTCTCATGGCTATGCCATGGCACAGGAGAAATGTTGTTTGTCGCCTCTTCTGGCACATGACCTTTAAAAGGAATTGTTGTGTAGTGGGCTACGTTTGGGATTCGGCTGCACACAACTTTGGTTGTCTGTTGGCAGGCCTATTGTTTCTGATATTTACGTATACTTAAAGTGGGTTTTGGGATAGCCCCTTGGTCATGATTGGATAACTTTGATGTCTTTCTCAGGTGTCTTTTTTCTGATCCGATGACTCTCCCCATTCTTGTGGTATAATAATAATAATAATAATAATAATTCCTATTTGTAAAGTGCAAACATATCACCCTTGAGAATTTTAAGGCACTGGGGTACATCGAGGAGATTAAGTGAGCTATTTCCCAGTGTCACATGATACTGAGCTGAGCTTCTGCTGGCACCGGGATCAAACCGTGAGCCCCGCTCTCCAGAGTCAGCCACTCTGGCCGCTGCGCCACACCTCACCCTGTGTGCCAGAAAAACTTTGGTATCATGGTGTTCTGATTTGGTTAAGTTGTATTCTTCCACTGATTAGCTGATAGTTCTGTTCCATTATATTGAATGTAGCCTTCCTTGAGAGCGCACATGTTTTCTTGCTCTCTCTCCCCTAATTGCTCAGTTGCCTGCCACTCTTGCATGCTCTCTTTTAACTCTCCCCACTCCAGCCCCCTTATACTCCCATTGTAGCTCCTCATCCTACTCCAGTCTTCAAAACGTTATCATTATTAATATTACATAATTGTCATTGGGCCTCTTGCTATCTTTTTTTGAGCTTTTGTACACTTTTTTTGTTTTCAACTTACCAGTCTAACATGACGGTCAATCATTGTAAGACCAGTAACTTAAAAATGGCCACCATGTGTCACTTCAAGCTTCCCAATCATTGCATGTCGACGTGGATGGTTCTCCGCTTTGTTTTTGGCACACTTGCTTTTAGTACAATACACTATGTGGCACTAAGTAGTTAACTTTGGATGACACATAAATGCCCTGGTCTGAAACCTAAAAATGTTTGTGATATCTCTAGCAGGCCCCAAAGTATTTGATTCTTTCTAGCACTTTTCTTCTTGCTCGCAAAAATATAGAGTCTGATTCATAGAGGTAAACTTAGATGTTCGGTCTAAGCTAGACCAGTGTCTCCATTTACAATTTTGGGAATTCGTAAAGGGCATTTACAAGTACTGTCTTGATGTCTGTACTTTGGCGGAGATCCGGCCCCAGTGCAGACATAAAGATAGTACTCTTATTTGCCGGTTGTGAATTCTCAAAGTCGTAATCTTAGATGTTTGGTTTAAGTTTAGATTAAGCGTCTAAGTTTACCTTTGTGAATCAAACCCAAAGACCTGTGTCCACATTTTTTAAATAAATATTATTCAGAATTAACTTCTTAGTCATATTAAAATAACCTAATGTAGGTGAGAAGTAGCACTTACAAATGCCCCAGTAGATGATTTTCGAGCTCATAATATTAATAAGTTCTTATACTAAGCAGCATGCTGCAAATCTTCTTGTTCAACACAGTGAGAAATATCATGCAAATAAGGACATTCTTGATCAACTGGAAAAAGGAGTTCCAACATAGGTCCAGGAGGGCTGCATGCATGCCACATTTCAAGCTTCTACATGACCAATGAGAGCTGGTCCGTGAGAGCTGGCTCTTGGCCAAATAACTAGATATTATGCATATGTAAATCATCCTCAATTTGAACTATTGTCTTGTATTCTAATTGTATGCAAATTTATTCTCAAGTGAAAATCATGAAAATGTGACCTGGATCCAACTCTACCAGACTACTGTGTGTGACACCTGTTAACCAGACACTGAAATTAGAATTCTGGACGTTATGCAGAACATGTCTACAGCTAACATCTAGTTGGTGGAAAGTAGTGCTGTACCCTCTACATGCACCACAGAACATCCACACCAGATGGTCACAGCACCAGTGATGAATTCTTCTCTCAGGTCCACATTTTCTCCACTGCTTTGCAAGTATGCTTTTTATTGCACCATGGTGCTTTGCTAAGGGAAAGGGAAATTTCTCAATTTTCTTGATGTTGGAACAGTCTTAATGCCCATTTCTATGGCAAGATAATGTTCAAGCACCAACAGTTAGTGCCAAATTACACTTGTATTAAAGTGTGCTCAGTATATGTCTAGGAGGCATTATTACATGCCTGATTTCCAAGGCATTCACATAAAATATGTTCACATATAATACATTTAAATGTTAATCTTTTATAGTAAATCGCTATCCTCTAAATCTGAGATGTATCTGGAGTTCCTGGCACATGTTGAACAGCCTTGCCTTCTCCTAATATGTTGGTAGGAGAAGAGCAGCAGAAGGCCACTTTTCCTCTTTGACCTCCTTTCAAATGCAGGTCAACTCTAGAGGACCACTGATGCAGATAGCCACAGATCCAGAAGAGGTCATTAGTAAACTCTAATCAAATTATGCCTGTGTTTTACACCGCTCCTTAACCCCTTCCATGCTCATGACGAGCTCAGCTCGTCATGAGGCACAGTTGAGCTGTGCTGATGACGAGCTGAGCTCGTCATGACACCAGCAAAATGGCAATTTCCAGCACAGGGCAAAAATTAGGGAAAGACATAAACAAGAGTTGTTAAAGTCCCCTACATGTATGATCTCCATGCAGAATATCGCATTATAATCACAGATAATTAGCTATTTGGGTGGACACCGTGTTGTGGGTAAAAGAAGGTATAATCACAGGTAGCCAGGTAATGTGTCCGAGTAAGAGGTTTATTTGTAGTTCATCATAAGTTCCATAAAAGATATAGTTGTAGTTAAGAAGATGAAATAAAGGGTCCCACCAGGAGCTAGATGGTTGTTGCTCAGCCCACTCTCATCAACTGTCATTCTCCACACACAATCAGGCACACTCACATTCTACTCTCTCTGTCATCAAGCACTCCAACATTCCACACAGACATCACACTCATTCTGGCTGAGCAACTAGGAAGGAGATGATTCTAGGTACAACATACCGCTATCCAATCCCTTTACTTAAGAGAGTAGCATGTGAAGTGTTCAATAGGAAATGACAAAGGAGACAATGAAAACTTCAAGACGACCACAAGACCCTCCTTCTCAAATGCATGTTTGTGGTTGAAACACATTCCACAGTCATTCTACATTTCTGACCCAATACTTTGATACAGCTGTAGGTAGATTAGAATCTTTGGAAATCTTAACACTTACTTTCTCCTGGATCTTTGGTTTCCATACCCTAGGAGGTGGAGGCGGTGGTCTGTAGCTATCTTGGTAGGTGGTGAGTCCTTTCTCCAAAACAATTTTGGGGATACCGAACACAGACATTTTTGTTAACTAGTGTTGGCTCACCGCTCCTTCTTCTCAGACTCCGATTAAAAGGCACAGGGGCTCAGACATAACTAACTACAGGCGGGGTCAACGAGGAATGGCAGGAGCACCTTGTAGGATGGAGGGAGGGAAACGGTACTGGAAAGGATGGTTCATAGGGGAGGTATGAAAGGCAAGAGACACATTAGCATGGTGAGCATCAAGTGAGGATAGGGAATGTAGCACAGAGGCTTTATTGGGAAGCTTTTCCTGTGACATCACAGGTGATGTCACAGTAAGCTGCATCAGCCACAGTTCTGGTGGATTATTAGAGGCAGCAGGTGTGAAGAGAATTTAAATAAAAATTCAGATTCCTTATGTTGCCTTACTTGACTGAGGATGAGTGAGGCCTTGGTAGAAAAGTACAGTTAGAGATACATTTTTACTCGATTCTGAAGAAAGACGTCCAGCCTTAGAGTCCTAGTGTTGCGTTCTGCATCATTTGATTTGCTTATTTATTTGGAATTAGTTAAAGTAATCTATGGGCCCCATTAATGAAAAAGTAGTAAGTCTACTGGATGCAAATGTACTACTTTTTGTAATTTCCAAAAATGTCTAGAAATGTGCCCCAAAAGCTGCTTGAGGTGCTTATCATGCATACTTCTGAGAATGTTAAGTGACTATTCTCAAAGGCTGCTATTGTTATACCAGAGGGGCATGGGCCCCTCTGTGCAAATGCACAATTTCTCTTTTTTTTCTTTGTTTAGCCAGCCCTTTACCTACAACCTCACCAAATGTGGAGTGAAAATTATTCAAGCCCTTGGCATGCCCACTTCCCACCCGATGAGTGGGATTTAGGAGTGCGTATTTTTCTGCACTTGTACTGCAGTGACCCATACTCATAAATTCATTTACACTGGCCATGAATCCCTTTGCAAATTAGGTAACTTTGGTTGTAAACGTATGTTTATGACTGAATTGACCTTTGTGAATTTTGCCCTGTTTATTTATTTATTTTTGTAAGGAAGTGAAAACAGCTGCAGAGAGCTGCATGAAGATCCCAAGTTATTGTTTTCTTGGATCTTCCTTGAGCCTCTGGTTTTGTTGGTCTGGATCTGATTGGAATATCACCATGTATGAGTTGTGGCCTTTCCAAAACCCTTCACAGACTGAAAGGGCAATAACAGTATGGCGATAACGCATAAAGAACCCTATCATAGACCATTGTGTACCAAGTCAATATCTGGCAGGCTGTGCATGGGAACGATGGGGACTGTGTGGGCCTGGGTATCCGGCACCTTGAGGACCTAGAGTGGTGTTCAGTCCTGAGCATGTCACATTGCAGCCTCATATGAGCAGGTGCGTGATCCAGATTGTTAAGCATACACATATATATCTATAGGTTTCCCTTAATCTTTTTGGGCAGAGGACGATTCAGTGTCATGGGTGGAGGGGTCTCAGATGTCTAGACTGTGGAGAGATGCTGAGCCACAGATTGCCTTGTAGTGCAGTAAGTATGTGATAGAGCCTAGAAACTAAAATTCTTTATAAATGATGGCTCAATCCACTATCACACTTACTAATCAAAACCAGGCCCATAAACATAGTGAGTGAGGTGAATGGATCATATGTTATTATTGACTTTTTGCAATAAACTATCTACAATAAACAAGACCAGCTTGTCATTTTAAAAAGTTTATTAAAACATATTTAAGAAAACTTAGGTTTGGAACTTTATTAAACAAGCATTAGAAAAAGTCATATAAGATTTATTCAGCATTTTATAAAGAGAGCTTATTTCAAGAAAACATTATTAATTAGCAGAAATAAGTGAAAAGGAAAAGCATTTCCAAAACCTAACTATCTCTCTGACGCTACCCTCATCGCCTGAAAACAAAGTCTTAAAAGTTACATTTCTTACGTGTAATCATCGGGCAGCAGAACACGTCCTTCTGGAATCAAGAGCGTAAGCCAAAAGTTTGCAGCTAACGCCTATTCTTATACTCTAAAAAAGCTGAGCTAACTAATTTTTCACATTCCAACAGCTGAATTCTGGCTCTCCATTGGCTGAATCACCTCACGCCACAGTAAACTGTGACATCGTCCACCACGAGACCAGGCTTTACACAAAGTCATTGTTCATGCACAGAATCCTGGCAACAGTTCCTTAGTCCGCTACAATTTGTAGCAAAAATGTTCAAGCAGTATGAAATCTTGTCACGTCTCTTCCTTTTAGCCTTGAGCCAGACCGTTCTGAGCTTTGTGGCACATCCAAACCCACTCCACAGAGTCGACTTTAGCAGTCCATTTTCTAGTGTTTTCAAAATAGAAGTTTATCAACCACTTCAAAATATGGGTTTCTCATGTGGCTTTGCATCAGTAGGCCTCTTTTAGAAGGCGTCAATTTTCTGCGCCACTTTTTGCTTGCGACCCACTTTCAGCCTGCGTCACTTTTTCAGAAAACTATTATTTAAACAAACACAAAAGAATAATTAATTCAGGTAAAACAAACCCTTCTGTACCACCCAGCCCCTGCTAATTATTAATTAACCCATTAATAAAAGACATTTAGCAAAAGCAAACAAATAAAGCAACACATATAATAACTACCATTCTTCATGTAATCCAGCTTTATGTTTCTGAAAGAGTAAAAAGATGATTAAATAATACACAGGCAGACAAACACAACATAGGACATACATGTAAGCACATATAAAAGCACATGCCATGAATGATCAGCTGCATGTTAATGGTGACAAAGACAATAGGACAGACATAATAAACAGGACAATATTAATAATGTGTTACAAAAACAGACTTGCAATTGCAACAAGAGCACATTTAATTAGTTTCCCGCGTGTTCATGTGTGGTGCAAACTTAATCTAGGTTGGATTAATAAAACAAATCATGCAAACACTTATTAATATATTAATTCAATTTATGAGAGTATGACATCACAAGCTTGAATAAAATATTTTCTAAAGCTCGCTCTATCAACTCCCTCATCTGGTGATTTCAAAATCACCAAACAACACCCAAAAATTTTAATTAAAATTTTATCTATTGAACATGTTTCAGGCTTACTCAGGATTAGTATTTAAGCTCTAATTTCATCTATATTTCTGCAACTCTCATAATGAGTATTGAGTCCTACATTCTACTAATTCTATATCCTATACCCTTTCTTTTTTCAGCTAAGTTGGATCCTTTCCACCTTTGAATCCCCAACCCCCAATGAATTTAGGGAACTAAGTTTTAAATTGCATAACTACATTTTGAATTGCACCAACAAAACAAATATCAATCAGAGTATTATAAAATAAAACAAAAAACAAAAAGTAAATTTTTGAAAATTTTTGAAAAATTAGTACATAGTATATACCCCCTCTTTTTTTTTTTTTTTTTTTTTTTTTTTTTTCAAACTAAAACATGTTTTCTTCGACCTAGTGTCTTACATAGAAGTGTTTCCAGCTAACACAATTTCTTCGACCTTGAGTCACTCTAACATAATTTCTTCAGCCTTATGCCAAAAATAAATCTCAACTTAAAGAAAACTAACACAATTTCTTCAGCCTTATGCCAAAAATAAACCTTAACTTAAAGAAAACTAAATTTAGTCATTGTCACCATTTTCTTTCAAGACCACCTGACTGCTACTGCGCTCCTCAACTATTGGAGAGATAGTTATGTAGGCCCATTCTGGAGACTTGTATTTTACATTTGGTCTCAATGGTCTTTTGCTTTTCCTGGCAATCATTTCAATTTTCTCTTCAGTTTGCTCTTTTTTTTGTCTGAATCACTCTTCTGACTTGACACTTCATATTTGAACTTTAAATCTTTAGGCCAGACATCACCTTTAGGCCAGACATCACCTTTTCTCAAGAGTTTCTTCTCAGGCTTGCTTTCTTTACATTCAGCTTTCCAAGCCCTTTTTCCGAATTTTCTTATCTCAGACTCTTCATCACTCCCATCTGTAACATATTCTGAGACTTTAAATCTGTACCAAGGAACTTCTTTACTCGGCAGCTTCACTCCATTAGGAACATCATCCTTACAGCTGGTACTTGGTAATACTTCCTCTTCTTCAGGGATCACCATTAGCTTCCCAGTTTCAGGATTCTTGTTCCCGCACACAGAGCTACTCTTCTGCTTTTCAATACTCTCCTGGACTTGATTAACTTCTTGCTCAGAATTTTCTGCTTCTGAATCTTCTCTTTCTGCTTGATATTCTTTTTCTAGCAGATTTTCTTCATTTTCTGAATCTAGAATCACAATCTCTAGATCTTCTTCATTCAATGTTTCATTCACATTGACACCATCATCATCCAGATGTCGACCATCTTGTCGATCTTCAAGATCTGAATTTCTGACATCATCCAGATATCGACCACCTTGTCGATCTTCAAGATCTGGATTTTCTTCAGGAATTTCTTTTTCAGAGTCTGAATCAGTTGTAGTATCTTCACTAACTTCATCAGTGTTATCATGTTCAGATACACAAACGGTATTACTGATATGAATCCATCCAGTATCTGTTGTCACCTGACTTGCTTTCTGCCACCTGGGTACTAGACAGTTTCTCCTTCGATGAACCTTTGTTCTGACCAATTTTCTTGCCAATAGATCATGAGCTTGCTCCTGTTTCATATTTATTCCCAGCTGATGGAATACAGAAGATGTATCATTCTTTCTTGTTGGAAAAGCTTCGACCCATTTTGAAAATAAACAAATGATGACTAGGACATATCTCAGTTTGTTTTGTTGAGGCATTTCAAAGAAATCTATTTGAATTTTTGCAAATGAACCACCCTCCCGGCCTATGGTTCCCAAATTCACAATTGTCTTTTGATCTGGATTGTTTTTCTGGTATGTCAGACATGTTTCCCTGAACAGTTGAATCATTGTGTCTCTTGCTAAATAACCTGGACCATGGTACATCTGTGCCATGTCAGCAATCATGCAATTGGACATAATAGGTCCGCCATCTTTGTAAACCATTTCATCTTCTTCTCGCTGTCTGCAACCTTCTTTGAGCCATGTGTTTTTCTCCTCAACATGTGCCTCATCTTGTAATTGTTTTAACTCTTGCCATGTCTGAATTGCAAAGATTAGTATGAGGATGCTTGAAACATGTTCATTGAATTTTTCCCCTTTGATTGCAACCCACTCCTGAGCACAAAATTTAACAATAGTACCTGCGTGCTCATTACCTTTTGAGACATGATCATTTTTCTCTCCAGCACATTTTATCTCTACTGTTTTGTCAAGAAGCTCAACTTCTCTATTGAAGTCTGGCATGGCCAGAACAGAAGCTTCACTCAAACTCTTTTTAAATTGCTCAATGGCTTCGAGCTTTATTTTTGTCAGGACAATTGGGTCTTTTATATCTGCTTTTGTCGGTCTCTGCAATTGTTTTGCAAACACTGAGAAAGCACTAATCCATTCGCAACAGTAACCAACCACGCCTAGAAACATTCTTACCTGTTTTTGCGACTTAGTGCATTCCATTGCCTTAATCATTTTAATTCTCTCAATAGTTACCTGACTGGGAATTCTCTCTTGGAACCTGAAAGCAAAAATTATTTGACTCTCTGGGTGCATTGGGACCCAATACCACTCAGTATCATGTGGTATCTGACAAAGGATCTCTGCTGGTTTGGGCACAATAAGATAACAAGGGATAACTATCTCATTAACATTTCTCAGGTCCTGTACTATTTTGTACATTTCATCTGGCTTTCTAATTCCCATATCTGGTGAATTACAAAGACTGTTCTCAATCTCTTTTAGGACACCCTGCTTAATGAATGTTTCAATAACAGGAATTGTTTCTGGCTTCATCTTGTACTGTGGAATATTAGGAAATGAATTTCCTTGCTTTTTTGCAATATTAATTGGATCAGGTCTATTTTCCTGGACTCCACTGAATCCTGTATCTGTATTGTATTTCTGCTCATTAACATAATTTGGAAATGGCGGCGGAGATATCTCTTTCTGCTCAATCACCACCTGTCGCTGAATTTGTAGCTGTTCATTCAGTAACTGTTGCTGCTTATTTATCTCACTCTGCATCTGTGAATTTTTACACTCTCCTACAAAAGCTAAAGTCGCTTTTTCCTTCTCCTTTTTCTTCGTCCGTTTTGTCTTCCATTTTTTCAGACTACCCCTTTTTCTCAAAACCCAAATTAAATCTTTTATATGAGCAGAGGCAAACCTACCTGTATTGTTCAAGCCTTCCATGTCCTCATCATCCTGCAATCTTTTTAATCTGTCTGTACTGATTGTATTATCCAGTAATTTATACTCACCAGGCTGTGTCAGGTCAATGTCAGTGTTTTCACTAGGTGAAACTAGAGTCATCACTTTCTCTTGCTGAGTTTGAATCATTACTAACTCATTTTCAGGTACATTAGAATAAAGTTTTTCAGCAAACTTTTGAATTGGGACCGTTAAAGCTGTGGGACTAGTTTCATCTTTTCTAAGCACTGGGGAAACAGGTTCATTAGTCACAGGAACTGTCACTACTTCCATGACGGACGATAACTGCTCAATTAAATCACCTGTAGAACTTACATGATCAGGAATATTAATTTCAGAGGTACTAGGCATCCCATCATACCTACCTGTTGTGACACCTTGAGAAAGGGTCTGGACTGGGACTCTATTAATTTGAACTGGGACTCTTGGCGACACATTAATCTGCTCTGGGCGTTTGCTTGAATTTCTATCTTGATCTGTATTTACAACATCATTTTTACAATGATCAATAAATTCTACTCTGACATATTTATTATTTATTTTTGCTGATTTGGGAATTATTAATTTGCTCTCACATGTAGCAACAACCCTTTTAACCTTATTGAATATATTTTCCATTTTCTGATAGCAGAAAAACATTTTCTTCGTCTTTGAATAATTTTGATCCATGTTTTAATATACTTACCTTTATTAAAATTAATTTAAATTACAAAAAATAATTACGTTCACTTAATTGGCCTAATAGCGTTTACTGATCAATTAATTAATTAATTTGACAAGGTCAGGTGAAGTAAAACTTTATAACCTGATCAATTTAATATATCTCCTAATTTACCTGCATCACTAATTTTAATAAACCTGGAAGGGAAAACATAAATTTGCAAAAACAATAACGACGCAAAATATTTATTTATTTACAACATTAAAAATAATCACATGTGTTTTAATTGTACTTATTTTTCACTTACACACCTTCTGCAACATATACCTGTAAAGAAATAATCCTAAACACTTTTTCTAATGTATAATGCTGTTAATACTATAATTTTATTTGCAATTTAAAACAACTATTTTTATCTAGTTTATATTAATTAAATAATTAATATCCTTATTTTAATCACCTTTGGTACTAATATCCTAATTAGGGTCTTTATTCCTGTATTATTTACTAATTATCAATGATAAATATCAAATTAATTTTTTTTTAATTTAAAGAATTAAAGCTTTGAGCATTAATAGCGTGGGAAAATCACTTCTGGGAAATGTAAGCAATGTGTTTATGTATCTTGACCAATCACCATGTGGCTACACAGCACTCAGCCAATGAGAGTGCCTATTGTCTCTTCCAATCCAATCACAGCCTTTCTATGACACTGTAGTGTCATCAACCACTCAGGACAAAGCTAGCCCTTCACCCTCCAATCAAGACACAACATGTGACTACACACGTCACTACCAATTCCTTCGTGACACTGCACTGCAATTGCTCGCCTCACAGAGCCCTCACGAAGCCTCCTCAATCATGCTCTTTCTACCTACTGTGACAAGAATGAATGCGCGACAAGAGCGTGTCAATCTTTTACCACACACGCTCCTGAGAGAATTTACACAGCGCGGCCCCCCTCGCGCATTTTCTAAAATTCATTAAAGCGAGTCAGGCCAAAGAAACACATTCACAGCATAGCCAATGCAGCAAAATCCTCGCCGAAGCCTCGCCACGGAGCTTCAGTCTCCACGGAGCCTCGCCCAATCAGAGCGCGGCGCTCCAGCCAATCAGAGCGCTGTTTTCACAACACGCAACCAATCATAACACAGCTGTAGCTGCAATGCTACTACTGCTGCTGTACTCTCTCCTCTCCCCTCACGCTCTCGCGCCCAAAATTCATTTATTTCAACACCCGCCGACAGCTGCCACAAATTTATTAGCTGTGAAGTCAATAACAAAATCTCAAGACACTCGCAGATTTTTCAAAAAGACAACCCGCCTCAGCCAATCACAGCGCTGTTGGCGAGTTACAGCCAATCACAGTACTGTTTACGCTGCCTAAGCCAATTACAGCGCGGCGGCGCATCGGCACATCGGCCAATCACAGCACAGCAGCTTTGATGCTCACATTTGCTCTAACACTCCGGGCGCCCTAGCAAATCTCGCGCTTTGCTTTGATAAATATTTTAATACAGCGCGCAGTCTCCCACATCAGCTGTGACACGCTTTTCTCTCCAAACAGCTCAACCAAGAAGGAGAACAAAACAGGGACATTCGCGGCTCCAATTACAAAATAAAGACACCTCAGCTTAATCAGCCTTATTAAGACACTCTGACGCTTCAGTTATTTAGACAAAATAGAACACGGCAGTCTCAAAACTCTCCAGTCCGAATATTATTCAATGAAGCAAACTTCACCCAATCAGAGCGCAGCTCACGGAGCCTCGCCCAATAGGAGCGCGGCTCTTTGTTGACACAACGCATTAGCATCCAATGGGTGCACGAGGCTCACAAAGCTTCGCCCAATCAGAGCGCGGCTCCTCTCACCAATACACACGGAGCCTCGCCCAATCAGAGCGTGGCTTCGTGTATGACGCGCCGATCTTTAGACCAATGGGAGCGCGGCGGCTGACGTAGGCAGCCGCTGCAGTCAGCTCTCCTACTCGCTCCCTGCAGGCAGCTCTCCCACTCGCTCCAGCCCCCCCCTCCTTCACAAAATACTCGGAACACTCGCCTGGGACAGCGCAATTATAACGGTAAAGCAGCTGATCTAATCCACTGCTCAAATATAAAATACCAAGCTAATTACACAGCGCTCCAGCCAATCAGCGCACTACAAGCCCAGTCAATCACCACATGGCTATATCCACTCTGTCACCGCTGCTGCCATAGTCTCCCCTCGCGCTCCAAGCAACACAACGTTTGCCACGCGCGATATATATACAATCAATCTAAATCAATAGCGTGATCGAGAAACATCCACAAAAGCCAGGAACCACTTAAAAGTATTATCTACACCTCAACCAATGAGAGCACTGCTTTGCTCTATCATTCTGGGCACATTAACCAATCAGAGCGCGGCAGGCTCTGACGTATGCAGCAGGCTGCAGCTGCAGGCTCTCTCCCCACACGCTTTCACTCCTAAGACAGCCCCTCCCTTACAATTTTCGATCGGGGCACTTTTTAAAGCTTTTAAATAACGCAAAATGCTTTTAGAATGTTTAAAATAACGCACAATGCTTAAAATAGCATATTCTTCACCATAAAGGCTTAGAAACACTTTAAATCATTTTTTATAAAATCGCAATTAATAACAACATGAAAACAAACCATTTGTCTGCTTCTCTAACAAAGAGATAGTTTTAAACATTCATTCAAGTATCCTTAGTGTGGAATAGACGACGCTATTCTCACAGAATAGTCTCATTCACTAGCAAGGCAATTCTTACCCTACCCTTCTAACAGGTAATAATCAAAAGAGTCTCATTTAAAAGCAGACACCTAGATCCAGCAAGTTCAAACTCAACCCAGTTGACATTACAAATCATTCACGCACTTTCACACAAAGAAAACCCTGTTCATACACACACGAATTCTTGGCAGGACTTGAACCAACCACAGAAAACGTCAGGCGTTGATAAGAATAGACGACGCTTATTTCCTTCCTCAGGACTCTAACCTTGGAAGAGAAATCAACGCTTATTTTTCCTCCTAGGACTCTAACCTTGGAAGAGAAAACAACCCTTACCCTTCACACAAGCTTGGATATATCTACTACTCTCTTCACAGAAAGCTTTAAAACAGGCTCACCAGGTCCCTCTGCTTAATGCTACAATTTCATAGGCAATCCTCACTACACATTTAACCATGCAATCTAAGGTCCCTAAACTTGTGTTGTACGCCCACAACACGTGATATATGCTATACCACAATTTTGAAACAGACAAATGCACTGTGTAACTCTTCTAGTCACACTACCTTGCTGGCCAGCAATTTAACCAGGAATCTTTCACACTACTGGAAAAATTCCTTAGACTACATATAACAACCTAACAGAATCAAAAACTTAACATATGTTAAACATCAATCCTATGTCTATACCAACATATATGTAACATGCATGTCAAAAACAACATATAAACCGTCTGAATGCTACCAATTGATAGAGCCTAGAAACTAAAATTCTTTATAAATGATGGCTCAATCCACTATCACACTTACTAATCAAAACCAGGCCCATAAACATAGTGAGTGAGGTGAATGGATCATATGTTATTATTGACTTTTTGCAATAAACTATCTACAATAAACAAGACCAGCTTGTCATTTTAAAAAGTTTATTAAAACATATTTAAGAAAACTTAGGTTTGGAACTTTATTAAACAAGCATTAGAAAAAGTCATATAAGATTTATTCAGCATTTTATAAAGAGAGCTTATTTCAAGAAAACATTATTAATTAGCAGAAATAAGTGAAAAGGAAAAGCATTTCCAAAACCTAACTATCTCTCTGACGCTACCCTCATCGCCTGAAAACAAAGTCTTAAAAGTTACATTTCTTACGTGTAATCATCGGGCAGCAGAACACGTCCTTCTGGAATCAAGAGCGTAAGCCAAAAGTTTGCAGCTAACGCCTATTCTTATACTCTAAAAAAGCTGAGCTAACTAATTTTTCACATTCCAACAGCTGAATTCTGGCTCTCCATTGGCTGAATCACCTCACGCCACAGTAAACTGTGACATCGTCCACCACGAGACCAGGCTTTACACAAAGTCATTGTTCATGCACAGAATCCTGGCAACAGTTCCTTAGTCCGCTACAATTTGTAGCAAAAATGTTCAAGCAGTATGAAATCTTGTCACGTCTCTTCCTTTTAGCCTTGAGCCAGACCGTTCTGAGCTTTGTGGCACATCCAAACCCACTCCACAGAGTCGACTTTAGCAGTCCATTTTCTAGTGTTTTCAAAATAGAAGTTTATCAACCACTTCAAAATATGGGTTTCTCATGTGGCTTTGCATCAGTAGGCCTCTTTTAGAAGGCGTCAATTTTCTGCGCCACTTTTTGCTTGCGACCCACTTTCAGCCTGCGTCACTTTTTCAGAAAACTATTATTTAAACAAACACAAAAGAATAATTAATTCAGGTAAAACAAACCCTTCTGTACCACCCAGCCCCTGCTAATTATTAATTAACCCATTAATAAAAGACATTTAGCAAAAGCAAACAAATAAAGCAACACATATAATAACTACCATTCTTCATGTAATCCAGCTTTATGTTTCTGAAAGAGTAAAAAGATGATTAAATAATACACAGGCAGACAAACACAACATAGGACATACATGTAAGCACATATAAAAGCACATGCCATGAATGATCAGCTGCATGTTAATGGTGACAAAGACAATAGGACAGACATAATAAACAGGACAATATTAATAATGTGTTACAAAAACAGACTTGCAATTGCAACAAGAGCACATTTAATTAGTTTCCCGCGTGTTCATGTGTGGTGCAAACTTAATCTAGGTTGGATTAATAAAACAAATCATGCAAACACTTATTAATATATTAATTCAATTTATGAGAGTATGACATCACAAGCTTGAATAAAATATTTTCTAAAGCTCGCTCTATCATATGTTTCTCTCTTGAATGGAAGCCAGTGGAGGGTCTTCAAACCAGGTCTGATGTGATGTGAGTAGATGAGCTGGTGTGGTTCTTCACTCTTTGGAGATGACAACCTGACTCTGCCTATTCAACTGAACAATAGTAGTAATGGTGAGTGGTCTGAATGTCTCTACCCGGTTTTGTCATTCAAGTCAGTGATCGGTACAGAGAAAATGCAGTAGCTGACATAGGCTACCATTTCTTCATTTAGGGGCTGCTACCCATTATGCTTGATATTCCTAAAATACATTGTTGTGACTTAACTGTTGCCATTCCTTTTCCTTAGCTACATCTTCTCTACTGCTCAGCCCAGGATAAGTGCTTGGTGATGAATGGAATGCTGAATGCTTGGTGATGTTATAGAATGCCTAGGTGCCTGGTGATGTGCTGAGTGTCAGTGGGTGTGTGCAGGCTGAGCAGCAGGGATGCTGCTCCTGGTGGGCCTTTCCGCTGTCAACTACCTACTTACCGGGAACTTGCCTTGTAACTAGTTATTTGGTGCAAGGAGGGGGAGGGTATGCAGAGTTACTTTTCATGCTGAGTGTGTTGCAATTTGGATTTTCTTCATCCATACTACATCTTTTTAGTGTGTCATTGTCTATGCTATCCTGTTTAGTATGCCGTCATTAATTTCTTTCCTGTGTGTATAAAGCCATTTGTGTGTGGGGGTCTAGTGTGTGGCATTGTTATGAAGAATCTTATCGAGTTACAGGTCGAGTACCCTGTGCTGTTGTTACTTGGGGGTATATTGAAGGGTTGTTGTAAAGTAATGAGGAGGCAGGAAGTAGGAATAAAGTAGTTTAATCCATAAACATTACAGCATCACCAGAGGGCATTCAGTATAGTCCGTGTCCAACCTCCAACTCCCAACAACTCCCACAAGAACACTGCACAGGATGGCGTGGCTTGAGGCGTCAAGATGGCGGCCACACTCTAAGAGTGCTCCGGACCCCCTCCGTCTTCCACCTTACATCACCCCATTGATCCTGGCCATCGACGTCCCAGAGTCTCGGGGATGACTTCTCCATCCTGCCCGCATCGCCCTGACCCCTCGAGGGGCTTGCCTGGTGCTGCCCATACTGGCCCTCTGCTCCGCTCGGCCTCCCTGCTGTAAGTTGGTGGCCCCCCGCGTTGCCCGCTCCTGAGGCCGGACTCCCTGGAAAGACTGTCCCCTTCCCGCCCTACTCACCTGCGATCCATGGCCGGTGGTCGACTGTACTGCGGGCGGAGAGCAGAGCTGCGGACCAGGCTCGTGAGGCGGCCTCCAACCCCGGTACTCGTGGAGCTAGAGGTCTGGCTCCGAAGCATATCGGCGTAGCTCGTGGGGCGGAGCGGCTCGGCGCCTGAGGCTTCCCCGGCGGAATCGGTGACCAGAGGGGGTTGCTGCCAGGTAGCTCCAGGTGCGGCGCTCTCCACTTACCGCGCCACCACTGTTCCCGCCGGGGGCCTGAGAGAGCAAATCAAGGCCCGGGTGTCCCTGGAGGGGTTGACTGCCGGGCCCCGGGTGAAGTACCCTCCGAATTGGCGGTGGAGACGCATGAGGTGTGAGGCAGCCTGCGCGGAGATCCGGATGAGATGAGGATTGGTACTTCGCTGAACAGACGCCTCCCTCCATCGTGGGGGGTGAAAGAGGGATTGGCCGACAAACTGGGTGGCGGGAGCCGCGGCATAGGCGCTGCTGCACACCCCCCTTTCCCCCAATCAAGCACCTCCACCTGCCTCTTTGGAACCATGGGCAAGAATCGTGCTTCTCAGGCACTGCCCCCTCAACTTAACGACAATGGACCAATTCACCAAGCCGGATCGCGACTCAGCGGCTAGGTCTGCGGTGGCACCTGGGGCGACCGGAGGGGACCTCTCCACTACCCTGCAAGCGATCGGTGCATTGCAGGCCTCGGTGGAAACCAGGATTGTTGAAGTGAGAGTTGATGTGGCACTGATCCGCCAAGACCTCCGTAATGCCACGGCCCATATTACAGAGGCGGACTCCCGTCTTTCCACGATGAAGGATGAGATGGGCGCTCTTAAATCCCAGGTGGCCCGCCTGCAGGCACAGTCCGCGGAGTTACATCGCAGGGCAGAGGAAGCAGAAAATAGGGCCGGAGAAACAACCTGCGCCTCCTAGGTTTTCCGGAGGGGGTGGAAAAGGGACGCACTGACACCTTCGTCGAGGCATAGGGCATGGATCCGGACCTGGGTTCCCAAAGAGAAGCTCTCCCCCTGGTTCGCGGTGGAGCGAGCTCACCGTTACCTTGCTCCTAAACCCCGTCCTGGAGCTCCCGCTCGCCCCATTATCCTTCGACTCCTCAACTTCCGGGACAGGGATACGATTCTGGAAGCCGCCAGGGTGCAAGGTCCAGTGCACTTCCAAAATTCTAAAATCATTCCCGGACTTCTCTAGGGAGGTGCAGACACAACGTCGGTCCTACGACGAGGCCAAGCAGAAACTCAGGTCTATGGGACTCCAATACGGGCTCCTCTTCCCGGTCCGCCTTAAGGTGTTTTTTCAGGAAAAAACATTCTTTTTTGACACACCACAGGCGGCTTGAACCTGGCTTATGCAGGAGCGGCCCCTTCTGCCTGGGGCAGCCCCCCCCTGCCCTGAAAGCTATGGCCCGGCCAGGAGATGCCCAAGGCGCAGCGGCGCCGCACTGGATCCAGACGGCGGGGCAACCGCCGGGGGGAGCTCTTGGTCGCCGGGGACACGGTCCTGGCGCTCCCTGATTCAGTCCTTAAGCCAGAGGGCCCCCTCCCCCACCCTGGGATCCTCCCTTATCGACATGGGTAGCGCTCCACGATCAGACGTTACCCGGCGGAGGTCCGTGTCGGACTCAGATCTGTCTGGAAGTCCCGTGATCCGGGGCTCTGGTGGGGAGGAGGGGGTGTGATCAGTGTTCCAAGTTATGTGCCTGCACTCCACCCTTCCAAACCTTTACTGGTGAACCTATCTCCGACCCGTGAACGGGCTGTCCCTTGGCTCCGCTAGAGGAGCCAGCCAAGGTTTACCGTTTCACTTCCAGCCTGGATTCGAACCATTTTGTGACTTTTTCGTTATCCACTCCATGCTTATCTATTGTGGGCATGCATCCGTATACATGGAGGGGGGTCCTACTCAGCCATGCTCCTGACTGATTGCTACACGTTTTAGAGTAGCGAATCACCTTTCTGTGGTGTAGTTAGTAGTTGGGGTTTTGGGCGGCAGATGCTTCCACTTCAGAAGTTTAGGGTGGGAGTTGAGGGGGTTGGGAGGGGCGGGGGACCGTTGTTCCTCGACAGTTTGTTTTGGTTAGCCGCCTACAAGCCGCTGGTTGCAGTTCTTCTTGGTACCTATGTCTCTCTGACTGATTCACAGTTGACACACAGAGCACATCTTCTGTCAGTTTCTTATTTTTTGCCGCCATCTGGGGCTTCTGTTGATAGTTGAGTTCCCTCCTTCCTTGGTTTCCACAGTTGATGTGCAGCTCGCCACCTTCCATGGCTCCGTTTTTGAGCTCTGGTCCGGTTGGGCGTCTCCCTCCTGGTGGGTAGGGTCCCAGGTAGTTATCTGCCCCTCCACAGTCCGTTCCCTTAGATGACCTACACTCTCACTAGACCTATCCACATCTTTTCCTGGAATGTCAATGGCCTCCTGAAACGAATTAAGCGCACAGCTGTCCTCCACGCTGCTCACCGGCACGCGCCGGACATCCTCGTTCTCCAAGAGACGCACCTCCTGGGTACATAATGCAACTTCCTAACTCGCTATGGGTTTGGCACTCTGGTTGTACGCGGGGCTCCCGGGGGGTGGCTATTTTAATTAGGAAAGGGCTCCCCTTTACCCTAACTACAGCTGAGTCTGAAGCACAAGGTCGCTTTGTGGCCGTCATGGGAACCATTGAGGGGCGCCTCTTGAGCCTCCTCTGTCTTTACATTCCCTCCCCACTTCTGCCTCCAACACTTCGCCACCTTACACAAGTGATCTCCTCTCTCACGCAGGGTCTTATGGTGGTGGGAGGGGACTTTAACGCCATTCTACAGCCCCTGCGTCATACGACGGGGACCCCATCCGAAGCCCGTGTTGCCTCCGCGAAGATCCTCTCTAGCTGGTCCTCAGGCCTTGGTCTTTGTGACGTGTGGCAGGTTTGAAACCCCCGTGGGGAACAATACACCCATAAGTCAGAAGCCCACCATACACACTCCCGAATTGACCTTCTTCTGATGCCGGCCACAGACTGCCAGCTAGTTTCTGGGGCCGCGATACTGCCCAGGGGGATCTCGGATCACTTTCCCATCTCCTTCCGTCTCTGATTCCCTCCGAAGGGCCAGAGAACCAGAGAAATGTCTGGTTCTTGCAGGACTCTGCGATGGTGGAGTCACTTGGTCAGGAGTTGCGTAACTTTTTTTCCACCCATATGGCCTCGGTTCCCTCGCCGGGGACGCTGTGGGAGGCGAGCAAGGCCGTTATCCAGGGGGTGGCCAGGGTTCCATGCGAAACGATCGGAACAGACAGCCCAACTTGTTCAGCTGGAATCCCGGGCGGCACGGCTTGAAGCAGTCCAACTCACTAATGACGCAAGGGATGCCTCCAGGCAACTTGCCGTGGTACGCGAATAGATCCGCCGGATCTCGTTGGAATCTGCTAAGATGCTTTGGCGTTCGTCGGTGCCCCGTATTTATGGGTGGGGTGACAAGAATGGCAAGCTCCTTCGCAACCTTGTGTCCTATTCCAAAGTCAACCGTATTATTCCAGAGGTCTGCTCGGACACCGGGGCCCTCCAAGTGAAGTCCTCGGCCATCGCGCAAACCTTTGCTGCTTACTACGCAACCCTCTATACCGCTCGTTCCCCGGGCGCTTCGCTGGCTGCCTTGTTGGACTGGACTGGTACCCGACTGCGGTGTCTCTCTCAAGAAATTGCAGAAGCCTTGGACCGCCCCTTGACCCTGGAGGAAATCCAGGACGCTGTTTTGCTCTTACACCCCGGGAAGACACCTGGTCCCGATGGGTACCCTCAGGAGTACTATGCGGCCTTTCAGGAGATTTTAGCCCCCCATTGGGTGGCTCTTTTCTGCCATGTGGCGGAGACAGGGTCATTCCCGCCCAAGTCGGATGTCGCCACGATCATGGTTATTCCGAAGACGCAGACGCCCTCCCTGAACTGTGCGGACTACTACGCGTCAGGGGTGTCTGCTCTCACCCCTCTTATTTTCGCTGGCGATGGAACCCCTGGCGGCCCTCATCCGACAAGACCCGCTTATTCGTGGATGGGCCTGCGATTCGAGCCAGGTGGATAAGATAGCCCTATATGCCGATGATGTCCTACTTTATTTGGCAGACCCGGATAGCTCGGGCCTCAGGTGCCTGGTGGCTCTTGTTGCTTTTGGGTGGGTCTCCGGGCTCTGCCTCAACCCGGCAAAGTCAACTTTGGTCCCCCTGCATCCCTCCAGAGACTGCTATGACTGGCAGTCGGATATCCCCCTTAGGAGACACTAGGTCAAATACCTTGGGGTTTGGAGAACTCTTCTGCCAGAACTCGAATGGGCTTTGAATGTTAAGCTTCTGCTCGTCCGGATGAAGGCAGATCTCAAGAGGTGGCAGACCCTTCCCCTTAATCCCCTGGGCACGAGTGCACTCTTCAAAATGATGGTCCCCCCGTTTCCTTTACATACTGCAAAACACTACTATCCACCTCCCGGGTAGTTAGTTCCGCGAGCTTGACGGTGTCCTCACCCGGTTTCTCTTGGGAGAGGCGAGACCACATTTATCTCCGGCGCATTGCCGTATTCCCTCCTTTGATGGAGGTATGGGGGTAACCAATCGCCACCTCTACTACCTGGCCACTGGAGAACTGCAGCCTTAAGGCTCGGCGGCTCAGGGTACGCCTAAATCCCCGGGGTTCACCTGCCTTATCAAATACAGAGACAATGACTCTTTGTCTGGCGTAGAAGATGGTATTTATTAGCTGCAGCTAGTACAGTGGTCTTAGAAGTCGTCAGTGCAACGAGGTTCAAAAGAGACTGCCACTTAACTCCGTGGCGCACAGGTTTATATACTTTACAATACAATGCAAAAAGGCAATCACACAAGAACATGAGCTATAGGCAAACGTTATAGACAATGTTTTAAGACTAAGGCAACTCAAATTCCCTATTCCGTTTGTCACTCGACCCCTTAAGTTAATTACAAAATGAATCCACATTATTCGATTTGTGTGTCGTAGAAGGACAGTCGTGAAACAGGAGAATGCAGGAGACATGTAGCGAAGGACAGCAGATAAGATAACTTAAAGGAAACAATGGTGTGAACCAACATGTAGTCCGGACGGGGATTAATCAGCTCAGACAGGAATTAGTGTACTCGGCCAGACCCTGACACTTGTTAGAAAACATAAACAGAGAAGCCACCTAACACGCAAAGGCAGAAACGACAAAAACATCGCGTTCGCCAGGCTGCCTGAGTGAGGCCAACATAAAATGGCTGCGATCACAAAATGGAGGCTGAGTACGAACGAATTCGTAATTTTCAGAACCTCCGACCCTCCTTTTGCCATTACTCAGGCAAAGACAAACCAACTCACACTAATCTGAGTCAGAGTCAACACTGATGTTCATAAGATCTTCAAGCTGTTGCTGCACCATCATTCGAATATTCTCTGTCTTCTGAGTAGCAGATTGTGGAACACATAAAGTAGCCAACAGGCCACAAACTGCAGGACCACATTGAACGCATACACAACAGGAGAATATGATGGCCAAGATTGCTCCAAGGAACGTTAAAATCTTCCATCCCCAAGCACACAATATTCCCCAAAACCATCCCATAAAAGACCAATCTCCTTCGTCCTGATGAATTGACTCGGAGACCGTGTTCAAGTTGGAAATAGCTTGGTATACTGCCGGAGCGTCGTCTGGAATATAAATGCAGCAACTAGATCCGATCGGTCTGCTAAGATCACGTCTAACGCAATTCGATTTTGCAACGTCATGAGATGGTCAGCCTGAAGCTCTGCTGTAATGTTATCTATCGCACCTGCAGTAACATTACTAGTGGTCTCAACCACTCGAACCAGTTGCCTGATATGTCTGCTGTTAATCATCGGGCCCCAAAAGGGAAGGAATCCTTTAAGAAAATCTCCTCCCTCTTGTTCTGCAGTGTCTTTGGCATCGATTACACCTCTGCTATGCCTAACTCTATGATGGTCTGACGGAGCCGTATACGTAGGGGGAAGGAGGAAAGCTATGTAACAAGTTCCAGAAAAATTTGAAGGGAGCCAAGTATGAGCTCGGTCATTGCAGACGAAATATGTTCCTTGAGACGGAACCAACGGAGGAAAATCAAGGGACGAAAAGAAGTATGTGTATGCACATTTCTGCTGCATGTCCGCTTTCTTGCTATTCACTTGGAGACAAAAATTACCTTGATGGGGCACAGTCCATACTGGGGAAGACTCACCCTTCTTAGTTTTGTCACCAAGAATAGAGACATAGTGGGTAACATTCCATCCGTCGTAAGCTCTCTTCTCATCTAATGGAATCTTATTCTTCTCTACAATTTTAGCCATTATCACTATATCTTTTATCAGAGAGCTATGACTGAAATCTAGTCCATTCCCATTCCTTACAGGGCTTCTAAGTCTGTTGTGGTATGCAGCTGAAAACATCATCAGATAAGCCCAAGATGAACCTTCATATGAGAAGGGAAGAACCAGATATGGCATTCCCTTTTACGCATTATGTGGCAAAAGACCGCACACCCAACAGTCAGTCATGTTAATAGCCAACTGATGTTGGTGCAACAATTGAATGAACGTATTATTCATATACTCGGCTCTCCTTATCTGCTCATGAGGGGGTAGAGTGTGCATTTTATGTGAAAAGACAGAAAGACGGGAAGGCAAAGAACTTGTAGAATTAGCAACATTTCTTTTTTGCAAAACATGTACGATCCATCCTGTGCAAGCATATAAAATACACAAAACCATCAAAACACACAAAGTTGCGCCAAATCGACTAGGCAGTAATTTACAATACTTTGATCTCATTTCCTGCTTCCTATTTTCTCTACCTATGGTTGTTGCGCCATCCATCTTTGTCTAAAAATAAATGTCGCTCACGGCAATCTTCCTTAATCACTCAGCTACTTGCTTCTGTATATCCTGAGGCACTAGCCACTTACTAAAGGATCAAAAAAATCAGGTTACAGTCTGAGACTCCTACCGTGACCCTGCGACGGAGACAGATGGAACATCTAAAACTAAAATAATATCCAAGGAAGCAAAAAGAGTTCAAAAAGAAAATGTCTTTAAGTAGAAAGTGTTAAAAAAAAATTCAGTTCTCTTTATTAGTTTTTGGTCTTAAATTGTAACGTGTTTTGCTCGGCACCGTCTGGTCAAAGGGCAACGGCAGTGGCACTTTTTTACAGTGCATGCCGTGGATCCAGTTGCGCTTGCCCACCACCTTTACAGCCGTGCGAGTGACGGGCAAAACCTGCGTAGGCGTAGACCAGCGAGGCTCCAGATTCTTGGTCCGTTGAAAATTCTTCACACAAACCCAGTCGCCAGGTTGGCTCGTATGACCTGGGTCTGTGGAGGCCTCCGGCAAAACACGTTGCTCCTGTTGGCGAATAATACTTAATTTAGTAGTCAAATTGTGCAAATAATCAATTAACAAAGGATATGGTATTTCAGAATATCTTTTGGGACGAGGGACGCCCCAAACATTAGCCGGGCTTCCAAATACCACTTCATAGGGGCTAAGCCCCATACGAGAGTGCACAGTAGTTCTGGTAGACAAAAGAGCTAGGGGCAAAGCATCAGGCCAAGCAAGGCCCGTGCTGGCTTGAACCTTGGCTAGCTTAAGTTTGAGTGTACCATTGTAACACTCAACCAAACCTGCTGACTGTGGATGGTTTGCCGCATGGAATTTCTGTCTAATACCAAGACCAGAACATACTTTCTGCATAATCTGGCCCACAAATTTACTTCCATTGTCACTTCAGACAATGCGCGGCAAACCAAATCTAGGGAAGAATTCCTTAATTAGTACTTTAGCAGTCAACAGAGCAGTATTATATTTCAAGGGGTAGGCCTCTATCCAACTGGAAAAGGCACATACCACCACCAGAACATACTTGAGGTTGTTGCACCGATCCATATGAATGTAATCAGTCTGCAACACTTCAAAAGGATATGACGGGGGAGCAAAATGATCTGCCGGAGTTGGGGTACCCTTTCCTGGGTTATGCATTAGACAAACAATACAATGCTTAACCACATTTTCTGCACATTTCGGAATTCCTTCATTCTGCCATACCGAGGCCAAAAGCTTACATATGCCCTTTGCACTAATATGAGCTGGACCATGAGCCATAGTTACGACCGGTAACACATAAGCGTCTGGTAACAACCATCGCTGATGTTCCGACAACTCTGTCCAACAGCCCATCTAATCTAACATTCCCGTATTTTCCTTCCACTCACTCAATTCCTTTTCAGTAGCCTCTCCCTGAATCGTTTTCACACTCTCAACCGTGTCTTCACACATTCCAATTTCCCTAACCCAATTTGCAGGGCCTGCCACATACATTCGGCTAGTGGTGTTCCTGGCTGTTGTTTTCGCTACCTCATCTGCAAACGCATTTCCACGACCCACATCTTCTGTAACTTTCTTATGTGCACGTACAGTGTAAAGAACTTGCTATAGTCTGGGGTACCCAACACTGGAGCAGAACATAGGGCAGTATATAAATCAACAAAACTTTTCTGACATTCATCCGTCCAAGGGAGCGGATAGAGCGTGTCTTTCAGCGTTAGTGCCACCAATGGTTTCGCCAAAAGTGAAAAATTGGGAATCCATTGTCTACAGTAGGAAGTGATACCCAAAAAGGCACGCACTGCTCTCTGTGTGGTAGGTACAGACATCTGTGAAATAGCATGACTACGTTCTGGGGTCAATCGCCTTCCTTCCTTCGACAAGAGATGACCTAAATAGGTCACTTCTTGGCGGGCATATTGCAGCTTAGAGGGTGACACCTTATGATTTAAAGTAGACAAATGACGTAACAATGCAACAGTCTCACTTTTACAAACATCTTCCGTATCAGCAGCCACCAGTAAGTCATCCACATACTGAATAAGCGTAGCACCTGGAGGCAAAGAAAAAGCATCAAGCTGGGACTTAGGAGCTTTACTGTAAATAGAAGGACTTTCACAATAGCCTTGAGGAGCTCTCTTAAAGCGGAAACTTTGGCCACCTAAAGAGAAACCAAAGATGTCCCTACTTTCTTCAGCAATAGGAATGCTAAAGAAAGCATTCTTTAGATCAATCACAGAAAACCAAACTGCCGAAGCAGGGATCATTGTTAACAAAGCTGTAATGTCCGGAACAACAGGGAACTGTGGCACCACTATTTTATTGACCTCCCTCAGGTCGATAACAAATCGATAGACTGGAGGCTGTGAAGGATCCGTTCTCTTAAGGATCGGAAGAACAGGACTGTTACAAACATTGCCTCTCGTTTCTTCGACCACACCTTTCTGAATAAAATCATCAACAATAGCCAATAGTGCTCTTTCTCCATCACTCGAAATGCGATATTGGGGAATACGTGGCACCCTAACATTCTCTTTAACTGTAACAACATACAGTGGGATCGCAAGACGACCCACGTCATTCGGACCCGTGGCCCAAAGACTTTCCGGGAGAGAAAGCAACTCAGGTGGAAACTGATCTCAGGACAAGCACATAGAAGACATCAATTTATTTCCCAATGTAAGACACACACCAGAAGGCGAACAATACAATGTTGCATGTATCCTTTTTAACAAATCCAAGCCCAGCAAATTCTCACCACAACCAGTTGTCAGGATAAGGGAAGCTTCAAAATCATAAGGACCAATCGAGGCAGGCAAGGGGCAAGAAACCGGATTACGGACTGGGGCGCCAGAAAATCCCACAGAGGTATTCATAATGCCAGACAAAGGTGCCCCAGGGAGTTTAGAATGCATGATAGAACTTCTCATCGCACCAGTATCCAAAAGAAACGGTTCTAAAACGCCCATAGTATTGACAGTGACATATGGCCCATTTTGATCTACTGGAATCGACACAACTCCCTTACTTTGTCCATGGCTGTCCTATTCAATCTGAAAATCATCGACCCTATTTTCAACGTGATAATCATCATTTTAATATTGTGTGGACGGAACTGCCTGTTGGTCAAAGTAATTCGAAGTAGATGAAGGAAAAGAACGTTGCTCCTGGGAGGACGCACCCCGTCCTCCCAGGAGCAAAGGCAGAAATGACAAAAACATTGCGTTCGCCGAGCTGCCTGAGTGAGGGCAACATAAAATGGCGGCGATCACAAAATGGAGCTGAGTACGAACGAATTCGTAATTTTCAGAACCTCACCACGAAGCTCATTGTCATCCACAATTGGAATGCGGGCGGCTGGTCTGACCCGGTATACCGGGTAGAACTCAGCATGTCGGACTTCTCGCGGATCCAGGCGTTTTTATATGGTAGCCCAGTGCCACAGGCCCTGCCCTTGGTCACCAGGAAGGTGTCTGTGGCCTGGTGTGCGGCTCTTCGCCACGTGCGGTGGGATCGGAGTCTCGCTCGGCAGACGCCACTTTGGCACGGGTCCTGGATGCAGGAGGTCTCGTCTCTGCAAGGGTTTCGCCGGTGGGTTCTCATCGGAATATAAGTGCTCGGGGATGTCTGGGTGGGGGATCACATTCGCTCCTTCATGGATCTGCAACAGCGCCATGCCCTTCCACACTCCAATCACTATAAGTACCTACAACTCAGACACGCCCTTCATACACAAGTCTCACCACCTGTCTCCCTTCCAAAGTTCAGCCCGCTGGAGGCTCAGGTAATGATGGGAAATATGGGGAGGGGGGGAGTGTCCCGTATTTACCGGTCCCTGGTGGACAATGGTCTCGCTTCCCTAGATCGGCTCAGGGCTCGCTGGGAGGGCTGGCTGGGCCCCCTGGAGGAGGCCGACTGGAGGGATGCTCTTATGGCGCCCAAGACCCCGACTACATCCTCCAAGATGCGCCTAGTCCAACTTTATTACCTGCACGCGGCTTATCTCACCCCGTCTCGTGTATTCCAGAGCCGGTTGAAACCCTTTCCAACATGTGCAGGGTGTGCCTCCACCCCAGCCGATTTTTATCACATGGTATGGTGCTGTCCAGCTTTGCCGCTGTTTTGGGGGTGCGGGGGGTTGGAGCGTGAGCTCACGCAGGCCCTGGGATGGGAAGTTCCACATGATCCGCTATGTTTGCTGTTGGGGGTGTATGATGGCTTGGATGGCTCTAGGGCGGACAAACGCCTGTTGGGGACATCTTTGGCGGTGGCCAAGAGAGATATAGCGGCACACTGATCCCAGGCTAAGGCGCCTACTGTTAAAGGTTGGAGGAGAGGAGTGGACAGGTGTGGGACCCAGGAGGAGGCCCTATTCGAAGCACGGGGGTGCCCTGACTTGGTTCAATACGCTTCCACCCTGATGATCTGCCTGTCTTTTATTTTATTTTATATGCACCCCTGCCTACTGTATGGTCTGCCGTGATATACCCCGATGGATCGCCCTTTTCTCTGTCAACTGTATGTACTGTCATGCTTTCCTGATGAATATTGAACTGCAACCAATGAATTTGTCTGTTGTTAAAAATTTTAATAAAATTGATTATCAAAAACAAAAACAAAAAAAGATCACTGCACGGACCTTAAGCTCTAGAATGATAAGAGAATGAAAGGTCCGTGCAGAGTAACATAGCAACAATATACACAACACATTGTTCCCCTTTAAACAAAGAATAAAAAGAACAAAAGGTTTTTTGTGTAAACGCTTAGTTTCAGACAATTGAGGAACAGATGGATTGACATTGACATGAGAAGAACAGGTCACTGAAGTGTCCACAGACACAGATGGAACAGAATAACTAAGATTCTGTGAATTTTAGAGTTAAACAATTCTTCTTCATCAACATTATATTTAGGGGAACTATTAACCTCACGGTACAGATTCTTGTTACCTTTAAGTACCGCAATTCTGCTAAGATTCCATACTTTGCCATTAGAAAGTCTAACAGAATTTGTTAAAACATTCTTTACAGTAAACAGTCCCATAAGTTGGCTTTGGCCTTTAAGAACTCTCCAAGGTTTTTTGACTTTGACAAGCATACCCACCTTAACTACAGGACTGATCTTAGAACCTCTTTTAAGATCAAATCTAATTTTGTTGGTCAAGTGAGTTTTTTTCAATTTTCTTTTTAACTAAATCCAAATCAACACAGCTTTTTGTAGAAGAAACTAACCATGAAGGGCCACATTTAGTTCTTGGTAACCCCGCCCCACCGCCCTCATAATTTCAAAAGGAGAACATCCAGTCATATCATTGGGAGTGGTTCTGTACCTCCACATGGTTTTTACAAGACAACATTCTCTTTTGTTATCGTCAACTCCTGTGACCTGTATGGTACTCTTGATAACCTTATTAAATCTCTCAATAGTACCATTGCCACTGGGGTTATACAAAGATGTGGTGCAATGCATAACACCAACTTTTCAAAAATAAGTTTTCGCTTTGTTAGAAACAAATTGTACTCCATTGTGAGTAATAATCTGGATGGGTAGACCTTCTAAGGTAAATATTTCATCAAGGAAAACTAAAACAGAATCAGTGTCAACCTCTTTTACAATTTTTAAAACTGGCCTTTTTGAAAAAATGTCAATAGCAGCAATAATGTATTTGTTCATTGGTCCTATGAGACCCATGATATCCATGGCAATAGTTTCCCAAGGTCCATTGGGAACATTGTGTTCACTCATATTAGGTCTGAGTGTCTTTAAAGACTTGTCTGCGTTGGCACAAGTGACACAATCTCTGACAATACGCTCCACAAACATGTCTAAACCAGGCCACCAGAATGTTTTGATAAATTGTTTAGTTCTCACAATCCCATTATGGACTTCATGGCCATGAATAACAATAGACTGTCTTACACCACTGGGAGGAACAGTTCTGTCTCCTCTCAGAATTGTAACAAGAGAGAATCTACCCTCGCAGGCGAGGGAGAAGGGTGTCACCTGCCAAATGATAATGTTGTGATGTAAACACGTCTCACAAATGATAGCAAGAACCAAACTAGGTGCAAATTCAGGGAGAATGTGACAAAAATAGGAATACACAAAAATATATGATACAGAAAAATAGAATTTATTAGAAGTACAATAAATATAATCAATTTAATTTGTTGAATGATGCATCAACAAAACAAAAATAGACATACAAAAAACAAATATATTATGTGCTGCAAAACTTTTCAGTAGAACAAAGAGATTTTATAATTCTTTTTAGGCTATTTAAAAGCCAATGCCACGATTACAACCAATGAAAATATTACGTCCCCACAATCAGAGGTATCAGTAATTAGAAACAGGCTCCAACCACATACACAAATGCTCTCATCCGTCTAGTTACACACACATTCAAACCTACTCACACACAACAATGACACCATAAATATGTACAACCCAATACAAAAGGAGAAAGGCAGAGACCAACAAATAAATAATAGAGTGGGCAATAGTGCATAAGTATTAACAGGAAATTCTTGCCCAATGATCTCTGTCTTGCACGGTGCTGACATGCGTTTCGGTGCTGAGCTAACAAGTAGCCATCACCTAACTCAAGGCACTAAAAATATAAATCTCTGTTACTCAACAACAAACGTGGGGGAAACAAGGCAAAGCAGCAACAAATTATATACACAAATATTCAGTTGGTGGCACGGATCCCAAATCAAATATATTCAGTTTGTAACCGTTCCATCAAAGTGTAAATCGGAGAAGGCAGACGCCTAAAGCGAGCTCTGGGAATAGCGAGCTGCGTATATAGCTGATGCAACTATACAGGCGGGATAGAGGGCCGGTAGCTCAAGTAAAACCGCTTCATCAGGCGGAAACATAGAGAAACTAGTTCAAATAGCATTAAAACATGTGTAGAACTCAAGGTCCAATACAGAAGCAAACACAGCATCTTTCTGTTCGAGTCAGGATAAGAGACTCCAGTTCAGAATCGAGCGTGAGGCCTCAGGTCAGAATATATACTTTCATAGAATCTCGCGAGATTCAAGTCACGCTCCTATGGGCGAGCACGGCCGGGCGAAGAAGGTGAAGAGAGTCCATGGGTCCCCTGGGTGAATAGCAGGTAAGAATGGCTGGTAAAAGCTATCAGAGTCCCGGGCTCCAGGTACAGGTCACAGCGTCTGTCAAGTCAACAATGGACCGAAGGAAGAATTGTACCATCAGTAGATGATAATTCATTCCTCACCTCCCAGAAACCTTTCAGGAGGAAAATCTTTCTTGGAAGGCCAGTCTTCCTGGACATACTTACGCACCTTTTTTAAAACATGGTCTTTTAAGTATGCAGAGTACCACACCTCCTTTTTAATGGGAAGAGGACCCTCATCATGAACTAACGCGATTTGAAAACCGTCCCAAGGATTGTGAACGTGTTCTTTAAGAGGTACAGGAAGTCTAAATAAGTCTAGATAAGAGATCAACTTTGACATTTTCTTTTCCTGGGACATACACTATTTTATAAATAAAATCTCCTAGACATCCTGGCAATTCTAGCTGATGCATTCATCATTCCATCAGTAGTGAGGAGACGTATCAAAGGTTTGTGATCACTACAGATCTCACATTCCTTGCCCCACAAAAACACTCTAAAATGCTCTAACGCCCAAACACATGCTACGGTTTCCCTTTCAATGGTGGAGTATTTCACTTCAGAAGGCGTCAAAGTTCTAGAAGCATAGGCCATAATGGTTTATTTACCTTTCTCACCTCTGAGACCAGACCCTTGGAGCTGGCATCTGTGGCAATAACAGAAGGAAGAAGAGGATCATAAACTACTAAGAGCAGTGGCATTACCAATAGCCAGTTTCACATCTTTGAATTCCTTTTCGCATTCCTCAATCCAAACAAATTTGCTTTTCATTTTGAGTAATCGCCTAATATTGAACACCCAGCAAGAGAAATTTGGTATGTATTTTGCATAAAATTACGTCAACCCTAAGAATGACCTTACATCATCCTTTGAAGTAGGAGAAGGTGCGGAATGAATTGCTTCAACTAATTCAGGTTTAGGTTTGACATCATCTTTACATAGTACATGACCAAGATAGGATAAATTTTGAATGTTTCATAGACAAACCAGAAGAAGATAGTCTACTGAGAGCAAGATCTAAAGATTGGTCATGATCACATTTGTTGTCGGAGAATACAAGGATATCGCCCTGAAAACACACTGTATTTTTACAACTTCCAAAGATGTTATGCATGGTGCGTTGGAATACAGCTGCCGCAGAAGCGAGACCAAAGGGCATTCTTTTGAACTGATAACACCCAAAGGGTGTAACAAATGCAGTGTATTTCTTACAATCTTCGTCAAGAACAATTTGGTGGTAGGCAGAAGAAAGATCAATACATAAAAAAAGTTGCTTTGCCATTAAGTGCCAACATTTCAGAAATTCTAGGTAATGGAAATTGATCAACTACAATATTATTATTCAGATAGCGCAAGTCAATACAAAGTCTGATGTTACCATTTAGCTCGTCTGGAAACCACAATGGGAGAAATCCATTCCAAAGATTCAATCTTTTCAATTATATTACTCTCCATTACTGTGTTGAGTTCTTTCTTTACATCATCACTTACAGAAATGGGAACATTTCTAGCTTTAAACATTTTTAGGTCTGCATTATCCTTCAAAATTATCTTGTGCTTAAAATTTACTAATTCACCAATGTCATTACTGAACACATCAGAAAATGTCTCAAGCAACATTATACTATAGTCATCAGAAACTTCCATAACCATGACTGGATCAGGATTGATAGGCCACTCACCAGATTGAGAGGAACTGCGCTGTTTTATTTGCACACCAACGGAGTGAAAGATCGTCCTGCAATCCTTCTCGCTTGTCTCCTGAAGCCTCCCCTCCATGAGGACTCGCTGGTGTGAGCGAGCCCTGCAATCGGCAGGGCTGGTGACACGCTCCCAGCTTGAGACCCACGGGTTGAGGCTTGGAAGTAAAACTTTTAGCGAGCCGGGGGACTGCGAGGACCAGCATCCTTCAGGTAGCCCAGCTGGCTCCTCTTCCCCCGGCGCTCACGCCCACGGACACATCCACCACCTACTTTGCATATCTTTTGTGACCCCCGCTTCGCGGGCGCCACTCACCAGATTGAGAGGAACTGCGCTGTTTTGTTTGCACACCAACGGAGTGAAAGATCGTCCTGCAATCCTTCTCGCTTGTCTCCTGAAGCCTCCCCTCCACGAGGACTCGCTGGTGTGAGCGAGCCCTGCAATCGGCAGGGCTGGTGACACGCTCCCAGCTTGAGACCCACGGGTTGAGGCTTGGAAGTAAAACTTTTAGCGAGCCGGGGGACTGCGAGGACCAGCATCCTTCAGGTAGCCCAGCTGGTTCCTCTTCCCCCGGCGCTCACACCCACGGACACGCCCACCACCTACTTTGCATATCTTTCGTGACCCCCGCTTCGTGGGCGCCACTCACCAGATTGAGAGGAACTGCGCTGTTTTGTTTGCACACCAACGGAGTGAAAGATCGTCCTGCAATCCTTCTCGCTTGTCTCCTGAAGCCTCCCCTCCACGAGGACTCGCTGGTGTGAGCGAGCCCTGCAATCGGCAGGGCTGGTGACACGCTCCCAGCTTGAGACCCACGGGTTGAGGCTTGGAAGTAAAACTTTTAGCGAGCCGAGGGACTGCGAGGACCAGCATCCTTCAGGTAGCCCAGCTGGTTCCTCTTCCCCCGGCGCTCACGCCCACGGACACGCCCACCACCTACAAGTATATAATTACATCATTACTCCCGCGTCGCGGGACGCCGGGCGAAGCCTGGGCAAAGGGCGGGCCGTCTGTGGCCGTCCGGGGACGCACGAGGACGGGACGGGCCACCCCACTTACCTACTGCACACAAATCTCATAAATTATTGTGGATACATGAAAGTAAGGTTGTCACCAGTAAATAATTGACCATAACCAAAATAGACTCAATAAAGACATCGCAAGTAAAGTGAAGGGTGGAAGAGGAACGCCAGGAACCTCCCAAGTAGCAACAGCAAAAACTTGATTCTTGGCGAAACTAGCTACCTAGTAATTAAATTAGACCAACAATCGAACAAGAAATGGGATTCAAAAAACTGCGATCCCGCACAATATTTATGAAAAGAATGGGTACCGAGAATGCAGTGCGCAAATCCACAGATAAAGCTATAAAGCATGGCCGTATAACTCACAGCCCGGCAATTAGTACATATTTCTCCGCCCTTACAACTAAAGAAGAACTAGAGACACATAAACCGGAAAAAGACATTACTCTCAACTCACCAGCAATTACTATGCCAACAGAAAGTACCCCAATGAAACTTCAACTACAACAAACATCGTGTCACCTGGATTATGATTCAAGTAATAAACTATTTTGCTCTCTAAAAGACCCACAATCCTCGGATCATGAGGCGATTCATCTAAAAACTTCTACTCCTATAAAAAGCTGTGACAGTTCATTGCTACCTGAGGAATTATGTACTAATAAATCAAACTTAATGGAACGAAAGTCAGAACTTGGGCCAACCAACAGTCATTTGAAAGATACGTCTCCTCGAGTTCTCACACTCAATTCTTCATTGGACCCTTTCAACTTTAAAAAACAATAATATCATCAATACAGCTACACCTATGTCAAAGGCCCTTTTTTCGCTTCAAGAAATATTGGAATCAGTTCTCTCATTTCTAGGAAATATCTTAGAAAATTCTGACCAAACTTTGGACGTCCAAATTGGGATATTAAAACATCTAGTTGAAGAAAAAAGGAAAAAAGATCCCTCTGAAGCAGAGATAAGTAACCTGATAACTAAAATTAATCATGAGCAAAAGGTAACTTTAAACCAAAATAGCAATGATCAGGAGAAAACAAAATGTGACTTTGGTACTCAGACAACAGAAATCCAACCACAACAAAACCAGAAGTTGGATATCCAAAATGATTCAGTAATATATTCTTTAAAAAAACTATTTAAAGAAAAACCTCAACAAAAAGTAAAACAATACCCAATTTTTTCAAAAACAAGTACTACAGTAAAACACAAAAATGATTCTGTACAAGATACTCAGGAAACTGGCACTAAAAATATTCCAAGTGACGAAAAAGGAGAAATAACAGTTAATAAAAAAATGGAACACGATCAAGAAGGAGGAAAAAGAAGAAGGAAAAAACCAGTAAGAAGGATTCAAAAAAAGAAAACCCGTAAACTAAAATTCCAAAAACCTACCATTACTTATAAATCTCAAGAAGAACAACTCGATGATAACGTAAAGCCTCAAACTATCGAAAAGTTGGAAATCAATAACAGAAATTTCAAAGAAAAGTTACAACATTTGGATCCAAGAGCAGAAGAGTATGTTCCAATCAGACCCTCTGTACCAACAGGTCAAGGAAATATAAATCCAAGTGAAGATATCACTAGGTACATACAAAAGGGCGAAGAGTCATATTCCAAAACACTGCAATTTGAGGAACTTTTTCCTACTGACTCAGCCCCACTTAATAGAGGAAGGATCATTAATCTTCTACATCATATAAGGTCTTTACAATCACTGACCAGCAATGAACTTGATTTAGTGACCTTTCCCAAAAAAGACAATATTAAATTAGTGTCGGTAACATTCTGGTCATCAGTTCTTCCAGGGATCATACTCAATGATAAGGAGATATTACATAAACATGGATACGACGTAGTTAAAAGAGCGGAACCAATGGTCAATAAATTTCCAATAAGCTACAACGATCAAATACGATTAATTTCCAACACACACGTCAATAGACTCCATAGAAATTTTGACGTAACTGAAGACTCTGGAACTATGTACTTAGGAACAAACTCTGTAGGAAAAAATACCCTAAAAATTCAGGTGGACAAAGGACAAAGGGCAGTCTGGTACCATGACACAAAAGAAATTGAAAAAAACAATAGCATAAAGTCCTGGTCTTGGGTCTCGGAGACTTTGAACAGCAACAAAGTTACGACCACTCTACGACATCCTGTTTAGCACCGGATTAAAAATAACATCCTGGAATATCGCTGGTAGAACTAAGAACAAACTATTTGAAGCCACGAGTAACCAGCCGGATATCCTGATATTACAAGAAACCTGGGCGACTGAATCATTTTTCCATAAAGGCTACTATGTCTATGATATCCCAGCAATACCTACTAAACGTGGTCACGCAAAAGGTGGCTTGGCCTTTTTACTGAGGGAAGAACACTTGTGGGCGCAGGAAATAGTAGATACAAAACTAGATAATTTACAGTGTATCAAAATCACCATAAAAACACATAGTACAGCTCCCCAAAAGGCAATCCTACTCTTCAATGTATACGCCCCTCCAGGCAAAAAACTTGATAATATATTCTTAAACATTATGGAAAACATAACGAAGATAATAAAAGACCAACTCTATTTGTCTTACTTAATCGTGGGGGATTTCAATGGCAAAATTTCTAATTCTGAAATCAACAAGTGGGCAAAATTATACATAGAAGAATCAATGGAAATTACAACTCCACTCTTTCTCAAAGGTATACAAACTGATAAAAGAGGAAAATTGTTACTAACAGTGCTGCCGAACTTAAATGGGGTAATACTGAACGGCAATATGGAAGGGGATATCCCGGCAAACTACACAAGACGGGGTAATGGAACCACCTTCCATCATAGACTACATCATTAGTAGTATGGATCTTTTGCACACAGTACGTACTTGCACACCCAGTTTACTCAAGAGAGTGATCATGCACTAATGCATTTAACTACAGACTGGATATCCAAATCTTCCCCAGCCTGTCATATCATATTCCATAAAAGTACAATAATGATAAAAAGCGAACAGAGACGCATATTTTGGAATTCTTCGACTCTGGCCAAAATCTCAAGACTGATTGAACACTCTCAATTCCTAGCAAAAATATATTCGGATAATCCATTAGAAAACTTTGAACTCATCATTAAAGATATCAAAATTTTTATTTTAAATGAGTTACAAAAGGGTAAAGACGGTAATAGCAAGAGGAAAGATAAAAACAAACACATTTCTCAGAACTCTGTAACAAAGAAAAAACTCAATAAACTTATTCGTGCCCAATACGTGAACTCTTCACCATCTACGAAACAGGAAATAAATAAACTAAAAAACCAATTGAGACGCGAGAATCAAAGTAATAAAAAAGCATTGCAAGATCGCAATTGGGTTGACATTCAAATAGCAGCGAAAAAATATAACCAGCGCAAATATTGGTTCTTAATTGCCAAAATAACTGGATCAAAAAAGAAATTGCAAACTATACCGGTCCCACCGAATGATTGGGAAACTTATCTGTCAGATCTTTACAAAGCAAATCGAATAACACCAGATGAAATTTGCAAGGACATTATAGAAAAAGATAATCGTCCAATAACTAAAACCACAGTTATATCCGTTGAAACGATCATTCGTAAAGCAAGAAGCACAGGTGCCTCTGGCCCTGATCAGATCCCGATCAAAGTGTTGCAAGCGGACCCTAAGGAGTGGAGTCAGTTGCTTTGCCCTCTCTTTAACCATATAATAAACATCGGTCAAGTACCTAAATCATGGCAGGGGAGCATCATCATCCCCATACACAAAAAGGGGAGCAGGATCCTAGCAGGGAACTACCGTCAAATAGCACTCATGGACGCTGTAGGAAAAATATTTGCAGCAGAAGTACTAGATCGCTTGAAAGACTGGGCATTTTCGTCGGGTATAATACCCATGTTTCAAGCGGGTTTTAGACCTAAACATTCTGTTACAGACAACATCGCGATCATTCAGGCTACTCTAGATAAGTATGTAACACAGAAAACCCAGGTTGTATATGCAGCATTCATAGACTATTCTACGGCGTTCGATCATGTAGATCGGCCAACACTATGGAGAAAATTAAGGAGGCTCGGAATTCAGGAACAACTGCTGCAAACCATAATAAACCTTCATACTAATACTTGGTGTCAAGTCCAAATGGGGGGAGAAAAAGGCCTAACAAAAATAATTAAAACAGATAATGGACTAAAACAAGGGTGCCTTCTAGCCCCGATCTTATTTTCCCTTTATTTAAGCGTCTTGCCATACCAGCTGCAACTGGGCTCCAGTTTGCCCCCTAAAATCGCCAAGCAAAGCATACATGCATTGCTCTATGCTGATGACATAGTGTTGTTAGACCTCACTCCTTTCGGACTACAAAGATCATTAGACATCTTGCACAAATATTCCAAAGAAAACTTCTTAATTCCAAATATAAAGAAAACTAAAGTGGTAGCTTTCTCGGGAGGAAACAAAGCACTAAATACAGCTGGAGGCTTGGAGGAGTAAAGATAGAAGAGGTTAATGAATATCCCTATCTTGGCAGGATCCTTTCGAAGAATTTAACAAATACAAAACAGATAAAAAATCTACAAAGGAAATCCGAATTACATGCCGCGGCCCTCTCAAGACTCTACAGTGCAACTGGAAACAGGCATTTTTCCTCAATGTTAAAAATATACAGAGTTAAAATACCGCCTGTATTAGCATATGCGATGGAGTACATCCCCATAAAGCAATGGGTCTTCATGGATCGCAAGGAAGGAAAAATACTAACAAGGATCATGAAGGTCTCAGACTCTGTACCTGTTCAAGCACTGAGATTAGAACTATCGATCACAAGCTCTTATGCTACAGCTGTGGCTAACGTAATTAGGTGGGCCTACAACTTACTGCACGCAAAAGAGAATACTCTTACATCACTACTGAAAAAAGAGACTTTTGGGTTGGAGGCCAAAAAGCAAACCTTTCTTGAGAATATGACTGTTGTTTTTCGAATGGCAAAAATGAGTCCGGACATACTGCTCACCTGGTCAACAGCGCAAATAAAACTGTTCCTAAAATGTTTCACCCCCAAATTAAGCTATGAACTGGATTGCGAACATTGTAGTAAACTATCAACTTATAAACCCTTTGCAGACCTAATGGAATATAAACAAAACCAGCCTTATATCGGGTTTACTTTGACGCATGGTGCAAGAAGGGCGATCACTATGCTTCGGATGGGCATCCTACCTGTACTAGCGTATACATCTAGAAGGCTCCCTGGAGGATCGCCAAAATGTACATTGTGTGAAGGGGGCGTTCAGAATCTAGAGCATTTATTATTTGTATGTCCAAATCCCAATGTTATCACAGCTCGTGCAAGATATCTCTTCCCAATCTACCGTTCATGCAGAATTACAATGGTGAGAGAACTTATAGTATTGTGCAAGCAGCCTCCAAATGAATTTTTCTGCTATAATCTGTATACATTTTTAAAATCTTTTTTATCTTTATATTGATAAAATAATGAAATTTTTATTTTGAATGTATAAAATGTAATATTTGTGGTCCTCTGTCGAGTACCATCCCAAATAAAATCTTTTTGACTTTGACTGGATTAAGGATAATCTCTACTTTACCCTGTTTGAACCATCCTAAAACAGACTGTCCTTTTTTTGACACATACAACATTGCAATGCATTCACTGACCTTGAACCTGAAAATAAGTACGCAAGACCCTATCTATTTTTTCTCCTGAGTACCCCTCAGGATGGATATCAGGAGGATCTAAGCTCAAACCTAGTTTGTCTACAAATTTTGACTTCCAAATATTCTCATTTACAATTGAATATGGAGATCCAGAATCAGCATAAATTTGTATGTCTACACCTCCAATAGTCCTATTACAAATGGGTTTCTTTTTAATGACTGAGTTGTCAATATTCAAGACTACACAAGAAGAATCTCTGATGTTTAACAAGTAAGATCTATCAAAGTTAGTACTATTATCCTCATTATCACTCCGATCTAGGTCATACCCATCAACACACTTAATCTTTCCACCTTTGGTTTTTCTGCACATTTTAGAGAAATGTCCTACTTACTTACAAAATGAACATTTCTGTTTTAAGGCAGGAGAATTTTTATTGTTAGCCAGGTGGGATTTACTGCCACACCTATAACAAAAAAATGTGTATTTTTCAGGAAAAGAATGACCATCCTTTAAAATATTAAGCTTTTTAGACCTTCCGCTAGCATTATTTACTTTAGCTACAACTGAACTAGCTGAATCTGCTTTATCTTTATCTTCTGCTTTAACTTCTTTAGCACTTCTACATGACATCTCAGCTTTCCTAACTATAGCTAAAATATCATCTAATTTAGAGTCGCCATTAATCCACAATATATCTTGGATAGAAGAATCTCTAACATGCATAACAACTTGGTCCCTTATAAGATCTTATTGTAATAACCCAAATTGGCAGTCTAAGGACAAGGTTCTTAAGTCAGAGACGTAGGTGCCAATAGATTCATCTGCATTTTGTTTACTGTGAAAAAACCTATACCTTGTAATACCAATACATACCTTGGGGGAACAATAACGAGCAAAATCATCTAGAGCAGAAGTAAATACATTTTCATCACTACCACCACTCACTCTAACCATTTGATTATAAGCTTTAAGTCCCTCAGGTCCAACAGAGTGTAAAAAAATTCCCTTTTTTAGGGCTGGCGACATTTTTCCATTAACATCAAAAGTGTCGACATAGTTAATAAAGTAGGCCTGCATGCCGAAGAACCTGCTGGCCAAAACCTTTGAGGAGGAGCCAAGTTACAATGTTGAGTAGACATCTTCAAATACAGCAAGGAATCTTATTACCAACAAAATATACAGTAAAGCACTGTTCAATGTTCAAGAAAGCAAAAAAAAAAAAAACAAGCACAAAAAAAATAGAAGCGCTTTGTTGCTAAATAGAAAATATGGTAAATACAAAAGTTACCATAAAATTCCTCGTAGGATCTGTGAAAGTTCCTTGTCCGCGTAAAAGCGAATTAAGGTATTGCTGAGTAGGAGTGAAGTCGGCAAAACCAGGAGCTGAGGTTGCTAGGATACCAATTTGAAACAAAATGACTACACATTGCGTGAGAAAACATTGTGATATAAACTCACGTACAAGTCGTGCAGCGTGATGCACATGTAAGGTCTGACACAGAATTCCAGAAAAAGGAAGATGAAGACGCTAGAAGCCCCTTAGAGAAGAGACTAGTCTGCACTCCAAACTCTACACAAATAAGAATTCTTGAAATGTCGTCAGTAGAGGATCACCGTCGTCGTCAAACGCTTCAACACATTGGTAAATTTTCAAACGATGCAGGTATATGCGCGTGAATGCAGACAAAGCACAGGCAGTATCCAAATAACCCAAACTAGCAACTACATCCAGGTATCACCGGCTCACGTCGAAAGTAGACACAAAAAATAAAAAATAATCCAGTGCAGGAACGGAAAATAGTAAGGAACCCTTCAGAAAAATCCTAAGAAATCCAATCTTTACACTCAGGTCAGTGAGATGATGCTGTACCATCCTCTGTCTCCAATTGTCAAGTAATGAGGCAGGAAGAAGGAATAAAATAGTTTAATCGATAAAGATTACTGCATCACCGGAGGGCATCCAGTACAGTCCGTCTCCAACCTCCAACTCCCTCCAACTCCGACAAGAACACTGCACGGACCTTAAGCTCTAGAATGATAAGAGAATGAAAGGTACGTGCAGAGTAACATAGGAACAATATACAGAACAGTCGTGTACACTGCGCAGTTGTGTTACCTGCGGTGTGTTGAAGGGTCATGTACCCTGTGCTTTTGTTTTACCCAGGTTTGTGTTGAGGGATCGTGTACCCTGTACTGTTATGTTACCTGGGGGTGTATTGAAGGGTTGTATACCCTGTGTTGTTGTTTTACCTAGGAGTGCTTTGAGGTTGATGTACCATGTCTTGTGATTTTCCTAGGGGTGCGTTGAGGGGTCGTTACCCTGTACTATTGTTTTACCTAGGGGTGTGTTGAGGGTCGTGTACCCTGTTCTGTTGTTTTAACTAGGGGTGCATTGAAGGGTCGTTTACCCTGTGTTGTTCTTTCACCAAGGTGTGCATTGAAGGGTCGATGTACTTGTGCTGTGTTTTACTCGAGACTTTATGTTCTGTCATGTGTGCTATGTGTGGTGTGCAGATCGGGGTGAGTGATGAGGGAGTTATTGTGTACTCCATTCTCCCTAGCACTGCATAATATTACACTGTTGTAATGTCAATGTATTTGGCATTTAGTTCTTTCAAATTGCAATTGCTATTTGTATGTTGTATATTTCTCTTTCGTATTGATGTTATCAAATTGTGTGTACTTTCTTTGTACATTGTTGTAAAATTATTATTAATTGTTTTTCTTCAGGAAGGAGATGTGTTGTAACTTGTAATGTTGCTTCACAACATTTCCCTTAGCTACCTGTCCCATGCTGCTCAGCCAGTATGAATGTGATGTGTGTGTGTGGAATGTTAGAATGCCTGATGAGGTAGTGGAATGCTGGAGTGTCGGGTGGAGTGGAGAGAGAGATAGCTGTCGTGTGTGGGGAGGGGATCTTACCTGTGTTAGTTCCGGACTGTAGGACTTGGCATCCTCGGTGTCGTTTCCCTCTACCTTTTTGCCGTCCATCCTGCTATTTTGCTGAATTTTTTGTTACTGGCTTCAGAACTCTGCACACTTCACCACTGCTACCCAGTGAAAAAGTGCATGTGCTCTCGCCTTAAAACGTGGTAGAATTGCCTTTAATCCAACTGGAATATATAATTTACGTATAAGTCCCTAGTAAAGTGGCACTGCCTGTGCCCAGGGACTGTAAAATAAATGCTGCTAGTGAGCCTGCAGCACTGATTTGGCCACTCAATTAAGTAGCACTTTAAATATGCCTTATGTCTGCCATAGCAGCCTGTGTGTGCAGTTTTAATGATCTACTTTGACCTGGCAAAATACACCTTTTGCCAGACCCAAACCTTTCTTTTTAATACACATGTCACCCTTAGGTTAGGCCCTGGATTGTGCACCAGGGCAAGATGTTGTGTATTTGAAAGTAGGTCATGTACTTTTTAGTTGTACATGACCTGGTAGCGAAAAACTCTTAACCCCCTGGCTGCTGCCGTTGGCCAACGGTCGTTGCGTACACTACCTTGGTAGTGCTGCGAACGTCCGTTGGCCGACGCTGCCCCACCCGTTTTTCAAACGTTCAGCACTGGAGCTGATTATTCGAAGCAGCCAAGTTGTTAAATTCGTTTTTCACTACTGCAAGGCCTGCATCTCCTATAGGAGAACATTGAAGTTACCTTATTTAATTTCATAAGTGATAATATCCAAACGGGAGCAGGTAACCAGTTCGTGTTTGATGTCTTTGCAACTGTAATGAAAATAATACCTCTCATGGTGAAGTTGGATTTCAAATTATAATTTTGAACATTCCACTTTTAGAAAGTTGCCATTGTCCTCCCTTATCCATTTAGTGTCTCCAACCTGTTCCTGGGTCATATGACTGGGTGTAGCTGATAGCTGGGCGTTGGATAGTCTTCCTAGACCGCCAGTGCCACACACAATAGAGAGCTTAGGTGTGCCTGGATGGGCCATCTCTGGCAGGATGGGAGGGTGAAACTGGGCACAACCCTACTTATACTTGAATAGGTAGTGTCCTGCCTCCACACAAAGGGCTGAATACTACCTGTGGTTTGCCTGGAGCCAGGACTGGGAAGGCAGGAAGCCTGTGGACTTCAAAGGGAATCCTGTTGAAGCTTCCCCACTTAAAAGGAAGGCCCAGTTTAAAATATTTGAATCCCAGACACCAGCTCTTCAGTACACTTCTGGGCCTTTGGATACTTTCCCAGGAAGAAGGGCCGATGTGCTGCTGACAGGAGTACCACTTTGCTGGATGCTGCTCTGATGGGCAGGTGCCGGGCTGTGCTGACCTTTTACCTGGGCGAGGAGGACTGCACCTGGATCTGTTGAACCTAGGACCCCAGAGTGACTGTAAGGGCAAGTTGGGACCGAAGGCTCTAACCACTTTAAACCCAGCACCCGGATTCTTCCATCTGTGAGTACAACTCTGCCATATGGTGCCACCCCACTCCTGTACCCTCCTTGGAAGTGGGCCTCATGGTGCTCTGCCAGCCCACCTGAGGATCCTGTAGAAACAATGCATCTCATGTGCTGCATGGCGTAAGCATGAGCAGAACCAATGCATCGCCTCTGCTGCGAGGACTCCACATCAACCCCACAGCTCACATCGGAACTGTGGTTGCGTGAAGTTTCCCAGATGCAGGCCCTCGAATTACAAATCTCTCTTGTCAACGGCAGCCTTGAAGACGAGGCAGCTTCTCTCATCACAGCCTCACAGCTCTTCGGAACTGATGCATTGCTTCAACTGCGCGACGCATACTCAATGCTGGTTTTCACATCACAAGCCTTCATTGATGGGATCCTGTAATGGCTGGATTTTCTGTTTAGATGGGATCAGCCCCCAGGGGCCCCTGTGACCCAGCCAAAACGTACTCACCTTCCCTTCTTAGATCGTATTTACACTGAGTAGATATAACGATGAATATACAGGTCGCACCTAAGAATGGGGAATGACAATATACATATATGGATTTTCTACAATATCTTATTCACATCAGTTGGCCTCGCGGTCGCCTCGACCCAGACCGTTCTACCCCAGGGCAGATCTGACACACAATCCGGCGTGTCTACACACGGGCCTGCAGAACCCAATGCTCTCTCTTTTCCAGCGTTCGCGATCCTGCGAAACATCCACGGTGATCTCCCTCTCACCGCTCTCACTTAGTCTTTACCACAATCCGGTGGCTTTACACGGCAGTATCCTTCCTGCCGCTCTCATTAACGCCGCATATCAACGACGACCACATTCCTATGAAACATTATTGGGATGATATCTCGACAGTCTACTTAGGATAAAACTACAATAATAACTTTGGATATGGGTCCAGATTGTATAGTGTACTCGTTACTTTTGACATCAGAGGTTCACTCACTCCCTATTTGTGTGATCACCACTTGCCTGATTGGGATTACTCGTCCATTCATGCGCCTAGCTTTCACCTAGGAGTTGCGTTTACCAAGATTGAACATAAGCACCAGGCACACGGTAATTCTATATGAATTAGGGCATTTATTAACCATAAACATAAATCACATTACTATGCAGCATTACATTTGCACAAGAAATAAAAGAGAAAGGTTAGGGTGCACGCACTATAAGGACTGGTTGGACTTCACCTGGTTAACGGGAAATCGGGACTCGGCAGTCATCTAGGCTCCTGTCTCGTCTCTGGGTCCTGGCTCGCCTTGCAGTCACCCTCAGCCGTCACAGGCACACGTCTGCACCGCTAGGCTCAAACTCGTCTGCTCTCCCTCAGGACCTCGGAGCCTTGCTGTTAATTAGCTACCGTCTCTCTCTCTCTCTGTATTTAGTGCGCTCCGCGCCACTTCTCGTTCAGTCTATTTTCAGAGAGTTTCGGTCTTAAATCTTTCTCCGACTTCAAAGATGGCGACTTGTCCACCATGAAAATGAATAATGGCAGAGATGCTAACGGCTAGATGCCGCCTACGGACTAACTGACTGAAAGACTAACACCTTCGCTAATATCAAAGCCCGTTCCTTCATGGAAATTCACGGCCAGTAACCTGCCGCCCACCAAATTCTTGTACCTCCCCGTACCAAGGACACTTTCCCAGCCGGCCGGCCTGAAGTTGTGTCTTCGGAGTGGAGAAAAATACATTCCTTCGATAAGGGTCAGCCTGAACCGGTTCTCTCCAAGCGAACAACAGCTTGAAACTAAAACATTACACTTCACCTAGAAAGCCTTCTCGAGCTACCAGGCAGAAAGCAAAATGGAGTCTGTCTCGCTTAAGGCCTACGGAGCCCATAATATACATAGCTCCATGAGAAACAGATCGGCATGTTAGCAAATGGATAAATCATGACTAATACCCATATATCTAACCCCTAACTTAAATTCATAAGCCTTACTCTAAGGGAAATGGCACGAAAATGCCCTTATATCTATAAGACAGGGTCCCTGTCTATCGGCCTAATCCCTATGCTATGAGGGTGATAGGCTGGAGTCACTCTCCATCATTCTCCTTCTCCAGAGGGCTGGCAGAAAGACAGCCATAACATTACACCCCTTGACTTCAGTCTATCATCCACAAACTAAATGGAACTAACGTCAGTAGACGAATAATATGAAACAAAACTAACTGACCTACGACTCTTTGTAACTCTAAAAAATTGTAGCAGGGAAGGGATACACTGAATGAAGCAGCAAATCACTATTAGGATACAGACAACAATAATAACCCCTCCCAAAATTTGTCGTAAAAAATGCATGTCAGGGAGCCAATTAAAAAGCCAGTCAAAGAAACCCTGATCTATGTGTTCTCTAATTTCTGCCGTCAAGTCGTGGAGTTTATTAATATGGGACTGGATATCTTTAGAATGGTCAGACAAATTAAAACAGCATAGACCATCAAATTCAGAGCACTCATGCCCGTGTTTTAGCAACAAATAATCGATGGCTGCACGATTTTGTAAAATAGCTCTACGTTCACCTTGGGAATCTAATAATAAATCTGATAAAACGGTAGAAGTCTGGTTGATCGATTTAACCATCCAACAGGCCATTTTGCCGATTGTTTTGGCATTATAAACAGCTAATGCAGGAACACCAATAATAGAAAAAGCTAAACCAAGATATTCAGATTTGGAAAAAAGATGAACAGAGGAATCACAGTCTTCATGTAATGACATAGAGTCTCGAACAATACGGGAATGTGAAGGAGGATGTGAAGAAAACATTAGCAAACTTAATCTAGTGATGGCACATGGGCCACCAGAAATATTCGCAGGAATATAGGGCCAAGATGAATTCCCGCATGAAAAGAGCCATCCAGCCGGTAACAACATTGAACGATAATGGCTAGTGGCAACAACTAAACTTTTGCAAGTCATATTGTTCTTCACTGAAAAACATGAATTAGGAAGTCTTTTCATACATAACAAACGCTGATGAAATGAAAAAGTAGTAGCGGCTTGGAGTTTCAACCGCAAACATTCAGAGATGGCCTTAGGATTACAGGTCATCATGAAGCAAAGGTCACCAGGGGTAATATTAAAAGTAGTGATTCTGGAATTAAGTAGGACATCTTGGTCTGGAAGAAGAGTACATGAGGGACAATATTCATGGGCCAAAAAGTCGCCCAAAATGACATTAGGTCGGGCACTGGATATATTAAATACGTGACGAAGAGTTTCAGTAGATGCGGGGACAGCGACCAAACAGGTCGATAATATGTCAGTAACGCTCTTCATGGGGGTAAGGCAAAAATGCGGAGAGTTCGTCACTCGCTTCGCGAGTGTGATCCAGAAGTTGGAGGACTTCTGCCACGCGGACCGCGTGGCTCTTGTTATCCCATCACTCGGCGTCGGTAGATCCTCTCCTCTCCCGGCGTAGCAGGCCAAAAGGAGTCCAGCGCCGACACATCCTGCAGCAGCAGTCCAGAGAATGATCTGAAAGAATACAAACACAGGCCTTAATCATTCTCGTAAATAACATTTGTCAGCTGGGACAGCTTCCCAGCCATCTTTCCCTGGCTTCATCACCAAAACGGTGTTGTCATGACCAGTCGCAATAATATCAGCCTGTTCAGGAGGATTTTTAGGCGATTGCACCCATATTTTAGCTCCAGGAAGATCAGAAGATCCGAAGCCTTTTTGTCCACGCACAGTTAGCAACGTTGGGGCAGAGCCTTTTTTGATCTCACCACTGAAGACAGGCATAATCAGTAACTGAGCAACACGGTCAGACTTTTTGATAAACAAATCCATCTCACTGCTATTAAGCAAGAGAACCTTAATCTCTCCCTGATAATCACTGTCGATCACACCACCAAGGACTTGAACACCTTTCAGGGCCAGGCCAGATCTAGGGGCAATTAATCCAAAACTACCGGCAGGTATAGAGACACCAATGCCAGTTTCAACAATGATTCGATCTTTTCCTGGGAAGTGTACATCATTTAAAGCATGCAGGTCGAGGCCTGCGGAACCTGGAGTAGCTCTACACGGAGCCAAAGCACCGGGGGTAATTTCCCAATATGTGACCGTAGCAGCAACAGAATTAGGTTTAGCATCAACATGTGGAGGAAACAAACGCATCAAAGGAGATTCAGCATGCAACAAAGGACGATTATTAAGAATTAATAAAGCTTGAAGTAAGACATCTCTCCACTGGCTGTAACGGTCATCAGTCAACTTGCGCAACTGCTCTTTCAACAAACCATTCATTCTCTCAATCAGTCCTGAAGCTTGTGGATAATATGGAATGTGAAATACCCAGTCGATATTGTTTTCCATACAGAATTCCTGCACCAATCTTCCACGAAAGTGGGATGCATTGTCCGATTGAATTTGGAATGGGACACCATAATATAGAATAATCAGTTCCAGGGTTTTAATTGTATTCACTTGGGTAGCATTCTTGCAAGGGAAAGCGACCAAAAGGCCACTATAAGTATCAACTGCTGTACAAATGTATTGACAATTTCTGCTCATGGGGAGCGGACCAATATAATCAATCTGCCAAATTTGGGCGGGCAATTTACCTCGATGTAAGTGACCTCGAACAATTTGAGGCACCTCTTTCTTTCTAGAATGCTGGCAAATGGGACAATGTAGAATGGCATCTTTAATTAAAGAAAAGGGAATATGAATTCCTCTATCAGCAGCCCACCTGTTAGTGGCTTTCTCTCCAAAATGTCCTGCTTTCTGATGGGCCCATTTCGCCAATCCCGCCAAATCAGAATCTTGCATGTCAACCACTGCCTCAGAAATTTTAGACTGTTCATCTGCAATGTTATGGAAAAATTTGTCAAGGGAATCTATTGGAGTATGAGCATCCACGTGAAAGATTGTTACAGTACTGTGCGGAAGCAGTTCCCAAATTTCCTGCCACAATTCTTTACCCCATAATTCCTTGGAGTGCAATTCCCAATTGTGCGAATGCCATGTAGGCAACCACACCGCTAGTCCATTTGCAGTGGACCAAGAATCAGTGAAAATATGACATGTACCTGGTAACTCCTGTTTCAAAACTTGGTAAATCGCATAAAGTTCAGCATATTGACTACTCTTACCATCTCCAGTGGTGCTCAATAATTTCTTAGTAGTCGGGTTATAGGAGACCGCTTTCCAATGTCTCTTGTCACCAATGAACTTCGCAGAACCATCCGTAAACCACACATGTTTTCTATCCTCCACGGACAGATCATCAAATGATTTACCCCACTGCACGGGAGACTCCTGCACTACGGGAACCGAACGCTCACTCTCAGCTTCATTGGAGGGCGCCTGCGCCACTCGCTCATGTAAAACCGCCACACCTTTCGGACCCACACGTGCCCTGTCCTGAATGTACCATTTCCATTTAATCACACTAGCCTCCTGAGCATGTCCAATTCGATGGGACTTCGGTGAACTCAAAACCCACTGCATGATGGGAATCTCAGGCCTCAAAATCACAGCATGGCCTAAAGTCAATTGCTCGGTGTCCACCAGAGCCCAATAACAAGCAAGCAACTGTTTTTCAAAAGGAGAATAACGCTCACCAGCCTCTGGTAGCTTTTTGGTCCAAAAACCTAATGGCACTTTTTGTCTGCCCTGCTTTTGCCACAAACTCCAATTGGCATACAGACCTTCCACGGACACATTCAAATCCACATTACCCTCACTCACGGGCCACAAATCCAAAGCATACTGAATAGCTTCTTTAGCCAAATCAAAAGCAGTCTGTTGAGGTTCACCCCACTCAAACGCATTCTTTTTACGAGTGACTCGATACAGTGGAGCCAAGATTTGACTCAAATGTGGAATATGTTGGCGCCAAAATCCAAACAATCCAATAAAGGATTGCGCCTCTTTCCTATTTCTGGGAACAGCAAAATCAAGTATTTTACGTTTAACTTGTGGGATCACTTCTCTGTGACCTTCATGCCAATTAATTCCTAGAAATTTCACAGCTTGGGATGGAGTTTGTAATTTATCAGGATTAATTTCCCAGCCTTTTGCTCGCAAACAGTCAATGATCTGATCTAAATGAGACTGTACTTGGTCTTGCGTTTCACCTTGAATCAAAATGTCGTCAATATAATGACAAATCTGAACTTGTGGAATCGTAGGCACTTCAGATAAATGTTCCGCCACCAGCCGGTGACAGATTGTAGGGCTATGTACATAGCCTTGAGGAAGACTCCGGAACGTCATTTGACGTCCATTCCATGTAAAACTGAATTGTTCTTGGCATTCGGGGGCAATTGGAATCGAAAAGAATGCATTAGCAATATCGATAGAAGCATACCATGTACCAGGATGCTTTTGAATTCTCTCAATCAATGTAACAATGTCGGGCACTGCCACAGTCAATTTAGGTGTATGTTTGTTCAATTCTCGATAATCAACAGTCATGCGCCAAGAGTTGTCACTTTTGCGCACGGGCCAAACAGGATTATTCCAAGCGGATGTGACCGGAGTAATGACTCCCGCGTCAACCAAATCCTGAATCGTAGCTGTAATTTCTTCATGACCACCTGGGATGCGATATTGTTTCTGAGAAATCACTTTCGTAGCTAAAGGGATCTTAATAGGTGGCATGCGTAAACGGCCAACCCGTACGGGTCTGGTCGAAATGTACTGTCTAGCACCAAACTGATAGTAACCATCATCCAAATGCAAAGTCATACCTTTCAAGATGTCAATTCCAATAATGTATTCCAAAAGTGGCACAACCAACACAGAGTATTCTCTACGAGGAATCCTACCAATTTTAATCTCAAGTGCAGTTTGAACTGCGGGCGTTTCTTTACCACCCAGGCCGGTAATTGTAAAAGATTGTCCATGAAATTTTCTCGACTTGCCATGAATTAAAGTGGCCTCCGCCCCAGTATCAACCAACGCTCGGGCCCTTTGGATATTACGATGTTTCCAAAAAATCTCAATATCTACATATGGTCTGTAATCTCTGTGGGCCCACCTGCGTACCGGAGCTTGACCTATTTCCTAATCATTTTTCCTGCGTTCAGTCAACCAAGACAGATCAGGGTAGATGTTTTCAGTTTTCTTCGGTATCAGAATTTCTTGTTCATATCCGTCTCCAGTACGAAACGGATTAGTATCATGTTCAAAAAATTGTGAATTACGGTCAGAGAGTCTATTACGATCCTCCCTCCTTCGTACATCAGGGGAATAACTCCTTGCATCTCTATATCTGCTAGAACCACGATCATCTCTTCCCCTTTCACGATCATCCTCTCTCCCCCTCCCATCACTACGACGGGGGGAACCACCACGTTCTTGGCGCCGGTCATCACGGCGATCAGAATTCACACGTCGTCTCTCATCACCACTGTCATCCGAACCACGATCATAATCATTCTTTCGCACACGACGGGCACCTTCCTTCCGATCCAAACCACGCTTACGGAACATATCCCATAGGATATTATTGGGTTCACCATCGATCTCTTCCTTTTTCACACCATCAGCAACGAGAGCAAGAAACATGTCACGTCTAGAGAACTTATAGTCCCCACCAGTACGACCCTCAGGTCGGGATTGTCTTTCATGTTTAAACCATTCACCCAACTCACCAAGCTGACGAACAGACTCAAGCACAGCAGACAAAGGATTGCCAGTTTGATTAATCAATAAAGTCATCATGACCTGCTTATAAGCAACAGGAGAAGAACGGATAATGCGATTACGCACAGAAGATGTTAAAAGACCATCCAATAATCTGTCAGCAGTACTAAGGAAGATACAGGTTTTCATAACTTCTTCCTTTAAACGTTGCGACGCATCGCGCAGAGTATACCATGGCTTTTCATCAGAGGGCCAATCAGACTCAGTTGGATATTTATGATTACAGCCATCAGACGCAAGCTGGAGCAAGGAAGTTTGAACATTACCATTAAAATTCCGAAAATGGTCCTGAATAGTAGAATCAGAACTCAAAGAGCAAAATCGTAAGCAATCAACGGCATCGAGCATAATACCGGAAGCGCCAAGCTCATAAAGGCGCACCATCCAGGTAAGCAAAGACTCACCAGGTCGTTGTTTAAATCGTTGCAGGATGTCACTGATCTCCTGCTGAGTAAAATCTTCAATACAATCAAGAGCGATACCACCCAGATTACCAGGGGCTTGTTGTAATTTCCGTCGGAAAATCGGGTGAGCAGAAACTGCGGGAAGAGCTTCCGAAGAAGCCCGCATCTTAGATTTAACATCACAATCAGGGCAAGCTACGTCGTCCACACGGGAAGAACGAGCACGGTCACAATCGGGAGTTGAATCAATGCATGAAGCAGATTTACAATCACGTCCGGAGCGAGAAGACTCGCGCTTGTCACCCTCCTCTGCCGAGGAGTCAGAAGTATGAGAATCCCAGATATTACCGTCCCACTCATCGGGGTTCCAATCCATTCCAGCTTTTGCTACAACCATACGCACTTTGCGTGAAGACACACGTCCACGACGATGTTTATACTTATATCGTGCAATACGGACCGCAGCCCTTTCGGCAATGGTCTGATATGTTTCAAGTTTATCGGCAAGCAATTTATTTTGGCAACGCAACAAAGTGTGCGCATTTTGCAACTCGACACACTGCCCTTCTGAATCTTTAAACTGTTTCTGCAGTTGCACAACCCTCTCATGCATTATTCTGTATGCATTAAGAACAATCCACCCTCTGCGTCCTAAAATAGGAAGCTCATCACCCTTCACTACCGGCGCTTTCTGTAGGCACGAAATCACATCAGCAGGCTCCGCCTGCTCCAAGAATGAAGACCAATTTTCGCTCAAACCAGTAGAATCAGCCCACTCACGGGCCAAAGCCTCATAAGGCGTAGACTCCCAGCCGGGAATCTGAATCGGTAGTTTGAAAACCGACGATGATTTTTTCACAAACATAATGATACACAAAAAATATATATACACAGTTATAAACAAAATTTTATACGTACAAGCCGAGCGCAAACCAACAAGATGAAAACAACACAACGCACACAGGCTTCGTAAACAGTTCGTGACGCCAGATGTAATGGCTGGATTTTCTGTTTAGATGGGATCAGCCCCCAGGGGCCCCTGTGACCCAGCCAAAACGTACTCACCTTCCCTTCTTAGATCGTATTTACACTGAGTAGATATAACGATGAATATACAGGTCGCACCTAAGAATGGGGAATGACAATATACATATATGGATTTTCTACAATATCTTATTCACATCAGTTGGCCTCGCGGTCGCCTCGACCCAGACCGTTCTACCCCAGGGCAGATCTGACACACAATCCGGCGTGTCTACACACGGGCCTGCAGAACCCAATGCTCTCTCTTTTCCAGCGTTCGCGATCCTGCGAAACATCCACGGTGATCTCCCTCTCACCGCTCTCACTTAGTCTTTACCACAATCCGGTGGCTTTACACGGCAGTATCCTTCCTGCCGCTCTCATTAACGCCGCATATCAACGACGACCACATTCCTATGAAACATTATTGGGATGATATCTCGACAGTCTACTTAGGATAAAACTACAATAATAACTTTGGATATGGGTCCAGATTGTATAGTGTACTCGTTACTTTTGACATCAGAGGTTCACTCACTCCCTATTTGTGTGATCACCACTTGCCTGATTGGGATTACTCGTCCATTCATGCGCCTAGCTTTCACCTAGGAGTTGCGTTTACCAAGATTGAACATAAGCACCAGGCACACGGTAATTCTATATGAATTAGGGCATTTATTAACCATAAACATAAATCACATTACTATGCAGCATTACATTTGCACAAGAAATAAAAGAGAAAGGTTAGGGTGCACGCACTATAAGGACTGGTTGGACTTCACCTGGTTAACGGGAAATCGGGACTCGGCAGTCATCTAGGCTCCTGTCTCGTCTCTGGGTCCTGGCTCGCCTTGCAGTCACCCTCAGCCGTCACAGGCACACGTCTGCACCGCTAGGCTCAAACTCGTCTGCTCTCCCTCAGGACCTCGGAGCCTTGCTGTTAATTAGCTACCGTCTCTCTCTCTCTCTGTATTTAGTGCGCTCCGCGCCACTTCTCGTTCAGTCTATTTTCAGAGAGTTTCGGTCTTAAATCTTTCTCCGACTTCAAAGATGGCGACTTGTCCACCATGAAAATGAATAATGGCAGAGATGCTAACGGCTAGATGCCGCCTACGGACTAACTGACTGAAAGACTAACACCTTCGCTAATATCAAAGCCCGTTCCTTCATGGAAATTCACGGCCAGTAACCTGCCGCCCACCAAATTCTTGTACCTCCCCGTACCAAGGACACTTTCCCAGCCGGCCGGCCTGAAGTTGTGTCTTCGGAGTGGAGAAAAATACATTCCTTCGATAAGGGTCAGCCTGAACCGGTTCTCTCCAAGCGAACAACAGCTTGAAACTAAAACATTACACTTCACCTAGAAAGCCTTCTCGAGCTACCAGGCAGAAAGCAAAATGGAGTCTGTCTCGCTTAAGGCCTACGGAGCCCATAATATACATAGCTCCATGAGAAACAGATCGGCATGTTAGCAAATGGATAAATCATGACTAATACCCATATATCTAACCCCTAACTTAAATTCATAAGCCTTACTCTAAGGGAAATGGCACGAAAATGCCCTTATATCTATAAGACAGGGTCCCTGTCTATCGGCCTAATCCCTATGCTATGAGGGTGATAGGCTGGAGTCACTCTCCATCATTCTCCTTCTCCAGAGGGCTGGCAGAAAGACAGCCATAACAGATCCTCAATGGTGATGCAAGTTATTGCATTGCAGAATCATAGCTCCTCGGAACCAAAGCATTCTCTCAGCTGCACAACTCATCCTTGGCATAAGACCTTCCAACACTCTGTAACCCTCATTTAAGGCACTCTTGTTCAGCGGGACTCTACTCTCTGTCAAGCTACAAGAGCGTTTGCTTGTGGCCAGTGGGGACGTACAACAATTGTCATACTTCACTGCAGCGAGCGAGCATGAACCACCTACAGGTGATTCGGGGGGTTCTTCCCTCGAGAAAATTTTGAAAAAGAGTGGGCAAATGGTGCATTTTCAAGCAAACGAGAAGGTGCTAGAGGAGGGAAGGCGGCCACCCGCAGAGGCAGAAGCAGAGGAGCAGGTAAAGTTTGGGGCCAGCATTGGTGAAATGCAGGACAGGGATACTTGTGATAAATGGTTCTGCATCAAACATCAGCTGAAATCCAAAATGGAGAGTCCTGCTAGCCCCGACTGCCATCAGACACTCAGAAGGGAAACTCCTGGGGCTTCCTGGCTTTTCATCCACTCTGGTCAGTGCTACCACGAATCAATCACTTTAGAGTTGGTGAAAAAAAGGAAGAGGAAAACAGGAAAGGAAAATTACTCGGAGCATGACTAGTCTGGGCAGTATGACTAATATAGAAGTAAAGCGTGTGAAAGGAGGAGAGGTGGACTTTGGAATGGAGGGTGGAAGATAAAAACCATGAACCTGATCCTACCATCTCATGGAAAAGGTCATGGAAAGGTTGACGCACAGACTCTCCAACCCTTGGTAGAAAAGCTTGATAGGAGATGGGGAAAAACTCCAATCAAGGATACATTCTAGAGATGAGGTTCAATACCCCCGCTAAATGGAGATTTCAAATTAGCCAGCATTACCGCAGATGTTGCAGAAATGGATAAAACAGTATCTGCTGAGTGCTCTGGGAGGCGCGGGACAAGATTGTCAGCCGAGTACCCCGTGCATAGGGCACCCTTAGAATGACACGGAAGGGAATATAGTGCCACAGGTATGCTCAGTAAACAAGCATTAGCATAGCCAATAGGTCTCGCCTTTGGGACCTTACAAGTGTTTAGCCAGAGATATTGACTTTGCCTATATCTTTAAGCTGTGTGGTACAGAAGTTTGCATCATGCTGAAAAGTCATAATAAAGAAGTGTCAGAAGCGTTTTAGTTAGCTTATATATGACCAACTGACTGAAATGTTCTACACTCATTTACTTTCATAGAGTTAACCAGTTAACCACATTGTGTTCTTGAAGCAATTCTCTGGTGCGGTTCTATTGTCCTCGTACCAATTCAGGTACACCAGCCTGGGCTGCACATGTCTTCATAGCGGTCTGATCCATGTGCACACGTCTTCAGCCACCTGACTGACAAAAGTCACTCTGAGTTGGCATATCTCGACTTTTAGAAATTTGGTTTGTTCCCCTCAGTTTTATTACGCACAAAACTTTAGCCATCTGTGAGATGGTAAAGCAGGCCTAGGAACTTAAATCGACACTTCCCAACTACCACGAGTACGCTCTCTTGATGTTTGCCAAATGAGGTTAGCGTGACATTTGGCAATGCATTGAAGAGTTACGACCTCAGAGTACGTACATCCGAGTGAGAGACAAGCAGCCCTGCACCCTTCTCATTCCACAGTAAAACATCAGACTTTAACTCTTTCACAATAATACTCTTCAGCCATCAGTGGCGGCTATTGCATAACCACTTATGCAACTCAAGAAGGGCACTATGCAAAAACAAGTAAATTATAGGCTCAGAGGAGAAACCAGCTAAGAACATTTCCAGGGCTGCCGTTAATAACCCTTTATCCGCCTCACATCAGATCACATTAGTCAGATCACATTATTCAAATTACATTAGTTTGTTAAACGCAGCACGTATACAATATGGTATTTTTACACAATGCACTCATTGTAACATTAATCTAGAGCTTTATACTTGAGAACAACTTGGTTTACATTATCAGAGAAGAAAATAGCATTCACTGATCCTGCCACTCGCATGTCACACGCTCGTAGAGGGCAGAGCGCCTTGTCGAGGTCTGGCGCACAAGGATGCTAGCACTGTGCCAGCTGGGTTCCGGCATTGCTCTAACCCACTTTCTGCCTGCGTGAAGATGGGCTTCTAGGAGCGTTGGTGTCCGCTCTAAAAATCCAAGCACCTATTTATCATGTGGACTGACGAGCCCCTTTCTTCCTGAGCTTGACCCAGCTGCATGCGGCTAAGAAGCGGCAGCGCTGCCGTCCCCAGCTCGCATCTCTGAGGGAGAAAAAGCACACTGAGTGGTTTCTCCATCGGGGTCACATGGGACCCTTCACTGCAGATGGAGTGCCTTGGTTTCTTGCACGCGGTTGTCAGCGAGCTTAAAGGATGGAACGAGGGCCGGCTTACCTTACAAGCTGCAATATGGGCATTCCGGGTTGCAGATTTATTTGTGACTCAGTATTTTGTAATAGCAATTTTTTTTTCCAGGTCGCAAAACCTGCATTTTAGCAAGCGCAGGCTTAAAGAGTGCAAGAACGTTTTGCACATTAGCTCCAGAGTTCCATCTGAACTGATGTGTTTTAAAATTGTTTGCTTTTTTAAACAATTTTCAAACGTATAATAAGGTCTTAAGGGTCTTCTTAATACGTATGTACAGAGCCCTTGTACTTTTTCTTGACCTTTTGGACTTTTTGACCGATTTATTATGTTTACAATTAAGCATGTGCACTTTTACAAACCTTTTCTGCTGCTAGTTACTTGCTAGTAAAGATCTTAATAAGTATGTAGTATAGAGCACTTGCACTTTTTCTTCACCTTTTGGTCTTTTTGACCGATTTATTATGTTTACAATTAAGCATGTGCACTTTTTCAAACTTTTTCCGCTGCTAGTTACTCCTCTTTAGGATCCAAAGCACTTTACTAAATTTGTTCTCCTGCTAAATCATCATGTATTAGATGACTTTTGCCCGATTTACTTGGTTTGGAATTGAGCATGGGCACTATTATAAACTTTTTTTTTCCTCCTCTAGTTACTTATCCCCTAGGATACCAAGCACCTTATTAAATCCTTGTTTTGCTGCTAAACTAGTGTGTACTTTATACTTAATAAAAAGGTGAGTTTACGGTATTGAACTACTTTGCACTGTTATTATGCTACTGGTTATACAGTACAGTTTAG